>NC_090929.1:94660103-95263853 GCF_040938575.1 Ambystoma mexicanum | reverse complement strand
GATTAATCAGTATGCGAAAAGGAAACTTTGCTTTTTTGATTTCCCTTAACAAACATTAATATTGCTTCCTGCTGGTATTTACCCTGATCATACATTAATAATTTGTTAAAGAAAGATATGGCAACAGGACTCAGGAGAAAAATGTAACTTGCTCAGAATCACACAATCTCACCAATGTGCCAACGCCGGGATTACAACAGGAGTCTTCTGGACTCAAAACAGGTCACTTTAGCCATAGATACCCTACAGGAAGTGTGCCAATATGAGAAGAGACCAATCATGTCAGGTCAATGCAAGAAGGAGCCAATCATATTAGGCCAATGTGAGAAGGAGCCAATCATGTCAGGTCAATGCAAGAAGGAGCCACTCATATTATGCCAATGCAATAAGAAGCCAATCATAGTAGGCCAATGCGAGAAGGAGACAATCATATTATGCCAATGCACGAAGGAGCCAATCACATAAGGCCAATGCAGGAAGGAGCCAATCATATTAGGCCAATGTGAGAAGGAGCCAATCATGTCAGGTCAATGCAAGAAGGAGCCACTCATATTATGCCAATGCAATAAGAAGCCAATCATAGTAGGCCAATGCGAGAAGGAGACAATCATATTATGCCAATGCACGAAGGAGCCAATCACATAAGGCCAATGCAGGAAGGAGCCAATCATATTATTTATTGATATAATATATTTCTGGTTACTTTTCTGCATACAGCATGCCCAGTTTTTGGTCAGAGTTCTTCAGAGAGTAAATGGTAAGCAGAGGGGCCGCATCACATTTCACAGGGTGAACAAAGTCCTCTTTTAGCGTGTTCCATCCACCAGAACCTGAACAGGGTGGGCCTTGCGGTTCTTTGGTGTTTGTTGTCAGAGCCGTGGGCTCCAGCTAGGTTAAATTGGCTAGCCATTGTTCTGAACTGAACCTGATAATTATTTTAAATGTTGACTTAGCTGTACTTGTTGGTGGGACTGCAAGATTTGAATGGACCATTTCTATAATTACGTCCTCTTCTATTTCTATTGCTTTGTCTTGATCAAAACCTTGTGCCTCTGAACCTGTTAGCATCCTTTTACTTTACTGCCATGGTAACATTCCATTGTTGATACTTTTCACTGGGGACTCTAATGGCCAACCTGGAGCGAAAAGATTTCAATCAAACCCATGACAAAACGGCACACTGGGCAGGAAAAGTTAGAAGTAGTGTTCTCAGTGTTGTAAATAGAAATACGGCCACCTTGTAGGTGGCCAGCGCCACTACCAGCATTTATGTAGCACTGTCATGTCTGGCCACCTCAAGATTTCCTTAAATGGGCAATTTCACCACCTTAGCCACACCGTATATACTCTTAGGGCCTGATTCATGGAATATTTACCTGGTTCAAAGTGACTTTTAACTGCTGAAAAGTGACTTTTCCCTGCAACACAAACCCTGATTCATGGAACTGTGCAAAGTGTATTTTTGCATTGAAAAGTCAGGGCAATGTCATTTTGTACTGGAAAAATGGCTTTGTACTTACTTTGCACTGCAAAAATACCCTTTGCACAGTTCCATAAATCAGGGCTTGTGTCCGCAGTGCAAAGTCACTTTTCAGCAGTGCAAAGTCACTTTTCAGCAGTGCAAATTCACTTTTCAGCAGTGCAAAGTCACTGTTCAGCAGTGCAGAGTCACTTTGAACTGTGAAAACAGGTTTCACACACCCCATTCATGAATTGCGTGCATCACTTGGTCCCGCCAACCGCCGCAGAGCACCTAACGTGTGGTTGATCACATGACCCCCGTCTTCACCCACTTGATTGGCTCAAGGAGGACATTGAAGGAAAGGTCCATCCATGGCCTAGTTGATTTTCCTGGCTACATTTTGCTTCAGATGTTTACAAACTGCAGTACTTGAGAACCGCAGGCCACTGCGTCCTAACAGGCGTAAATTGCCTGGTACTTGTTATTTTAGAAACACTTACAATCTGTGTGGTCCCGCCTCCTGGGCAGTATTGCCAACCATTGGCAGTGTGCGGTGCCCAGCTAGTGTCATGTCTGCTGTTTATCCACTGTTGCAATAATGGCAGGCTGGCGCCGGATCAGTCGCTTCCCTTGATCCTCCTGGTTGTGCCAAGAAGCAAATGCTGGACCGTTTTCAGGTGCGGGAGACTGCCAAATAGGCTATACCTCCGGTACCTGGGAAACCTTTTAATAATACACAGGACAAGGAAATGAACGGCGTGTGGGATGCTCATAGGACGGCGTGTGAGGCCTAGGAGATGCGGAGAAGGCAGAGTCCCTCAGCTTCCAGAAACCCATATCGAATACAGCAGTCCTGTTTTACTTTTTACATCATTTTCATGTAGAACTCAAACCACTTAACGGTGACTTTGGAATGCTCACAGCAAACAGGTGCAGGAGCGGAAGACAGAGGCAGCCTCCAGGATCTGGGGCGGACGTCAGGAAGGTCAAACCGTAAACTCTGCGTGGAAAAAGTGCCTTTTCAGACTTTTCCAGTACTTTCCCCCAATTCAGTTTCAAAACGGAATAGCCAAAAAGTTGGGAGTAAAAAAACGTTGAGGGAAAAGGGATCTCCGACCAAAGTGTTTGTAATTTATTGGAAAAGGTAGAGGTTGCCTTCGGAGGCAAATCTTGGGCACATGGCTGCCTACTATAGAAACATTGCACTGTTGCAACACAAACGAGCCCTGCTGTTTGCACAGCGTCAGAAATGTGCACCATGCAAATGCGCGCTAAAATTGATTTTTGCACTAGGTCAAATTTCAGCGCAGTTGCGCGCCGTGCAAATTGCACTGCTCTTGTGCACAGCTGTTCTAAGACCGCCGCAAGTCAGATGGAGGAAGGCCAACGAAGGGTTAAAACAAACAATGATGCTGTTGTTGAGTTAGGAGGAAGTGAGTGTAGCCGGGACGGAATCTTGTAACCCACAAAGCACACGCATACACAATGTTGTTGTTTTGAATCGAGCAACACAAAGACACCGCCGCAAAAGTCTAGCTAGTCAATCAGTGGGTAGTAACTTACCCGCACGGTATTAAAAAACAGGATATTGCACCCAGGGCTTTTTCCATCAACCCATCTTTTTTAGTGTTCGCGAACCAGTTCAATTGACAAGAATCGGAAGTTCTGATCCAGTAGACACTGGCCCTCACATGTATGCGGTGGCACGGGGAAAATAACGTTAGGGCAGGACGTCACCACAGAATAACAAGTCAAAATAAATGCATACATTATTTATCATTTAGGCAGCTCTGTGGACTAATGCATCCAGTACAGGGCCATATGAGTTTGACCTCAGGGTCACAGATTCGAATCCCTGCAGGTGCACTCAGCTCTTCATCCTTCTGAGGTCGATAAAATGAGTACCATACAGTTCGGTAACTTTAAACATCTGTTATCTGTCTATAGCGCCAAAGTGCCCCTTTTGTGGTGAATGTGCGCTCTACAAATGCACCTGTTATGATATGTTATTATAAAACAATCCGAAAAAATAAAACAGATTTCTTCCCAACACAATAAAGGACCCTGGTCAATGCGAAAAGATGCAACAGTTGTGCAAACGAGTTGGCCGCGCTGGCAAATGCTCCTTTTGTATTTCTTGCTCTGAGCCGTAAAAGATTGCGGAAACCGTGAAATAGTGGACTGTTGAGTGTCCTCCTCAAAGCGCGGGCTCGTCAGTCTCAGGGTGACCTGCTCATCACACCATGCTTGGAATGTTTGCAGGCTGTTCACAGAGTGTGATCAGCTCTAATCCCTTGTGTTCTGTCCTTGGTGGACAATCGCTCTGTCACTCAGCCTCTGAGAGCCTTCTTTTCATATCATCCCCCTGGGCTCTTCATTCGGCTGCCTCGGGGCAGGCTGGGAATTTGGTGCGACGGCTGCAACACTAAGATTATACTGCTCGTCCTTTTGGCATAGACGTGCATAATAGCCTGGCACTTAAGGGGTTAAAGGGAACTCCGGTCGAGGTTTCCTTTGCCCAGGAGTTCTCCTCATTTCACTTTTTCCCTGTAGCCCTTTCTGCCAGTCTCTGGAAAGGTGCACTTACCTTTAAGAGAGTTGTACACGCAGTGCTGGCCGATGCCACGTCTTGTGAACCGGGACTTTTGGTTAAGTGGTAGGGTACTATAGCCAAGCCATTGATCACTTTTGATCGCCCGGGAGAAGTATGGGAGGGAGACGCTTAAATTACGATGATGAGTAGGACCTCAGGAAATTGAGCCCATCTAAAAAACATGCCGAACCGGAAGTACCTCAAAGAGTACCTGGTGACGTACAACAGTCTAGGACCATGCTTAAGGAACTGGTAATCACATAGACAAGCAAACACTGTGAGAGATCAGGAGATCCTCCTGAGAACAAATGTGATCACAAGAGTATTAAAGAGAATCTTGAGATTGCAAGAGCCTGGAGTTTCTTATCTGCCCCAGGGCACAGTACTAGTGTCCATCATGTTACCTTTAACACTGCACATTCACTGCGGCTCTGTTAATCTGCTTCTATCCCCTCAATTGTGTTCATTCTGTTGCAGCATAACTTGTTTTCAGGTAAATATGTTCTCTGTTTCTAAATGCTCTGTGTTGCCTCCAACAATTATGAAATGATCTATGAAGCAACCAGCGGGTTCAAGTGAAGGGTCAGAGGGGACTTCCGTAGGGATGAGCAGGACAGACTGGCATCTTGAGGAGCAATGTTAATCAAAGGAAACGCACTTGTCAAAATCACACAGAATGTTCAGGGATTTTCATGGAACTCACTTACAAGGATCCGCCTGGAATGGTCCGGCTTTTGGACTTTTTACTCTAGAAAATGATTATATCAACAAGGAAATTGGGAGAAATATCAATTTCTCGGATGTATCCCCTGAATTCGAGTAAAGATCGACTGATGGTTTTCCCCTCGCTCCCGTCGTGCAACATCCCTCAACATTGACAGGCGACACACCACAGTATATCTTCTGGTATGGCTAGCAGGTTTATTTCTAGGGAAGATGTACACTTCTAACTATATTGCAATGTTGGCCGGAGGACATTCAGTTTGACAAAGAATTTCTGTAAGTTCTGTAAGAAAAAGGTTTTATGTTTGAGGAAACGAGTCGAAGAAGCTTAGTGTCAGAAACAGACATTGTTTGTCCCATAACATTTCACTCATTTAATATTAACAGCTGCTTTGTGTTTTAAGAACAAGGCGGTGACATCTTCATTGGAGGAAATAACCAACAAGAGACTGTGTCCAATCACAAGCTGGGAGCCGGGCCATTCCGTCTGGCCATTTGCCAATCCCCTGTTCAGATCTCTGTAGATCTCCCGCCCTTCCACACTCCTCCTCAAGCGGTGCCCTTGGCCTGTAGAAGATCTCATTCAATTCCGATATAATGTTCTCCCATTCCATCTACAATAGGGAAATCCATCAGTGCTGACATGAAGTTTTTCAATGCTCACGTGTAACTTGCGAGCTAATGCACACACTAAAGGAAGATGTTCCACCCATGGTCACAGGTTCAAGCTCCAATATGCCCAGTCAGCCCGACATCCAGCTCAAGTCCATTACATTCTGCTTTTTATTTATTCGGGTGAAAATGCACTCTATAAATACAACTGTTTTGTTATTTCAGCCCTGTTGAATATTCCAGCCCCTTTGCCCACTTTTGATAATGTGTCCAAGAATCTCAACTCCTCACATCACACAGTGCACACTCACACTGCTTGAAAGCCCCTCTGATGAATGCCTCACATCACAAAGTGAATGCTCACACTGCTTGGAAGCCCTCCTGAGCATTGCCTCACATCACAAAGTGCACGCTCACACTGCCTGGAAGCCCCTCTGAGCATTGCCTTACATCACAAAGTGAACGCTCACACTGCTTGGAAGCCCTCCTGAGCATTGCCTCACATCACACAGTGCACGCTCACACTGCCTGGAAGCCCCTCTGGGCGTTGCCTCACATCACAAAGTGCACGCTCACACCGCTTGGAAGCCCCTGTGAACATGGCCTCACATCACAAAGTGCACGCTCACACTGCTTGGAAGCCCCTCTGGGCGTTGCCTCACATCACACAGTGCACGCTAACACCGCTTGGAAGCCCCTCTGAACGTTGCCTCACATCACAAAGTGCACGCTCACACTGCTTGGTAGCCCCTCTGAGCAGTGCCTCACATCACAAAGTGCACACTCACACTGCTTGAAAGCCCCTCTGATGAATGCCTCACATCACAAAGTGAATGCTCACACTGCTTGGAAGCCCTCCTGAGCATTGCCTCACATCACAAAGTGCACGCTCAAACTGCCTGGAAGCCCCTCTGAGCATTGCCTTACATCACAAAGTGAACGCTCACACTGCTTACAAGCCCTCCTGAGCATTGCTTCACATCACACAGTGCACGCTCACACTGCCTGGAAGCCCCTCTGAACGTGGCCTCACATCACACAGTGCACGCTCACACCGCTTGGAAGCCCCTCTGAACGTGGCCTCACATCACAAAGTGCACGCTCACACTGCTTGGAAGCCCCTCTGGGCGTTGCCTCACATCACAAAGTGCACGCTCACACTGCTTGGAAGCCCCTCTTGGCGTTGCCTCACATCACAAAGTGCACGCTCACACTGCTTGGAAGCCCCTCTGGGCGTTGCCTCACATCACAAAGTGCACGCTCACACTGCATCGGAAGTCCCTCTGAGCGTTGCCTCACATCACAAAGTGCACGCTCACACTGCATTGCCTCACTCACTCATGATTACTTGGGTATAAGATTGACATACGAACGCAGGCTTTGAAAATGGCTTCGACCAACGCAGTGACACTGGCATGTCTCGATAAGTTACCGTATGACTCTGTTAATCACACGAGAAAGGTTTATTAGGCAAAACCCATTGCTATGGTAGACATGGTGCTGTTTTTTGGTCACATGGGGAATCCTACTGAATCCAGAACTTAGAACATGCTTTTTTATTAGAAATACTGGAAGACTAACTTCACTTAGTGGCCACCCAGGAGCCCTGTTGCGTTGGATGGCAATTCTTGCCCACCCACGCACAATAATGTGGGCCTCTCGTGGGTGTGCTGAAAAGGCTTCCCTTGGTTAGGCAATACTTGTCGACCTCTGAATCAGAAAATGAATCAAGAATCCCATGGCTTTCCTATATAAAAACTCAACCTCAAGCAGTTGGGCAGGCAGCCTGGTGCAATCACCCTCGACTTCTATCCCAGGATGCAAGGTTCAAGCTCAGCTGAGTCCTAACATCAGGGAACGTGTGGCCTTAACAGAAAACCAGGCCTGTGGAATTGTAACGGGATTGCTCCAGCTCTCGCGGGAGCAGGAAGTTGATTTACAGTAAGAGCTGCTCTGGTATGCTTAGCCCGCTTCAGGCTGCATTGGTGGTATTTGCTGCCCCTGTGATATTGGAGGAGGAGAAACTACCCATGTGGTTACTTTTTTTGCGAGTTACACCGAAGCCTGAGACTTTTATACCTATGGGTCCAGATTGCTTGGACTGTTGAGCTTTTGTTGGGTACCTGTATTATTCTGCGGGGTAAACTTATAGCATTGTTCGTAACCTAGGACAGAATAATAAAGACACTTCAAATGTTCAGATGGATAATCTGTTGATTGTAAAAAACGTTTTATTTCGTTTGTCTTATATGCATTTGATACTATGTTTTACTCCTACATATATTTTAACATAGATTGGCTCAATACATGAATTATTAATGTTATGATAGATTATTTATAACACACCTAATACCCAGAGGTTACTAAGCACGGACTGGGGATCGAACCTGTGTTGCTCTGTGTCCTCTTGCTTCCAAGGCGAGCACGTTGCTCCTGAGCTATCCTCCTGAGATTTTATTTATTTTTGCTTTGTATAGGCTTATCCTGAAATAAAGTATCATGAAATCTATTTCCACTCTTGCGGCATGACCACCTGAAATTGACATCTTCTTCCCTAAACTAAAGATCATATGTTGTTGCCCAGGCAACTAAGCACCACATTCTCCTACACGGGCCAGGATGTCCATCTCTGTAGTGTTCTGCTCTGCATGGCGGGCCTCAAATTATAGGTAGTATTTTCCTCGTGTACCAGACCTTGCAGCTGTTGCCTTAATGGTGCTTACGCCTTCTGAGTGGAGAAGGCCAACATGTGGGTTGGATGCTATCCATCTATAGCATTGCCACCGTTGCACCCTTTATATAGTTGCACATTCAGTGTGCTCTTGAATTCTAACCTCCTATTCTTTTATGCTGGGGAGTGATGGGGTAATTTATTGATAACCTTTATGTATCGATAATCTTAATATTCTCCATCTATGAATCACCTCCCCGGAAGGCACAGGGGAGAGATAGACAGACCCTGTCGACGCGCAGTGTCTGGACGTCCGAGGAATAGATGGTAGAGGGGAATGAGGCAAGCCAACCACAGATTCCATGGGCATTCAGTTGTAATGCTGTGTGGGGCCTATCAGTGAACAATGACAGATTAGTGCGTAAGCAGTGAGCAGGCGGGTGAGGAATGGATGGGAGAGAGGAATGAGGCAAGCCAACCACAGATTCTATGGCCAGTCAGTTGTGATGCTGTGTGGGGCCTACCAGTGATCACTGACAGGCTAGCGTGTAAGCAGTGAGCAGGCGGATGAGGGATGCATGGGGGAGAGGAATGAGGTGAGGCAACCACAGATTCCATGGCCAGTCAGTTGTGGTGCTGTGTGGGGCCTACCAGTGACCACTGACAGGCTAGCGTGTAAGCATTGAGCAAGCGGATGAGGGATGCATGGGGGAGAGGAATGAGGTGAGGCAACCACAGATTCCCTGGCCAGTCAGTTGTGGTGCTGTGTGGGGCCTATCAGTGACCACTGACAGGCTAGCGTGTAAGCATTGAGCAGGCGGATGAGGGATGCATGGGGGAGAGGAATGAGGTGAGGCAACCACAGATTCCCTGGCCAGTCAGTTGTGGTGCTGTGTGGGGCCTATCAGTGACCACTGACAGGCTAGCGTGTAAGCAGTGAGCAGGCGGATGAGGGATGCATGGGGGAGAGGAATGAGGTGAGGCAACCACAGATTCCATGGCCAGTCAGTTGTGGTGCTGTGTGGGGCCTATCAGTGACCACTGACAGGCTAGCGTGTAAGCAGTGAGCAGGCGGATGAGGGATGCATGGGGGAGAGGAATGAGGTGAGGCAACCACAGATTCCCTGGCCAGTCAGTTGTGGTGCTGTGTGGGGCCTATCAGTGACCACTGAGAGGCTAGCGTGTAAGCAGTGACCAGGCGGATGAGGGATGCATGGGGGAGAGGAATGAGGTGAGGCAACCACAGATTCCCTGGCCAGTCAGTTGTGGTGCTGTGTGGGGCCTATCAGTGACCACTGACAGGCTAGCGTGTAAGCAGTGAGCAGGCGGATGAGGGATGCATGGGGGAGAGGAATGAGGTGAGGCAACCACAGATTCCATGGCCAGTCAGTTGTGGTGCTGTGTGGGGCCTATCAGTGACCACTGACAGGCTAGCGTGTAAGCAGTGAGCAGGCGGATGAGGGATGCATGGGGGAGAGGAATGAGGTGAGGCAACCACAGATTCCCTGGCCAGTCAGTTGTGGTGCTGTGTGGGGCCTATCAGTGACCACTGACAGGCTAGCGTGTAAGCAGTGAGCAGGCGGATGAGGGATGCATGGGGGAGAGGAATGAGGTGAGGCAACCACAGATTCCATGGCCAGTCAGTTGTGGTGCTGTGTGGGGCCTATCAGTGACCACTGACAGGCTAGCGTGTAAGCAGTGAGCAGGCGGATGAGGGATGCATGGGGGAGAGGAATGAGGTGAGGCAACCACAGATTCCCTGGCCAGTCAGTTGTGGTGCTGTGTGGGGCCTATCAGTGACCACTGAGAGGCTAGCGTGTAAGCAGTGACCAGGCGGATGAGGGATGCATGGGGGAGAGGAATGAGGTGAGGCAACCACAGATTCCCTGGCCAGTCAGTTGTGGTGCTGTGTGGGGCCTATCAGTGACCACTGACAGGCTAGCGTGTAAGCAGTGAGCAGGCGGATGAGGGATGCATGGGGGAGAGGAATGAGGTGAGGCAACCACAGATTCCATGGCCAGTCAGTTGTGGTGCTGTGTGGGGCCTATCAGTGACCACTGACAGGCTAGCGTGTAAGCAGTGAGCAGGCGGATGAGGGATGCATGGGGGAGAGGAATGAGGTGAGGCAACCACAGATTCCCTGGCCAGTCAGTTGTGGTGCTGTGTGGGGCCTATCAGTGACCACTGACAGGCTAGCGTGTAAGCAGTGAGCAGGCGGATGAGGGATGCATGGGGGAGAGGAATGAGGTGAGGCAACCACAGATTCCCTGGCCAGTCAGTTGTGGTGCTGTGTGGGGCCTATCAGTGACCACTGACAGGCTAGCGTGTAAGCAGTGAGCAGGCGGATGAGGGATGCATGGGGGAGAGGAATGAGGTGAGGCAACCACAGATTCCCTGGCCAGTCAGTTGTGGTGCTGTGTGGGGCCTATCAGTGACCACTGAGAGGCTAGCGTGTAAGCAGTGACCAGGCGGATGAGGGATGCATGGGGGAGAGGAATGAGGTGAGGCAACCACAGATTCCCTGGCCAGTCAGTTGTGGTGCTGTGTGGGGCCTATCAGTGACCACTGACAGGCTAGCGTGTAAGCAGTGAGCAGGCGGATGAGGGATGCATGGGGGAGAGGAATGAGGTGAGGCAACCACAGATTCCCTGGCCAGTCAGTTGTGGTGCTGTGTGGGGCCTATCAGTGACCACTGACAGGCTAGCGTGTAAGCAGTGAGCAGGCGGATGAGGGATGCATGGGGGAGAGGAATGAGGTGAGGCAACCACAGATTCCCTGGCCAGTCAGTTGTGGTGCTGTGTGGGGCCTATCAGTGACCACTGACAGGCTAGCGTGTAAGCAGTGAGCAGGCGGATGAGGGATGCATGGGGGAGAGGAATGAGGTGAGGCAACCACAGATTCCCTGGCCAGTCAGTTGTGGTGCTGTGTGGGGCCTATCAGTGACCACTGACAGGCTAGCGTGTAAGCAGTGAGCAGGCGGATGAGGGATGCATGGGGGAGAGGAATGAGGTGAGGCAACCACAGATTCCATGGCCAGTCAGTTGTGGTGCTGTGTGGGGCCTATCAGTGACCACTGACAGGCTAGCGTGTAAGCAGTGAGTAGGCGGATGAGGGATGCATGGGGGAGAGGAATGAGGTGAGGCAACCACAGATTCCCTGGCCAGTCAGTTGTGGTGCTGTGTGGGGCCTATCAGTGACCACTGACAGGCTAGCGTGTAAGCAGTGAGCAGGCGGATGAGGGATGCATGGGGGAGAGGAATGAGGTGAGGCAACCACAGATTCCCTGGCCAGTCAGTTGTGGTGCTGTGTGGGGCCTATCAGTGACCACTGACAGGCTAGCGTGTAAGCAGTGAGCAGGCGGATGAGGGATGCATGGGGGAGAGGAATGAGGTGAGGCAACCACAGATTCCCTGGCCAGTCAGTTGTGGTGCTGTGTGGGGCCTATCAGTGACCACTGACAGGCTAGCGTGTAAGCAGTGAGCAGGCGGATGAGGGATGCATGGGGGAGAGGAATGAGGTGAGGCAACCACAGATTCCCTGGCCAGTCAGTTGTGGTGCTGTGTGGGGCCTATCAGTGACCACTGACAGGCTAGCGTGTAAGCAGTGAGCAGGCGGATGAGGGATGCATGGGGGAGAGGAATGAGGTGAGGCAACCACAGATTCCATGGCCAGTCAGTTGTGGTGCTGTGTGGGGCCTATCAGTGACCACTGACAGGCTAGCGTGTAAGCAGTGAGTAGGCGGATGAGGGATGCATGGGGGAGAGGAATGAGGTGAGGCAACCACAGATTCCCTGGCCAGTCAGTTGTGGTGCTGTGTGGGGCCTATCAGTGACCACTGAGAGGCTAGCGTGTAAGCAGTGACCAGGCGGATGAGGGATGCATGGGGGAGAGGAATGAGGTGAGGCAACCACAGATTCCCTGGCCAGTCAGTTGTGGTGCTGTGTGGGGCCTATCAGTGACCACTGACAGGCTAGCGTGTAAGCAGTGAGCAGGCGGATGAGGGATGCATGGGGGAGAGGAATGAGGTGAGGCAACCACAGATTCCATGGCCAGTCAGTTGTGGTGCTGTGTGGGGCCTATCAGTGACCACTGACAGGCTAGCGTGTAAGCAGTGAGCAGGCGGATGAGGGATGCATGGGGGAGAGGAATGAGGTGAGGCAACCACAGATTCCCTGGCCAGTCAGTTGTGGTGCTGTGTGGGGCCTATCAGTGACCACTGACAGGCTAGCGTGTAAGCAGTGAGCAGGCGGATGAGGGATGCATGGGGGAGAGGAATGAGGTGAGGCAACCACAGATTCCATGGCCAGTCAGTTGTGGTGCTGTGTGGGGCCTATCAGTGACCACTGACAGGCTAGCGTGTAAGCAGTGAGCAGGCGGATGAGGGATGCATGGGGGAGAGGAATGAGGTGAGGCAACCACAGATTCCCTGGCCAGTCAGTTGTGGTGCTGTGTGGGGCCTATCAGTGACCACTGACAGGCTAGCGTGTAAGCAGTGAGCAGGCGGATGAGTGATGCATGGGGGAGAGGAATGAGGTGAGGCAACCACAGATTCCCTGGCCAGTCAGTTGTGGTGCTGTGTGGGGCCTATCAGTGACCACTGACAGGCTAGCGTGTAAGCAGTGAGCAGGCGGATGAGTGATGCATGGGGGAGAGGAATGAGGTGAGGCAACCACAGATTCCCTGGCCAGTCAGTTGTGGTGCTGTGTGGGGCCTATCAGTGACCACTGACAGGCTAGCGTGTAAGCAGTGAGCAGGCAGATGAGGGATGCATGGGGGAGAGGAATGAGCTGAGGCAACCACAGATTCCCTGGCCAGTCAGTTGTGGTGCTGTGTGGGGCCTACCAGTGACCACTGACAGGCTAGCGTGTAAGCAGTGAGCAGGCGGATGAGGGATGCATGGGGGAGAGGAATGAGGTGAGGCAACCACAGATTCCCTGGCCAGTCAGTTGTGGTGCTGTGTGGGGCCTATCAGTGACCACTGAGAGGCTAGCGTGTAAGCAGTGAGCAGGCGGATGAGGGATGCATGGGGGAGAGGAATGAGCTGAGGCAACCACAGATTCCCTGGCCAGTCAGTTGTGGTGCTGTGTGGGGCCTATCAGTGACCACTGACAGGCTAGCGTGTAAGCAGTGAGCAGGCGGATGAGGGATGCATGGGGGAGAGGAATGAGGTGAGGCAACCACAGATTCCCTGGCCAGTGAGCAGTTATAGATTGATACAGTGTGGGGCTTTTCAGTGAGCTATACAGATGAGGAACGGATGGGTTGAGTCTAGGTCTGGTCAGAAGTTACGTGTGATTATTGAGTAGATACTGAGGCGGCAGTGCCTCAATAGAGAACAGACACAGGGAAAATGGTTGAGGTGTCAGAACAAGGCTTTTCTAGCACAGCTTCTGTGTGGGTCAGAACTCATAGTCCTGGCCTGGGTGTAGGCCATCAGTAGACACTTATACAGCAGTGTGTAGGCAGTGAAGGGTTTCAACAGGCACGGATGAGGGATTCTTGGCAGCATGTGCTACTACTTAAGTCGGTCACTGGGGTGGGGACGGAGCAGAGTCCTTGCCTTGCCTCTGTGTTACGGTAGAAGACTTTTATAAATACTGATTGGGCGAGGTATCTATGTGGTTGCCCACCTCTGCTGGGGCCACGGCTGTCCCCAGGCGTGGGCCCGTAGGCTGAGGTGTGTCGAATGACTCTCCTCCTGATTTGCTGCAAGAGACCAGGAGATACCTGGAAAGAGTTGCGCGGGCAAGGGGCTTCTTACGTCTTGCATGAGAAGATTGTGTCTCAGACACAGGGCTGGCGGAGTCCAGGGTATCGTGCAGGACATTGCTAACTGAAGTCAAGGCTTTCAGGTTTGGTTCTGACTCAGCCATGGAGCCTTTTGGGTTACCCTGGGCTTTAGGAATGGGGTCTCTGTTTGACAGCTTTTTAGATCTCCAAAATGCGATCCGCCTGGTTCTAAGGAATCCCAACACAAAGGCTGCCCAGGGAGCCAAGAATGTCCTTTACAGCCGACGCCACCCCCTTGGTGACCAATAGGGGGCGCTCTCCATTACCTGCTGACTTCAGAATCTTTTCAGCAGGGAATGGGCAACTTGCCAAGGATATCAAGTGCAGCATGCGTGCCTATGTCCTCATCTTGCACAGAGACCCTGGGGAAGTGGTATCCAGGCCTTTCCTCTCCAGACAGTAAGGGAGAATCTGCTGAAGCCAGCAAAGGAGTGGCCAGGAATAGCTGAGATTCCGAGCTTGCGATGTAGAATGACCTCACACACACCAGGGATTGTAAATGTCTGTAGGACAACCTCTGCAGCCTCTGCTGCTACTCCGACCACAGCACACGAAGCCTTCTTCTATTGGACGATAGTGGGTTACTGTGTGAGCGATTTCTATTGGACGATCGTGGGTTCCAGTATGAGCGATTTCTATTGGACGTTAGTGGGTTAGAGTATGAGCGATTTCTATTGGACGTTAGTGGGTTAGAGTATGAGCGATTTCTATTGGACGTTAGTGGGTTAGCGTATGAGCGATTTCTATTGGACGATCGTGGGTTACTGTATGAGCGATTTCTATTGGACGTTAGTGGGTTAGAGTATGAGCGATTTCTATTGGGCGATAGTGGGTTAGAGTATGAGCGATTTCTATTAGGCGATAGTGGGTTAGCTTATGACCGATTAAGTGCAAGTAGGAAGCTTTGTAAAACTCTCCAGCGGAGACATGTAGCGCTTTTAAAAAGCATCAGATGGCAAGCACTGGACCCTTGAGTTCTTCCTCTAACTGCAAAATAGGCCACCACATAGAAGTTTGAACATTGCAATCAAAAACAACACAAATAAACTGAGTCTACGGTTGGTGTAAAACAGGATTAAGTGACTTGTGCATTCTCAGAGTGATTTAAAGGGTGACCTCTTTAATTCTGTGCATCTTTATTTATTTGTAATGCTGTAACAGTGTTTGTGTGTTGTGTATCAAAGGTTGTTTATGGCGCCCTGTTTTTACTGAATTTTGGGGCGAGGGAGTGTCCGTGAGACAGAGCTCTCAAATTTCCCATGGCCATACGTGCGAAGACCACCCACTCTTATGTTTGCTTGGATTTCTGGGGCTTGTGCTTTTACTAAATTTCAAATAGGAAAGAAAAAAAAAATACAAGTCCCAGAATCCAAAGGGGAAAAAAACAGGACTGGGTGGCCTTCTCATGCGTGATCACAGGACATTGAGACCTTTGGTGGGAATGAGACAGAAAAGGAGTGACAATAATGATGCCAGGAAGCATGGGTGTAATTTTAGGAGGGGGACTGGGGTATTTGTCTCCCCCCAATGTTTGTGGCACACCGTATATCCCACTAATTTGGCAGGATCCCCTTTCATTTAGATGCCATGCCCCCCACTCCTCAAAATGTTCAGCAAAGTTACTCCACTGCCACATGGCAGTGAATTGTACACTGGGCTCAACAGTGAAGTTGTTTTTTCGGCGCTCACGAACCGGTGCTGATCTGGTGGGTTCACGGCAGGAGGGAACAGGACTGAGGGTTTGATCTGTTCACGGGGGTCACCCTATTTCCCTGCACCAGGACCAGAGGCATTGCTAGGGGGGGGGGGCTAAGGGGGCTATAGCCCCTGGTCTTTTGCTTGTAGCCCCGGATAGAATCTTAGGAGCTACAGCCAAAAGACTAGCTAGCCCCCAGTCCCAACAGTTCCAACATCAGAGTAGCCCCAGGTCTTTTCCAGACCTAGCAACACCCCTGACCAGGACCATTGCCCGGGCATGAGGGAGATGGTCTGAACCCCTTCCCATGCGCAAGTTAAAAATGTAAGATTGTTGGCTAACAATATGGTGTATTTATTCCAAGATGTCATTCATGCACTGACTGTTGCATTTTATTAATAAATGCGGCCGAATGCCTTCAGAAACATACAGGTGTTTCTCTCTCCTTGGCCAAGCCGCCTGCGTTGCCCACTCTCTCATTGGCTTAGCCGCCTGCATCGCCCACTCTCTCCTTGGCATAGCCGCCTGCATCGCCCACTCTCTCTTTGGAATAGTCGCCTGTTTGCCCACGCTCTCCCTGGCCTATCCGCCTGCATCGTCCACTCTCTCCTTGGCCTAGCTGTCTGCGTCGTCCACTCTCTCTTTGGAATAGTCGCCTGTTTGCCCACGCTCTCCCTGTCCTATCCGCCTGCATCGTCCACTCTCTCCTTGGCCTAGCCGCCTGCGTCGTCCACTCTCTCTTTGGAATAGTCGCCTGTTTGCCCACGCTCTCCCTGGCCTATCCGCCTGCATCGTCCACTCTCTCCTTGGCCTAGCTGTCTGCGTCGTCCACTCTCTCTTTGGAATAGTCGCCTGTTTGCCCACGCTCTCCCTGGCCTATCCGCCTGCATCGTCCACTCTCTCCTTGGCCTAGCTGTCTGCGTCGTCCACTCTCTCTTTGGAATAGTCGCCTGTTTGCCCACGCTCGCCCTGGCCTATCCGCCTGCATCGTCCACTCTCTCCTTGGCCTAGCCGTCTGCGTTGTCCACTCTCTCTTTGGAATAGTCGCCTGTTTGCCCACGCTCTCCATGGCCTATCCGCCTGCATCGTCCACTCTCTCCTTGGCCTAGCTGTCTACGTCGTCCACTCTCTCTTTGGAATAGTCGCCTGTTTGCCCACGCTCTCCCTGGCCTATCCGCCTGCATCGTCCACTCTCTCCTTGGCCTAGCCGCCTGCGTCGTCCACTCTCTCTTTGGAATAGTCGCCTGTTTGCCCACGCTCTCCCTGGCCTATCCGCCTGCATCGTCCACTCTCTCCTTGGTCTAGCTGTCTACGTCGTCCACTCTCTCTTTGGAATAGTCGCCTGTTTGCCCACGCTCTCCCTGGCCTATCCACCTGCATCGTCCACTCTCTCCTTGGCCTAGCCGCCTGCGTCGTCCACTCTCTCTTTGGAATAGTCGCCTGTTTGCCCACGCTCTCCCTGGCCTATCCGCCTGCATCGTCCACTCTCTCCTTGGCCTAGCCGCCTGCGTCGTCCACTCTCTCTTTGGAATAGTCGCCTGTTTGCCCACGCTCTCGATGGCCTATCCGCCTGCATCGTCCACTCTCTCCTTGGCCTAGCTGCCTGCGTCGTCCACTCTCTCTTTGGAATAGTCGCCTGTTTGCCCACGCTCTCCCTGGCCTATCCGCCTGCATCGTCCACTCTCTCCTTGGCCTAGCCGCCTGCGTCGTCCACTCTCTCTTTGGAATAGTCGCCTGTTTGCCCACGCTCTCCCTGACCTATCCGCCTGCATCGTCCACTCTCTCCTTGGCCTAGCCGCCTGCGTCGTCCACTCTCTCTTTGGAATAGTCGCCTGTTTGCCCACGCTCTCCCTGGCCTATCCGCCTGCATCGTCCACTCTCTCCTTGGCCTAGCTGTCTACGTCGTCCACTCTCTCTTTGGAATAGTCGCCTGTTTGCCCACGCTCTCCCTGGCCTATCCGCCTGCATCGTCTACTCTCTCCTTGGCCTAGCCGCCTGCGTCGTCCACTCTCTCTTTGGAATAGTCGCCTGTTTGCCCACTCTCTCATTGGCTTAGCCGCCTGCATCGCCCACTCTCTCCTTGGCATAGCCGCCTGCATCGCCCACTCTCTCTTTGGAATAGTCGCCTGTTTGCCCACGCTCTCCCTGGCCTATCCGCCTGCATCGTCCACTCTCTCCTTGGCCTAGCTGTCTGCGTCGTCCACTCTCTCTTTGGAATAGTCGCCTGTTTGCCCACGCTCTCCCTGTCCTATCCGCCTGCATCGTCCACTCTCTCCTTGGCCTAGCCGCCTGCGTCGTCCACTCTCTCTTTGGAATAGTCGCCTGTTTGCCCACGCTCTCCCTGGCCTATCCGCCTGCATCGTCCACTCTCTCCTTGGCCTAGCTGTCTGCGTCGTCCACTCTCTCTTTGGAATAGTCGCCTGTTTGCCCACGCTCTCCCTGGCCTATCCGCCTGCATCGTCCACTCTCTCCTTGGCCTAGCTGTCTGCGTCGTCCACTCTCTCTTTGGAATAGTCGCCTGTTTGCCCACGCTCGCCCTGGCCTATCCGCCTGCATCGTCCACTCTCTCCTTGGCCTAGCCGTCTGCGTTGTCCACTCTCTCTTTGGAATAGTCGCCTGTTTGCCCACGCTCTCCATGGCCTATCCGCCTGCATCGTCCACTCTCTCCTTGGCCTAGCTGTCTACGTCGTCCACTCTCTCTTTGGAATAGTCGCCTGTTTGCCCACGCTCTCCCTGGCCTATCCGCCTGCATCGTCCACTCTCTCCTTGGCCTAGCCGCCTGCGTCGTCCACTCTCTCTTTGGAATAGTCGCCTGTTTGCCCACGCTCTCCCTGGCCTATCCGCCTGCATCGTCCACTCTCTCCTTGGTCTAGCTGTCTACGTCGTCCACTCTCTCTTTGGAATAGTCGCCTGTTTGCCCACGCTCTCCCTGGCCTATCCACCTGCATCGTCCACTCTCTCCTTGGCCTAGCCGCCTGCGTCGTCCACTCTCTCTTTGGAATAGTCGCCTGTTTGCCCACGCTCTCCCTGGCCTATCCGCCTGCATCGTCCACTCTCTCCTTGGCCTAGCCGCCTGCGTCGTCCACTCTCTCTTTGGAATAGTCGCCTGTTTGCCCACGCTCTCGATGGCCTATCCGCCTGCATCGTCCACTCTCTCCTTGGCCTAGCTGCCTGCGTCGTCCACTCTCTCTTTGGAATAGTCGCCTGTTTGCCCACGCTCTCCCTGGCCTATCCGCCTGCATCGTCCACTCTCTCCTTGGCCTAGCCGCCTGCGTCGTCCACTCTCTCTTTGGAATAGTCGCCTGTTTGCCCACGCTCTCCCTGACCTATCCGCCTGCATCGTCCACTCTCTCCTTGGCCTAGCCGCCTGCGTCGTCCACTCTCTCTTTGGAATAGTCGCCTGTTTGCCCACGCTCTCCCTGGCCTATCCGCCTGCATCGTCCACTCTCTCCTTGGCCTAGCTGTCTACGTCGTCCACTCTCTCTTTGGAATAGTCGCCTGTTTGCCCACGCTCTCCCTGGCCTATCCGCCTGCATCGTCTACTCTCTCCTTGGCCTAGCCGCCTGCGTCGTCCACTCTCTCTTTGGAATAGTCGCCTGTTTGCCCACGCTCTCCCTGGCCTATCCGCCTGCATCGTCTACTCTCTCCTTGGCCTAGCCGCCTGCGTCGTCCACTCTCTCTTTGGAATAGTCGCCTGTTTGCCCACGCTCTCCCTGGCCTATCCGCCTGCATCGTCTACTCTCTCCTTGGCCTAGCCGCCTGCGTCGTCCACTCTCTCTTTGGAATAGTCGCCTGTTTGCCCATAGTACATAGTATATCAACATATTTCATTGTACCAACTGCCCACAGGCCCAGTAAGAAAGAGCCACTGACACAAGGAGGGAGATCCTGGGAGGTTTACATTTAAACCCCACTTAATCGACTGAGCTGCAGCCCACATTTTGCCAGCTGTGCATTCAATGTGACACACCCCCAGGTGGGGGTAGCAAGAGTACCCCGGGCCTCTCTAGTACCCCATTGCCCCTACCTTTTGTAGCACTGTAAGAATGTTCTTAGGCCCCATCTTTAGTAGTATGTTTACAGCCCTACTCCAGTGCCTTTTACACGGAACAGGGATGCTGAACGGGGACGCTGACCAGGACGAACAGGGGTGCTGAACGGGGACTCTGAACGGGAATTGGCCTCAAGCAGGGATGAGCCTGAAAACAGGAATGGCCCTCGCCAAAAGGATAGGCCTCAGGGCAAGGCTTTTTCTAATCGTAGTGATTATCCCACAGGCAGGGATTGGCCTTGGTCTGGGGGATATTATAATGGGAGGGGGTGGAGCGTCATCATGATGCCATAATGCAGTAAAGACTACATTCCTTGTAAGAAATTACCGTGCTTATATATATCTTATATAAGCGAACATCTCACAAGCAGAACTAATACTCTCTTTTTTTTTGGATAAATAAAGAAAGGTGGTTAATAAATTAAATATCGACTGCATGTTTTGAAAAGGTCACTGCGATCATACAGCCCTCGGGCTGTATATACTCAGTGAGACGTCCCTCGAGGTCCATAGACCTGCATTA
Organism: Ambystoma mexicanum; assembly: GCF_040938575.1. Classification (NCBI taxonomy): domain Eukaryota; kingdom Metazoa; phylum Chordata; class Amphibia; order Caudata; family Ambystomatidae; genus Ambystoma; species Ambystoma mexicanum. The sequence continues at coordinate 95,243,732 of NC_090929.1, read as the reverse complement.
TGGACCTGTACGGCGGGAATGTGTCCTCAGTGTTTATGTGCGCGTGCGATTGACTGTATGCACCTATATAAGCACTGTTTCATTATTCATCTTTATAACAGTAAGGACGCGTGTCCCAAACCACAGTCAACTATAACCCCACGCATTCTAGCATTTGGAATTAGCTGTGCAAACACCCGCGAGCAGACAATACGCTGCCTTCCTATTTTTTGTTGTAAATTCTGAATAAACATGAGGTTTGAACAGGAAGCTTCTGCGTTTGAACAAGGCCTGTGTTCTCCACAACAGCAACTGTATCGGAAAGACATGAGCACACAGCCTGGACTGCGTGCTCGTGAAAGCACACACTACAGCTGAGGCGCCGAACAATAGCGCGGCCCGACTGGCAAAGCTGGGCCTGGAGAGGCCGCCCGCCCCGATGACAGCCATTGTGCCCGGGAAAAGGCGCGCCTCTGACGGCTCTGTGACGGGCCGGGCGGGTGCAGAGGGGAAGCCGGAGAGAAGCCGCTGAGATGCTGAAGGCTGCCATTGTGGGCGCTGTTAGCTCCGAGCAAGCAAACAGCTATCCGCGCTGCAGATGCGGCCTCCCTGTTTGGACAGCTGTGCTCCAACCCCCCCCCCCACCCTAACCACCGCCCATGTACACAGTGTCAGCTGATAGCGGTGTGAAGGCAGGGGTTACCAGGGAACTGTGCAGTGTGTCGGGAGGATAGCTTGGAAGCAAGACGATGTGGGTTCGATTCCTCGGGCTGCGGTTAGAAACCTCTGGGTATTAAGCACGTTATAAATAACCTATCATATCATGTGGGGGAGCACCCTGCACGGTGGCGTAGGGGCACATGTGCTTAGGTGCACACTGGGGTCAAGTGTGGGGGAAAATTAACATATCAATTGAATGTGGCATCACCAGAAATTAGCATATCAGGGTGCCCTCTGAAAAGGGGGCTACTCGGGGGAAAAAAATGCTAGGCGACACTACTTATTTTATGCCTTAGGACAGGTTTTTTTTGACAGAATAGACCACTTTTTTGGTCATAGTGGGCCAGTTTCAGAAGTTACTACACTACTTTTTTTCTAACCAGTTTTACTAAGCAAATATGTTTTCAAAAGCATTGTTTGCAACCTATTTGACAAAAAAAACATCCCTTTGGACGTTTCTCGGACAGTGTGTTCCGGATAGTATTGAATTTTAATGTCTGATTGCGTGCCACTTTTTCAATGGTGTTTGGATTGATTTTATGTCCCAGTCCGACCGTGCCACCAAGTGACTATGTCAGCGCCTCGGTATCAGCACGCAGCTATGATGCAGTTTTGAAGGATTACATATAGTGTGTTGTCGGGAGTATTTGAGATTACATTGGGTCCCCAGCTGATTAACCTTCTGATCAGTCCAGTAAATGAAATCATGACCTACTTCCTTTTCATAAATGAGAAAATGATGTGTTTAGTGCCAAGGTACAACGTTTAAGAAATCTTAGCGAGTCCTGGCAGCACACCAGGGCAGCGTTGTTGGGAGGTGAGGTGGCTTGCCAATCAGCAAGGGTAAGGGGTTGTTTGGGCGCCAAGTGGTGGAATGATGTCTTTATGGCGCACCACCTCTCCACACTGGAAGTTCCCGACCAGAGGTCCCAGGTGAGGGGGTCCGGGAGCTATAAGAGGGAGCACCAGGTTGTGCTCCCCCCTCTTTGGCCGTGCCTCTCCGGAGAATCCAGCACCATCAAAGACAGCGCTGCTGCCTACTAACCGGTAGATCAGGGCCACCATGGCGTAACCACTTTGCATTGTGTACCGGGCTCAAACCACTGGGGACACTGGTGGAGAGGGTTTACTCCTAGTCGTGGGCCGAGGCTCGGCACCGAATGGTGAAGTTGTCATGATGGACACTCACCAAGCGGTGCTGATCGGAATCGGGTAGGTGCACAAGACGGCTGGGGGGAGAATGGAAATGGGAGTCTGGTCATCCACTGGGGTGACAGGGCCGCTCCTGGGAAGTGGGGGAGATGGTCACAAAGTACTCCTCCGTGTGCAAATTATGATGTGTAGAAATATGCCAGCCGAAATGATATGATGCCAAGGGCACACATGAACTCTTTGATTTGACCTGCAGCATTTGTACAACAATTGCTGCCACCCCCATCAGATGTGTGAGGACAACATTACCACCTTAAAGCTGCAGGGTATGCCCCCATGTGTATTGTAGAGGCAGAACCCCACGTCAAAACATCCTCTAGCATAGGAGATCATTGCTAATGCAGGGTACCTGGCATGTGTATTGAAAAGGAAAGAGAATTGCTTTGGGATTAGCTGGGGCTGTCGACCACTCCTGGTGGCTGGAACAAGCTCCGTCGCGACTAGCCGCTCAGAGAATTGGTTCAGGTCATGGACCACTGTGTTAAGGCCTCGGCTCGAACCTTCGCCTACTGGAATCACTCTCTTCGCATATCTGGCGTCATGAGTCTTCATGCGACGACGTCCACTTTTGATGATCTCTTAACCACGCTATTGGCTCATCTTCAAATCGACCAATTGACTAATGTTACTTTACTGACTTGAAACTGGGCCATCTTAGCCCAACAGCTGTATCCGTGGGGCAACAATATGAATTGTGAAAATTGATATGGCGAATATTGATTTGACAGCAATGTTCTAGAGGCAGGTGACGGCAACCTTTGGCTCTCCAGATGTTTCGTGCTACAACTCCCATAACCTTTATCTAGCATATTCAATGGTGAGAATTCATCGTAGTCGTCCGAAACATCTGGAGAGCCACACATTGCAGAACCCTGTACTAGAGTTAATGGTAAAAAACAAGGGGGGTTCCTGGGAATCCCTCTGCCGGACATTAGTCCCGGTTACGCGAGACTTACCCAGAGTCTTTAGCTCACTATCTTTCACAGAGGAGAAATATCCAAAACATATCAGTCTTCGTCCTGCCCTGGGGCAGTCCAGCCCCGAAATGCTAAGCAATTTGCCTCTGAACAAGAGTACCAACAGCAACCCTAGACAGGTGTTTCGGTCTGGTTGGACCTCATCAGTAGGGAGGAGCTGTGCCTCTCTAAGAATCGTGAGCAAGGGGTCCACGTCTGGATTCCCCTAGTAACTTAGGGTGAGACCCAAAGTTACTTAAATATGCAAAAAAAGAAGGGGGTCCTGGCAGAGGGACTCCCAGGATCCCCCTTGTTATTTGCTAGATTTAACGGTGCAAAAAGCTGAGACGTACAGACGTACAGTCTTACCTGTGCTGTCAGCTTGCCCTATGCTAGACAAGCGCATCCCATCCAGTTTGGTTTTATTGATGGCATTCTGGCGGTATGTCTATGAGGTCCTGCTTCGTGCAGTGGAGTAACTTTGCTGAAAATGTAGGAGGGGGCATGACATCTAAATGAAAGGGGCCCCTTTCAAATGAGTGGGACAAAATGGTGTGCCACAAAAGTTCAGAGGGAAAAACACACTTGCGGGGATGGGGAAGCAGAATGGAGATGGGTGAAGAGGGGCACCCCCTTCTAAAGGTAGCGTCAACGCCTAACAACAGAGAAAGCAGTTCCACAGCGTTGATGCAACTGCAGAGAGAGAGAAAGACTGCCACGGCAACGAAAGTTGTGGCAAATACATGGAAGCCTTTGTGAAACTTCTGCTGTAGCTTTTCCATTTTAAATGTAATGCAGAACTACAAGTCCCAGAATGCAAAGAAAAAATCAGATTCTGCAGCAGCCTGCAAAGGACCCGTTATGAGCTCTGGTCTTATCCTTCATATATTGTTGTTACTGTTTGAGACACATGTCGCAAATATTCGGTGACATTATAATGCAACATGTATGCAAAGTGAGAAATGGCTCAAACTACCAGTGTGTATTAAGTGCGATGACACCAAAGGATGCAGTAGATCATTGTACGGTGGATTATAATCATCTGTGCCAGTCTAACTGTGCATGTGCCCGCTGGAGATACCCTCCCAAGAGGATATGGACAAGGTATCGCTTGGGAATTGTTAAAGGGTACATCTTTTAGCCAACATAATGTTAATAGGTTTAAAGGGAACTTGATGATGCCCTCAATCATGAGTAGCCATTGGGAGACTGTACAGTACACATTTACAATCCCTGCAGAGTAGAATGTTTTCCATCTGGTCAGTGGTTAAGCTCTACCCTCTGGGTGAACTTGGCGGTGCTCAGCAGAGAGAACATGTGGTGTTCTGGCAGGGCTTTGAGCACTTTGCCCACAAAACAGAATCGCAAATGTGTATTTTTGTGATAGAATCATGTTTTCATAATGTCTGCAAAATACTGACAGTGCTCCCAAAATAGCACGATGGGTAGAAAGGGGAAATGTTTGTGAGATTTTAGGGGGGTGCACAGGGAGTCAATGTAGGGTATACAGGAGTATGCAGTGCCCCCAAAAAAAGTCTATTGAAACAGCAAAGTTTTGATTCTGCACATGGGCATTGTGCATACCAATCAAGGGGCACGGATAAGGATGGCAGGCATAAGACAGCCATGCATACACACCGGCACAGACCAAAGACTTCATGTAAGAGTCACACATGTCTCCAAGGCTGCTAACTTTGGCATTCAATACATATGTTTTTCAAAAGATGTTATGGATCGAAGGGGCGGACCCCACACTGCGTGCACTTGTGTTTGGTGAAATGAATTTTCACTTCTTTGCTTGTTGGGCATTTTCCTCGACTTTGTTCTAGGGCTTTTGGGGGAGAGCAGCACAAGACAAAGGCTCAGAGCAGAAGCCAGAGGGAGAGTTTCCGAGAGTTAAAAGGAACCGCATCCTAACAGGTAGCTTGGCCTCAAGGAAAATGGCAGCGTCCTGGTGTTTTCAGACAGTTGTTTGATGTTGTCTGTAGCAAATCTCAGATGTTGTCTGTAGCAAATCTCACACAATTGTATCTGCCATCTTTGCTGGCTCCTGCACTGAGTTATTTTACAAACTATGTGTTTTTCCATTTATTGTGAGAAATATACCCTTTTCGCGGCATATTCATTTTTTTGCTATTATCGCACATTTGCTTCTGGCGCACCCAGCGTGGGATCCCTCTTCTGTAAATCCCAAAAATGGCAAACCTCATTTAAAAAATATAATGCATTTGACGCGGCCTCCTGACGTACAGCGCTATACATTCCCGCCAACGAAATTGCCGGCAGCTGCTCATTTCTCACTTCATTTTTTCTAATGGGTTCAATTTATTGACGACGTTTACGAGTTCGTTTATGCACTTTTGCTGTTCTAATCATGGGTTCAAAATATAAAATTCCTTAATTATTGCTCAGAGAGGCTCTAACGGGTTAAAATAGCATCTTCTTAATTGTCAGGCGGGCGTCTGGCTATTAGTTTTGGCATATTCTTCAATAATCTGTTTTATTTTTACCTGCTGGGAGCTTAATTAAAAAACAAAGAGCCTCAATTTAAAGCCCATTACTATGTTAATTTTGTAAGAACTGGGCCTGTGATGAAGCAGCTTTTAAAAGAAGAGTTTAGTTTGCTCTAGGGACTGGGGAGTAGGCAGTTTTTATTTCGTTTCATTAGGTTGCTACAATTATTTATAAACTAAATGGAAATGATGATATTAAAGAGTAATAAAAAAAAACCTAGCCCCATGTATTATTGAGCAGGGCAACTTTTTTTTTTTTAATTTAGAATCAAAACAGGCCCTGTTTTTATTGCAGCAACTTTCACTGAAGGCAGCTCAATGCAGTTGTTAACTATTACAGACTTTTTTTTATAAAAGATATCCTCGTGTAAACAAAGCACTACCCTGCTTGGCTTTTACTGTCAAAGGGAACAGTGTGCAGTTGTGTGGGCTACAGATCTGGGAGATTTAATTGAACATCACTGTACCTTGATAAAACTGCTCTTTGTAGTTTTATTTTGCCCAAGTAAAAAAATGCATTTCCTGAAATTAAGGAACATTTGACACCTGAACGCAGATTTTGCTGACAGCCACTGCATTGTGAATTTTTCTTGTAAAATACGGTTTGGGCCAATCCCAAAACAACCCACTATCACATTTTAAAATATTGGGGGCTATGATACAAAGTTGATGTTCTAAGTTTCCAAAAGCAAATTGATTAGAATTTGCACACATTCATGCCCACAGCTCGTCATTGTCACACAACTCATCATTGTCACACGACTTGACATTTCTCGTTTTCTGTCGTCACAAATGTCCAGATTTCTTACATGCCTTCGTCATTACTCCAAATCCTGCTCTTCCTCATCACAGTCACACTAACCCTCCAACCACTCCCTATTTTTTGGTGGGGCTTATCTACTACAGACTAAGGGCATAGGCAACTTCCTATTTATGCATACATTAAAACAATGATAACATGTGAAGAAGGACTACAACTTTATAAATAGGGTTAGACCTTCTGTGTTGGTTAATGGGCGGCAGTAGGTAAGTGCTTCAGGAGCAGAGGGGGCAGGCCATGGGGCACTATCAGTCTACGTCAGTCTGATTTCAAGAAGGCGGTCACGCTCCGAACTTGCTTCAGAAACATGTTACCCACCACAAAGATTCCAAAACAGTAATCCCAATGACGTTAGCACATGTATACAGATAGGTATCCTGGTAGACCACATTTGCTCTCAATTTCATTGAACCTTTGTGTTAAAGTCACAGAGGAAAATTAGTTTGTTAAAATTAATGCCTGGCCGTAAGAATTTCTTCGGGACAATTCAGAAAGGAATTATAAAATAGTAATCACCTTTATTCCTGTTGACCCAAGCGTGATTTTCAGCTGTTTCCAGATACTATTCACATCAGAATGTGTTTACTAAGTGACATGGAGTGAGTCTTCCATAAATGTTTCTATCCAAGCATTTTTTTCTTATTCTCCACAAATATCAGTGTGTTGAGGGGGATCTGAACCACCTTCCCAAATCTTTACCCATGTTTCCACGTGTGCATCTTCATCAGGGACACTCATTTACCACATGATCATGATCTCATCAGAAGAGTGTGGACTGCACAGGAAGCAAACTTTTCTCCATAGAATCAAATTGAGCATGGTGAATTCCTTGCGTAAGAATTTAGGCGCTGGGGATGTCCCACGTTTGACAGGCGACGATGCAGTGACCTTTTTCTCCAACCAGACTTGCCATGGTCATTTGTCATTGAACGGAGAGGCCGTGAGAAAACTACCGAATGCAAACAAGTGCAACAACGCTAGCAATTTCCATTGGCTTGCGCCTGATATTTAATTTGCATTTTGTGCCAATGAGAACCATAGGAATTTGGATTAGCATGTTATTTTGACATGCATATCAGCGTGCCACACACGTATTCTAATACAGCTCCTGAACACAACAGGTGATTTGTAATGGTGTTAGAACATTGAGGGTGGAGGGGTACGCCTAGTGGTGGCATTGCTGAATTGGCAAACATGGGCCACGGTGCCCCATGTGGACTCACAGAAGGAGACATATTGTGCTGAGGCAAAATCAACACCCACATACAGGCGGGGCAAATAGCATGGGTGGAGCCATGTGCAAATGACCCTTTCTCCTGCCCATATATGCAAAATGTGAGTTACTTGTGACTGTGTGTTTTTTCCACACTCATGAGGATCACACCAACATCAAGGTGCAGGGGGATGGGGAAAACATTGTTCCTTGAAGGGGCACTAGTGCAAATCGCCTGGTAGATGTAAAACCATGTGGACTGTGTGTGCCATAGAGGCTGTAACATAGCACTTGAGTATCACAGACCAGATCACAGAGCAGTGGTTTTACAATAGCCACCAAAATATTCACAGCACTATTCTAATATTAGGGACCCGGGTCTGCTGCCTCTGCTAGGTAGCAGCTATTGGATTGGGAGTGCTTAGAAGCAAGATAGCAAAACACAAGATGTGATGGCTGGAAAGCTTAGAATTAATCTTCATCTCTGTCATTGCTCTGGGCAACCCTCCAGACCATCGTTCTTCACCTGCCAAGCCATTACAGAAGGGAAAAGACTACATGCAAATCAGGCTTGTTCCCACCCCAAAAGGGGCAGTCCAGCCCAAACTGCTAGGTCACATCCCTTCTGCACGAGACCACAAGCATCCCCAGACATGTTTCGGCCTTGTTGGGCCTCATCAGTGAGGAGTAGCGTGGGTCTCTAGGACCAACGGTCATGGGTCCCACATCTGGCCATGTTGTCCCACTCAGGGTGACAAAGCCAAAACAAAGAGGTGATGGCTGGAAGCTTTAGAAATAATCTTAACCTCTGACATTGCTCTGGGCAACCCCCAGACCACCGTTCTCCATCTGCCAAGCCATTACAGATGGGTAAAGACCATATGCAAATCAGGGTTGGTCCCGCCCAAAAGGTGCAGTCCAGTCCAAACTGCTGGGTCACATCCAGTGTCTAATTCTCCAGAGAAGGTGCTCCTGCACAATGCTGTCATAATGTCATGTAGTGCAATAGGTATTTATTATGCGCCTGTTCTCAACATAGTCGTCTCCCGAAGCACAAGCTTGTCCAAAGGGATAGTGTGCATGGGACAGTGTGCATGGGACTGTGTGCATGGGATAGTGTACATGGGACAGTGTGCATCTGACCATGTGCATGGGACAGTGTGCATGGGACAGTGCATCGGACCGTGTGCATCGGACCGTGTGCATGGGATAGTGTGCACGGGACATTGTGCATGGGACAGTGTGCATGGGACTGTGTGCATGGGGCAGTGTGCATGTGACTGTGTACATGGGATAGTGTGCATGGACTGTGTGCATGGGACTGTGTGCATGGGACAGTGTGCATGGGATAGTGTACATGGGACAGTGTGCATCTGACCGTGTGCATGGGACAGTGTGCATGGGACAGTGTGCATGGGACCGTGTGCATCGGACCGTGTGCATGGGATAGTGTGCATGGGACATTGTGCATGGGACAGTGTGCATGGGACTGTGTGCATGGGGCAGTGTGCATGTGACTGTGTACATGGGATAGTGTGCATGGGACTGTGTGCATGGGACTGTGTGCATGGGACAGTGTGCATGTGACTGTGTACATGGGATAGTGTGCATGGGACTGCGTGCATGGGACAGTGTGCATGTGACTGTGTACATGGGACAGTGTGCATGGGACAGTGTGCATGGGACTGTGTGCATGGGATAGTGTGCATGGGACAGTGTGCATGGGACAGTGTGCATCGGACCGTGTGCATGGGACTGTGTGCATGGGATAGTGTTCATTGTCCCAATGCTTGGGTGTGAAGGCCCTGGTCGGTGGTGGGAAGATGAACAGAGTGACCAGGAAACTGTAGGTAGCCGGGTTATTGAGGCCAATAGCCTGCCAGTGCCCAGGATTCAGAGAATGTCCTGGTTGGCCATGCTCTGATGCCTGCTGCTAAAGTGCGCAAATCACGAACTGGGACGCATGTTTTACTGTGATAGACCTGTTCTTTTGAACATGGCGTTGCCAATGGGATATATAGCGCCATCCACGATCGATACAAAGAATAATTGCTTGTGTCTATGTGTGAAATGTTCACCGAGGGGCGTCTCATGTCTTTGAAGCTGTTGACGAGGAAGAAGAGGTGGGCTTCGGGATCTAACAGAAGCAGGCCATAATTGAAACCTCAAGTACATGTGTGTGTCAAATATCAGGGGAAACAGCAGGAGCCCTCCCAAAAATCAAAGCAGCGGCTTCTCACACGCGTTGTACGCAGTGATAAACGACGTCCTTTGCTGCTTGGGGTCTGTGCAAGCAATGCTGCTGGATTGACTTGCGGGCTTTGCTGGAGGGCCAAGCAGACCCTGTGCATGTCATGTTGCTGTTGTCGTAATGGGAGGGTTGCTGAGGTTGAGGTCTGGGTTGCTGAACATGTCAGCATGAATAGAGCGGCAGCTCTATGGCAAACTCCCCAGCTTTCCTCTGTGCCCGCCCCTCTCCTTCCCACCACCCGGTACAGCTGTACCCCTCCTCCTCTGTATCCTACTCCGCCCGCTGTGCGTCTGTACTGTTGTAAACCTCTGAAAAGCGCGCTGTTATGCATCTGTACTGTTGTATACTTCTGTAAAGTTCTCCGTTGTGTATCTGCATTGTTGTATACCTCTGTAAAGTGCTGTTATGCATCTGTACCGTTGCACACCTCTGTAAAGCACTCTGTTATGCATCTGTAATGTTGTACACCTCTGTAAAGCGCTCCTTTATGTATCTGTACTGTTGAATACCTCTGTAAAGCACTCCATTACGTATCTGCATTGTTGTATACCTCTGTAAAGTGCTCCGTTGTGTATATGCATTGTTGTATACCTCTGTAAAGTGCTGTTATGCATCTGTACTGTTGTATACCTCTGTAAAGCGCTGTGTTATGCATCTGTATTGTTGTACACCTCTGTAAAGCGCTCTGTTATGCATCTGTATTGTTGTACACCTCTGTAAAGCGCTACTTTATGCATCTGTGTTGTTGTATACCTTTGAAAAGCGCTCTGTTATGGATCTGTACTGTTGTGTACCTCTGTAAAGCTCTCTGTTATGCATCTGTACTGTTGCACACCTCTGTAAAGCGCTCTGTTATGCATCTGTAATGTTGTACACCTCTGTAAAGCGCTCCATTATGTATCTGCACTGTTGTATACCTCTGTAAAGCGCTCTGTTATGCATCTGTATTGTTGTATACCTCTGTAAAGCGCTGCGTTATGCATCAGTACTGTGGTATACCTCTGTAAAGCGCTGTGTTATGCATCTGTATTGTTGTAAACCTCTGTAAAGTGCTCTGTTATGCATCTGTACTGTGGTATACCTCTGTAAAGCGCTACTTTATGCATCTGTGTTGTTGTATACCTTTGAAAAGCGCTCTGTTATGGATCTGTACTATTGTATACCTCTGTAAAGTGCTCCGTTGCTTCTCGAAGCTCAATAAACACAACAATAATCGTAATGTTAACAGGAGAAGGGGCCAGGCACAGCATTGCACCCTCACGTGGCAGACAGGAAGATGGGTGGGACTTACAGGAGATTGTTGTTTGTACCCAGGATTGGTTGATTAAGGTAGGCTTTGGCTCCACCAATCAATGTGGCCCACTTGGCTGTTAAAGGGGGCTGGGCCCTCCTTTGGATATCATAAACAAAGTGACAGTATTCTGTAATAGCGCCTAGCCACCGCCTGACTTATCACGAGTCCCCAAGACTCCTGTGGCCATGCATCTATGCCCCAGCAATGGTTAATGCTTTCATGCGCACCCCAATAATGAGCATGCACTGGCCAGGTCCCTTAAGAGAGAACGGAGGGGCGCACGCGTCACTGAATGCAGCCGTCTACAGCTGGCCTTAGTGGAATGCCTATGAATACAGTGCTGTGCTGCTTGCAACCCCCAGCCCTTCCAACCCCCCTCGCCCCTGCCCCCCCCCCTGCCCCAGCCGCGCAGTGGAGGGAGTTTATAGCCACAATGCCCCCCGACTTGGCGCTTTGTGGAGCTAAATGCTTCCTGGGTGAAAGCACCCCGCCAGGCCGCTCAGATGACCAACTCCCCTACCCGGCGCCCCCAGTTTATCTCTTTCTGTCTCTCCGAGCGGCTGAGCCCGGCATTCTTAGCAAAGTGCCGGGGGAACTGAGGGTAACGTCTTCGGGGCGACCCCAGGGACCCCCTGCCGTGACAGCTTAGGGGTGTTGTCACACTTTAACTCGCTCGTAATCCGTTCAAAGAGAGTTCGCTAACTTTCGCAGCAGCCCCGGCGGGAAGTGGGGGACCCGCAGGACGAGGCCACTGTGAAATCTGCGCCTCTTACCCGGCTCGTTTTGGGGGGCGGGGGCGTATGGGCTTTCAGAACGCTGAACCAGCGGCGTCGTGTATTCATGCGGCCGGTGTCTGCGCGCTTGCAACGGGCGCGGATCCGGGACTCACAGCGCCTAATGGGGTGACAGGCGGAAGCCTTGATTGGTGTGTGGGCAGAACTCGGGGTGCAGGGGGTCGGGGGATGGAAGCAGGGATCAGAAATTGCAGTCTGAAATGTGAGGCGCGTTTCACAATGGATTTGAATGTCATGATTTTCAATTGCGCATAAGAGATGAGATAGGAAGCGAGGGCCGAGGGGGTAAGATTGCAGAAGGAAATAGTGATAGTGTGTGTGTGAGAGAGATGGAGAGAGAGGGGCGGGGGGGATGGGATGGAGAAGACCTGAGTACAAGGACGCAAGGGAGCAAACTGAGGGGATAGAAAGAGAAACAGGAGCAAGAGGGAGACAGCGAGAGCAAAAGAGCTAAGTAGAGGGTCGAGGAGAGAGACAGCTAACTGGAGTTAGGTGAAAAGAACAGATGTGAGGACGGACAAATAAATTGCATATCTAGCAAGTGACTGGAGGTCCATTTCGTTAAGACATTTTTTTTATCACTGCAGGATTAATATACACTGACAAATAAGCCATTATCTCTATGAAGCCTGCTCAGTAATAGCACAGGCAGACCCCGATCAGCAAAACAAAGTTTGATGTTACTGCAAGATAGAGCTATCTCAAAGAGGATGCTGCGAGGAGGAGCAGGTAGTGTGGCTGGGAGTGGCCACAGGAGTTAACATGGCTATGTGTCACTAGGTGTTGTGTGTCTCTGCTCACTTGACATACCCCTCATATCTACAATAGTGTTGGCTTATTGGCCCAAACTATTATCGACTGTGCGCATTAAAAAAGGCAGTGGCAACCCTCTGCCGTCCGTGTGAGGCAGTGCGCGTGATTCCGTGAGCAGCAGGCCTTCACCCGACCTGTATTTGTGTTGATAACTGTGGAAAAACCATTACGTAATTTGAGCACGATTTAACTGCTCAAAGAAAGCAAACGCACAGCCCGCTTGTGGGCGCTCCGGGGACTTCACCCTTTGAAGTCAAGAGACTCCGCGTCCTTCTCTCCTCCCACCCGCCCGGTTCATTCCTCGTGTGCCCCTGGGGGTTGCTGCTGGTGGAGGCTGCAGCAGCTTGGGAGAAAGCCCCACACATGCGCCTGGGGTGGAAGGCTCGGGCTGCCCTGCCGTGGCCGGCTTATCGCTAAAGCTGTGGATCCAGGTGTGGCTAGGTGCCACCCCGCGCATCCCGTGCGCAAACACAGATGCGACCGATGAAATGCCAGCAGCGAGCTGGCCAACCAGGCCAGTGTCACCTTGCAGCGCTCCACAGCGAAGGGGGGCTAGCTTCGGTGCTCTAATCAACTGCCTACTAGCCCAGGTTGAGCAGGGATCCCTTCTCACAAGTCCACTCCCAAGGGCTGGCATGGCAGCAGGTCTGTTCTCTCTTCCTCCGTGTATACACTTTACAAACCATAAACGAGTAGGGCCTGATTCTTGGAATTTTTTGCACAGGGACTTTTCACTGTTGCAAAGTGACTTTGCAAGGCAGCACCCTGATTCATGGAACAGTGGAAAGTGTATTTTTGCAGTGCAAAGTCACTTTGCACTGCAAAAATACACTTTCCACTGCTCCACCCAGATTCATGGAGCTGTTTGCCGTACAACGACACTTTGCATTGCTCCATGCATCAGTTGTCAGCAGTGCAAAGTCACTTTGCACCAGTGAAAAGTCACTTTGCACGTGCTAGAAATTCCATGAATCAGGCTTAATGTTCACTCACGGGTCCCCTATTCTTAGGTTTTTGGAGCAGCACAGCCCTGGCTGCAAAGTGTAGGCTTGGAGGATGTGGGGCTGCTGGGCGTGGAACAGTGAGGTCTGTGGGGTCTACCTGAGACCAGATTACAGAAACCAGAAGATGGCTGGCATGGTGGGGGCTGAGGGGGGTGCCAGGGCAGTAACTACCTTGCATATATTTACAATTGGATACCCAGTGAAAGAAAACGATATGCTCACAATCACAGAATTATCCTCATTGGCGGTAAATCGGCAGTAAATCTGTTGTGTTACCACCAGCATCGCTTACTGCTATTGCCTCTTAGTCACGTGGGTTTACCGCAGGATTATGAGTGGTGGCACAGTGGTGTTAGTCGTATTGGTACAAGGGGGGGGGGGGGATTATGTCTCACGGAACACAAAAAAGTGAATTGACTTCTACTGGGAGAGTGAATCCGGTCAGGAAAACAAGAGAGCCAACATGTATTCAGATTTTATTCACATAATAGACATAAAAAAATATCCAAATGTTCATAATATATGTTATCCAAAACATCAGGTATTAAATGGGCCTCCTTACGAGGCTGGTGGTAAGGGGTTAACGGCACCGGTAAGGATGCCAGTGCCGTTAACCCCTTACCGCCGCATTACGAGGTCCCTTAGCGGGTCCCACTAAGGCCGGCTGGTAAAACCAACCGTCCTTAGCGGGAGACGCTAAAGGACCAGGGAGCTAATAGCGGGCCTGTTATTAATGGGCCCGTTATTTGCTCCCTCCCCATTCCCATTGAGCCCTATGGGGGCTTGAATGGGAATGGGGATGGGTATTTTGAATGGGGACTTACTGGGTCCTCCCAGGTTGGAATGACCCGGTAAGTCCCCATTCAAGGAACCCGGACACGACTTTGGAGGCAGCCACGGCGCTAATAGCACCATGGCTACCTCCAAACTCGTAATGACCCCCATTGTTAAAAAGCACAAGGCATCATGAAAGGCATATATTCTATGAGGCTTAAAGTGCAAATGAGCTACTGAATCAATACCAATGTATAGTGTGAGAAAGACAGAACATGCTCCACGTGATCGGTGGTTCACGAACAGCACTTTAATCTCGACTAATGCTTTTGTGCTTGTCTTGCACTTTATTACATGCCTGAGAATAACACAGCCTTACTCTTCGTGAACCACTTGATCAACCTCGGTTGGACGAACCTGAGTCTGGCGTGTCGGGATTCAAACCGGAGCCATGTAGGCTTGACACATTTTTCGAACTTCCTGAGCCATCTTGCTGGTTTATATGAGCGAGTCTGGCGTGTCGGGATTCAAACTGGATCCATGTAGGCTTGACACAGTTGTCTAACTTGCTAAGCCATCTTGCTGGCTTATATGAGTGATACAGGGATGTTGGGATTCAAACCCGAGTCCTGTAGGCTGAGCACAGTTGCCTAACCCACTAAGCCGTCTTCCTGGCTTATATCAGGTGGGCCTGTCAGACTCAAACCGGAGCCATGTTGGCTTAACACAGTTGTCTAACTTGCTAAGCCATCTTGCTGGTTTACATGAGTGAGTCTGCCGTGTCGGGATTCAAACCAGAGCCATGTAGGCTGAACACAGTTGCCTAACCCACTAAGCAAACCCACTAAGCCATCTTCCTGGCTTATATCAGGTGGGCCTGTCAGTCCCAAACCAGAGCCATGTAAGCTGAACACAGTTGCCTAACCCACTAAGCAAACCCACTAAGCCATCTTCCTGGCTTATATCAGGTGGGCCTGTCAGTCTCAAACCAGAGCCATGTAAGCTGAACACAGTTGCCTAACCCACTAAGCAAACCCACTAAGCCATCTTCCTGGCTCATATCAGGTGGGCCTGTCAGACTCAAACCAGAGCCATGTAGGCTGAACACAGTTGCCTAACCCACTAAGAAAACCCACTAAGCCGTCTTTCCGGCTAACACGAGTGAGACAGGCTTGTCGGATTCCAACCAGAGTCATGTAGGCTTAACACAGTTGTCTAACCCTCTAAGCCATCTTGTTGGCTTGTAGAAGTATTAAAAAGGAATAATGACCCTTTACAAACTGCATTGTCCCCTAGTACCTCGATACTAGGTAGTTGACGATATCTAGTCCCACAGCACTCATTTTAATTTTCAAGATAGGGTGAACGTTTGAGCCATCCTGTCAGTATCCAAACCGGTGGCTTGCAGGCAACACATAGAAGTCCGCAGCACGCACCCAACCCGTGGTCCTTACTGACTTACCATTTCAGCAAAATGCTGAAAGACTGTAGGGATTAAGTAGCACAGGTTATCAACTGTTTAGTCAGAAGTAAACAGAAGTGGAGAAGGTCTGAGCTATTTTAGGGCCTATTACCGTCATTTTGAATGTTGTTACTTTGAAACAAAGATACAAATTTGAATTAGAAACATACTGAATGCAAAAAGGACATGAGGTGTGAGTAGGGTCTGTACATCCATACAGCATAGCCCGGCCCCTATATCGCGCACAGAGAAGTCACGCTCAAATGGCGATTCAGGAGTTAAATTGCTATCTTTGAGTTCTGAACTTGGAAAGGTATTAAAGTGGGATTAGACCTTTGCACAATCCAGCACTTGTGCCATTCAGGGCCTTCTTTCCACCCTGCCTCGATTGTGCCGAGCAGTGGGGTTCTGAGTGACTGGCGCTCCATAGAAAGAGGCGGGATTAGTCCGCAGCCCACTGCACCCCACTAATCCTTCGGGCCCCTTGAAGGAAGATTTGCTTTTCGCAGGCATAGACCTTCGCTGCTCCGGGGACGGGCTGTCGCGGCTTCCCCGCAGAGGCGTGGTTGCTATAGCAGGGGGAGTCACGCCTGGGTATTCTCCCAATCCCCCCAGAGAATGGGCCCCAAAAAGAGCGGAGGACGAGCAAAAAGTGGGGATTTAACCCGAGCACAAAAGGAGACAGGAAGATCGAGGTAGGAACAAACAGGAATTACAGCCTAAATATAATGCAAGGTGACAAAAAGAGGAAATGGAAAAATAATAGCCGGTAGTCTTTGTGAATAGGAAAAGCGCTACAAAAGCAGTCGCTGTTAAAAGAGAGACGCCGGCCCCACTGCCGAGCAATGCAGCCCGTGCGCTTTCTTCTATGTACATAGCGTGCGACGTCCGGCGCTCGGCTGCCTCTCTGAGCAACAAAACAAGCCTCCAACATACGAGAGCACCCTTTTTTATCAGCGTCGCCACGTTGAAGTGCGGGGGCATCTCCCCCCCCCAATACATGATATGCTGTATCAGTGAATTGTACATTTATGGGGGTCCTGCAAGAAAGAATCTTCCTTCCTTCCTTCCTTCCTTCCTTCCTTCCTTCCTTCCTTCCTTCCTTCCTTCCTTCCTTCCTTCCTTCCTTCCTTCCTTCCTTCCTTCCTTCCTTCCTTCCTTCCTTCCTTCCTTCCTTCCTTCCTTCCTTCCTTCCTTCCTTCCTTCCTTCCTTCCTTCCTTCCTTCCTTCCTTCCTTCCTTCCTTCCTTCCTTCCTTCCTTCCTTCCTTCCTTCCTTCCTTCCTTCCTTCCTTCCTTCCTTCCTTTCCTTCCTTCCTTCCTTCCTTCCTCCCTCCCTCCCTCCCTTCTTTTTCTCTCTTGCTCTCGGGGTGTAAATGCATGCAGGCCTGTCACTGTCTGCCTGTTATCCTTTCTGTGTGCTTCTCTGTCTCTCTGCCCATGGCTCTTTCTAAATGCAGAGTTTGGTCTTTCTTTCACTGTATTTAAGAGCATAAAACACTGTCTATTGTACTGCCTGTATTGCTACTAAGCTAATGTCTTTGTAAAATAGTGTAATATTGTTTTTGTGTAGCGCAGTAACATTTGGTAAGGCCTGTGGTGCTTGTATTTTTGGCAATGTCTCCTCTGGTAAGGCACAGTGAGCGAAAACATGATAGCAGGCAGGCCCTCCTTGGGGTATGACGTTTTTACATCGTCAGTTTTTTTCTTCTGCTGAGTTGTTTGTTGAAAATGTTCAACCGAAAAAACTCATGGAAAAGTTTAGCGGTGGGGGGTGGGTAAGGAGATATAAGGGGTAGAGGTGTGGGGAATAGGGACTATATAATAGGAAGAGGGGGTTTGGGGGAACCCCCAAATATAAAAAATGAGTACGCTGAGTTTTTTCGGCCAAACATGTTTGGCAAAAAACTCTGCAAAAATAAACATGCGACGAAAGAGCATAGAAGCCTCCCCGGTGAGCACTTTCCCACAGTATAGGCTGTCCAAGACTTGTTCATCCTCGGAAGGGGAGCTGGCACAACTTTTTGGCTCATTTTCAAACTCTTGAGGTTTCACCCTAAATTGTGAAGGGCAATCCAGACGTGGACCCCTGTCTCTCTGCTCCTTAACTTAAGATGCCCTCCCTATATGGCGAAACTTGTGTCTGGGGTTATTGTTGGTTTTCTTGTTCCGAGGAGAGCTGCCTGGCATTTCGGTATTGCACTGCTCTTGTTGGCAAGACCAAACGAATGTGTCAATGAACATTCCTCCTCTGGTTAGCTACAGTGAGCAAAAACCTGACCGTAGTCCCCCATTAGTGGGTACATTCCTACAGAACAGGAAATTCAATCCCTGTTCCCTCACAGTTGGTGTATCTCACATTTTTGGCCCTGTGTGTCTTTTAGCTTGGACTGAGATGGTGGCAATGCTTTCTTTTCACATTTCATCCTGTCTCCAAGTCTTGGCCCACTCTCCAACCAATCACTGTTGTTTCTCGCCCAGTTGATCTCTCCATCAATCTCCCTAACTCTCCATTGCTGTCTTCTCTTCCTCGTCCACCTACTCTTTCATATGTTTTGCCTTCTCCCCTTCTGCCTGCCTGCCTGTCTCTGTCTATCCAATGAGCCGCCTCTCATCTTCTCTGCATCTGCCCACCTACTTCTGTATGTCTTTATTTCAATCCTTCTCTTCCTGAGTAGCCATGTGTCCTTCAACCTTCGTAGGCCTCCTTCCCTGACTGGCTCTGTGGTTCTCTGTCACATTTAAATACAGTGAAACTAAATGTGTTGACAACCTTATGAACCATATTGTAATCTGACAACAGCCGGTAAGACACCACTGTGTGCGAAGAATTTGCTGCTGAGATCGGTGTGCTGTCTCCAGGTTTGAATCCTAGCAAAGCCACCAAGCGTTCATTATTTTGAGGCTGTTATATGAGCACCAACTTCCCTTAGGTTGTAATAAATGTATATCAAACTGTTCTATGTACAGTGCTTTGGTGAAAGCGCTATATAAAGTTATTAAATTTGATTAATCAATTTGTCAGCACCTCAGGAGCACACAGCATGCTGTTGAGGAACCATTTTTTATATCTGCATAGCAATACATCAGGGCTGGGCGATATGGACCAAAAGTAGTATCTCAATATTTTTGGGCTGAATGGTGATATATGATATATATCTCAGTATTGTTTATGTGGGTTAAATTCTCAGTTGTTAGCTGCCAACTTCATGTGAGATGTCACAAACACCTTTATTTATAAGACATTGATCAAAATAAAGTGCAAAACAAGGTTGCTCTTCCTCTTTGAGAATGCACACAGCTGTGTAAATATCAAAATGTTAATAAAAAATGATAGCTTATGTAATAATGTATTTATCTCAATGTTAACGATATTATCGCATCCTATATCGATTTTGCAAATACTCGATATATCGCACAGCCCTAAAATACATGCATTTATATGTGTGATGTGTGTCTATAAATTATATGTATATACATATATATGTATGTGTGCATTTATGGGAATTGTGAAGGGTCTTGGTACTCTACACTCATTTGTTACTTAACCAAGATATGTGAGTCATTTGTTAATGAAGTTACAAGCTGGGCTTGAGTCCTAAATAAAAAAGTGGGAGACTGTGATGCAAGCATGAGAAAGTGACGTCACATGAAGTGTGTCTTGGTGCACACTTCATCTGGTCTTGTAGCTGAGAGGGTTGCCTTTCAACCGGGCGACCTCGGTTTGAGCCCTGTCAGCGGAAAAAAGGCAGAAAGCTGTGTGAAGGAAATGGATGTATATTTTAATATTTCTTAAAAACACAGGGGGGATAGTGTCCACCCTCGACTCGAGCCCTGGTTACAAGCACTAAGCACTTTATTATAATACTTTATTTAGCATGATTTTGCACAAAATATGTCATTGTGTATCATAGCGGTGCGCGGTATAAATCAATTAAACATAACATAACTAGAAAACAAGTAAAATGTCTATGGGAATTGTAGTTTGTCTTTTCTCTATGTCCCATTCATATCGTTGTAGCCATGAGTAAACTGCAGGAGCGGCGAAACGGTGGAGTTTCCATGTATTAAAAAAAGATGGATTTCTTTTTAGCGTAACCCACCTGAATATGTTTGCAAATGGGTGGGCAGCCAGCACAATCACTGGATGACACTTATCGGTGTGCAGGCAAGACGGAATGTAATCACTACTTAAGTCAGTAGCTAAAACAATAGACGGCCACACAGTAAAGAAGACCTTCTTTGAAATCCATCTTTATGTATACACACATGTATGCATACATATATGTATGTATATTTTGTGCCTTGTGTGTTTGTATACAATGTAACTTCAGTTTCCTTTTTACATTTTAAAAACTCTGTCTTTGTGTGTGCAGGTGTGTGTGTGCGTGTGCTCGCGCGTGCTTGTGCTCGCGCGAGCGTGTGTGTGTGCGCGCGCCTAGTACAGGACTCCATGGGGCTTTGCTCGCATTCTGCGACAGGCATAATGCACAGGCTCGCTACTAGTATTAATAATAGATTATGCTGATGAGTTTAGAGAATCTGGCGATGGACCCCCCTGCTGGAAAGACATTACGCTACATGACTACCACCTCTTTCCCTGCCAATCTGTCACTTAACCGGTGGCACTGATGGGCTTGTGGGATGTCACTGGAGTAACATAACTCCAACATGCAGGAAAATTATTATGCTTTATGCTGGCACACACTATGCTCTCTTTTTAAATGTGTGTCAATGAAGAGAATATGCATTCCTTCTTTCACCGGGTCATTGCCAACACAGCTATGCATCAGTAGTTGGTGTGGACTCGATGCTGCAGTTGCAAAGCCCCCTGCATAGCTTAGTACGGTCTTCATAGTCAATTTCCTCATATTAAAATACCCCACTATCTTGTTAACCTGCTTCTTTATGTGTTTTTTTTAAGAGCACGAGGGATGCTCATTGCAGTTGTACCCAGCAATGAACAGGTTAATGTTAGAGGTTCACGGGCGAATATATCAGGTGCCTTTATGCTTCCCATACTTCAGAAGTATTTCCGGCTTTTGATATCAACGCCAAAGAGCTTGGAGATTGGATGAGCCCCTCGAATATTAGCCAGTAGGAAACCTACACAGACAGATGGACCATGCGGGCACATGAGGACTGCCAGCCCTTTTCTACTAACTCATGCAGTTCATGTCAAAGACCCCCTTTGACCACCATGTTGCAGTTCGGAGAATTTAGGGCAAAGAATTCATTTGTGGATCTGCGGACTTTGTTACTGCTGAGGATGTCAACGAGTAGCCTCCGGATTGCTCGGTTTTCTCCTTCTGAATGCGAGGGATTTAGTATCTCCGTCAAGTCAGTATTACCCGTTGGTTTCATGCAGAATACCATTTCTGCACTCTCCCCAGATATGCTAGGTCTCAATACCTTAACATGAACCTTCTCTTGTGTCCATCGGAAAGAGTATAATGGCCTATTGTGAAATGTGAAGACAGACTCCCCTCCACAGGCAGTTCTGAAAACCACAACTCTTGATTGTTCCTGGAAGCTCCCTGGCTCTATGGACTTTCATAGGACCAGGGAACGTGCACATGAAGGCCAAAACACATGGGAGCAAGCCTCCACTGCCTGGAGCTGGCCTCCAAAAAACATCAGGGAAACCAAAAAACATTAGAGCAAGCCTCCACTGCCTGGAACTGGCCTCCAAAAAACATCAGGAAAACAAAAAAACATCAGAGCACGCCCTCAATGTCTGCAACTAGGACCTCAAACATCCCAGAGAAAGATCCCACTGTCTAGATCCAACTCCAAAAACACATCAGAGTAAGCATCCACTGTATAGAACCAGCACCCCAAACACATCGTAACACGCCTCTCCTGTCTGGAGCCAGCTCCAAGAAAACATCTGGATAAACCTCCACTGTCAGGAACCAGCTCCCCAACCAATGGGAACAACCCCTCACTATGTGGAACTAGTTCCTCAAACAAGTGGAACCAGCTCCCCAAAGAATTGGAACAAGCCCTCACTATGTGGAACCAGCTCCTCAAACAAGTGGAACCAGCTACCCAAACACATCAAAACAACCTTCGATACAAAACACAACAGCACAAGGCTCCACTGTGTAGAAATGGCATCCCTAGACATATCAGAACACGCCTCCAGTTTCTGGAACCTGCTTCACAGACACATTGGAGCAAGCCAGCAATATCTCGAACCAGTACCCCAAACACATTTGAACAAACCTCCACAATCCGGAACCTGCTCCTAAAACACATCTGAATAAGCCTTCATTGTCTGTGACCTACTTCCTGTAATTCTTCTCAATTGTCTTTTTCCTGCTCCCCACAACACACCGCAACACAACTCCACTGCCTGGAGCAAGTCCCCAAACACATCAGAATCAGCCAACATTGACCTGTCTGTCTCTCAGGACCTCCCGTTTTCCCTAATCATGCGCTCTGTACTTCGAGCCAATCGCAGAATGTGGTGATGCACGTCAAGAAGTGACTTGCGTCATGGTGTACAGTCTACAACCTCTAAGTAAAATGCAGCAACACGTATTTGGTCTTCTTGTTCCAGTTCTCAGTGGGCACTGTTACTTCATGAATAATTTCAAACAGATGCAATATATGTTGCTGCTTGTTCTTCCCTTCAGTGAACTCGAGACAGAAAGATCTATACAATGTGGACTGAGACCTACAAGCTCACCACAGAGTTGGGTTGGAGAGCATTGATGTTGAGTACAAGTACGAGAGCTCCACCATCCATTAGTCAACAACTAGTGGTCTTGGTTCCTCTCAGTCCAGATCATTCCACCATCTCTAAGAGTATGCACCAAAATGCACCCCTAGAAAAAAGTGTTACTACTATCTGCAAAAGGATATGTGCTACCCGTTAACATTTTATGTTAAATTGAACTCACTCTCTTGTTCGCAATCCCTCTGGCTCAGTAGTTTATGATGGAATGACAGACTAAACTGTGTGTTGAGAAGACGTGTGGTGTGATCAGAGTTCATTACATATTTACCTACTTTCGAAGAAGCAGAGTTGTCAAGAAAGTTTAATTTGTAAAGCACTGTTCGTCTATGGAGCTATAATTCTTCCAGGTAGTCACGCGTGGCACAACATTCTCACTCCACTTGAGCATTACCACGGGCATTCTGAAAAGTTCAAATTCTGCCTGATCGTCATATGGGCCAGTCCAGATGCTAACCTATTGCTCACTATTAGAAGCCTCGCTTGCAATGTCTTAGCACAGGTCAGGGACATGAAGCAGTCTCGCCAGGGGGGCACTCGCCCATCTTTGGGAGCATTTGGGAGAAGCAAATGGGGCTCCCAAATGAAATGGGAGGAAATAGAAGAAAGGCGAAATTCCATTGTTTGCTACTATTATTATTATTATTATTATTATTATTATTATTATTATTATTATTATTACTATTATTATTATTATTATTACCATCATTATCCTAATCATCATCAGGGGTTCTCATGTCCTATACTTATCATCACCAACATCATCGTCAGCATCACCATCATCATCATTAGTTCTTGTGTTTCATGCTCCTCCTCCACCACATCATCATCCGAGGTTCTCATGTTCCATCATCATCACATCACCACCACCATCATCATCATTATCATGGGTTCTCGTGTTCCATGCCATCCTCCTTATCGTCCTCATTATCATCATCACCACCACCATCATCATCACAAGTTCTCGTGTTCCATGCCATCCTCTTTATCGTCCTCATTATCATCATCACCACCACCACCATCATCATCATGGGTTCTCGTGTTCCATGCCATCCTCTATATCGTCCTCATTATCATCATCACCACCACCATCATCATCATCATGGGTTCTCGTGTTCCATGCCATCTTCCTTATCGTCATCATTATCATCATCATTATCATCACTGCCATCATCATCATGGGTTCTCCTGTTCCATGCCATCCTCCTTATTGTCATCATCATCATCGCCATCATCATCATCCTCAAGGGTTCTCATGTTCCATGCCATCCTCCTTATCGTCATCATCATCATCACCGCCATCATCCTCAGGGGTTCTCGTGTTCCATGCCATCCTCCTTATCGTCATCATCTTCATCATCATCACCACCATCATCATCCTCAGGGGTTCTCGTGTTCCATGCTCTTCATCATCATACTTTTTTGAATTCCATGCTCAATGCCTGATAGAGAATCACAATGCTTACAGAGGATAGGGGGGAACTAGGGGACAGGATTAGATGGACCTAAATGTACAACTGGTCCAGCGCATACACATTTTATATAAACACACATTTAAAGATTTCATGGAATAGATAAGTCTTTTGATAGCTCAGAATGTGTAAGCGTGTTTATTGCTAATCATTCTAAAGCCAGAAGCCCGGAACCACTGGCAACCACCCTCCCATGCTCTACTTCCTATAATGTTTGGTGACACAACGTTTATCACCACTGTACCGCGGCTTACTGGAGGTAGGGGATTGCGCAATATCAAAACGTGATGTATGTAAAAATAGTGGGTAATAAAGTTATAATATTTCCAAAGCCATCGACAGCAGAGGTAAATTCAGGAACTAAAAAGAATCCCCACGAATCCCCATGAATCCCCAACAATCCCTGTGTACTGCAGCTAATCAGGATATTTCTAATGTCCACTGATCTTTCAATGGAGAATACTGTATGCTAGATCTGCACAAAGAAGAACCCTTACTCTGTGCTCTTATGTAGCTTGTTGCCAGTAAGAAGCCCCTACAGAATGTCATGCTTTACAAGGGGCAAGCATGCAAAGTTATGGGAACATGGCAGCTTTTTTGAGGCACCGTGCGGCAAACTTTGCAGTATTTAGGGCTACTATTAACTTCAGTTCCCAGAGCCCAATTTTTTTAATCAATATTTTTTTAATAGCAAACATGAGCCCAGGCATTCTGTTGGAGGCCATAAGTTTTATGACATCTTTCTGTGCGCCAGAGGAGATTAGAGGCGAATCGCTGCCATAATCTGCGCAGTGCCGTGGCGGTGCCGTTAAGAGGGAAGAGCGCGGCGCGGAAGAACCGTCAGAGTCCCAAAGGTGGCCCACAGCGGAGCCATATCAGGGACTCTCTAAATGAAAAACTGTTTTAATTCGCAGGCGAGGAGCTCTAATTTGATTCTTCATAAATTTCTCCATCAGCGCGTGGCAGGGAAGTGCTGCCATGATGTCGAAATATGTGACAGCCATAATGGACATGTGAACAAAGTGCTCAATTAGGATGGGCGACTGAAAAGGATTGGTGGTACGACTCCAGGACTAGAAACGGGGAGGGAAACTAGAACTGATATCAACACACTAGCATTTTTTAAGACCCTGCCAACTATAAATGACCCTACTTACCTTTTATAGACGTGTCCCCTTTTCCACCATCCCAATACCCTCTCTCTCCTGCTCTCTTTCCTCGTCTCTCTCTCTCTCTCTCTCCCTCTCTCTCCCTCTCCACTCGCTTTGCTGATAAAGGGATTCCATTATTGTTTGTTCTCTATCGATTCTCTATATCTGTTGCGTGTAAGCATAATGTTTCTATAGCCGAATATTTCTCTGTAGTAAATTCACCAATATAAAGTGCTGGAGAGCTCTGGCGGTAGGGTGACCAGATGTCCTGGTTTTCCCAGGACAGTCCGGGGAAATCAACCTCTGTCTTGGGGTCCCGGGAGTTTTTTCAATCTCCAAACCCTGTCCGGGGATTGGAAGGCTGCATGGCTACGGTCCATGTTTTTGCCGGGACTCAATTTAGAAATCTCAAAATCGGTTCCCGGCGCACCTCTGCTTGCACGTAAATGGGGGCGTGAATGCTTTTCACGCCCCCACTTTCTCCCCCTTCCCCTCCCCGGCACTCTCCTCCAATGAGAGGAGTGCACCTGTGAGCACACCCCCGCCCACCCACCACAACAGGCCAGCGTTATAGAAGTAGGACTGCTGGTTTATCGTAGTCCCACTTCTATGTCTATGCCCTGTCCCTGTTTTCTTTTTTTTATCTGGTCCACCTAGCTGTGGGGTTTGAGGTATGATTCGGCTGAAATGACCTTTTGCTAAATAAAGGACTGTTTATTTTTTATCTGGTCCACCTAGCTGTGGGGCTTGAGGTATGATTCGGCTGAAATGACCTTTTGCTGAATAAAGGACTGTTTATTCATCTTACTCAACCTTTAACGACTGCAACAAAACAAAGAAACCATCCATCATGTTCATCTAAATACCACATGAATGCCACCCATTTATTTTTGATTTTCATTGGATTTTTGTGTGTAAAGTGAACAAATACAAACCAGTTCTTTCAAGGTCCATGAGGGATGAAAGGCAAATGGGATGTGGGAGATCCCAAACTGTCTCAACGAGTGAAAGGGTCAAAAGGAGCTCAAGTGGTGTGTGGTTGTGGGCTGTGTAGAGCCACAACGTCCTAGTGAACAGAATAGCACTGACACCACATTGGAATATGGGTGGGATTACAAGGGTGCAATCTTTCAGACACGTTACCACAATTGTGATTCTGAAACTTGGACCTGACTGCAAACCAAGAAAGATCAGGCCAGAGAGCACAGTTCAGTAGGAGGGGAGGGATCTGTTGTATTCGGGGATACCCCCTTTAAGTTTTGTAAGGTCAGGGAAACCTGCACCAGGTGCAGGTTAGGAGCAATAAAGGGGAGCAAACCAGCAAACAGGGCGTAGGATGAGCGGGCCGATTGCAGGGGTGGCATAAGAGTGGCAGCAGGGAATGGAGGCCTGGAGAATAGGGCACAGTATTCCGTTAATAGGACCACATCACCTTAGAACCGGACTACAACTCCCATCGGCCCTAGTCAGCATAGTCACTGATGAGGCATCATGGGTGTTGTAGTCCAAACCATCTGGAGAGTCACAGGTTGCAGATCCCTGCCATAGAAGCTATCTATATGACAATGAACAATCTTTTTCTAAACCCTAATTGGCCAATCTGGGTGCATCATTAGCAATGCTTCCACATCATTTAATAATGTAAAGATATCCTAGAGATTCAAAGGTTTGCACTCTGCTTTTTGGTTGGACAGTTGCAATCGTTTCTCCATGTTAGGACCAATCAGAATCCCTCAGGTTATTGTCAGTTTTAATACAGGGATGATGAGGGCCAGGCCGTGCCCCCACTCCCCGATAGAGGATGGACACCATAACTGCAAGACAGGGTGCCACCAACAGCAAACACGTTTGGGCCCAATCTGTATTATCTAAACACGTTTGCACCAAGACAAGAATGAATTAGAACCTTTTTTTTACTATGTTTGCTGGCTAACAAAAAGAAAAATGTGATTAGAGTATTTATGTTTATGTTACGAAGCAAACAGTCCAAACATTTGTTTGGATTCCTTTATACCCGTATCATAGGGTGACCAGATTTTAAAAAAAAGAAACCAGGACGGGCCACTGAAATAGAAGTAGGACTAAGGTAAATACACATACAACTTTAGTCCTACTTCTATGTTGCTGGCCTGTTGCGGGGGGTGCGGAGGGGGTGTGCTAACATGCACACTCTTCTCATTGGAGGAGAGCGCCGGGAAGGGGAAAGGGGAGGAAATGGGGGCGTGAAAAGCATTTCACGCCCCCATTCGCGCAAAAAAGATTTGCGCGGGTACCCGATTTCGGGATTTCGAAATCGGGTCCCGGCAAAAAAAGGGATCATATCCAAACCCCGGACGGAGTTCATAAAAGTAAAAAACTCCCGGGACCCCCGGACGTCGGGTGATTTCCCCGGACTGCCCGGGAAAACCCGGACGTCTGGTCACCCTACCGTATCAAAACCTTTCGAGATAATACATATTGGGGCAAAACCTGTTGGTTCCATTCCATATTTATGCAAGCAGCACAATTGGTGCAGAATTGATTTGCTCAATTCTTTTGCTCATATTTTAAACAATCTGTCCCCCCCTCCTTTTTTCATCAGGCTACACCGCTTACTATCTTCAGAACTGGTATTCTACCAAAAAAGATAGTCGAAGGGAACTATAGATACTATGGGCCTAATTCACCGAAGGGTTTTATAATGACAAATCCCCATTGGAAAACACTCTGTGAATAAGGGCCTATGACAGGTACCATCTGTCGTCGTGGACGCGCGACACCAGCGCAGGGTAGTAACCCGCCACCGCGTGTTTGATAGGTAAGGCCCAGCAAGCAAGCAAACAGCAGATATGCATATCTCCTTTTTTATAACATCCCGGCTCTGTTTAACAAGCCTCTTGAAGCACACTTAATGAGAACAGCACATTTTGCAGGCCAACAATAAATTAGCTATGATAAAGCAATTAAAATCTGTTTGCGCTCAAATAAAAGGAAATGAAGAGTGCGGGGAAGTGGAGCGAAAGGTAAAGGGCAGGGTGCGCAGACCCATCAAAAGTAAACAGGTGAGAATTGATCAGGAACTGAGCAGGGTCACATTGTGTCCAAGATAACTTTGAAATTGACAATAAATCAATGCATTAAACACCAGATGGTGCTGCCTTGTGCAGGAAGCTGCAGTGGGTCATATCCCTCTGCTCGTGCGTGTAATCGCTGCAGGATAGGCCTCTTCTCAAAGGGACAGTCCAGCATATAAAACACTTTATTGCCCTGTCCTATCATATCCGGTTTTAAAAGGAACCACATGTCTAAAATGGAAGTCATTGCTGTCATTTTTAATCAAAACGTATTTACTCTTGTTCTTCAAGCTCGGCATAAGATACAGAACAATGAATGCGCGTCGTAGGGCAATTAACAGGCACCGAGGAGTTCTGTGCCAATTAAAACAGGAAGTTCCAAACCAAGTACTTTAAATAGGTGCAGACCCATGAGGTGAGTTTTAATAGTCTTATAGTCTACTTTCTTGGGGATGTCATTCTTTAGAGTATCATACAAAAGTATAAAAAAGCGTGCCTTTCATTGCATGGTTTTCAAAAATAGCAATGTTGTGGGAATTGATTTCATTGCAAAGTTTTGGACCAACAAGCATTTTAAGTCGCTCCTTAGTTCTGATCATAGTGGGCTTTGAGGATGGCCATAGTGCCGGGATGGGTCGTGTGGTAGAGATGGTCCTTTCAGTAAGGGTGGATCTTGGACCAGGAATGGGATGGGATTTGAGGAAGTGATAGAACACAAAGAAACATTGGGTTTTGTGGTAAGGATGGGAATGAGTTGGGGCTGTGACACGGATGGGCGCAGTGGGGAGAATGGGCCCGTAGTGTGTATGCGCTAAGGATGGGCCTTGGGCGAGTATCAGGGAAAGTCCTGAGGTGAGGTACTGTTAATTTTGACTGAGCAGAACATTGAAGCAATGCTTCATGTACAATGTGATGCTGTCAGTATGAGTCAATTATATTGTAATGTACTACTTCTTATGTCATTATTTGCTGATTGCAAAACCATTCTCAAATGTAAATCATATTCGTATTATGTTACATTTCACATGCATCTTGTATATTCATCCTCAGTTTCATGGACATTCCAAATGATCAAATTACACATTTTACATATTGTATCTTTTCCACAATGCATTTTCCATCATGTAATGCATTGAAATGGTGCTGAATGTGACACTTGGAGCCTGATTCACAGAAGCGTTTCATATTGTTGCAATCCCATAGGAAATCGTTCTGTGAATCAGGCGATAATTTCTTGATTTTCACGAATTCCAACTATTCCTTTAACATTTTAATTTTCAATTCTGAATCTGACAATTTTCGAATGTTGTGATGCTCAAATACATTTGACAGGAATTCGGAATAGCCAGGTCTCTGGGTCACCATGGGGTAGGTTGGCTATCACTTTAGATACTGGGTAAACTTCCAGGATTGTATTCCATGATTTTCTAATCATTGTTTGGAGAGCTGCCCATTCCACTAAAGTATTTGGAGTGAGCAGAACATGTTGCTTTCTGTGGAATGTGGTCTGTCTACATTCTAGAACCCTACTCATTCTGCCCCATAAATATGCTGCTTACTATTCTATGATATTTGATCAATTTTGGGGAATCCTGTAGTCTATTCTGAGCAAAGGTTTAGGTCACTCAGCTCATTCATACTAATTTTGCTCAGCTCTTACCACACAATTCCAGACTACTCTGTATAAAGAGGTGCTTAGCAGTAGTGTATGAGGGCATTGTAAAATGCGACACCTTGCCATGATATAATGATCTCATATCTTTTACATATACTCGTTGGTGCATGCTGGTGCGTCGACCGCTATGTGTCATGTGGATACAATTCCCTGGGCGTTCCTCTTATTTTGGTTTCTTACACTTCCCATTCCACTGTTTTCAGATTCATTTTTTCATATTGTTGGCATTGCTTTGTGATTGCTTTGGTGTATGACGTTTTGCTTCCATGAGTTGTCTTGTTTTGCTGAGGATTAGTTGTTCGTCTTTTTTTCAAGGGTAAACCACTGAAAACCATCACTATCCAATCTTACCCCTTCAACCCCAATTCCATGATATGTTTTGGCGCCCCACTTCCTCTTACTCTGTCATTCCCCTTCCCCCACCCGAGAAAGGAGTGCTCTACTTTATTGCTGTTCTTCTTAGCTGCCAGTTCTCAGCCGGACAATACCTACAAGTGAGGAGTGGGAAGCTTTGAATTAATCATAACCACTGGTATTGTTCAGGGCAGCTTTCTCTTGTCTGCACCAGTCTAGGATACGCCATATGTAAATCAGTCTTGGTACACCCATCAACGGTAGCAATCCTGATTGGATTTGTAGGCTGTGTGCCATCAGCACAGGAACCCAAGCAACCCCAGGCGTGTGTCGACCTTGTTGGGCGCCAACAGTTATTTTCAGCCTCCTCTCCTAGGCAGAGTTAGCAAGAGACCCACATTTGATGCCTAGCCACTAACCTACTCCCTTCACCTTCCACCCCAGCTCCTTCCTTCCTGAACATAGAGACGTGGCCTGCATGGGACGGAGGGTGTTTCTGTGTCCATGGAGATAGACAAAGGACTTTGTTCATGGGTATATACTTTCTGTTCAATAAGGGAATTTAAATGTATATTTTCAGTGTGGGTATCATTGTATGTGTTTCTTTACTAGGCCACCTCATATTTTTTTAAGATATCACTGATATTGTTGTTTATTCATTATCTTAATTATTCAAGATAAATTATACCAAGTCGCCATTGCACAGTAAAGCATGCAGGTTGCTCTTGAGGTTACAATCAACCTTGACTGTCCTGAAGGTGAGAATTCCAAGGGTGGTCTTCCTTAACCGTATAAGATTTTTGGACAAGCTTGCACAATCTGAATTTGGAGTGACAGAGGGGTTGGGTTCTAGGCTGGTCTAAAATACGGGTGTCGGCTTATATTCCCAGAGTCTGGCATTATTTTATCCTATAATATGTGAGAATGCTTTTACACCGCACACATCACAGCTGGAGTTTTATCAGGGCGCCTTCACTCGTCCATGGAGTGGCGTATGTGACCCCTACCGGGGATACCCAGCCTGGGAGAAAGCTAACCAAAATAAAATAGGGGACGCAGAATAAGGCTGACCAAGTTTTGAATGGGGGCGGGGCACTGGCTGTGTTTGGCTGTATTGCAAATCTGGTGAGAGGAACTGCTCCTTTAGCAGTAAACAGAAGGGAGTAACAGATTATTCAAATGTGCAGTGCGAGTTGCACGGTAGACACAGTGTGCAACTGATAACACCATTGACACCGCTTGAGATGGGATAGGAAAAGTGGGGTGCTATAACAGTACCTCGATCTCACCGGGAAGGACTGATACTGTCTCAGAACTCAGAGATTGACAGTAATTGCCCATTTATGGCACTCTGCCTTTTTTCCATACATTACTGACATTATGGCTATGACCCTACGGCTGATAACCACATTCCAGTACATGATTGAAGATAAATGACGAGTACACGTGGCTTGCGCAGAAGGGCTGGGAGGAGGGCGTGACACTGAAAATAGGGAAGAACATACAAAAAAGTGGGCGTTACGAGGGACAGCCCGCAGGCAGTCCCTCGCATGCCCACAATTGTGCTAAATGACATGCATTCATGGAACCACCCGCGCCGCCTCTTGGCAGAGAAATGGGCACACAAATCCTGCGATCCCTATGCCACCCGAAGGCAGGCGTACAGACACTTGTGCATAAGAATCGCAGTGCAGAGGTGGGATTGCATGTTGGATTTAGCATGCATGCATGCAGACGGGGTCCCGATCTAAGTTAGGGGTGCGCGTACGCAGTCTAGCCGGGTGCAGGAACAGTTTACGGGGGTTCGCACGCAGATTTTATGAGTTTTCAAGTTACAAAAAAATCAGCCACAGGTTGTCAGTGTGCGGGGCACCCTGCACAGGGTCCCCGAGATGCAAGCCTGCTTGCAGGGTACCCCACGCACTGTTTCAAGGGTGCATGTAATCGCGCCTGGTTGAACACGCAGATGTGGCTTTGCTGGCTGTTTATGCTCTGCGTAGGGGCGTGTTAGGGCGTTCCAGGTGCGACTTACGAATATGGTTACTTTGTGCAATGGAATCCATGAATATGCAGGGCGTGCATTTTTAATACTGCGCGAAGGCTCACGCAGTGTCGTTCTTGGCGCACTGCAAATGTGGGGAAAAATGCGCACTTTTCCATGAATTGGACACACAATGTCGAGCTTTCAATTTCACAAGTGGACTGATGAATTCAAAATTTTGTGGATGGAACTGACGCACAATTATGTGTTATTGCTGACTGCGTGCCATGAATAAGTGTTTAAGATAAGGGCGACACATACCCAACATATTATATGATTGTTACTACTATTGATTTATATCGCACCTATTACAATTCTCCTGCAACTTCTAAGTGCCAGACCGGGACTCGAACCTATGTTACAAGTGTGTTACCCCTGAGCTGTCCCCAACCTGTAGAACATACGCATCACACAGTACCAGTAAAATAAGTCAAATATATATATTTTGATCAGGCATTAGCACAAGTGATGGTGAAAGGGAAGGACAATGCATTTTAGTTATTAATTGTTGTTTTCTAATGCATCAAAGTGCAACAAAGCTGTTTCAGAGCGTGACTACTGGACTCGGAGCCCTTTTCAAGTGGGAAGCCCAAGCCGACATTCCAGGCAACTGAATGTGGCCACCTCCTGCTGAGCTGGTACCATCCCTGCTTATATCCGTCCATGGAGGGCCACTGACCCATGAAGGCCCCGCTGTCGACCAGAGGAGTCAAATGCCTTCACACCAGCTCAGCTAAGCCCCAAATTCCTATAGCGCGCGCCATCACAACGACACCTTCCAGACAAAAGACGCTGGCTTAACTTAACTGAGCCGGGCAGGTTTAAGGAGTTAAGTGGGAGCAGCGTTTTTAACTGCCTGCTAACTCTTCTGCTGTACAATTCTCCTCCTCCACTGTTGGATTGACTTCCCCATTGGGACTGGGGCCCAGGCTTCAATGGAGGCATCAGGTGCGCGGAAGGGTTGCGTTTCCTCGTTGTTATGGCTGGCTGCCATCTGAAACAAATTCATCTACAAGTTACGGGCCCGTCGTTCTGCATCAGGGCTTGACATGTGTAGGGTTCGACAGTTGTAGAGCTTGACATGCCCGGTGCTTTCTCTTTGCTCTCTTAAGGGCCTGCTCCCCCTCCTCGTGGGCTATTTACTGGTATCTCAACCGGAGGTTTTACCGCAGCTTCTGTGGTTTTTTAAGACTACCACAATATAAAAACCCTGTACCGGAGTGATCTATAAAAGCGTAAGGGTTGACAAAGCTTTTTCCGGTTGACAGTGAGAGCGATGTGCGCTCTGAGGCCTATGGGCGTGTTGGCGCTTTATAAACATTCAAATAAATAAATATCAGAGTTCCCCCCCGCCCGCTGAACCCTCCAATTGAGCCTATTGCGGTACTGAATACACTTTGCACGGGTCCATGAATCAGGGATTGTGGGCCCGATTCATAGATTTTTTTGCATGGTTCAAAGTGACTTTGCACTGCTGAAAAGTGACTTTGCACTCCTGAAAAATGACTTTGCACTGCTGGAAAGTGACTTTGCACTGCAGACACAAAAATACACTTTGCATGGTTCCATGAATCGAATCAGGGTTTGTGTCGGCGGTGCAAATTCACTTTGAACCGGGCAAATATTGCATGAATCGGGCCCACGGTGATTTGGCATGAAGAAGTGCAGACACTAGTGTTGAGGCACCCACTTTATACTGTGGGCAAATAATTATTCTAGCAGCTAAGGAGCCAACTAGAGTGGGGGAGCAATTAGTCAAAGTCCAATGAATCACCTTGAAGAAACATACAGTGCTAAGGAGCAAACTACAGTGGGCATCAGTTAAAGTAGGCAAACAAGTCATACATAGACGCGATAGCTAATCTGCAACACTAGCGGGCAAAACACAGTGCGATATGCAGCACTTTATCCCAGGGCTGGACTGGGGGAACCAAAAGAGGCTCTGGAAATAATTTTCAAAGGGGCCCCACATTACAGATTTTCAGCAGGTCCAACCCTTTTCCTATGAGAAAATGTGGAAATATCACACAAAAGAGGCCCAGGCTGCAGAGGCCTACCGGGAAATCTCCAGAGTTCTCTATAGGCCAGTCCACCGCAGCCCAGGCTGCAGAGGCCTACCGGGAAATCTCCAGAGTTCTCTATAGGCCAGTCTACTCCTGCTTTATCCTTCCCAGAGGAAGCGCCTTCTGAAGTTGCGGGATTCCCATGAGCTGCTTTTACTTCATCAAATCATTGATGGAGTTTATTTATTGAATATTTTGGGGGGAATTCGTTATATGAGGTTGTATTTTATATGTGATGTGAAACACAAGATGGTTTTTTGTATGTATATTTTGGCTGCATATGGAAGGTAGTGTATTTTGTGTGTACTCGTGCAATGCCCAAGCCAGCAAATACCCTTTGATTGGTTGAGTTGCAAGTGTCCGGGACCATTGAGAGCCAATATGCCTTCTGCTACTTTTTTATGCTACTGCTGCCATTTCTTCTAGGAATATATATATGATGTAAATATGCAATCGACATAGTGTGCGGTGCACCGGTGCACCAGAACATGTTCTCACCCTTACATAAAACCATGTCGCACCCACAGACAGCCATTGCCCCTTTTTAATTTTTTATTGTTGAATATTCAGAAAGAAGAACATCAAAAACCTATACATAAGAGGCAATTAATTCAAAACACATGCAGGGTATTACAGCAACAGGCCCATTAATTATGAAAATCAAAAAAGGAAAAAAAAAACATTCGCCATTTTCATGAAAACATCTTTGCTAATCTGGGAAACAAAATGGCAGCCGAGGATTGTTTTATGGATAGTGTACAAGTTTCAAGTGAGAAAGAGACTTGCTCTAGGAGTAGCTACTTTGCTGTCCTTGAAACATTGAGATCAGGGTTCTAATCCCCGAGTCGGGTCTGAACAAAACAAATAATTTTAACTTTAGATAAATGCACCTTAAAGTAAATAAGTATGTGCATGTTTAAAGAATAATGAGGAAAATCCCATCTACTGGACGTGTGATAGTAAAGTAGGCCATTTCAGCTAACAAGCCACACTTGCCACACACTACCCTCCAGGCATCTCTAGAATTGTACTTCCAATTCAGAGCCACTGAGCAAAGCATTGTGGGTATGCAAATTAGCTCAAAGGCATAGGTTTTGCTCAAGCCAGTTCTACAGTGCAATGCCCCAAATGCAGATGTTCCACTCCCTCCCACATCACATCCCAGTTTCTGAAATGCAGTCTTCACTGGACACGCATAATCCCATGATATTTTATGCACTGCTTGACCTCTTCGAGATGCCCCATCTACAATGAAGGTTGTGTGTAGGGCGAGCTGCTGGTCCTTGAGCTATGCCCACTCTATAGAAAATTACTTCACCCGCATTACAACTGGGCCAATAACAGTGGGCAAAGCGCGAACAAAGTTAGCCACACACATCTCGCCTATACAGACACTGTGTCTGCAGCAATCCATGATTAATTGCATAAGATCAGTGCCCGGTGAGACTTTTTGACTGCTCGGCAATGAGCGTTATGTCCCAGGCAGTCTATAGAAATGAACACGAGCAGCCCAGCACCTGCAAGATAGCACAGTATGGTGTTCAAATCCCCTCTAGGGGAGAAGTTAGTTAATTAATTAATACAGTTGGGCATACTATGCAGACGATATCGTACTATTCGACGTAACCCAAATTGGTCTGCAACGACTTCTGACCAACGTGGTCTCATATTTTCAAGAAAACGACCTTGCGATCAACATAAAGAAATCCTAAATTATGGCAATTGGAACAGCAATCAAAAGAATTCTAACCAATTTAAATGGACTGCAGCAGGTGAGCCAATTGAGACTGTATCAGCAATCTGATATCTGGGTGTGCACATAAATAGCTCGATCTGTGAATCAGCTTGGGTGGCTAAGTTGAAATATCGTATGTCCATACTAGCAATGCAAGGACAAAAGTTACATTTTGAATACGGTAAATTCACGCTCTTGCCACTACGGACCTTCTATATACAGAAAGTAATCCCTGTAATTACGTATGGGGCAGAAGCAGGATGGAACATTGACAGCCGAATTTGGGCCGTACTGGAAGGCCAATTTTGGAAAAAAGTTCTGCGACTCCCAAGCAGCACTTCGATTGTTGCACTAACATATGAACTGGACTTGGAAGCACTACATGGAACCATTCAATGGAAATCAATCGCAGCTTTACGCAAAATACACCTGTCAAACATAGCACCAGCGTACAAGATTTTTGAATCAACACTAAAGAATCCTCACGCAGGAATTCTCCTGGCATGGGAAAATAAAATCAGGAAAATTTTAGAGACAGCTGATATCTCATGGCAGATGGTAATAGCAATGCCCCAACTTGCAAAGAAAAATCTAACACGGTGGAACTAGCTTTCCATGAAAAACTGTGCATGTCAATGTCGTCATCCTTGAATCTAGGTCTGTCATGCAATTGCCTAGACAAACTTCCAAGATACCTGTCAAGATTTCCTTCACAATGGCATCGGAATAGGTTTCCGAGGCTACACCTGAACGTCTACAAAACTAAAGAAATTCTATGGAGGAGACACGATCTAAAGACTGGTGACAATTGTTGTTGATTTTGCACAACTGAAATAGAATCATTAAAACATCCAATCATGCAATGTCCCACAATAACTACACAACGGTTATGTTTTTTGGGCAGATGTGGACCTCCTGACACTAATCTGGATTAATAGTGGTGGATGCTGTTGACTGGTAACAATGTGATGATAAACCTGTGCAGTGATTGATTTCCTTGAAAATCTTTTGGAGTAGGGATAAGTCTCTTAACTGATTCGAATCATATGGATGCTGTATTCTAACAAATGAACTATTAAGTCGGGCCAATTTTTGATAAGGAATCATTTTGGAAAATCATAAAATGGGCGAGCGGGAAGTTGCTATAAGCGTCCTTCACAAATGATCGAAGAATACTCATGACTGGTTCTATGTGTTTGGTTGGACTTATGTATTTTTTCCTTTTAGGGATGTCTTTTGTGATGGTATTTGTTTTTGTTTTGTAATTAAAGTTTGTATTAACTAATTGTTACAACAAAAAATGAATTAATACATAAAGGTGTGCTTCACTGCTGTCTTGGAACCGTGCCTTTGGTCAAATAAAGTAAGGGTACCTTGGCTGATTTACCCAAAAAGTAAGGGAACGTCATATCCT
Source organism: Ambystoma mexicanum (assembly GCF_040938575.1). Taxonomy (NCBI): domain Eukaryota; kingdom Metazoa; phylum Chordata; class Amphibia; order Caudata; family Ambystomatidae; genus Ambystoma; species Ambystoma mexicanum. The sequence goes on along the minus strand of NC_090929.1, from coordinate 95,206,229 downwards.
TTAGTTCCCGCCCACTTTGACCTCTGGCCAATAAAAGCTTTAGTGAAGGCTCTACATCTGTGGACAAAATCCCGCCCAGCTCCCAGAAGTGAAAGTCCATAGGACATGGCTATTCTTACTATCTATATATAACCCCATGGGTAATTATGCCCCCTTGTGGCCTGCTGTCGCATAGGGCTTTTAACACATGGCCATGACAATCGGTTCCAGAGAGAAGTGGTTACGTGTCTCGCAACCCTCTTTCCAAAGTGTGTTGCATTCATACCTCTAACCCCTTTCCAGTTTGCTAAAGAGCTAGGTTGGTCTGTTCTAGAACTCTGTACCTGTTTGTTTTACTGCTTGGACTCTCCAACCGCCGCCATGTTGGTGTCATTTCCTGAGCTTCCCGTAAATTGGCCCAACATGGTAATTAGTCAGGTGGGAGACACCAGGTGATGCTATTTGATGTGGGTCAGTCTACACTTCCGGACTCAAATAACTTGGAAGTGGTGACTGTGCCAATTGAACTCAAACTGGCCACAAAGATAATGAGCGTGCCGCAATGATAACCGCCATCAGAAAATTGGCTCACGCTCCAAGGGCCACTTAAGGCTGTGAATGGCCACCTTGTCTTTACCCAGAGATTTCGCAAGTCAATTGCAGCTGTTAATTCACCCTGGGTTTCTTCTCTTTTCAGAATGTTTGCGGCGAAGTGCAGCGGCTGTATGGAAAAAATTGCGCCAACAGAGTTTGTTATGAGAGCCCTGGAAAGCGTCTACCACCTGAGCTGCTTCTGCTGCTGTGTCTGCGAGCGACAGTTGCGGAAAGGGGACGAATTTGTGTTGAAAGAAGGACAGTTGCTCTGTAAGAGCGACTACGAAAAGGAAAAGGACTTGCTAAGCTCCGTCAGCCCCGACGACTCCGACTCAGGTAACACCTGCTTTTTATGTTATGTTGCATTGCTATGATTTTGTACTGTGCGGAATAAGAACTGTAGTCAATTCAAGGTGTTGCAACCTTGTCTGTGACATATTGTGCCCCCTGAGTGGTTACCGGAGGTGTCACTAGGGAGGACCTGTGGGGCTATTGCCCCAGGTCCTTTGGTTGTAGCCCCGGGTACAAGCTCAGGGGCTACAACCAAAAGGCTGGCCAGGCCAGAGTCCCGACAGTCCCGACATTAGCGAGGCCCCGGATCTTTTCCAGACCTAGCAACACCCCTGCTGGTTACCCAGACTTTGCTGGGAAGGGGAGCATGAGCAAGGATGAAGTAAGAGGAAGGGAAAGCGGGAAAGGGGTTTGCAGATGCAGGGATGGACTCCGGCAGTGGGAAATACTTTATATTAATATGGATGCATACTAGGCCACTGTATGTGGATGATCTGATAGAGAGATGCACACGCTCAAGAGCGCACTCGTGCAAACCTGGTGGATAGGTAGGGTCAAATCGCCACAAGATCTGTTCATGGCACCAATGGTAGATTCCTGAAAAATACTTCTGAGACTGCCATCAAGAAGAGACTGAATCCAAGATTAGGATGTGTGCGATTATAAAAGGAGGGGAATGAGATAGACGTGAGTTCAATGTGTCTTGCCTGGTTCCTAGACGTAAATCAGATAATGCTATGCCTGGTCCTTGGAAGTAAATTAGATGTTGCTATGCCTGTCCTCTAGAAGCAAGGCAGACACTCCTATGCCTGGTGCCTGGAAGTAAAGCAGATAATCCTATGCTTGGTCCCTGGAAGTAAAGTAGTTAATCCTATGCCTGGTCCCTAAAATTAAAGCAGTCAATGCTATGCCTTTTCCCTGGAAGCAAAGCAGACAATCCTATGCCCGGTGCCTGGAAGTAAAGCAAACAATCCTATGCCTGGTCCCTGGAAGTAAAGCAGACAATCCTATACCTGGTCCCTGGAAGTAAAGCAGACAATCCTATACCTGGTCCCTGGTCCCTGGAAGTAAAGCAGACAGTCGTATGCCTGGTCCCTAAAATGAAAGCAGACAATGCTATGCCTTTTCCCTGGAAGTAAAGCAGTCAATCCTATGCCCGGTGCCTGGAAGTAAAGCAGACAATCCTATGCCTGGTTCCTGGAAGTAAAGCAGACAATCCTATACCTGGTCCCTGGAAGTAAAGCAGACAATCCTATACCTGGTCCCTGGAAGTAAAGTAGTCAATCCTATGCCTGGTCCCTAAAATTAAAGCAGTCAATGCTATGCCTTTTCCCTGGAAGTAAAGCAGTCAATCCTATGCCCGGTCCCTGGAAGTAAAGCAGACAATCCTATACCTGGTCCCTGGAAGTAAAGCAGACAATCCTATAACTGGGCCCTGGAAGTAAAGCAGACAATCCTATACCTGGTCCCTGGAAGTAAAGCAGACAATCCTATACCTGGTCCCTGGAAGTAAAGCAGACAATCGTATGCCTGGTCCCTAAAATGAAAGCAGACAATGCTATGCCTGGTCCCTGGAAGTAAAGCAGACAATCCTATACCTGGTCCCTGGAAGTAAAGCAGACAATCCTATACCTGGTCCCTGGAAGTAAAGCAGACAATCGTATGCCTGGTCCCTAAATGAAAGCAGACAATGCTATGCCTTTTCCCTGGAAGTAAAGCAGTCAATCCTATGCCCGGTCCCTGGAAGTAAAGCAGACAATCCTATACCTGGTCCCTAAAATGAAAGCAGACAATGCTATGCCTGGTCCCTGGAAGTAAAGCAGTCAATCATATGCCCGGTCCCTGGAAGTAAAGCAGACAATCCTATACCTGGTCCCTGGAAGTAAAGCAGACAATCCTATGCCTGGTCCCTGGAAGTAAAGCAGACAATCCTATACCTGGTCCCTGGAAGTAAAGCAGACAATCGTATGCCTGGTCCCTAAAATGAAAGCAGACAATGCTATGCCTTTTCCCTGGAAGTAAAGCAGTCAATCCTATGCCCGGTCCCTGGAAGTAAAGCAGACAATCCTATACCTGGTCCCTAGAAGTAAAGCAGACAATCCTATACCTGGTCCCTGGAAGTAAAGCAGACAATCCTATACCTAGTCCCTAAAATGAAAGCAGACAATGCTATGCCTGGCCCTTATAAGTGAAGTAGCGGATGCTAGGCCTGTCCCACTAGAATGAGCCCCCCTCTGTGCCCCTCTGTATCCTACCCTCTGTTCTTACCTCTGTAAATCGTGTTGTTGCTTCTCGAAACTAGGCCCACACTCAATAAATACCGTAATAATATTAATTGTATTTTGTATTTTATTGTTTATATTGTGCCTTAATCCAATATAGCGCTAAACATCTCCGAGTGGTCAAATAACAGAAGGCATTATTATCCCACAGAGTGGTACTCATTTTATCGGCCTCGGAAGCATGAAAGTTGACCCTGCAGGAATTCGAACATCCCACTGCAGGCTGCACACAGATATCAAGGGCAAGCGCTTAGATCGCTGCGCTATCTGACCCGCTTAAATAATATTAATACTAATAATACAGGGATAGCACTCTGATTGGACATTCTGTTTTCACTCACAGGAACTCCAGGCCCAGAAAACCGTCTCGTGGATTTACATCGACATCTCTTGTTTAATCCTTGTCGATGCATCGGAAAATACTTCTTATCCTGTCGACCTTTCATAACACAGAGACCCAGCACAGCCAGTTGGCTTGAGGCAACTCTTGTTCGAATCAAAGGCGTGGGCTCCATGCAACCCAAGGCCGCCCCCCCCTCCCGCCCCAGCCCCAGTGCTCGTGTGCCACGTGGCGGCCATGTGGACATCTGCTCAATGCCACCGAAACGAGCTGAGAGGGTGAAAACAGGTCACACATCATCAAGGTTTTGCTGGAGAAGTCTGCTGTAGTCCTTTGCATTATACTCCCTCTTTGTAATGGCCGCGCCCATGTCTATTTCAGGCCCGCGGAGGCGTCCATAGTAATATTCCACAGCTCTGCATGAAACATGTCCTACAAAGAATGGGTAATGCCTGAGAGGCCTGGTGTTTCCAAACAAGGTTATGGCCTTCTAGGAGCAGTGCCGTAATATAACGCGTTGCACTGTAAAATGTCCACATGCAGCATTAGAGTATAAAAACAACAATGAAACAATCCAGCCAGTGGAGCCAGGAAGGCATGTCACGGCCATTAATAGTGCGCCTCGAAGGAGACGTCTACTAGCTGTGTAGAGAAAAGGGAAGCAGAGAAAATGGCCTCACGTGTCATGAACCCGGAAGGAGACATTTGCCGGTACAATGGGAAGTTCGAATTCAGTTTTCTGTGTCTCGGGTAAAATAGCTCAGTGGGTTCCACGCCTGCTGCAGACATCTATGCCCTAAAAGCTGACCACGTAAACTAAACCCAGCATGGCCTACTCAGCATTTCATCCTTCTAAGATAGTGTCCAAATAGCTGCTGCTCCTGTTATCTAAGAAACCCTATGCCAGACCACTGAGGATCTGAAAGCTGATGCCCGCGAGCTTCTGGCACAGCGCGCTTCTTTCTCTTCAGCAGGGCCGGTGGAGCGCCCCACCATGAGTGGATGAGCTTTTCCCGGGCTGTAATATATCTCAGGAAGAGAACACATTGGCCCAATGCCAGAGCTTCCCTTCTTTTGCTTTCGATGTATTATTGTCCCGTGCGTGGAAATAAAAACTGCACCAGACATTCAAATGCACATTTCTGCTTATCCTGCAAGACAGCAGGCGGCCATTTTGTTGTAAAGTTCAAAGGGGCCCTGAATCATTCAGCCCTGAAGGTCCGACAGTTCCGAAGGAGAGTCCACACGTATACATGTTGACTTTTATTGCACGCCATACCACACATGTATTTATTTATTTATTTATTTATTGATTACATTTATATAGCGCACAAACAGCCCAAGGGCATTGAGGCGCTGTTACTTACAGGAAACCTAGGTACAGGGGTGGTACATTTAGTCAAAAGCAAGTAGTGCTGCGTTCTCCAAGTCCAGAGCTCCAGACCCAGGTTTTCAGAATATTCATTCAAAATGTGTTTGAATGCAGTGAGTCAAAACTTGAGCTATTTGCATCATCATTACTATTCCAGACACCTGGTTTGGTCTCTTGAGGGACCGAACCTGGGTCCTGCTGCTGATGTAGGGTAAGTTTAGAATACTTTGAGTGATTCTGCCCCCTGGGCCAAGAACAATTCAGCACTGCGTTTGCGCTGCACGAAGCCCTGCGCTGCATGCCACAACACGCAGCGTGCCCGATTCATGGAATTTGTAGCGCAGTGCAAAGTGACTGGCAAAATGAATGGAATTTTTCGTGCAAAGTGACTTTGAACTGTCAACAAACACCCTGATTCACAGAGCAGTGCAACGTGTATTTTGACAGTGCAAACTCGCTTTGAACTACAAAGTGTATGTTTGCGCTGCAAAGTACTTTGCACTGCAAAAGTTCTCTTTGCACCTTGCTGAATGGGCCAAATTCACAGTGAAAAGAGTACGTTTGCAATGCAAAGTGACTTTGCCCTGCAAAAATGCACTTTGCACCGCTCTGTGAATCAGGCTGTTTGTTGGCAGTGCAAAGTCACTTTGCACGAAAAGTGCCAGGATTCGGGCCCATGCCGTTCTCTTTTCTATGAGTCGCAAACATTTTCCTTCAGATCTCCGTTCTTCAAGTTCTCAAACTTTGGAAATGTAATGCAAGAAGTGAACCCGCAAGTCCAGAATGTCTTCCTGCATCAGAGCAAACTAAAGGCCTTGGACTGAAGGAGACCTGTGGACCGGCATTAAACATTTCAATCTATATTTTATTACTGATGTAGGAAAAGGCGTGCATTTTCAAAGCGTATTTGTGTATTATGCGGAAGAGGGGTAACCTTTAGACAGTGCTTAAAGTGGGCCGGGGCCTGCCGGGGCCGGGCCCCGGCAGTCTCCAAAAAGTGGGGCTGATCCAGGGCCCTGCCGGGGCCCCGTCCCACCGCCCGCAACATTGGCGGGATGCATTATCCCGTCGCGGCCGCAGCGGCGACGGGAGATGCATGCGCCTGCCATGAAGTCAGGTGATCTGACAAAAGTGGCAGCCTACCACAGTGACGCTGTGCCTCGCTGCCACTTCCGTCAGCCACAATAACTGTATCTGGTGACCCCTCGCGCGAGAGGTCACCAGAGGCAGTTACTATCCCTTTGTTTCCACAGGTCACCGAGGTTTCTTTAACCCTCGGCGAACCTGGGGATTCCTCGACATATTTCGAGGTTTATAAAAGATGGCTTTGAAAGTACACATTTCAAGCCATCTTTTATAAAGCTTTGCCGACGGACAATTTTGTCCGTAGTCAAAGCTTTATAAAAGATGGCTTGAATTGTGTACTTTCGAAGCCATCTTTTATAAACCGAAATGTTTAAACAAGATGGCCTGAAAACTAGGCAAACCGTAGGGTATGCACACAAATATATATAAATGTTATATATCTGTGTGCGTACCTTACTATGGTGTGTGTACTGTGCAAGCCATCTTTTCTAAACATAGAGATATGTTACATATTTCCATGTTTAGAAAACATGGCTTGCACAGTACACACACCATAGTAAGGTACGCACACAAATATATAACATTTATATATGTTTGTGTGTATACCCTACGATGTGCGTACTTTTTAGGCCACGCCCCTCCCACAAGCCACGCCCCCAAACGAGGGCCCCCCCTCGATTTCTTACCCCACTTAAAGCCCTGCCTTTAGAATACCACTTCCACCAATGAAGCCCGCACACTGGTTGCTGAAGGGACGGGAAACCCCGTGTTTCTTACGGCAGTAGCACTAGGCACCTGGGCAACATCAGCATTCACCTGGCAGCCTTGAACTCTGACACGCCGCTGTCCCAAGGAAAGCTGTCTGCCTTCCCAGCCCGATAACACAGCCCCATTGTGTTTGCAGGCCAGATGTTATGGCTGCGAGCGCTACAGTATGTGTGCAGTGCGGTCCGCCACAATATTGCATTACATCTGAAGTCAGCGCGGTTATCTACACAAACGCGTGTATCATGTGACTGTTATCCTAACGCGATTGCTCACGTGACACAAAGGCGAGCGCTCGGCTGAAGCAGATATGGGCCTGATTTGCAAACGCGTTTAACAATGGTGCAATCCCATTGAAAAACGCTTTGTAAATAAGGCCCAATGGTCGTGATTCTTGGGACTTGACGCGGTGCAAAGTGCTGTTGCACTGGTGCAAAGTGACTTTGCACTGCAAAAATACACTTTGCACCGCTGTGGGAATCAGGGTGTTTGTTGGCAGTGCCCTGCGCTTACAATCCCACGTATTAGGCCCTATGTGTTTAATAACTGCCAAAAGCAACACTCGCCGCAAACCCTGACATATCCAAAGCAATTTCTTCTAAACAGCCTTCACTTTCCGGAGGATGACTAGTCATTGTGCAGCTCTGCTGCCCTTACTTTTTCTTTAAAAACAACCCTTACCTTTTTAGTTTTTCTCTATATCTTGTTATTGTTCTTTTGAATGGCACTTTAGGGCTTCTTTTCGTTTTTAGTTGTTTTTGGAGGAAAGCTGATGCCATCTGTGTTTCATGGCATATTTCGATGTTCCTATAATAGTGACGTGACTCTATCATTGTTACATGTCTTTAATTCAGACTTGTGACTTCACTGGAGGATTAATTGAGAAAGCAGGGCTCTCGCCACACAGACGTTTAGGCGGTGTTGGGTGGCATTAAGACCAAACCTAAGTGTGAGACAGAGAAAAAAGGAAAACTGAAAGTCCCTTGAAAACCTGAAAGTCATGGAAAGAAAACATATTCAGCAGGATTTGGAGTTCATTAAGGTGTGTACAGAACTTGGTCATAGTCTTTTCCTGACCGCCCCCAAACAATCACTTTGTATGTTCAAAACTGTCATGAGCTCCCATTAGCTAAGGAAACATTGGCGATCTCTTAAAGTGCCCTTTTCCTGAATAACTAACCACACACTGATGAGGGCAAACCCTGAAATTATATATGTAATTGGTTATTTATAACGTGTTTAATACCCAGAGGTTTGTAAGCGCAGACCCGGGGCTCGAACCTGTATTGCTCCCTGTCCTCCTGCTTCCAAGTCGAGCACGTTGCCCCTGAGCTACCCTCCCGGGCGGCCATCTTAAAATCGTACTCCCACATTCTGCAAAGCGCTTGATTTTTCTTCTGTATCATTTTTTAAAAATGTCCTCTCTACTTCAATGTCTCAGAAATGGTCATATTTTTTAGGCGGAATTTGAATCATAGAGAACGAGAAAGTGATTCCACTGTACTATATGAAAATGAGTAGACATGATCTATTTAACACTGGCTTGTCCAACTCCAGGCATCGAGTGCCAGAATCCCGACAGGTTTTCAGGATATCCCTCATTAATATTCATGAGCTAAAATGTGCATACATTTAGAGCCATTGTATGCACATTTATTTCACAAATATTATTGAGGGGTATCCTGAAAACCCAGCATGGATCCCGCCCTCGAGGTCTGGAGATGGACAACCCTGATTTAAAGTAAGTGCACAATTCAATGAGCTCTTGTCAAAAATAAATGATATAACTATTGGTGAGGTAAATAGTTGAGTTCCAAAAGTCCAGCTAAAACAGTTTTTCTAAATTATTTGAAAGCTTTCCAAACATCTAGCTTCCTTCCTTATGAAATAGTATATGTCAAATATCAGTGGACATGCCGTATTAATTGTTATTGACAATGTTCGATTAATATTGTATCACCAGTTAAAAGCGACGACGAAGATGGCGACATCAAACCCTGCAAAGGACAGCCAACTCAAGGGAAAGGCAGCGACGATGGAAAAGACCCAAGAAGGCCCAAGCGTCCAAGAACAATACTGACAACGCAGCAGAGGCGTGCCTTCAAAGCATCCTTCGAAGTGTCCTCCAAACCCTGCAGGAAGGTATGCAGCATCAGCACAAATACTCAATATAAGGGTCTTCCATTTGCTTTAAAAAAAAATCAGAGATATCCATGCATGTTCTTAATTGAATAAAATTGTTTGATACAAATACCTGTATTTTGAAAAATGTGCTATATCAATTTACAGTGCATGGTAGGAAACAGACTTTTTAAATACACTTGCAACACGAGATAATTTTCATAAGTGTTTGGCTGTTTTTAAAACTCCAACACGCTTTGAAAATGTACATATTTTCTCCAATAGGTTATTGACTCTTTGATCATAACCATTAGCTGTTAATGCTTTGTAAATTGGGAGTTTAGAACGAATTCTTAATTCTGTGTGGTTCAAAATTAGGAATGTGAGGGACTAAAAAATTCATTGACCCATCAAAACATAACCCAGACCCAGAAATCAGTCATTGGCTGGATTTGGGGCTTGTCTTTACAATCTGTGTCCTAGCTTCAATTACTCACAGTTTGTACATGTGTTGTGGGCATGCATCCATAGTCTTCAGTGCTTGTTCCGGCCTCCCCTCCAAATTCTGTTCAGTCTAGATTGATCCCACACCGTTTTTGCTCAAATCTGCACAGAGCAGATTCAAGTTCTGTTGACGCAAAGGCCAATTTCCATCCTCAATAAAGTTTAATCTCCAGCTTCCTATTATTCTATCTGTCAAATTAATATATGAAATCTGAAAAAATATGTATTAAGGCTTTGACGAATCCAGGAGTTGGATGGAGAGAGTTGGGGAAAAAGTGCTAAAGTAACATGCAGACTCAGAAGAATAGTGGTCCCCATGCCTTGAGCAAGAGATCTAAAGACTCACTTTGGTTTGAGCAGAGGCTGTATAGACCGAATGTCCGTGATTTCACCGAATCCACTACACCAAAAGGAAAAATATTTAAATATATTTTTCTTCAATTTTTTGTTTTATTAAGAGGGGGGAGATCCCCCTGCCCCTACTTGCCCCTACTTTATCCTATCCCATTACCCCACCCATCTATGTTTTAAAATTGACCTACTTACCCAACCAATTCGAAGAAATACAATTTCTAAGAGTTCTGAGTTTGGTGAAATTGGATTCAGTGAAATATACGCTATTGTTTTAGACCAACCACAGCTTTTTCAGATTAAACTGGCCCATGGTATCCCCTCTTCAGTGGTTTTGATATGCACCAAACCCGTATTATATCCTCTAGAGCCGAAACATGTCGATTGCTACTTATCCCGGCTCAAAGCTTTTACCTCTCAATCCTCTTACTGATGCTCTTTGCCTTACACCCCATACCTTCTCAGTCATGTGGAAATGTGAAATGTAACTGTTTGATTGCATAAAAATGGGTCGCTGACTACGCTTTTTAATTGTCACGTGCACAGGTCAGAGAAACATTAGCAGCAGAAACGGGACTCAGCGTACGGGTTGTTCAAGTTTGGTTTCAGAACCAGAGAGCAAAGGTAAGCATGATTGCCATGCAATTATTTTTAATGCACAGGGTGGGGGTGAACATCGAAGGCTATGCCAACACATGTCCCTCGCAGCTTAAACAAAGACGGAGGCTTGAGAGCCTATATTTTTAGCAGGATTATAAATAATCAAATCTGATGTTGCAGTTCATGATGTGACCACCGGGGGTAGTCAAATAAATATTTTTTGATGAAACAGCAGCCAGTGGAAACAGCAAACTGAGACCTGCCACAACTGCTAGCTCACGCTTGCTGCCACCAACTGCAATACTGCCATTCGCATTTTAGATCAGCTGTTTGAGCCTGTTCTGCAAAGAAGTATGTGTATTTTTTGAAGGTCCTCAAAATAATTTTTAGAAAAGCAACCAAAACTGTGTCTTTTTAAAAATCATACCCTTATTACATTGGTAATTCTTTTCCAGAAATGTTGTTTTGTGGTGGTTTTGAGGTTTCATACACACACAAAACAGCGAATCTTTGCAAAAAAGCAGGTGAGTGGCCCATTCAGAGAACCATGGCTTGAATAGTTCCTATGCAATTTTAGACACATGTGTTATGTGAGCGGGCTTATCTCAAATTTCCCATTATAAACCTTTGCCCAAAAAGCATTAGCAGAAAAGAAAATATTGCATTGTGACCCTTTATCTAAGCACATCAAACGATGTTGTTATGTAGGAAAGCGGATTGTTTATGCCACTGTCCCCTCGAAAATCAACTTATTGGTTACAGGTCAACATTTCCAGTTATGCATACACCACAATATCAGGGGTCTGCAACCTTTGACTGTCCAGATATTTTGGACACCAACTCCCATCAGCCCTAGTCAGCATAGTCAACGTTGAGGGGTCATGGGAGTCGTGGTAGAAAACCTCTGAACAGACACAGGTTGCAAACCCCTGCACTAGTCTTAGCTACTCATGCAAAAGAAGCACTAAGTAGAGGTTAGGAAACCCTGGTCACTGGAGGACGAATCGCGCGTGGATCGAGAGGTGCTGTTGAGTGGTTGAGGGGTGGGGGTCCTCTCCCAGAAACACTGATGGTGTAATGAAAAACAAACTAAGCTTAGCCTCGTGCCCCTCTTCCCTGTATTCATGGGCCACGGTTCCTGCTTTCTCCGGCTGCACGCCTATGCACTAAGAGAGCAGTGCACATCGATCGCCCTTTATCCTTGCAGAGCCCAGAGAAGGGATGTGACCAAGCGGTTCGGTCTGGCCTGCCCCTTGTTTGGTGGGAGCAAGCCTGATCTGCACACAGTCTTTCCCCTTCAGTAATGGCTTGGCAGGTGAAGAAGAATGGTCTGGAGGGTTGCCGAGAGCAATGCCAGAGATCGGGATTAATTCCAAACCTTCCAGCCATCACCTCTTTTGTTTTACAAGAGCCCAAACCCATACAAGCAAAACTTCCCACCAGCAGTGGCCTCTAGCAAGCATGCTGACACATTGAGGGCCTGATTCGTGGAACGTTTAGCACGGTGCAAAGTGACTTTGCACTGCCAACACCCTGATACACAGAGCGGTGCAAAGTGTATATTTTCATCAGTGGAAAGTGACTTTGCACTGCAAAAATGCACTTTGCACCTCTCTGTGAATCAGGGTTTTAGTTGGCAGTGCAAAGTCCCTTTCCATCATGCTAAAAGATCCATGAAACAGGCCCTGAGAGTTTTCTGGGGCTGCTTATTCCGCTGATCCAACGAGACAAAGGGTTCGCGTATCTTCATACAAAGTGACTACTGAGAAGGCAGACATCTCACACCTTTTGGGTGTCTAAGGACAACCAGTTCATAGCTACAGAAATGCGGCGTGGCCTTGACGAGCAAGTTATCATTAGAAGCAGTGACAATCAGTATTACGGTGGGTTTGAAAAAAGACATTCTACCAGATATGTGATAATACAAAAGACCATTTCAACTAAAAAGCCACATTAGCCCAGCACCAACTATTAACCAGCATGCTACAATCAGAGACACCCAGCAATGCACTGTGGGTATGCAAACGAGCTGAAAAGCTTACGCTTGGCCCCCTTATGAGAAAGCCACCAATCCCAGTGCATGGGGTATGACCCATCAGAGCACACATGACCGTCTTTACTGTTGGGTATCATGATTCCATCTTCACAGGCTACTCTCCGTACACTCCGGTTTATTTATGAAACATGGCAGAATGATGTGTTTAATATTGGCCCGGACTGACGAGCGAAGCTTCTAAACAGGCTTTAATTCATGCCATCAGTAATGCCAACCGAATGAATGAAGCTTGCTTAGAAGAATCCACGTGATTGGCATGCAGAAAAAACAAACCAGCTGGCAGTTTCGTGTGGACACTCACTGTAAATAAACCACGTCTCCCCCAGACTCTCCCGCCATGGTTTATTTTAGTGGACGCAAAGAAATACATGCTGGGTGCTCAGGATGGAGCAGCTCGCCATTCCAGCAAGGCCGGTGGGTTTTACTGGGAACTGGTCCCGATGGGCACAGGCCCCCGATGGGCACGCTGGGTTGTGAGTCATGGTTAGGGTGCTGTTTGTAATGTGTTGCAAGGACCCTTGTCTCAGGAACTGGCAGCGGTATCACTGAGTTCCCTGCAAATAAGTTGCATTTCCCTGTGTCAATGGAGGATATGAAAGCCAGTGGCACGCCCATATGTGACGTCACAAGGAGCCGATTGGACTCATCCAACAACACAGCAGTCCCCGCCAGGATGTGGAGGAGCGCGTGGAGTTGAGGAAATGAATTTGCCACTTGGAAATATAAAGGCAGAGTAGCAATGTGTAGTGTTCCAGTGAGCACTGTAACACATGACATAGACGGGTGGTACTGACCACCTGGCAGTAGGTGGGCTCTCGCTGCACTGTCCTTATGACAGGGAGAGGTTTTCACCTGTAGTAAAAATACTGCCGACTGAAGACTCTGGCTGTCGCCACTGATGATGGGTACATGGCCAGTGCCACATTTTCATGAGGACATGCTCCAAGCTTCTGCGGCCCCATCCACTAGCACCTCCGACTCGGCACGCTGAATCAGAATTAGCAAACCAGTGGTGCCGGGATAAAAACCACCCACTTTTACACCAGACTTGTGAATAAGTACACAACAAAGGAAGTCCAATCAACAAAACAAAAAGTTATTTTATGGTCATCAAAACAATCAATGCCGACACGTGTTTCGACTTTCCGGTATGTTGGTTGCTTTTGCAGGTAATCGAGCCGCCAATTAGGATAGATTCCATTAGTTGATACATGTTCTTTGTGCTTTCCTTATGCTTTTAGACACACAGATTTTTCCAGAACTTTGTATTTAACACAAACTAGCCGGACTAATGAGTGCATAGATGGATTGCCATCCTTTGGTGATTATGAAAGGTGTTCCTTTAATTCTCACCCCATTAGAATGAACAGAGCATTGTATATTCACTGGCAATGAGCACAATGGGTTTTCCTTGGTTTAGGAGGTGTTCACTAGCCATTCACTTCACATACAGAGAGTGAGGGTGTTATGAGGTGGTGGAAATAGCATGGATTTCCTGCATGCAAGATGCATCATTTGATTTTTTGGGAGGCGGTGAGCACAGTTGGCACAACTTATGAAGCATGCATTCATAGTGGGACTACCACACATAACCAGAGATTCATTTATGACAGCATGACAAATTACCTTTTAGATTTATTTTTTCTGTTTCGCTCTTCTAACTTGTTCCCCTTCCCCTGATATGGGTTTCTCCCTCTCCTTGTGTTATGACATATTGTGCAATAACATGTAGCTCATTTACGTGGCTCGTGTTTTGACAAATTTTGATCGTTGACATTTTTAATTTTGTTCTGTTTTGTTGTGTATGCCCACATTTTTGTTTTGATTTTGGGTTTCATATTTGAAAATGTATAGGCCTAAAACTAAGCCTTGATGAAGACCTTGTGAAGGTCGAAACGCATGTCGGCATTGATTGTTTTGATGACCATAAAATAACATTTTGTTTTGATGATTTAATTTCCTTTGTTGTATACTTATTCACCAGTAGGGATTTTGAATATTATTGGTACCTATAACCAACCTACCTGTTGTAGGCCTATGTTGCATTTACTTGGGAGTTAAGGAGCGCATGGAGTAGCGTCTCACCAGTAAAATGTATATGTATGACATAGGGCTTATGGCATTGACTTCAACCATGCTGGCACCCTCCTACCTTTGTGAATTTTGTCACTGAAACATTTAGTTCACTCATTAGAAATTGTGAGGGAGCTCAACACAATAAAAACCCAGCCAGTTTAGCACTTTTAGACCAGGTTTGAGCGGATCAAAGAGAGGGCATTATTTCGGTGGTGCATTGGAAGTTTTGGTGAAACGTGCACCGAATGGCTGGATTCAAGAGGATCCCTGCTAAACAGTCATGGTTAGGACGACACACAGCCTTCTTCCACCATTGGCAGACTTTGCCTGGCCCTGTGGACTGCCATGCAGTAATGGCCAGATGGGTGGGAAGAACAGGCCCCTCGACCCGTTCTCCCACATGACTAACCAATTATGATTCCACTCCACCTGGGGTTCTCTACCTGGTTGTCCCAATTATTGCCCACCTACATGTAACGTAAATGTTATTTAATATGACACAGGAGTTCGAACAATACCTCAGAAGTTATACATCTAACAATTGCATTTCCTTTATATCCAGATGAAGAAACTAGCTCGACGGCACCAACAGCAGCAGGAACAGCAAAACTCACAAAGACTTGGCCAAGGTAGGTTGCATCATTTTTGAACAGCTTATTTTTTTTATTTTTAAACTTGTGGTCATGCTCCAATAGGGAGCCTTAGGGTATCTTACTTGAAGTGTGACCTCTGCGTCTAGTATAACTCTGGGAGTGGGCAAAGAGATCGAAGAACCGGCCAGTCTGCATCTTCTGTCTGTAACAGACTATGACGCCAAAACACAACGAACGAGAAAGCAACGCTGAATCCCTTGCACTAATTAAAGGGCATTCATTGGCTCTTTAGAGCTGGATTCCCAAAACAAAAATCATTCCATGTTGAAAAGATGTTCACTTTATCTGTGACTTAGAAGACAGCGGCTCGTTCTGTATTCCTTTCCTGAAAGAATGACGCTGTGGAGCAGTCTGATGGCGTGCCGATGGTCAAGTCATGCTTGCGTATTTGTATTTGCATGTATATCTACATAGGAAGCAACAGAACACTGTCATTTTAGGTTAACAGAGTTCAGTGGTAAGGCACACTACACGTTAGAGTCACTTCGACATCCCATACAACCAGGGTGTTATATAACAAGGCGTGTCAGGTCCTCAGTGACCCTTGGATATCCTCTGAAGAGCAGGATATTGAGTTCCATTGGTTCTAGGTGATATGATCGAGTTTTTTTCGTCAAATTAGAATTCGTTAAATTTTCTTTCTGACATCCCTGCACCGCCTCCCCCGACCACCCTCTATATTTATCATCGCAATTACTCCTCCCCACCCCACACATATATCTGCGGCCAGATTCGGCCCAAAGAAATTCAACAAATTCTACTGTGACCAACTCTCCATATCCCGTTCCATCCTGATCTGCAGAGTATTTGAGCGGTCTTGATTGTGACTTTGATTTGGTTCCAGTCGGCTGCAGCGCTCCATGAGGACTGTTTCCTGGTTTTCTCTTTGAGTGACACTTTAGTCTCCAGCCTCACAATGGTCTGGTCACACGGCATGCAGAGCAAATTGACACATTTCCGTGCAGTTAGCAGGTTGACAAATGATTTATAGTAACAAAAGCAATTCTATGTAGATCAGTACAATTTGAGAAAAGTTGGTTTGAATCAATTTCAAAAGCAGATGAGATTTGAATAAAGGAATAACCCATTATTTTTTGGGGGACGAGCAACTTGATCTATTCATTTGCTGAGTAGGGATCTTTCTCCCTTCCTCAGTTTTAGAACCAAAAAAGTGCACCTTTTAGTTTGTATGCTTCTAAAACAAAGCTGCTACAATGAGTATCTTGATGGGCATGTTCTGAATGCTCCTTTTCTCAAATATGTGAACTTTGCTCCAAGTTCCAGGTGATTTCAATGATAGCCGAGTTGTGTTATGAATATCCGATGACTAGAGCCTGTCAGACTCACTTATGAAAGCTCAAACATCCTGCAGATCTCACAGCCTGACAGCACATTTCAGATTATCTGAGCAAGGTGACCTTCACCCAGGTGATGCAAGCTGCCGAGAAGCACATGCATTCCAGCTGCCGCTTGCATGGATTCTGTGTTTTCCATGTAGTGTTTTAGTTTTGGCTTCTGTATTAATCTAAGAAAATGTCACTGTGAATTAGGAGGCATGTCAGGAAAAAAAAGGGTCTCCCTCTCGTGCTGCTGCTGATGCTATGTGTGTTACGCCTTGACACCAATGCCGCGTGTTCTTCGTTTTTCAGAGGTGATGTCCAATCGGATGGAAGGGATCATGACGTCCTACACTCCGCTCTCAGCGCCCCAGCAGCAGATCGTAGCCATGGACCAGAACAGTTACAGCACGGACCCGTTTCAGCAGGGTCTCACCCCTCCTCAAATGCCAGGTGACCACATGAACCCCTATGGTAAGCCTGGCTGTGGATCATCACTTGATTCAACTTCATCTATGTGATTGAATGTTGTAGGGTTCATGGAATAGATTTACCATTGGCAACGAGACACTCCTAACTATCATGCATCCAAACTTAGAGATTTGTAGTGTGGCGCAGCAAAGATATGATATTTTATTAATATTGCGCTTGTACACAAGTGTTTCAGAGCGCGACCAGGCATGGGAGGGGAACAGGGGAGAACAAAAACAACGATCTTACTAGCACAGGTGACATTGAGAGTGTGCAAGTGCATGGGAAAAGGGGGAAGTGCATGGAAGGGGAGAGGTGGAAAGTATGGAAACAGAAGAGAGAACAGAATAAATAAACAAGTAAAATAAATTAGTAAAGGTGTTAGTGCAGCCAGCAAGTAGAAAGGGCTAGGTTAGGCAGACAGGGTATATCTGAATGAGTCCAAAAGAGAAGTGGGTGTGGGACTGTATGGGTACAGATACAGACCCCAGTGCAATGGGTGGCCCGGAGGCAGTGCAAGAGGGTGGCAGAGTGAGCAGGTACATCAGCCCGAAGGACAGAGCGTGGCCAGGAGCACAGTGCCGAGAGAGAAAACAGATCAGCAGGGGAGAAGAGGGGCAAAGGCAGAAGCGAAGATGCAAAGATGATCATGGGGTTGGCGCTTCATGTTACCCGGAAACCTGTTACCCACACTTATATGTCCGATTTGGTTTTCATTATGTGCCCAGATTGTCACATTTCATTGAACGCAGCAATATCCCTGTTTTGTTTTCCTTTAGATAGTTATACCAGGGGCAATTAACAAAAATACGTGGGTGCAGATATTCAAGATCACTATAGCCCCGCACCTCAGCACCCCCAGGATTCACCTCACACATTTGTGATTTAGAAAGGGGTCTTCCAATATGAAGGACGAGCTGGCTCAGGTTTTAGGGTATGTGGAGAGATAATGGTGGGCACCACTTATTTGATTCTGTTGCTAGTATTCCAGTTAGAATTTGCTTGATGCTGTATCGGAGCAGGGTACCCATAGCAAGCAACACCATGCATATTCAAGAGTCAGGTGTGTGTCTGACACTTAAATGTGTATTGAATTACCCGCTCCCAAGGTGGGGGCAGTAAGCACATTTGCAGAAATGTGCCTTATCAGATCATCATTTAATTTAATTTAAATGTATTATGTTTACAATGTCCACCTTCATTTGGGAGGTGGAAATGCAAAACAAAAAGAGATGCTCATTTAGAGCACAAGCATTTCTATTTCATGCAGGACAATGCAGCCAAGTGCCTGAAAATACCTCCTCCATCACTACACCTTCACCGGAGCCTAATGCGCAACAGGGCAGGCCACTAGGGGCCTAATTCACAACGTTTAGCATGGAGCAAAGGGACTTTGCACTGCAAAAATACACTTTCACCGGAGCCTGATATGCAACAGGACACCAGTGGGCTAATTCACAGAACGTTTAGCGTGGAGCAAAGTGACTTTGCACTGCAAAAATACACTTTCACGAGAGCATAATATGCGACAGGACAGGACACCAGTGGCCTAATTAACAGAACGTTTAGCGGAGAGCAAAGCGACTTTGCACTGCAAAAATACACCTTCACTGGAGTCTAATGGGCGAAAGGGTAGGACACTAGGGGCCCGATTCACAGAACGTTTAGCGTGGAGCAAAGTGACTTTGCACTGCAAAAATACACTCTCACCAGAGACTATATACGGCAGGGCAGGCCACTAGGAATGAGAGCAGGACCGGATGTCTCCTCAAATTCCGATATGTTAATGCAAAGATGTTATAAATTTATAGAATGCCATTGTGTCCCACTTCCTTGGTAGGATGACCCCAGGTCCCTGTAAATGTAAAATGTAGAGCATGTTCACAGGTCCATTTT
Source organism: Ambystoma mexicanum (assembly GCF_040938575.1). Taxonomy (NCBI): domain Eukaryota; kingdom Metazoa; phylum Chordata; class Amphibia; order Caudata; family Ambystomatidae; genus Ambystoma; species Ambystoma mexicanum. Next base: position 95,187,455 of record NC_090929.1, on the reverse strand, counting down.
AATTTCATTGTATAATGATTTTTCCTGCAAATAATATGCAACAATGGGACTTTCAGCATTGCAGTACACAGTGGAGAGGTGCTCCCTTTTACGCAAGGCCGCAAGTCTTAAAACCTAATCCGTGCCTCGCACAGCAGTGAAAAATATGTAGTTTTCCATTGTGCACCCAGACATGGAGTAGATTTGCCGCAGATGTGAGATTAAGTCAACCACATTGAGCGGTTATATTCCAACCAGCGTTTGTTACATGCTGAAGAACTTGTGTTTTTGGCATGAAGTTAAAAGCAGCAATAATTCTCATATGCATAGTCTGTTTCCAACATACACTCACAGTCATGAAAATGTGCGAATATGAACTGGTATATATGGCTTTACTGTTCTGTGCCTTCAAGAACTTTACAAACATATACTGGGACTCATTTGCAAAAGCCTTTTTCAATGGGGAAACCCCATTGAAAATTGCTTTGTAATTCGGGCCCCATGTATATTCAGTTTTGATTTCGGGATTACTAGATCATGTTTGTGAGTGACAGATGTTCCCATGAGACAAGAACATTGACCATTAATTTGCCCTTAAAGGGGCTATGTAATGTAGTAATTTCTATAGCAACTTTATCCCGTTGGTATGGCCTCAAAGCGCTGTAGGTGAACACCCTCGGAGGACCGTAGTCCAAGTTCTGGGAAAATTGATCAGAGGAATTTAGAATTCGTATGGGTATTTTGGCCACAGCAAATTTGGGTAGGGGTAGCCAGGTCCCTACTTGCTGCATATGCCGATCTGGCAAGTAGATGGGTGCTAGTTGGACAGAGAGTATGCAAGAGTAGTAGAACTCATTATGTGTCCTGCTAAACCAATTTTTTGTCGTGGGGATAGCTGCATTCTAATGGCAGAGGTGTTGTGCGATGTGTTATTGGGAGTGGTGTATGGTTGCATATGTGTGTGGGTGGGTGGCCTTCCCATTCGGCTATCTTCCATAAGCATGAAGTGTGATACGCACCCGTGTTCTCTGGCTGGCGTCTTGGTTTCGTAGGTGTAGCAGGGTCTCTCTCCTGTGTTCTGCTGGAGATGGTTAGATTATTCTTACCGTCATTCAGTGATTTCATGTAGTGAAAATACCACCTTCCACTTCTCATCCACTGTGTCTGCATCATAAATAAACACAAACAGTGAAAGACCTGTGGTTGGACAATCGTTTGGTTGGGTGATAACAGGATTAAAGAAAACACACAAACACACACACACGCATACATACGCACACGCGCACAGACACACACAAAAATCTTGAGCAAAATAACACAGTTTACCCACTACTTATGGTATGTTAAGTATCGGCGCTCCCCCTCCCCTGTTAGCTCCCCGCTCCCTTGTTTATCTGCTCCCCTCACCATGTTCTTCCTGTTTGATTTTAAAGCTCTCTGTTGCTTCCCAAAGCTAGCTCCGCACTCAATAAACACCTTCATAATATAATCATTAAGTAGTATTTGTTAAGCACAACCTTTACCATTGATTGGAGTTGTTGACTCTGACGGGTGTCATGGTGGTGAGAGGTTGTTTCTTTCACCCAGCCTTGGGTTGTCCTTTGTAAACATGTCCCCAGGGGAGTGGAGCAGCTGTGCTACATCTCGACACATTAGACTATGATATGAGTATGTCTGTTGCTCAGGGGTTGCCTGGCTTTGAGGCATCCCAAGACTAATGGCAGTCAGAGTTATTGAGGGTGTGTTGCAGCAATGGACAGTGGCAGTCTGATGCCATGTCTTTGTGACCTGTTGTTGGAGGAGGTATAGAGAGCACCTGGGTGTAGCTATACTGTACCTGTGGTTGTTTGGGTTCTGTGTGATTTTTGTTAGTTTGGTTTGTTGTGAGGTTGTGTAGTTGTTCAGTGTGATTTGCTGCATTGTTGAGGTTATTGGTGGTTTTTATCTGTTGCTCGGTGGTTGTGATGGTTATGGTTGGTGGTACAGGTTTTGTGTGAGATTTGACGAGTGGTTACGTCGATTGGTTGGTGTTTATGCCGTGGATGGGTGTCAGCATGGGTTGATGAGTGGCTGTGTGGGATTTGGTCTTGCTTGATGTGATGTTGGCTAGAACAGCACAGCGAAGTGAAGAACGTGTGAGAAAATGCAAAAATGGGGACAGATGAATGATGGACTTCAGTGCGGGATGGGGCGGGGTGGCGGGTTCAATAGAGGGCCAATCCTTCTTGGAACAGCCTGGTTAGGCTGATCACTATGCCTTGATCCCTTCTCATGTACTAATTGATTGTAGGTGTAATTGCCAGTGCAAACCCTGATGGCACGGTTGTGTTATTGCACCCATATCATGACCAGAGAGGATAAAATGTAAGACTCTGGTAGACCAAACAGAATTGTCGGAGTGTGTAGCTGAAGGGGAAATGCCCCCTTCCTGGTGTAGCACTCCAGGCGATCCAGCCAAACACAACCCACAGCAGAGGCCTGGGGCTCGGAGTGGAAATAAGTGGAATATTTCTCATTGTGGGGATAATTTTGATACCGGGGCTGCAGTCTGCATGCGGGCATGGGCAAAAGCATGGCCAACCACCAGATCAGGCAGATAATCCTAAATCCCTTTAAAAAAAAGGGTCATGCAACTAGCAATATGAGCATACAGGGTGCAATGTGTAAATGCACCTCACCGTGTCCATGCAGATTTGTTCAAATCTATCTATATATTGCTTCCTTATCTATCTATACATGAATCTACCTTTTGCTCCCTAATCTATTTATAAATCTATCTATCTATATTTTGGTCCCTTTATCTATTTATAAATGAATCTATCTTTTTCTCCCTTAACTGTCTATAAATCTATCTACCTATCTATATTTTGGTCCCATACCTATCTATAAATTATTCTGCCATGTGGCCCCTTATCTATCTATAAATCTATCTGCTTATCTGTCTACATTTTGATCCCTTATCTATCTATAAATCTATCTACTTGTATATATCGACATTTTGGTTGCTTATCTATCTATACATTAATCTGTCTTGTGGTCAATTATCTCTCTATAAATCCATCTACTTATCTGTCTACATTTTGGTCCCTTATCTATCTATACATTAATCTACCTTTTGGTCCCTTCTCTATTATTTAATCTGTCTTTTGGTCCCTTATCTATCTATAAATCTATCTGCTTATCTGTCTACATTTTGGTCCCTTATCTATCTATAAATTAACATATGTTTTGGTCCCTTATCTATCTATAAATCTATCTACATATCTGACTATATTTTGGTCCTGTATCTATCTATACATTAATATATCTTTTGGCCTCTTATCTATTTATAAATTAATCTGTCTTGTGTTCCCTTATCTAGCTATAAATCGATCTACTTATCTATCTAGACTTTGGTCCCTTATCTATCTGTACATTAATCTATCTTTTGTTCCCTTCTCTATTATTTAATCTGTCTTTTGGTCCCTTATCTATATATATATATATCTATCTATCTGTACATCTATCGATCTATCTATCTGTCTATCTATCTATCTTTTGGTCCCTTTGTCTATAAATCTATCTGTCTAGCTACTTACAGATGTGTTGCCGTATGAATTAGGATAATTATTTTAAAAATACACAGGAAAGATCAAAACATTGAGAAATCAATCCTAGAAAGGACAAGCCTGTCGTTTTTAAATGTTACTATGTGATGTCTATGGTCATTGTTGAGATCTGTTTAAACTGCAGGCCACAGGCTCGAATCCCAGCAGGACTGACTCACCCTGTCATCTTTGCCAGGTAGATCAATAGAGTGCTGTGGAGTTTAGTACTCCTAATTCCTGATATTTACACGGCTGCGATAAGCAGAAGCCAAGATATCAAGAACTACTTAAGAGGAAAGATCTTACTTTAACATTGAATCGTCTGCTTCTCTGCACCCGTTTGTAATAAAAAATATATATATACCATGGGAATAGAAACAAAGTACCTCCTGACGCAGCAAAGTTGTAGAAACCAAATTGCTTTTATAATTGATCAACTTCATTATTTGGTCTAGGGAACAGACCCGCAAGGAGATGCACACCCACAGTTTGATCATGAAATATAATCCCCTTCTCAATGAGCCTGCCTTCTCATTGTTAAGAACTCTGGATTGGTGGGGCTTTACAACCTTTGGCTATTCAGATGTTTTGAACTACAAGTCCAACCAGCACCGCCCCGAATTAGTCAATTGAGAGGGATCATGGGAGCTGTAGTCCAAAACTTCTCCTGAGCCGCATGTTGCACACTACTGAAAAGGCCACAATTTCACTGTTGTGGATATTGTTTGCGTCCTACACATGAAGTCATGTTCCGCTCACTGTCACTATGTTATATTTGTGTACGTCCTCCCAAATCTGCTGTTCAAACATTTTATTTCTTCCACACAGGTGAAGCCGATAACATTTTGACTGCTGCTCTCTGCATTTTTTATCACAAATTAATTGAATTATTGAGGTGTAACAGTACACTCAATAATACGTGCCAATAATGTCTGTATTAATGTATTTGCAGGAAACGATTCAATTTTCCATGACATTGACAGCGATACCTCCTTAACGAGCCTCAGCGACTGTTTTCTTGCCTCGTCGGAAGTCAACTCCATGCAGGCCCGGGTGGGTAACCCCATTGACAGGCTTTACTCGATGCAGAGCTCGTACTTTGCGTCATGAAGGCGCTGGGCAAACATCCACCGCAGAGACTTTGCGCACACTACAGACTCTACAGCCATACGTTGCGACCCGCAGCCAAGTTCTTCCTTCACCGAGACTTCCTCCGCGTCGAAAGCGCTCCAAAACGTTAACTGGAAGGATGCAAAAAGCAACAAACTATGGAACGGTGCCCCGCCGACCAATGCATCGGAAAAGCACAGAACCCCAAATCTGCAAAGGAATACTGGAGCCTTTTTTTAACAAAAAAAAGAACTCAAACTTGTAAATAAAAGAAAAAAAACAGTATTTGTATAGAACTAAGCATCAATTGGACCCCTTCCTTTAGGATATTCGATATTTAAAGAGCCGTTGATGCCGACGTCACATGACCACAAGACTGAAATATTTGGGGAAGATGGTTTTTGCCCCTACTGCATGAACCCTCACAACGTTGTGGACAACTTGCCCTTTGAACTGTGAGAAGTTACTATCAGTGTAATGTCTGGCATTCAATTCCTTTGTTCCCTTTTTTCTACATAGGCCAGTGCATATTAGTCGATAGCCTTTATATATGCTGTTTAGAATATTGTCAGCAATGAACTGGAAAAGGCAGAAAAACTCTTACGGGGCGGGGCGGGGGGCGCATCACGATAGCTCATAGAAGGCTGCATGTTCTGGACTGGAGCGTTTAGGTTCGGGGGTCTTAAATCACACGAATAAGGTGCTTCAAGGACGGAAAATAACTTTATTTAATGAAGTGTACAAAAAATAAAACATTTGTTTGCAACTAAACCCAGACTTTGACTGCGGGCCCATGTGGTTTTGATTGCAAGGTTGTTTATTTTCGTTTTCAGGCGACGCAGAAATGTGCTAACTTACCAAAGGTCCGTCTGGAGCCATGTCACGCCTCCTTGCTGACTTTCTCTCACTTCCCGGAGAAAACGTTTTGGGTAGAATATCTCAACTCCAAAAAATACATCCCAAAAATGTGTGAAAGCGTACATCGGACGGATGTGGTGAAAAACAGAGGCATTAGTTCAGACATATTTGGGTGTCTGAATTCCCCGGAGTAGATGTTATCTGGGGCGGCAGACATACCAGCCAGCACCCCGCTAGGCGTGTCTCCCAATTCGGGGTTTATTTCCACTTATTTTGAAGGTTTCTCATTAGGCTGGATTTCACCCTCTCCACTTGGACATGTCTGGCACGCATGCCAGCCCAACCTCTTGTCAACAGGGCCTCACGCCTCTTTTTTTGGGGAAACCCGCTTCCTAGCAGCAAGATTTAATTTGTATTAAATCATTTTTGGGCATCAATGTACAATGTATTTACATGTGAACTATCTTTGAAACAACACGGCATTCATGTCTTTGTGAGGAAATGGATTTTAATTGTGTTCTTGCTTAGTTACAAAATGGCAGTCAGCGGAGGAGTTTTTTTAAGTGTGTGTCTTTTGTATGAGTGCCTCCTGCAAACTTAGCTGCTTCAGAGCGCTTCTGCGTTCAGGTTGTGCGCGTAGGGACCTTGCGCAAGCAATTTTGTTATGCACTAACTCAGGCAATCTTTGTCACTTCAGACATTTTGATTTACAATTTCAATCAGCCCTAGCCTGCCATAGTCAATGGTGAGGGATCATGGGAGTTGTAGTTCAAAACATTTGGAGAGCCACCTGTTGCAGGCCCCTGCACTAAGCTAATCCACTTGTGGGGGTCATTCCAAAGGTCTACAACATGGGCCCTCATTAGAGGTATGGTGGTAAAATACAAACAAATGGAATACCAGCTATATCCTGTGTTTAAAATACCACCTAAGTTTGAGTTGGAATAGATTGGCATATTTACAGTATTGGGTGGGGGGCTTCGAAAGTACTGCATGGGGTAATAAACATGGGTAATTAAGCTAGAAAGTACTTTCTATGTACCTCACGCCATAGATACACCATGTGATCGGAAGTCATTGTTGAGCGATATTTTGTTATTATTAGTTATTGAAATGTCCATGTCATTACTTTATTCGCTAGACTCCTGATCAGGCCCGATATGGCGAAGGTGGCCACACACGGTGAAGCCATTACTTTGCGAAATGTTGTTTGACTTCTCTGTTTAATCACAATTCACACGTAGAGACACTTTTGACGTTGCCAGTAAGCAAAGAATTGTATTGATAACGTTTGCACCTGCAGCCAGTAGAATATTACTCCAAGTAAAACCTGAAAGTATTTACTTGTATAAACCTTCTTCGGAGCCCTTGGCTAACAATGCTTTAAGTCCTCAGCGACTTCCCACAGTGCACCTCGGTAGTCCCCTTCCCTTAACATCTTAAGGTGACAGAAGTATAAGCTTAGCAAGAGGATCCTAAAATTCGTTGCACAACGTCCCTGCGTGCGCAACGTGCACAGACAAAATCCCTGCATGCGCAATGTGCATAGACAAAGGCCCTGTGTGTAGGCGTGCACAGAGAAAGACTGTGTGCGTAGGCATGCAGAGACATCAGTGTACATTCTGAAGAACAAGGACCCACCACACTATGGCCCATTGCAGGCTGTCATCAACCAGACCTTCATGGGACCTCATTCGTGAACAGTTACACAGGGTGCCATTTTGAAAACATCACCTCTTGCTTAAGGAGCGAGAGACCGGCCGCCAACCTCTTCCCTTGTGGCACCCACACACAAGCACTTAGTCGTGTTGTCTCTCGTAGTGCTACCAGACCTTTGGTTTTTAAATTTTTGTTCACGGGGTAGACTTCCAGCATTTTCACTGATGTCTCTTTCTAGCTATATTCGTTCCAGGGCACGCCCCTGCTATGACGTAGCTGACTAATTTATTTATTTATTTCATTTATAAAGCGCACAAGCAAACCGGAGGCATTGAGTCGCTGTTGCAAGTACAAGTCAAGGAAGCTTAGTTTGTCATACAGTTAGCAGGAGTTACATCAGTAATGAGAGCAACTAAAGGGACTGTTGTGTTCTCAGAGGTTAAATGTGTACATTATATTTCTAAACAGGTTCATGTTGGCTTCTCTCTTCCTATTGGCTCTTGAATTCTTATGGGGGCACCACACAGTGTGCTAAGGAGTGTTGTCACATGAGGCTATTGGACCCCTGATCAGTGGGCGACAAGGGACGGGAGTATGCATTGAATGGGGAAAGGAAACGTGCATTTCTCTCAATTGTACATTTGAAAGAATTACCTCAAGCTAAAAGATTGATAAGAAATCACCTCTGCCAGACACACTGTCAAAACAAGCCCAGTGCACCAAGAGGTTGTTGGCATCTTCAAATTTAGAAGCAAATCAGAAGTTGTTGGCTAGCCCCTGTGCCTTGGCTTTCAAAATGAGTTGAGGTTCTTTGCGCTAGACGTCCAGACGCAAATCCATCACCAGCAGAATGTAGCCAATTATGGTCCACATCATGTTTCGCAGTATGCACATCTTCTCCAAGGCCTCAGATCAAATCGTTGCTGTCACTGGCAGTCGCTTAGTAACTACAGTATCTTCTAGAACAGTGTTGGGAAACCTGCAGCCCTCAAAATGTATTGACTTTAAACTGTCATTCATGCTAGCCAGCATAGACAATGGTGCGGGATCTTGGGAGTTGTAGTACAAAACATCTCAGGACATTGCCAGAGTATTTAGCTTGCCTTGGCCTGAAGCAAATTGAACCAAATCTTAAAGAAGATGAAGTAGAGTTGCCACTGATCAAATCCCACCGGTGCTCCAGAGATCTTTAGATGTGCTTGCGTGTTAGTGAATAAGGTCACTTTAGGTTTGGTCTGATCCAGAGGCCTACAACCTGTGGCTCTCTATATGTGTCGGACTATGATTCCCATGATCCCTTATCATTGAGTATGCCAGCTGGTGCTGGTGGGAGTTGTAGTGCAAAACATCTGAGGATGCAAAGGATTCAGGCCCCTGGATCCAATGACAAAAGGGAAACTTGTAAAATGAATTAGAGACCGTGACTGTTGTCCTTGCATCGTTGCGCGACGTTTTCTGACCCACTGTAACTTAAGCCCCAGTATCTCCTTTAGCTGTAGATTAGTACTCTAGGACCCCCAACTCCAATTATAAAACGCGTTTGAACAGTATTGGCGACCCTCATTCTTAAAGACACAACTTAAACTGAACTTACTTCTCCACAAATATGTACGTTTCCCAATCATACTCTTGGACGCTCATGCAAGTCTATATCACATCCTCTATTTGAGGCAACTTTTGTGGACAAACCCAGTTGTTCGAATAACTGAACAAACCACTTCCCTCCACCCCTAGAGGAAAGAAAGGCATATTTCTGCTTTAAATTAGATTCTTCAATTTCAGCAGTTATCTGATTTGTTGGTCCAATATTTTAAGAGTTAGAAATGAGGGTCATATAGAATTTACTATATTAATGCAAGTAGAGCGTGGACCTGTCTGCTGCTATTATTCGGTTCGATGTGATTTTGTTTCGAAAACTCTTAAAGAGAAGCATTTTTTACCAAAACTATAATGCCGAAAATGTTTTTCATTTGGGGCATCCTCGCACAAGCCCCCCATTTCCCTATGTTTTTGATCCCACCTAACCCCATCCCCATCCAATTGAACCCCTTAGCCCACCCCCATATATATAAAGAGGAAGTAAGACTGATCATGCTTTTTTAATGTCCGTCTCCGCTTCTTATCCCTCCCAAATTAACTGGAGATGAGACACAGTCTCCCTCTATCACCATTGATTGATTGATATACACACATGTGTTTCAAAGTGCTTCAAGGGAGGGAGCAAGGGGAAATACAATGATATTCTTACAAGGCCTTGAGACATTAAGAATGTGAAATTAACTATCGTAGTGCCCAACACAATGGTATTACTACAAAATATCGCAAACCATCACTGTGAAGCCGAAAAACTTGATTTTTAACAGCTCCATTTCACTTCATATATAAGTGGGGGGAACAAATGTGGAGGACGGCCTCTGGGAGCCTGGGGGCCTCGGGGTCTAGGGGTCTTCTGCAATTGTATTCGCTCTCCACTCTTGCTTCTCCACTCTTTTTGACTGCTTACTCTCTTTTCTCTCCTCCTTTCCCCTCTCCCTTTTCCTATCTCCTCCCCTTACTTTCTTCTATGCACTTACTCTATCAGAATTGTCTCTGGACCTAATATGATAGCAACCTCTTCTGTTTCCTCCACCCTCCCATTACTTTTTTTTTCCTCTCCACCACCACTCCAGCACTATGTGAAATGTCGTCAGGCCTAGTATGATAGTCGCTTGTTTTGTTCCTCCCCTCCCTTTCTGCACCCCTCTCCCTCACCTTTTGCTTTCTCCGGCTCTACCAGAAATGTTGTCAGGCCTAGTACGGTAGTCGCCTGTCTGTTTCCATTTCCTACCCACTCTCCCCCTCCCTTCCTTATCTATGTCTTAGCTCTTGCACTATCTGAAATGTCGTCAGGCCGAGTACAATAGTTAATTTCACATCCTTACTGTTCATGGCCTGTAAGAATGTGATTGTATTTTCCCTTGTTCCCTCCCTTCCCTTGAAGCGCTTTGAAGCACATTGTGTATAGGTGCTATATAAATAAACGATCATATCATATCATATATATGTGGAGAAATAGGGTAAAAGACACAAATAAAATCGGCATTTTCGATTGCTCAGTAATAGATTCAATATTTTCACATGGATCCCATCGCAACTACCACCCTTGGAGGACCTTCCAGGCACATCCCTAGAGGACAAGTCAATGTTCCAAAAGTGGCTAACATGCGTGATGTTGCTGCGAACATGTCCTCACACACCCCGTCTCCACTATTGTACATTGATTTTTCCCCTCAATAGCCCCGATATCTTGTTATTGATCACATTGCGTGGACCAAGTTATGGGCGGGACCTGTTTCTAGCGCTGTGCTCGTGACTTCTAAGTGATGCTACAGTGTTGCTACATGGAAACTGACAGGCGATAGAGCTAAAATGGATAGATATGGCAAAAGAAGCACTTTGGGTAAAATTGTCTGCTAGGCAACATGAGTAGCGTGCCATGCTGGGAGGCCGGGTGGATAGCTCTTGGAAGCAAGACAACACATAGCAACACTGGCTCGAATCCGGGCGCGTGCTTAGAAACTGGTCTCCGGAATTAACTGCGTTATAAAAGAACAATTATAATTATAATAATGCTCCTACCGGAAATGGGACACAACTGAGCGTGCTGCCACCAATCTTCAAAACTCACGTATTCACTGACAGCTAAAATGGGCCACCATTATTTTAAAAAAGCCAAAAAAACACAATGAGCCAAACACGTGCTTCGATACCTTTGCATGTAGTTGCTGTACACACTTTCTGTCCCTAACGAGTGCCTGGAAACAGACCATGCCATGTTCAAGAAACACTGCTCTCCAGGCCCCTTAAAGACAGTCTTGCACATTTTGCTTTTTCTTGATATGATATGATATGTTAAGTAATTTATAACGCGCCTGTTATTTGGGGTACTCCTTCCTACTTGTGGTTGCCACCAGGAAACAAAGAGATTTGAGAGCATAGAGAGTCTAGTTGCTCTATCCTCCCTTGCCAACGAATGCTAAATTTGCCACTTTCGGGGGCAACTGAGAGTCCCCTGCTGGAGCCCCCTTAGGCTGCCCCACAGTTTTGTCTAAACCTACAACGGGCCTTGAAAGAGAACATGGGTGACCAATGACCCCCTGCCCCCTTCAAGTCTGCGTTAGTACATTGGAGCAAGGCTGCTGGTATGACTTTGCACAATTGTGAAGGCACATTTGTCAAGTATCGATTTTTTGGTTGCATCCAAAAAAACAAGTACATTGAAAAAGGGGAATGCAGAATAGAATGAAAGACGGTGGCACAGGGAGGAAGGGTCCTAAGTTTGGTTGATGAAAATGTTCTGCACCCTTGGCTATCGATATCCTATTACCAAGAGCCACACTCACTGCAAGGCAAAAACATTTGACGTCTTTGGTAGTTTTCTGCAGAATCCGTAGGAAAAAAACAAATCCAAAAAAAACCAGGAAGAAATGACTGAATTAGTTTGACCAATTTGTTTCGAAATTTTTGATATAGTTTTATTAAAATATAGGTGTTGGGTGGGGTAAGGGTATTAAGGTAGGAGGGTGAGGAGTGGAGCGGGGTGGTCACCCCCCATTATTAAAAAAAGTCCAAAAAGCAAGTATGAATTTTAGTTTTTCTTCATTGTTTTTATTTTTATTTGTTTTTTTCATGGACAACCGTTTTCTGCCACTGAATGCTCTTTCTTGATTTAGGTGAGATTTGTAAAGATTCAAAAATAGTCTACCCATATCTTTAGACAGGCCTGTGACCTCTTCATTCAAAATCCCCTACCTGGTCCACATATGTGAAATCATAGTTATGAAGTAGTTGCTGAGGGTTTGAATGCATGCCAACATGTTTTCCGCAAAGTGCTTTGCCAAGGATTCAGCCTTGGTAGGGTGACCAGATAAAAAAAAAAATCGACAGGCCATAGACATAGAGGTAGGTCTAACGTAAATACTAATAAAACTGTAGTCCTACTTCTATGTCGCTGGCGTATTGCGGGGGGGAGGTGCGTGCTCACAGGAACACTCCTCTCATTGGAGGAGAGCGCTGGGGAAGGGAAGTTGGAGGAACTGGGGGTATGAAAAGCATTTCACGTCCCAATTCATGCAGGAAGAGTCGCGCCGGACCCAATTTCGGGATTTTGGAATCATGCCCCTATAAAAACCGGTACTGTAGACACTCAACCATGCAAACCCAGGACAGGGTTTCTAAAATGAAAAAAAACACCCGGGTCCCCAGGACGGAGAGTGAAAACCGGGACGTCTGGTCACCCTAAGCCTTGGTGCAAACGGCAACGCACATGTAAACACTTACTGCTCCCAGAGTGCAATGCAAGTGTAGAAAGGAACGTGAAAAAAGACACAAAATCGAATCGATCCTAACTGATGTAAACAGAGGAAGAAAGGCTAAGTGATGAGGGTAAGCAGGTCCTTGGACCTATTGGGTAGTACTGTAAATGACCTACCTTTGAGATCTGCTTGATGAAGAGACACTTCCTTTGGGATGTACAACTAAAACCTTCTCTTGGTTTAAGCTTCATTTCAAAAGCACACCATTGACTGCTGTAAGTGCTTTCAGCCTCACCAATGAATGGCCGCCCGTGAGTTAATACTCAAGAGTATTGCTACTCCACCGGCAAAGGCTAGAACCCAAATCTTCCCATTGCCAATGGATCAGGTCTTTCCTGAGACCGATATTCACAATATCAGCTGTCGAAGATAACTGATGCGCATAGAAGTGAAGGGTCTGTTCCCAAGGCGAGCGAAGGCTATTCGTTGGCCAGCCATTCACTCTCCAAACCAACACTCCACCGTTCATATTAAACAAAGTACTTAACAAAACAGCAAACAATGAGGTGTGCAAGGTCAGTGAACCAATCCAGTAGGTTGACACTGGTTCCCGATGAAGGCCACCGTGTCTGTACGCCCCGGCATGCTCTAATGTCATAGACCCTGCTTAGTCGCTCTTTCCTTGCCACCGGTCAACCATTGTTTGTCAGTCACTCAGTTATCTAGGAAGGCGGCTCCATGCATCCATAACTCTTTTTACAGAAGATCAGAAACATCCCACATAAACCCTTCTCCCCTAAATCCCTAAATCCTTGATGTAGGGACAAAAGCAACGCTATGGATGGCTAATTAATGCAATTGAGATGTATACGCCCTCGGCTCATGGAGTGTGGCAGAATGGGTACCTCAATAACTGCACAGACTGTTCGCAAAGTAGTCTGCACAGAACCAGCTAACACACATGCTTAGTAAACTGAAGTCCTCTTGCGTGATGCGGAAACTGCCCTTGCAATGATATGGGACCCATTTTCTGATGACGTTCTTGCTTGATTTCAGACATAAGATGGCCCCTCGTATTCCTGTGTGGTGCTTTTGCAACTACACAGGACACTCCAATGTATAAACTGGGAAGAAGGGTGAGTGCAGGCTTCTTGAGATAGACTGTATGCACCACCACTGTCCAATGATGCAAGGGTAAGGTTAACCAGAGCCTTTTGAAGGCCAAAACCATCCCTACGGTGTAGGCAGGTCTACATTGAGGTCTTGTGGCCAGGGCTGTGCGCTTCTCTTTCCATGATTTACCAGCTAACATGCATGCCACATCAGTGAGGATAACGTAGGCCTTTTCTGCAAGAAACAGGTAGTATTTAATGTGCCTGTAAATACCAGCTGTGATGGGAAGATCATGACCCTGCATATAAGACTGTTTAAAGCCTATTCCCCAAAGCTGCCATTTCACTGAGAGGGCAGGAGGAGGGATTATCTGTGGTCTCCTCACCGCCTCCTATTCTGCTCCCCATAAAAGGTTTGCCCGGCTCATCCGCTGGGAATACCAGGCTACAATACACCAGCGCAGTTCATTAAAGCAAAATCACTGTCGCTCTCATTTCCCAATGAAAGCATCCCTTGGGCGGGTGGGGGTATTATTGCAATTTTGCAACATGACGGACAGAAATAACGACAAAGTGACCTTTGACCTTTTTTGATTTGCGGCGGACTCCCGCATTGTCTGGGGAAATGTCAGCGATCAACGCAAAGTGGCATTTGACGGGCTCCGCTGCGGACATATCTTACAGGAGGCAAAACTGGAAACCCCCCCCCCCCCAAAAAAAACATTAGCATCTGGCCTACTAATTTACGCTGTAAAAATTGAGATTACTCCAGTGGGAGTTTGGGGGGTTGGAGAGGTCACGCGGGCAGTTTATTGTAGTTATTTGGCAATGATGACTCCCTCTAGGAAAATAGGTTTTTCTACAGGCTGAGGACCACTGATGAATGAGAGATGTAAATGGGGCGCCTCTGAGGGATGCGGTTAATACAATATAAGCATCCAAGTCAGACATGATCAATCGACCATCGGTGTTTCCCCCCAAGATAGTAAATAACTAGCAAGGATCCAATGATGATGAATACATGCATATTAAAATGTTGCTTCCCTAGTGCATGCTGGGTAAAAACACCCCGATGCGTGTAATGGATCGTCACAGGGGCCTCATTACGAGTTGGCAGTGTGGCAAAAATGTAGCAGTGATTCCCTTACTAACCCTTTTTTTGGCGGTGACATAATTACCGCCACGTTTACCTCCCCGCTGAATTCAGAGTTTGACCTTGAAGTGGAAGGTTTGCCTCCAGCGTACCGCTGGAGCTAAATTCTCAAATTTAAGGGAAATAAAACAGTGGATTTACCGCGCGGTATTACTGCTCACAGTAAATGCACCAAAAACTCCCATGGAGTCCTATGGACTCCAAAAGTAGGGATGTACCGTGTTTTACCACAAAACTCGTAACCCGAAGGATTTCCCGCCAATCTCGTATTGGTTCATTTCTGCGTAGCATTCAGGAGAGATACGAAATCATTTGGTTGCGCGGACAGTCCGTGCGGCAGGCCTGTACCGGAAACACAACAAGGTTGTCAGGTATTTGATGAGTCTTCCTTTTCAATCAGGGGGACATCACTATTTTTCTGTCTATAATTTATTTGTTTTGTTTAGGGTCTTGAAAAGCAAGGGTCAAAAAATCTAGCCTCTAGGCACTACACAGCACCTATATAGCTTTGGAAAATGCGTTGCCCCTTGTGAGCTTTCCAAAAGATTTCCAGCCATTTGCCAGCAAAGCGGTGACAGAAGGAAAAAACAGAACACACATTGTGGCATTTTTCTTCCATTTTTTAGGGGTTCTCTGGGAAGCTTTCCTTACAAAATATGTGTGTAAGTGATGGAGGGAACACACGTGTGCATGTCAATGTCTGAAAGCCTCCAGGTGGAGCCATGACTCCCACATTTTGTTAGGAACCTCTCTCACAGTAACTGAGAGAGACGCGACAGCACCGTCTTGCTAGTGGAAACCAGAAAAAAACATTTGCAGAAATTAAAGCATTTAACATGTTTTCCTTGATCTAAGAAACAGTACCTAGGAAGCACAACCAGCGCAGAAAAACTCACACTTATCACTATCAAAGTGACGCAATGTCTTGAAAAAGGGGAATCATAATTAGTTTAGGTGCGAACTGTAAAGTTAGAAACAGTCAAATGTGTACCATGTGTTGTTTTTACGTGGAGAGTGCAGAGCACTGTGTATGCGCAAATTAGCACATTGTATGCCCAACACAGGAGTCTGCAACCTTTGGCTCTCCAGATGTTTTGGACTACAATCTCGATCAGTCCTAGACAGCATAGTCCATGGCCTAAGCTGTAATGTGGCCAGCAGACTTCATCTCTCTGGAGCATTCTGTTTCCAGTCCTGTGCCTTTTTTGGCCACACTAGTGCATTCTGGGAGTTCACATCTAGATACCTTTATTTGAATACATTGTACTTTAGTACCTAGCACAATGATTGAGAAAGTGAAAGTCCAGTCTGGTCACCCCCGCCCTTTAGCTGGAAAACCAAGGCCACTTTGAATAGAAATAGTTGTCCAGGGACTGCAGCAGGTTGTGGGTTAAGCACTCCTATCAGAACTGCAACACACCGCTTATTGATACTGGTGGGAGCGAAATTGACCCCTGTGTTATTCAGATCACTGTTAACTTTGCCTCACATGTGTGCTATTTTGTCTTTGCAGCATAAACTATGAAAAGACCCTAAGACCTTGAGAATTTGTTTCAAAAATGCATCATGTTATTATGGTTCATGGCTGTATAACTTGTATATTTATACATATGTCTGTATTTATGTTACTATAATGTAGTATTTTGTAGATGTCTGTTGATATCTGAATAACTTGTACACATGATGGCAATGCTATGTCACACGTCACCATCTGCTCTTCTGGCCAGGTTCGGCGTTCTTCTATATTTTGTGTTGTTCAGAGTTGCTGTGTCTAGAAGATTACTTTTTTAATTTAATTGATTGTTATTGTTAAACTATTTATTAGCAATTTGAAATTCCATGTCGGCACACTTTTTGTGCCGGAACACACTGGCTGAACGTTTTATTTTGAGTATAAAGTGCTTCCTACCACAGTAAGAAAAGTGCATTCCCCTATATTTGTAAATAAAAACAACCTGTAAGGCGAATGACATACTGGTGATTCGAAAGTTATTTCCTTGCATTCTGTCAAGTGAGCCTTGCTTGTGTCTGTTCCCGCGAGGATGGTGGGGGCTGGGGCTTGCAGCTTTGCATCAACTACTTTCGACATTTCTATTTGTTACAATTTGCTACATTGATTTCTTCCCTCTCCCATTAGTCGTAGTAAAACATTTTTTTTGTACATAAGTCTGTTAATTACAATGTCAAAGAAGTACTACAACCCTTATCTGGTCTGCAGTATATGTCAACGTAGAGGAGAGTGTGTATTTGGTGAGACTAATGGCAGTCTGGTTGTGTGTGGCAGGTGGCTGGTGTATTGCCTGAGACGAGTTAACGTCTGGTGAGCACGGGGGTTGTCTGGTTGCATGTGTAAGGTGGGTGGGGTCTTGCACTGAGAAGAGTTAGCATTTGGTGAGCTTAGTGGCAGTCTGGTTCTGTGGGTGCGCTGGAGGAGATCTTGCATTGAGATGAGTTATCATCTGGTGAGCATGAAGGTTGTCTAGCTGCACGTGTGAGGGGATGGAGTCTCACACTGAGAAGAGTTAGCATTTGGTGAGCTTAGTGGCAGTCTGGTTCTGTGGGTGTGGTGGAGGAGATCTTGCATTGAGATGAGTTATCCTCTGGTGAGCCAGAAGGTTGTCTAGCTGCACGTGTGAGGGGATGGAGTCTCACACTGAGAAGAGTTAGCATTTGGTGAGCTTAGTGGCAGTCTGGTTCTGTGGGTGCGCTGGAGGAGATCTTGCATTGAGATGAGTTATCATCTGGTGAGCATGAAGGTTGTCTAGCTGCACGTGTGAGGGGATGGAGTCTCACACTGAGAAGAGTTAGCATTTGGTGAGCTTAGTGGCAGTCTGGTTCTGTGGGTGCGCTGGAGGAGATCTTGCATTGAGATGAGTTATCATCTGGTGAGCATGAAGGTTGTCTAGCTGCACGTGTGAGGGGATGGAGTCTCACACTGAGAAGAGTTAGCATTTGGTGAGCTTAGTGGCAGTCTGGTTCTGTGGGTGCGGTGGAGGAGATCTTGCATTGAGATGAGTTATCCTCTGGTGAGCATGAAGGTTGTCTAGCTGCACGTGTGAGGGGATGGAGTCTCACACTGAGAAGAGTTAGCATTTGGTGAGCTTAGTGGCAGTCTGGTTCTGTGGGTGCGGTGGAGGAGATCTTGCATTGAGATGAGTTATCATCTGGTGAGCATGAAGGTTGTCTAGCTGCACGTGTGAGGGGATGGAGTCTCACACTGAGAAGAGTTAGCATTTGGTGAGCTTAGTGGCAGTCTGGTTCTGTGGGTGCGGTGGAGGAGATCTTGCATTGAGATGAGTTATCATCTGGTGAGCATGAAGGTTGTCTAGCTGCACGTGTGAGGGGATGGAGTCTCACACTGAGAAGAGTTAGCATTTGGTGAGCTTAGTGGCAGTCTGGTTCTGTGGGTGCGCTGGAGGAGATCTTGCATTGAGATGAGTTATCATCTGGTGAGCATGAAGGTTGTCTAGCTGCACGTGTGAGGGGATGGAGTCTCACACTGAGAAGAGTTAGCATTTGGTGAGCTTAGTGGCAGTCTGGTGCGGTGGAGGAGATCTTGCATTGAGATGAGTTATCATCTGGTGAGCATGAAGGTTGTCTAGCTGCACGTGTGAGTGGATGGAGTCTCACACTGAGAAGAGTTAGCATTTGGTGAGCTTAGTGGCAGTCTGGTTCTGTGGGTGCGCTGGAGGAGATCTTGCATTGAGATGAGTTATCATCTGGTGAGCATGAAGGTTGTCTAGCTGCACGTGTGAGGGGATGGAGTCTCACACTGAGAAGAGTTAGCATTTGGTGAGCTTAGTGGCAGTCTGGTTCTGTGGGTGCGGTGGAGGAGATCTTGCATTGAGATGAATTATCCTCTGGTGAGCATGAAGGTTGTCTAGCTGCACGTGTGAGGGGATGGAGTCTCACACTCAGAAGAGTTGGCATTTGGTGAGCTTGGTCTGATTGTGTGTGTCAGGTGGATAATTACTGCACTGAGACGAATTAGCGTCTGGTGAGCATTGGGCTTGTCTGGTTGCATGTGTAAGATGGGTGGTGTCTTGCACTGAGAAGAGTTAGCATTTGGTGAGCTTAGTGGCAGTCTGGTTCTGTGGGTGCGGTGGAGGAGATCTTGCATTGAGATGAGTTATTATCTGGTGAGCATGAAGGTTGTCTAGCTGCATGTGTGAGGTGATGGAGGCTCATAATGAGAAGAGATGGCCTTTGGTGAGCTTGGTCTGATTGTGTGTGTCAGGTGGATGGTTTACTGCACTGAGACGAATTAGTGTTTGGTGAGCATTGGGCTTATCTGGTTGTGTCTGGCAGGTGGTTAGTGTATTGCATGGAGACGAGTTAGCATCTGGTGATCATGGCAGTTATCTGGCTGCATGTGTGTGGTGGATGGGCGTTGTACTGAGAAGAGTAAGCATTTGGTGAACTTGGTGGCAGTCTGGTTGGGTGTGGCAGGTGTTTGGTGTATTGCACTGATCCGATTTAGCGTCTGCTGAGCATTGGGGTTGTCTGGTTGCATGTGTAAGGTGGGTGGGGTTTTGCACTGAGAAGAGTTAGCATTTGGTGAGCTTAGTGGCAGTGTGGTTGTGTTGGTGAGGTGGGTGAGATCTTGCAGGCATTGAGAAGAGTTAGCACCTGGTGAGCATGGCAGTTCTGTCTCTGGGAGCATGTTGAAGGTGGACAGGGTCTTGCACCGAGATAAGTGAACATTTGGTGGACTTGGTGTTCGTCTGGTTCTGTGGGTGAGGTTGAGGGAATCTTGCATCTAGACGAGTTGTAGAGGAGGTCTCAAATATGACCTGCTCTCCAGTCACCCATTTTGAAGTACCAGGAACATTCACACCGAGATATGTGACGTACACCACCACAAAAAATCTGAACAGACTCCAGATTATTCAAAATAATGCCTTAAGATGCGCTCTTAACCTCCCGCGCAAGGCTTACATCTCCGCGGCCAGCAAAGATGTCCACTGGCTCCCAATCCGAGACAGAATCAAGCTAAGAACTCTTGTCATTACACACAAGTGCCTGTCACTGAGTGCCCAGCGCTACCTATCTGACAAATTCTCTAGACACAGCACTAACAGACCCACCAGTACTCCCTACTTGCACCAACTCAAGGTCCCCAATTTCAATCTAAAAACAGCAGGAGGTTCCAGCTTCCCAGTTCTCGCAGCCCAATGCTGGAACACACTCCCTCTTGCAAACAGATCGGACACTTCCTTCTGGCCATTCAGAGCCATGGAGAAATCCCGGATCTCTGCCTAACACTTTGCTACTTACTCACCTCCAGGCCGCTTCACTGTACCAATTACTACCGTATGTCTCAACTTTACCTTGTAACGGACCACCATGTAACCAGGTCCTCTTTTATCTATTGTATTTATCTCATGCCACATACTGTACCATTGAATATATGTACTCCATCTTTTTGCTGCGCGCAACGATATGTAACTATGTTGTCCACATGATTATGCGCCCAGCTACCTGAGGGTTCAGACGCGCTCTATAAATAAACAAACTAAACTAAACTAAACTAAACTAAACTATGATGAGCAAATAAACCAGCAGAGAGCCGCACTAGGGCTCTGCACAGTGCCCATCAGAAGAGCAATACCTATTGAAGTGCCAATAACCAGACAACCATGGGCAGTAAGGTTTCCATTGCGACAACTATACCGGCAAATGATAAGAAATGAAGATGTTTAAACATTATCCCAGAACAAACTCAAAAGGCCTTAATAGAAGATGAATGATGACGTCACAAGGGCCCGGACAGATGTACAGATGAAGACAACCAAAAGATGACACACAAAAGCAAAACGCCATAGATAAGGACATCACAGACACAAGAGAAGAGACGATGTTGAAATATAAAGAAACATAACTGTAAAACAGGATGAAAGTATTCAACCAGCGAACGCCCGTACATAGGCTTTTAACGCAAGAAGCTAAGAAAACAGTGCGGCTTGCTATGCTTAGTAGAGGAATAGAGCGGCAAGCACCAACTATATATATCTACCTCAACGAAGCACATTATATAAGTGCAGTCCACTTTATACAAAAGCAGAATTAACCCAGGTTACTAAGGGTCAAACAGACCAGGATTCTTATTCCAGCTAAAACAAGAAGAGAGGCGGTGAATCAAAACTCAGCAAAGAGCAGGCCGTGCCTGGGAAATCGAGGTCAAACCAAGAGAGGGAGGCGAACAGTAACTTCGGAGAATCGAAACATCAGAGCAGAGAAGCCTGCCCCGTGAAGTTCGAGATAAGGAGGCCCAGGCAGGTGGCGGCCGAGAACAAGAATTAAATGCACAAATAGAAGGAAAACGAGGCCGATTCACAGTGTGCTAACACGTGACCAGCCAAGCGCGAAGAGGTACCAACATCTGATGTCACCCAAAGCAGGAGATACCATAACGTTTCCTGACAAGAAGCTGCAGTTTCGAGGCCAGCCTCAGCCAACTAATTGACACATAGCCCTAAAGTACTGGTTGATGGAAGGGAGGCAGGTTGAATCTTGGGGCGTACTGCATCTGGGTGACCATTCTGTATGCTGCTAATTACAGTGGAGATTTATGCTTAGGGTTGTAGCCAGCCCAATCACAATGGACCAAATAATCTAAGGTCCTATAGATAGTAGAACCAATGAGACCTCATACTTTTAGTGATGTTTGCATACTAAGGGTAGAGGGAAGGGAGTAGATGCCCACCCGGTAAGAGTTATCCAATCCTCACACTCTGTTACCATATACAGATATAGCACCTATACTTAAGTTACCTTTTCCAACCAATAGAATTGCATGACAAACTTTTGAGAGTTACACGTCAATGATGACAAATATTTACTATAACTATTGTTGTTTGAATGAAGATATTTGGGAGTTGAAGCGAGACGGACCATCGCATCATTGTTGATCTCCATGTTTCCCCGTTTCTTGTACTTGTCATTAAACTGACTCCCCTTTGCCAAACCATTTGAGTTGTCCTTATTGATTGGTGTTGGAGTACGAGAATCCCGCACCCCATCCACCTCAAGGTGCAGCTATCTCGTCTTAAAGTACTTGAGGGTGAGCTCTGATTCTATGGGTCGGTCAGAGGTCAACCCCCCTCTTGTACACTTGGTCTCAGAGGATGGTTGGAAACCATCAATTATTGATTATTGATTAAAATAAGACACCTATTGACCGTCGATATGAAGTAACTCTAGGTCTTCGACAATATTACGAGTCCTTCGCCATTCGGCTGAGTAGACTGTGAAGCTTCCCCTGGACAATGGTAGCATAATTGATCCAAAACTGCAGTGGGGCCTGAAGGGACCCCTTTTAAAAAACCATAACCCTTCCCATTCCTACGGGCAGAGGATCAGGCGAAAGTCTGAAGGAGGCGCTAACGGAGGCGGTGATCCCGAGGGTCCAGAGAGGAACGATGCGAATGGTGAGTGAAATAAAAAATGGAGTGCTTTGGCTAAGTTCATAGGCGTTAGAACAAGTAAGGGAAAAGGTAACGGAGGGAGGTGGAAAAACAAAGTAGTCAGAAGTAAAGATGACTGTATATATGTAAGGGGATAATGACTCGAGAATAATTGAACAAATAGAGAATAACAGGGCAGACACCTGAGAAGAGAGAGGATACACCTTATTCCTGCGCTTTAATATAGGGGCCAGAAGAAACATGAAATCAGAGCCCCACATAATAGGGGAGGACTAGGCTACCCTCACGTTTAAAGACTTCGTGAACGGGGTTTGTTTAAACTCTATGTAGGGGTAATAATTAGAGACAGATATTTGTGTCCAGCTGGTGTCTGTCTAGTCTGTTAAATGTCTGTCTTATATGTTCTGTTGTGCCATTGCATGTAAAGGAGTTCTTTTGTGTGTTTTGTGTGAGACCTGTTTAAGATTGTGCAATTCGATAGTTGAGATGGAATCACACACAAACTGATGTTTTGAGTAAATTGGTGACAGAAAAGAATTTGGTGGGAAAAATTAAATTTGAGCTTGCAGTGTTTGGTGCTCGCTCATATTGTTTGAAGTTCTTAAGTTGCATGGAATCATTGAAAAGCATTGTAGAAGAGGAATAGACACAGATTTAAGAATGAAGACATTACTACATTAGTACACTTATGTAAAAAGCTCCCGAAATACGCACCTAAGCTAATGAAGTATAGCACCGAGTGGGTTAAGGGTACCGCCCACAAGATGTTTATGCCGTGGCCACAAAATGAGTCTTTATCTAAAGCCATCTTACAACATATGACGATTTACCTGCATGCCACTTATACGGGCAAGAAGCTAGAGAAACGCCTTGCTGTTCTAGAACACTGCAAAATGTTCGAACAGTCAAAGGAAGAAGAGCCACCTGCAGACTGGATATTAAGTGTATGCACAGAGGGGGGTGAGACGCCTACCCCGCCACCTGCCCCGCCTGAAACAGAACCCGAGGGAAGTAAGCCTGAGGGACTCTACCCATTAAGGAAGCTTAAAGCAGCCACAGGGTACAGCAACCCCGCATATGAGTCACCTACTTACAGTAGTGACAAAAATCAAGGGAAGGATAAGGACAAGACTCTTACCTCCGCAGTCCCGAGGGACAAGGAGAGATGCGATGATGAAAGAAAGGATCAGGCACAGACAAGTGCATCTCTCGATAAGGAGAGAGAGGGAAAGAAGTGTAAAGGAAGTGAAGACAGAACTGATGAGATAACATTCGCAAAAGATGAATGGATGAGAGGACAAATCTTATTGAAATTCGATGGGAAAGGAAGTGATGATGTGAGACCTAAAGAGAGGTTAGATGAGGCACAGAGAAAGGAGAAAGAGAAGAAGTTAAGGAACGAAAGGATAAGGAGTAAAGATAGGCTGAGGCGAGAACAGCTATATCGTGAAGAGCAAAAAAAAGAGCTTGATCGCAAACAGAGAGCAGCCTATGACCAAGACAGACAGAAACAGCAAAGGTTGGAAGAAGAGCAAAGAGTACGTGAAAAAAGGATAAGGAGACAAAGAGACGAAGAGATGAGGAGATACGAAAGGCAGATGAACGTAGAATTGAAAAGAGAAGGGAAAAAGATAGAGTCAGAGAAGAGGCGAAGAAGCGTAATGAATTACATGATGATATTGAACGTAAGCATAGACAGAGGGTGCGCAATCTCGAATATTTGGATAGAGTGGTTAAGGAACCCGATCCAATTCTTTCCTACGTACGACTCAGTACACAGGATGCCTAAGACAAATATTGAAGATGACTTCGACACCAGAAGCATCAGGGAAATGATCGATAGAATATATGATGAAATGGGGCTAGAACAATTACCCCAAAGGGAGGGGGAGTATGAGCGCCTGGAGAGCACTCAGTTATTTGACAAAGAGGATGTCACCCGAAGTAGTGGAAGTAGAAAACTGTCCCTGGATAGATTAGAAATCAGTAGAGACGATGATGACACTAGGAGTTGTGTGAATTGGGAACAACCAATATCTGACTCTGAAGAAGAGGGGTGCGAGGCAAATGAAGAGGGGAGATGGCACAAAAGACGACTCCCAAGGGACAAGGGGGTACGTAGGTCAGATGCTAGTGAGACCGCACCAAGGGCATCAGAGTCAGCCACACAGTCTGACCGGCATAAAGGAGCTCCCATGGTCAGAGGGGGGTATCGTCAGGTAGACAGCGATGCAGGAATATTACCTCTGCAATAAACAGGAGATCTATGAGAGAAGAGAAATAAGGCTGCACATTCCAATTTTCGCTATTAGAATTGGGGGAGCAAGACGACAATATATTCCATGGCCACACATGGACCGAGAAAACCTGAAAAACAAGCTTCCAATGCTGACATCCGGAGCCGGAAAATGGAAACATGAGTTAGAAAAAATGACAGAAGGAAACACACTAGCTATAGGGGACATTAAAGGTCTCCTGATCGCCATACTTGGTGACAGAGCAGACGATGTGTGGACACGGGTGGGCTACCCTGGTGTAACCACAATTAACACTGCGCACGACGGAGCGCCATTTAACAATTGCAGAGCAGCAGTATGGAAAGCGCTATGGGTGCTTTACCCAGACACTTCTGATAAGGGAGCTATAATGACTCAAAAAATGAAGGAGTCGGAAGATCCGTTACTTTATATCCAGAATTTTCAAGACGCACGGGTGCTCGAAAACACATGAATCTTGGATGAAATCGATACCTGTATTTTACCACATATTGTGCCAAGGGTTTCCAGAACCAGTGCAGAAAAAGCTCAAGAAATTGATAGGAGTTGAGGCTAAACCTTGGGCTGAAATACAGTTAACTATCACACATTACTGTAGATTGTTGCAAGAAAAGAATCGAAAAAAGGAGGCAACTCAAAAGGGTGAGGAAGCGAAGCTGGTGCAAAAAGAAATGATCAAAGTATGCTCTTGAAGGAGCCAAGCTAACTAACGCAGCTGAACAAAACATGCAACAAGTGGCTAACCCACAACAGAACAACCAGAGTAACGTAGGATTTTACCCAAGGGGAAGAGGGTTTAGTAGAAGAGGATGGCAGTGCAATCAGGGAGGTTTCCACAGTAATCACGGAGGCTTTCAAACCGTGCAAAATGGTAATTCAGTTATGTCAAATGGACAAATAATCCGACCACCACCAGCATGTTGGCTGTGTGGACTGACAGGGCATTTGGCGCGCACGTGTAGAAGTCAAGGCACATGGCAGATTAGCCAAGAATTAGGAGCAGGTGCGGCAAATCACCTGCTATCCCACAACAGGGCAGTGCACAGAATCACACGGTGCAGCAGCAAGCGAAAGGAGTGCCGCAAGGGGTGCAACCACAGAATATAGGGAATCTTGCACAAGGACAAACCCAACAGGCACCACCGCAACTGCCACAGACCCAGAACCCTGGAAGGGGAAGCAACACTGGAAATGTGGAAAATCCACAAGTGCACAGTTGGGCAAACTTATATACACACACTAGGACAGCTCACTGGGAACCCTGATGTGCTCTATCCTATCAGTGACACCAGACCCTCAAAGGGAACCTAGGGTGAATGTCATTATAGGGGTAAAGAATATTCCTTCCTCGTGGACACGGGTGCAACACGCTTGTGCATAGGTGAAGGCAAATTTTCCTTGTCCGGCGAGGCCATCGATACTCAGAGTTTCACAGGAGCTCACTGTCAAGTTCCCTTTACAGAGTCCTACCAGTGTCTATAGGAGAGTGCGACATGAATGTATCTTTCTTTATTATATTCACGCCAGATCCCTGTAAACATTTTGGGTCGACAATTAATGACAAAATTGAACATGAATATGTTGTTCACGGAGGAGGGCATACTATGCTCTACTCCAGGAATGCATTATTCGAATGTATGCAAAATAATTAGAGCATACTCAGGACACGTAGCCATGAGAGCTATACCGCTAGAACCAGAGGTTTTTGCATATGGCATGCGGGTGCTCGTGGCAGGATTGACAAGCTTTGGACAGAACTATGAGAACCCTTGATGAGTTTTTATTCAGACCAAGAATACCTATGCATGAAGAGGAGGGACAAGTATTTCCCTTGATGATACATACTGCAGCAGTGCGAGGGAAAGTAGTATTGGTCGATGGATACGATGATGAAGGCATACAATGGTGCGCGATTATCCCCATTGGAGAAGGGTATGGAGTGACTGACGTCACCGATGATGATCTGTTTGAAGAACAACCAGACTCAGAAGAGACAAGGGTGGAAATAAGTCTCATGTTTTGGGTAAAAGTGATCAGAAGAGAAGTGCCCCAGAGAATGATGTTGGCGCTGAAGCATCCGGAATATTTTGATGAGGACAAAGCTAAGGTACCTTTCTCAGTATGGACTACAGGACCTTATGACGTGGGCCTCTTAAAGGGGGTGGGAGAAGTGAAAATTAATTGAAACCAGAGCAATTTTGCCGAAGGTCCGACAATATCCCGTGTCCAGAGAGGCAGACAAACAGATTTTTAAGAAGATATCTGCCATGATGGACCAGGGCATCTTAGTGATGTCAGAGTCACTGTGTAATATGGCGGTTTATCCTGTCAAGAAATCAAAGGGAGGGTCTTAGCGTTTAATCCATGATTTACGAGCATTAAATGATATTGTTGGATCCGAGTTCCCTTTAGTCCCTAACCCATCTACAATCCTATGTAATATACCCGTTGCAGTGAAATATTTCACGGTGATTGATTTGAAAAATGCCTTTTTCTCAATCCTGTTGCACTGAGACTCTCAAGATTTGACATCATTCACTTTCAGACAAATGTGTCTGAAAAGCACAAGGCTTCCACAGGGGTACTGTGAGTCCCCATCCATTTTCAATAGAGTCCTACAAATGGACCTAAGCAATGTTGCATTAGAAAGTGTTGTCTTGCAGTATGTGGATGACATTCTAATCTGCAGTAGTACAGAAGAACAATGCAGGCACGATTCTGTTCAGCTACTGACTATACTGGCTGAGAAAGGACATAAGGTTAACAAGGAAAAGCTACTATACGGTCAACAGGAAGTGCTGTACATGGGCCAACTGATCTCGCATGAAGGGAAGAAGGTGGCCCAGAAAGGGCTCAAGCAATATTGAACACAGCTAAGCCACAAACGATAAAGCAAATGCAGAGCTTTTTAGGCCTATGCAACTATGGTAGAGCATGGGTTTTCGATTACAGCTCGTATACCAAGCCTTCACTCCAGGCCCTAAAGAAGGCCCAGGTGACAAGGGAAAAGATTGAGTGGTCTGAGGCGATAGAAAAAGGGTTTGCTGAACTCAACAGAACGATTTGTACGGCTCCAGTTCTCGGAATTCCTAACTATGCAGAGGAATTCTACCTGTTTTTGCACATGAATGGCAATGCTCACTCAAAGAACCTCGTTGGGGTACAAGCCCCTGGCATATTACAGTGGGAACCTGGACCCAGTAATGAAAGGTCAATTCCCATGTGAACAAAGTTTAGCTGCCGCAGTGTTCGCCATAGAGAAGGTGACAACCATTGTAATGGGATGTTCCATGACGTTATATGTCGAGCACTCA
Source organism: Ambystoma mexicanum (assembly GCF_040938575.1). NCBI lineage: Eukaryota > Metazoa > Chordata > Amphibia > Caudata > Ambystomatidae > Ambystoma > Ambystoma mexicanum. The sequence continues at coordinate 95,159,686 of NC_090929.1, read as the reverse complement.
TTATTTGCCATTTTAGAGAAACCAAAGGGCACATTGACATCTCAGAGAGCTTATGCTTATGAAGTGATCATATCAAATCCATCGATCAAAATAATCCGATGTAAAATAGTGAACCCAGCTACGTTCATAGCAGAACCAGTCACTGAAGGAGAGCCGATACACGACTGTGCGAATTATGAAGAATTCTAGGATGAAATCCCCAGGGTAAAGGAAAATGCCTTGGCAGGAGGAGTAATCATTTTTATTGACGGGTCTTCAAGAATCGATCAAGTTGACAGACAAAGATATTCAGGTGTTGCTGTGATGAAACACATAGCAAACGGAGAATTCCGAGTACTCGTCAGTGCACGAATACCATCCCATTACTCAGCACAGGCTGCAGAATTATTGGCGTTGATACTCGCAATTGAGAATCACGCAGACCAGGAAGTAATAGTGTATAGTGACTCTGCCTATGTGACGTCCACAGTGCATGCAGGCCTAGCATGCTGGAAAAGGAGGGGCTACCTCAGAGCAGATGGCACCCCAGTGCAGCACGCAGCCTTATTGGACAGGCTGATCAAGGCACTACGGCTCCCAGTGGGCATAGCAGTCGTGAAATGCACCACCCACACCAAGGGGACAGATTTCATGTCACGCGGAAATCACGCAGCAGACACAGAAGCCAAGCGTATGGCATCCAAAAGTGAGACGATTATGGAGGTAGAAGTGGCGTGCACCCATTAAAGGATGATGGTAGCACGAGCCACACCAGAAGCCTATACTGATCTAGGACAGACGCTACTAATGGAGCTCCAGGGGGGGGGGCACCGCAGGAGGAGAAAAACTTGTGGAAATGTCAAGGGTGTTCTTTAAATCCCTATGACAGCTTGTGGTGGCAAGACAGCAGTGGTAAACCAGTGATGCCTGTAGCCCTACTAAAAATAGCATTGAAACAATTACACTACCCAATGCACCTGACAAAAGAGAATATAGTAGCAACTGTGGGATGTTTCAACCCACTGGTCCAGGCCCTCCAACATTACTGTGCATTGCTTGCAGCAGAAACATCAGAATGGCCTCCGGAAAGCATGCTGCTTGCTAAAAATCACCAGAAAGTGCGCAGTACAAATCTGAAAAATAGGCCGCCATCCACTTTTGCCTATGTCAGTGATAACACAGGAGACCACTGCTAAAACCCATCATTGGGCTACCCACAAAGTAGCCTGAAATCACTTGAGAAAGCAATGCTGATTGCCAAAAAGAAACACAGAGCTGTTTGGAAATCCGTTTTCTTGATTGTCAAAAATGTGCAAAAAGCATTGCTCACAAACCGCCTAAAAGATCCAACCTCCATGTTGGGTGTTCCACATTATTCTACTCCAAGAATCCACATAAATACAATGTCAGCAAGAATCATATGTTATCAGAACAAAACACTCTTTTAAAAATACTTGATGGAAAGAAAGCTGTCAAAAATGGGTGTAGTACCGTTACTCACCTCTGTCAGAAGCCGAAGATTTAAAACATATCATGTGTAAAGATCATTGAACTCAAACTATGCCAAAGAAGAGAATTCCATCAAAATGCCATATAAGAGTGCCACACATTGAGTTTCATGTTGAAAAAGACTGGAAGTAAAGATATGTTGCTTATTTTAAATTTATAAATGTATTTTTTCACAAGGAACTATGTTACAATTGACCAGAAGGTAACCTGATTCAGTTAAAACTTCCAAGAGGCTTTCTTCCCCAGAGAAACTCACACCTTGTTCTTTCCCACCAAAAGGAGGATATTGCATTGGCATGTTAATCAGGAGGGGAGGAGATTTCCCCTGCTGCACAGAGAAAGAAACAATGGGTTCCTTGGGCTGAATAGAAAATGCTAATTAGGGTGTAACTGACAAACAACTGCTCTGGCAGGAAGGCAAGCCATGTAACCCTCTGACTCAGCCTAGCTCTGGAGGCGGACCAGACTAAAAATGTGGATTGAAGTTGGTGTAAATGTATGTTTTATAAAAATGCTTATAGCAAAGTGTACTGAGCTGACAAAAATATGAAACTTAGAGATTGATAAAATGAAAAATGTGCTCACAGTTAAAGACTAAGCTGGAATCTGTACGATGTTCTGAGACTGAACCCCGGAAATTATTCATATTCCAGCCATTGTGTTTATGTTAGGAACATGAAAAATTACAGGAATGTGCCCAGATGGCATGTGCATGCATGAATAAAAATTGGTGCAGAACTAACATTGAGAAACCCACCAAAAGCTTGAAAAAGTTGTCATTTATGAACCATAGCTCGTAGGAAAATGAGAGTTGGACAGAAATGTACCTTAGGCAATCTGTCATGTAATTATGTATTATGAACAACTTGTGTATCTTGGAAATATGTTTTGTGGGTAAAATAGATTTCCCAAGTAAAAGCAAAGGGGAGGGATTTCCTTTGGGCCATAAACACGGTGTCACTCTGACACATATGACACATTGCTCCTATCTCAAATCAGGAGAGGGTAAATTATCTGACCTATCAGATCCTTAGAGGGTTGGGCATAGACAATCAACCTCCCCACCCACTTTGGAAAATGGATAAATAGGAACTGCTGAGGACAGACAAGAAACACTTTCCACTCATCAACTGATTTCTTGGCAAAGCACCATGCAGGAAGTTCCAGGCTCCAGACATAGATCCAGAAACCAGACTCTAGAACTTTGAATCAGAGAGGCCTAACCCAAAAAGATGAATTCTTTTCAGCAGGCCTTTAAAATCTAGCAACCTGAATTTTACCCCTAAACTTCCAAGGGGCACCACAAAATCCAACAGCCTGGCTGAGCTGTTTTGCTATTCTAGCTAAGGACCCTGTGCTAGAACCAGGATTCAGACCCACAGAGCAGAGCTGTAACCCAGAACCCGTCAGATCCAGTCCAAGAGGCCGCTCAGAACAGAGTGCCTTGCTGAGAGCGGAGTCCAGGTGCCCTGGTCCTGTCCGATAGCGAGTGAAGTCCAAACCCTTGACCAGATCTTTGATGGGCCCACTCCATTCCAAAGCCATAGGAGTGAGTATTTAGTCTAGAACTGTCCATAGTCATCTCTTAAATTAAAGTAACCCTATTCAATCCATTTTCAACCTATCCAAAACTGCATTATAGAATTTTGTGTCCATCCTGAATTCTTCTCATTCTGAATTCTTCTCATTATATAGTCTTTGATAATAGTAGCGATAGTCATCTGTGCGCTGATATTTTCTGAAGAAAGTCAAGTGTCCTGGCGCACAGCAATCAGAGCGGAAGACGCCTTGGTCTGGTGGTTGTCCCGTTGGGTATCTTGTACTTTCATAGCTCCTTAGTATAAGTCCATCTTGGTTCCTAATCTTTGAAGCACAATCTTGACTCTGTTTCTGAAAAATCTACCTTCACAAAAACCTCTGTAACTTTTGAACCGTACATCCTAGAGACGAAATGTAAGTGTCATTTTGAATCTAACATCCTCAGCTTTCAAAACAATAGTTTTGCTGTAATCGCGTTTCCCGCACGCGGAAATGTTGCAGCGAATTTGGAATTTGGCTCAATTTCATTCTATGTAAAAAGAGCTATTTCTTGCTTTCAACTTCTGAATTTCGTTTTCCATCTGCTAATCATTCTATAATCATTGCTAGTGTTGACCTGAACCTATCTAAAGCAACTCTCACTAGTTCTGAATCCATTTAGCGAATTACAATCATTTTAAGCCTTTTCCCATTCAATTCAAACCACATTTAAAAGCATTTTGACCTGTTTAAAATCAGCCCTGTTTCTCTCTGCTTGCTGGGGGGAAGTGGGATTGAACTGCATTGTCGATTGTTATTACTGATACCTGTGTGCCCTCATTCCATATCTTCATATTGTATATTGGGGGGAGTGAGTAATAACAGGGGAAAGAGTGATCACATTGTCTTTGGTTGAATTCATATCAAGTTTTATTTCTGTGTTGCATTCTTTCCTATCATTGCCATTTCTTGAACCCACACAAAGTTATTCTCTGCTATTCCTATTCCTACTCCTAATTGATTAAAGAGATCGTTGATTATTGTAATACTACCCATTGCTGATCATTGTTCATATTCATAAGTGTGATATTCAGATATTATTCATATTCATAAAAGTGTAATCTATATATTGTTCAATTCTTCAAATAAATCTTTTAATTTTCAAAATAAACCTATTTCTTGGTTCAGTGTGACCGGGGGAAATCAAAGAGAGGGGCGTTATATAAGGGTACGTCATCCAGAATTAAACAAACTTTTGACATAAAAATATATAAATAAGGGTTTCCATTGGGCATCCCATACAAGGCATTGACTTAGTTGGAGTGCTGGTTTGAAATCCCTTACACAACGCTCGTGGAAGACTGGTTTATACCGAATTTAGCTGAGCATGTTGCATTCTTTATGGTGAACTGCATAATATAATGAAAAATATATGGGGAGATCCCAAAAGTCCACTCCCGTGATGGGTTGGAGTCCTACCTTAGTTTTGGGGTTTGTAGAATTCTAGATACAAGGAAAGTAAGAAAACGGACTATAAGTAACTTTGATCAAAGACTTTACATTGAAAGCAGATAAAGTATCCTGATACATCCAGTACCAAGACTTTGTTTGGCAGCACTTTTGGTGTCCCCCAGTAGAGACATCACAAACGACTTGATCAAGTACTTCCATTTAGTATTAGTATCATACCCGTCATTGGAAGGGAGGGTCACCAGCGTCACAAACTTTCTACAAGATCCAGAGAATGAAAAAGTAATCAGACACCTGCTTACTGTCATCGCGGAAGCCTTCATCGTACTCCCGGAGTACAGTGACAAGGACACAAATGCTTTCACCACAGGTGATACTAGATGAACTCATCAATACACTTTTCTTTCGCATAATCGAAGAGTGCCAATCTATTGTTGGAAGAACCACCAACACGCTGACCTTTCTTCGAGATCCAGCAAACACTGAACATTTGAGCAATCTGTTAAACAAAATTAGCGTATTAGTCACACTCCATGCGACCGGACAGTGCAAACATTGTTCACATCAAGGAAAGAACTTATAATCCTGAACCAGCAAGACAGGATGAATGTCCCTTTCACTAGAAGACAGCAGACTGGTGCACAGAGTCTTTTTCCGCATAGTAGCTGACTTTCCTGAATTAGTGGGGAGGCCTATCGAAATTGACGCCCCCACATTCATCCGAGATCCAGCAAATATCACACACTTGGAAATGCTTCTGCATGGAATAATCCTCCAAGTGGAACTTTCAAATCATCAAAGAGACTATCTCGGGAGATTCTGAAGAAACTTTCCGCCAAAGGACAGATCGAGGGAACAATGTCAAGAGCCCAAATTATTATATTTGTTGCTATTTTATTTTCTATTTCATCTTACTGACTTGCGTCTAACACAGCCACAGAATTGAACCAGATTACAGGAGTGAACCGAGAGCTCATACACTTTGAACCTGCACAGTAAAAATGACTCATCGTAGTGTTAGTCTCATCCATTTTTCTCCATAGTCTAGCAAGGGAACTGCATCCTGCATCAAGAGACAATTACCTTCCGCAAGAGAGGGTACACTTGAGAAGCACTTTACACTTTATGACACAAACTGTTCAAAGGACAATATTGAGTTGGGGAAAACAATAACATTGATACTTGGCAGACGATTGAGATGGGGGGCCAGAACAGTTACCTGGTCCTCCCACAAGCAGAAGGGCACCCTGGCTTCTCTGTAAGAAAATACTGCCGGCTGTCTTATCGAACTATAATGTGCCTATACATTGTGTTCATCATTATTTTGCTGTCATTAACGATCAGAACTGCATTTTTTATTGGTGCACGAAGCGTTCCAATTTCAGCGCACCCAGCAGATGATGTACACATGAAACCCACAAAAGCACCCAGACCTTATATAGTTATTCCAGTCCCAAGAAAATCTGATGGTAAAGTAAATGAAATGAAAATTAATGTAATTAGCAGTGATACATACACACCTGAGGTAATGAATAAGCAGGAAAGCCAGAGACAGGGTCGGCACGAGAGGCATGAAGACAAAGTACTGACACCCACACGCGCACACACACACACACACACACTGAATGCACACAAACCAGGCCTAGTGTCAACGACCACAGAACCTCAAACGAAAGCAACAGAGATAACGAGACTGCCTACCGAAAAAACTTTCACAGGAGATGATGAGAAAAAATTAGATGAAGAGGATAGTCAACAGAAGCAGTACTGTCAGACGCCCTGCGGAAAACAGAAGCCACCGCAGAAGGACTCTCCGCAAGGACACAAATGTTAGTAGATCTTCTACTACCAAATATAGCCAGAGTAAGAAAACTACAAGAAGAACTGAAGAACAGAACAACCGAGGCTATACTATCCAGAACGCATAGTCCAACAAAAGACCCACAGTACAGCCATACACCGGGCCAGCGAAAGGCTGGTGGTTGATAAAAGCACTTATAGATGTCAGGAAAAGGATGCAAGAAGAGAAGGAGACAACTGAAAAACCTCCATCTAGTCCATCGATGCAGATAAGGAGACCTGCACCATGGACCAGAATACCTGAGACTCCTCCAGCAAGAAAAAGCCACACAGAGGCATTTAGGGATGTAGTTATAGCTAACTACAGGAGGACACTGAGAATCAAGAGAAGCCTACATGAAGATAACAATGAACTAAATGACTACCTGGACAGCACAGCACATCTAGGAAACAACATTTGGTACCAGCACATGAAAGAAGTTGGAAGGCGAACTTCAGAAGGAGAATGCTTTGTTTGTGCACTTCTACCGCACAGCATGGGGAAATCCAAGATCTTCGTGGCTGTAGAAATTGATGTCCCGACAGCATATTGTCTGTCACATATAGCAATGTGCAACACCAGAGGCCAGTTCATGGGGAGGGATGCCCCATTGATATGGGCAACTGAAACAGCTTATCCCGATGAAGATGATTATGTTCAGGACATTAAGACGAGAAATAGAGCTCATACTAGGAATCATGTGATCAGGTACGAAAAACCTGAAGTTAAAGGAGCAGGAACAAGATGGGAAATAAACCCGAGACTGAACGTCCAAGGGAAAACCCCAGAAGAGGCTCAAAATTGGAAGAACAGAGGCCAAATACAGATTTGGGGAAAAGAGCTTTCACCCACCCCTTGAAACACTTGTGTATAGGCGCGTTACAAATGCCATATCATATCATATCATACCAGACGGATGGGAAAAAGAAGTAGTGATCTACAGAGCATGGATGGTTCTCGGAGCCTGCAAGGAGGCAGTTGAGAACTCACAGAGGTTGTGCAAACCTCTATGGCCGAGACTCACAAAATTACTGACATGGGTCAAAGACAGAGGAGGACCCCTACAGATAGTGCCACTGGAAAGCCCAAAACTGTGCTTCAGGAACAATGGCACAAGAAAAATGTGGCAGAATCAGAAATGTGGGCGAATTTTTGAAGCTCCAGGAATGACTCACAGAACTGCAGTAATTATGGATCATTATTGGGTGTGCGGATCCAAAGCATACATCAGACTACCGAAGAATTGGGGAGGCATATGCACGATAGTGAATGTCTATGTTCCAGCACTAGTGCTCCTGAAAAGTGACCTGAATATTGACAGTTTCCCGAAAGGAGATGCTCACCTGAGGAAAACGAGATCTGTGGAACAGGTATCCCGAATGAAGAGAGAGAATTACTTCTCTGCCAAATCAGAGGAAGCATTTCATGCAATCCCATATGAACACAGGCTGTTCAGCCTCACCTCATCAGTGTTCACAACGATTTTCATGCCAAGGATCCAAGTTGGAGCAAATACTAAATGGTTGCAGATAACCAGATGGGAGCTACTGCAAACCATCAACTTGACAATAAAAGGATTCAATGCAATCAAGGAAGAGTTGCGAGCAATCCGACTAATGACTCTCCAGAACAGATGTGTATTTGACATGATCACAGCAATGGATGGAGGTGTGTGTGCAAAAATCAGAGAATCATGTTGCACATTTATACCTTCTCACAATGAGGAAAATGGAACTTTAACAGAAGCCATAGGTGTGCTGACAGACCTACTGAACCAAATGATTGATGAAGCTGACGAAGTTGATGATGACAGCTGGTTCGGATCACTATTCTCGTGGGTCCCACAATGGATGGCAGACATATTCAAGTTTCTGGGAGCCCTGCTGTTAATGATACTATTAGGATTTTGTGCTATCAAGATAATAATCTCGCAATGCCAGTAAATTGCGAAGAAAGCCATAGGGATGAAGATCATGATCGATGTCAAGCCAGGATGGAAGCCCAGAGACCTAGATGATGAAGAAATAAAAGACTTTGTGAAGGCCAGCGAATATGTGCCAGAAGGAACAAAGTTCCTGTATCCCAGGAAACAAAGAAATTATGAAGGGAAATGGATCTATTGCAGCCCAAGTGGACAATGCCAGCTAATGACATGGAATAAAGATGAACATGTGAAAACTTAATAGAAGACGAATGATGATGTCACAAGGGCCCGGACAGATGTACAGATGAAGACCACCAAACGATGACACACAAAAGCGAAACGCCATAGATAAGGACATCACAGACACAAAAGAAGAGACGATGTTGAAATATTAAGAAACGTAACTGTAAAACAGGATGAAAGTATTCAACCAGCGAACGCCTGTACATAGGCTTGTAACGCAAGAAGCTAAGAAAACGGTGCCACTTGCTATGCTTAGTAGAGGAATAGAGTGGCAAGCGCCAACTATATATATCTACCTCAACGAAGCACATTATATAAGTGCAGTCCACTTTATACAAAAGCAGAATTAACCCAGGTTACTAAGGGTCAAACAGACCAGGATTCTTATTCCAGCTAAAACAAGAAGAGAGACGGCGGAATCGAAACTCAGCAAAGAGCAGGCCGTGCCTGGGAAATCGAGGCCAAACAAAGAGAGTGAGGCGAACAGTAACTTCGGAGAATCGAATCATAAGAGCAAAGCAGCCTGCCCCGTGAAGGTCGAGATAAGGGGGCCCAGGCAGGTTGCAGCCGAGAAAAAGAATTAAATGCACAAATGGAAGGAAAACGAGGCCGATTCACAGTGTGCTAACACGTGACCAGCCAAGCGCGAAGAGGTACCAACGTCTGATGTCACCCAAAGCAGGAGATACCATAACTTTTCCTGACACGAAGCTACAGTTTCGAGGCCAGCCTCAGTCAACTAATTGACACATAGCCCTAAAGTACTGATTGATGGAAGGGAGGCAGGTTGAATCTTGGGGCGTACTGCATCTGGGTGACCATTCTGCATGCTGCTAATTAAAGTTGAGATTTATGCTTAGGGTTGCAGCCAGCCCAATCACAGTCAGCCAAATAATCTGAGGTCCTATAGATAGTTTAATCAATGAGATGTCGTACTTTTAGTGATGTTTGCATAGTAAGGGTATAGGGAAGGGCGAAGATGCCCACCCGATAAGAGTTATCCAATCCTCACACTCCGTTACCATATACAGATATAGCACCTATATTTAAATTACCTTTTCTAACCAATAGAATTGCATGACAAACATTTGAGTGTTACACGTCAATGATGAAACATTTTTACTATAACTATTGTTGTTTGAATGAAGATATTTGGGAGTTGAAACGAGACGGACCATCGCATCATTGTTGATCTCCATGTTTCCCCGTTTCTTGTACTTGTCATTAAACGGACTCCCCTTTGCCAAACCATTTGAGTTGTCCTTATTGATTGGTGTTGGAGTACGAGAATCCCACACCCCATCCACCTCGAGGTGGAGCTATGTCGTCTTAAAGTACTTCAGGATGAGCTCTGATTCTATGGGCCGGTCAGTGGTCACTCCCCCTCTTGTACAGAGTTATCAACTGGGGAGCATAGTGGTTGTCTGGCTGCATGTGTGAGGTGTTGGAGTCTCGCACTAACCAGAGGTAGCATTTGGTGGGCTTGGTGGAAGTCTGGTTGTGTGTGTCTGGTGGAGGGTTTCTTGCACTCAGACGAGTTAGCGTCTGGTGAACATTGGGATTGTTTGGTTGCATGTGTAAGGTAGGTGGGATTTTGCACTAAGAAGAGTTAGCATTTGGTGAGCTTAGTGGCAGTCTGGTTATGTGGGTGATGTGGATGAGGTCTTGCATTGAGACGAGTTAGCATTTGGTGAGCATGGCGATTGTCTTGCTCCATGTTTGAGGTGATGGGGTCTCGCACAGAGAAGAGTTGGCATTTGGTGAGCTTGGTGCAGTCTGGTTGTGTATTTCAGGTGGATGGTGTATTACACTGAGACGAGTTAGCATCAGGTGCGTATGGGGGTTTGTCTGTTTGCATGTGTAAGGTGGGTGGGGTGTTACACTGAGAAGAGTTTGGCGAGCTTAGTGGCAGTCTGGTTCTTGGGCGAGGTGGAGGGGCTCTTGCATTGTGACGAGTTAGCATCTGGTGAGCATGATGGTTGCCTGGCTGCATGTGTGAGGTGATGGGTTCTCGCACTGATAAGAGTTAGCATTTGGTGAGCTTGGTGGCAGTCTGATTGTATGTGTGAGGTGGATGTGTCTTGCAATGAGACAAGCTAGCATCTGGTGAGCTTAGTGCAGTCTCATTGCATGCGTTTGTTGGATGGGGCTTGCACTGAGATGGGTTAGCATCTGATGAGCTTGGTAGCAATCTGGGCATGTGTGTGAGGTGGATGGGGTCCTGCACTAAAACAAATTAGCATCTGGTGAACATGGTGGCATTCTGTTTGTGTGTGTAAGGTGGCATGACTCTTGCTTTAAGTCGAGTTTGCATCTGGTGAGTTTGGTGGTAGTATGGTTGATGGTGTAAGGTGGAAGGGGTCTTGCGATGCACCTGGTGAGCATGATGGCATTCTGGTTGTATATGTAAGGGGGATGAGGTCTTGCACTAAGATAAGTTAGAATCTGGTGAACATGGTGGCAGCCTGGTTGTTTGTGTGGGGTTAATTAGGTCCTGCACGTAGACCAGTTAGCTTCTGGTGAGGTTGTTGACAGTCTAGTTGTGTGTAAGGTGGCGGCGGTATTGCACTGAGACAAGTGAGCATCTTGTGATATTGGTCACAGTCTGGTTTTGTGTGTGTCAGTTGGGTGGGGTCTTATAGTGAGACGAGTTGCATATGGCGAGCTTGGTGGTAAACTAGTTGTGTGTGTGTTGGATGGGGGCTTGCACTGAGATGAGCTAGCATCTGGTGAGCTTGTCGCCAATTTAGTTGTGTGTGTGAGGTGGATGGGGAATTGAACTCAGACAAGTTAGTATCTGGTGAGCATGGCAGTTGTCTGGTTGCATGTGTGAGGGGGAAGGGGTCTTGACCTGAGATGAGTTAGCATTTGGTGAGCTTGGTGGCAGTCATCGTGTGTCTGTGTCAGGTGGATGGGGTCTTGCTCTGAGACAAGGTCGCATTTGGTAATCTTGGTGATGGTCTGGATGTGTTTTTCACGTAGATGGGTGCTTGCTCTGAGATGATTTAGCATCTGGGGAGCTTGGTGGCAGTCTGCATGGTTGTGTGAGGTAGATGGGATCTTGCTGTGGGATGAGTTAGCATCTGGCGAGCTCAGTGGTAGTCTAGTTGTGTGTGTGAGGTGGATGTGGGTGTTGCTCTGAGACGAGTTAGCATCGGGTGATCATGGTAACAGTCTGGCTATGTGTTTGAGGTGGATGGTATCTTGCACTAAGGTAAGTTAACATCTAGTGAGCTTAGTGGCAGTCTCGTTGTACGTGTGAGCTGGATGGGGCTTGCACTGAGATGAGTATGCATCTAGTGAGCACGTTGGCATTCTGGCTGAGTGTATCAGGTGGAATGACTCGTGCTCTGAGAAGAGTTTGCATTTGGTGAGCTTGGTGGCAGTCTGGTTGCAAGTGTAAGGTGTATTTGGTCTTGCACTAAGACAAGTTAGCATCTGGTGAGCATGGTGGCAGTGTGGCAGTGTGGTTGTGTGCAAGGTGGATGGAGTCTTGCAATGAGACAAGTGAGCATCTTGTCAACTTGGTGAACGCCTGGTTGTGTATGTGTCAGGAGAATGGGATCTTGCACTGTTATGAGTAGCAGCTGGCGAGAATGGTGGGTGTCTAATTGTGTGTGTGTGTTGGGTGGGAGCTTTCACTGCGATGAGCTAGCATCTGGTGAGCTTGGAAGCAATCTGGTTGTGTGTGTGAGGTGGATGGGATCTTGAACGTAGACATTTTAGCATCTTGTGATCATGGCAGTTGTCTGTTATGTGTGGAGTTAGCATGTGGTGTGCAGGGTGGCACTCTGCATGTGTTCCAGGTGCATGGGGTCTTGCTCTGAGATGTTCTAGCATCAAGTGAAATTGGTTGCATTATGGTTGTGTTTTTCAGGGTGTAGGGGTGCTCGGGTGAGGAGTATCAGCTTTTCATGAGCTTGCAGAGGTCCAGTTGTTTGCGTCTGGTGGTTGACATAGTAGATTGGGGAGAGTAAGGGTCTGGTTGCATGTGATAGGTGGTTGGGGTTTCGAATATAAGTGTAGTATCCTTTCATCAAAGTAAATTACCTTGTGGTAATTTACTTCTACAAAGTTACATTGTTGCAAAGAAAAGGTATGCATATATATTATGGAGTGGGAATTTTGGGGGTGCGAAAGGTAGGGACTGAGGTGGTTTGGGGGATAATACGAGTATAGGGGGAAGCCCCATTAATCAAAACCCAAAACCAAAAAATGCTGAATGGCCACAACGTAATTTTGTTTGAGTAAATTACCACAATGTATTTTTGTTATGTGTACTTAAGTGTTAAATAAATAACAGGGTTACCATGACAGCTGCTGGTGGACAAACATGTATATAGTCGACTTTCAAGGGGGCTCTGTTCTAAAATGGTGTGCGGAGAACTGGCTGGTACTGAAAGAGAGAGGAGGACAGTTTGTGGTGGAGAACGGATGCTACTGTGGGGGGCCTATTACTGATGGACCCATCTTGTGTTCTTGGAATAAGCATAACGAGAGACCTACTTCTGTGTCCGCCCCATCATTACATTGTTGGTGATAAGCTTTTCTGAAATGCCCCCCCCCCCGACCTGCATTACTTCGAGTAGTTGCAGTGATCCAAGCAGTGTGGATTTGGCTTGCCAGATGATTGGATTTTTGACAACGCCTCAACGCCTACAGCCCATGGTCTCAACTGCGTTAGCGGGCTCTCCGCAAAGAGATGTTGCATGTGGCCCTGGCACGTCTCGGTTAGCCACACAGGTTTTAACGGAGAGCGGATCTGCCTATGCCGTGGTGTGCTGCGGCCCCTGTTGCTTACTGGCCCATCCGCTGTCACTTACAGAGGGCTGGGGCCATCCTCTGTCGCTCCCAGAGGGCAGAGCACGGAACGGCCATGAGCATTCCAAGTGCCAGATGGAATTACCAACAATAATCTCAGACCCAATTAACCGGACAGACTCAAAGATTGCAAAATACTACCTTATTATCAGCTCAATGAAGTAGGGAAACCTGATGAACAACAAATCGCTGTCCACACTGTCATGATAATAATTGGATTATACAAAGGCTTTGTGCCTCGAGATATGTCAGCTATGATGTCATCCTACGTGACTAACTTCAAAAACGTATTGACGGGATGGGTTGGCTAAGGGAACATATGTACCTATAACTCGTATAAATGTTAATGGCATTATTGGATGCCCCTTATCTGATGGGCATGCCTTGAAATACCTCTTCATATGTATAATATAGATTAATAGCAGAATAACAGCAGCGGATTGGCTTCTGCAACATTGTATAGTACACTTCTACATTGGCACTCATGATTGGTTGGCATTCTCTCCCAACCATGGAAATTAGGCTCGTTAGCAGCACGTAGGCAAAATGAAACTCAGGTGCGGGAAAAAACGTCAAACTACTACCCAGTTGTTCAATTACCCTACTATCTCCCATCAGTCAGGCCCTGAGCCAAGGCTTCTTCTTTGTAGTTGACCTTGCTGACTGTTCTCTTCTCTGGGAGCTTTAAGGGGGCGTAGGTACACCACTATCCTTGCCTGGAGCTTAATGAATAGTTCTTGTTTCCAAGTTCTGAATTACGAGTGAGGAGACAACAATTTTTGTCCATTTCAATCTTTTATTTAGTGCTATTTAATTAATAATGCTGGGTTCCATTACACCTCTTGGCATCTGGAGACTTTGTTGCTCTACCTCACATATGCTTTCTGCATCTATGATTGTTCAATACTTGGCACTTGCAGATGTTTTCGTCTTTGCTTAGAGGGGCTCCAACACTCCTTTGGAATTCTTCTTTGCTTAACTAAGAGAAATATGTCATGTGTATGCAGCTTATCTTCTTGACTCTCTTTGTGCCTTGCAATTATTCCATGAGGTGGTATCCTTGGTCCCAGTGTTAGAACTGATATAATATTGTTTCGTACTCATTGTATATGTTGGCCCTTTGCCCAGTCGCATGCGAGGAAATTCGTATTACAAGGTCGTGACCTCAAGTGAATCAAACCTCCATTTTAGGTTAGAGCCGCCATTTTAGTTTATTGTACAAAGTCACCCTGTAGTCTAAAATGGCCGTCTTGTGTGCTCTTGTTCTTGCCTTAACCTCTGCAACCTCTGTAGGAGAGTTAATGTCCAACCTGCCTTCAGGCTACATGTTAGGGTCATTTAGACCTTGTCCTTTGTTGACCTCGGGATCAGGGGATTACTTGAATCAGCAATGTTAACCTACAAGTATACAAGAACAATAACGCTATCCAAATACGACATGCAAAACACTTGTTTGATCTGTATTAAAGCAATGTGTAAAGAGTGTAACGTTAAACTAGAGGATAATAATGTTTGTTAGTGGATGTATTAAAAAAGTAAACCGCATGCACAAGATATTTAAATTAGGAACAAACCTGGCATGACCCTAGCCCAGTACATGATTAACTTGAAAGAGGCTGGACATTGTTATAAGGAAAATGTATAAATACGCCGAGGTCCAGCTAGCAAATCCTGCTCACTGCTCACATTGAACCCTGCTGCTGGTCTCTGTGATGTATTGACGGCCAAATAGCTATTTGTGTACTTTGCTTTATAACTGTTCAGTTTTGTAATAAGATTCAGGGAATCTTTACAAGCCTGTGTCGGTGTATTTTCCTTTGCATGGTGTAAAAGCCGTAATATTATATTTTTCTGATTCCACAGATGGCGCCCGAATAGGGACCCTCAAGATCGACTTCGTCTCGTTGAAGGTTGGCTCGGCTATCAGACCGGGATCAGACGGTGCCAACAGAAACGGTCACTCTGGATGAGAAGTGAATTCTTCAACAAAACTGCACGATCCGATCCCTGAAAGGTGAGCTGTAGCTTGAGACGACGTCTTGACGAGGGTCCACATATCGAGGTGGGTAAATTTGCCGAAAATCACCAGACACATGGGTCCTTAGCATTGTTCTTAGTAACCCGATCGGGCCTCCCAGTCCTTTGGTCAGGTGAATCGTGACCCGATTCTTAATTTAACCCTGACAATTTGAATTTGGCGCATTGTACTCGTGAGCACAATTACTTGACCAGGTAACACCAGAACTTTGATATGCCTGGGAAATTGTCTGCCTGCTTTAGGGCATTATTCCGCAGCGACAGACAATCTTTGGAAGATAGCCGTCCCGCACCACAGGAGGGGTCGCCGGCATGTACTATGTACTGTAAGAAAGGCTTTGGTAGTATAGCATTTAATGACATTTGGCACAGACAGACCAGACATAATTCTAATCTTCGGTGGCCAACCAATGGTAGTTTTGAAATCCCTCGTATCGAATATCTAGAGTCTGTATTAGTAAAGAAAAAGGCTAGACCTGCAGCATTTGACGCATTGCATAGTTGGAAAACAGAAGCTTTGCAGCAACAAAAGAGTAGAGAGAAACATATGCGTAGACATATGACAAGTGTCGAAAAGGCATGATTATATGATCAAAATAAACAATTGGAGTCAGTAAGGAACACAGACAGGGCGTTTCAATTAGGCATTCAGAAAATGTACCCTTCAAAAGATTTTCATACGTCAGATGAATTGATTAATAAACTTTTGCATGAACAAAGTCTCGATGCCTCCTCGCCACCCCCGTACGTCCCTCCTGGTGCTTTGCCCCTTCCCGTTTTTATTCCCCCTCCTATAGTTCCTCCGGTCCTCCTTGCTGTTCTTCCTGTTGTTCTTCCAGCCGTCACTCCTTTGCCTGCCCCCTTGCCTCCACCTGTTGATATTCAGAATGTGCCTACTCTTCCTCTTCCAAGTGATTTTGCATTGCTTGTAGTAGACCAGGGAACGAGACCAAGGGTTGTGACTCGTAATACTGTGTCCCCAGAGAAAAATAATGAATTGATCGCTTGGGCTAAACATTGTATGGAGAAGGGTGAACAAGCTGATGTTTTTTCCACACTCGAAAATTTAAAAGATATTCCTGAGAAAAATGTTTTTATTGAAGGATTAGGGACTCATTTGAGTATAATGTGGAATAGATTAAACAATGTAGATTTCCCACAAGGGTTACAGGATTTGAACACCTTAGCGTTGTCCAGAGATACTGCGGAGAGGGTATATGAGCATGTTGAGAGGATTTTTGATTATAGGAAGGAGTTGGAAGGGTTACAGAATGAGGAAGCAGATGGTGGTAGTTTAGGTATTATGTACTTACAGAAACGTTTTTCTCCTCGCCGTGAATTAAAAGGTGAGGAAGCGCAAATTTGTATAAAGGATGCGATAAGGTGGATTTCGGATATGTCGATAACTCCCGATGAAGTATATGACACATATAGTCAGTATACATTAGAAATGCAAAAGAAGGTGATACGGGTGGTGGTAGAATACCTGCAGAATGAGTGTGTAAAAAGAAAGATTTGTTCCGCAGAATTGTTGAGTGTTTATAAGAGAGCCTTTTCGATTGATACTTCTTCGACTGCCTTAGCGCTTGATTTGGCTCTATTGCTCAGTAAGCGTTCGGAGCTACCTACTTCTCAGTTGCCTATGAGAGAGGTCCCTCCGACATTTGTCCTGAAAGTTGAGATTGCGGCCGATGCTGCATGACGAATACTCGCGGGGGAAATTCTGGCACATTACGTATCACAGTTTGTTCACGTCCCATTTTCAAGACAGGAAGTGAACACCACAAAGCAATCCATTCCCGATGTAAGAAAGAATCCGACCGGGTTCTATAAGGAAATAGAGTCGGTCTTACAGTCGTCGGTATTTACCTTAAGTGATATTGATTTATTATTTCCCGTACTCCTTCCAGTTGATTTATGGAAACAGATTAGGACTGTAGATGATGTACCTGGGTTAGGAGATACATGGGATAACATGGTTAGGCTCGATAGAGAAAGACCAGCTGGCGAGCGACCACCTCAAGTGATATTAACCATAGTTCCTGAAAAAAGAATCATTTGGGAAAAGCTTACGGCCTGGGTCCAAGGAAAATCTGAGGGTGCTACCGATTTCTTCAATCAGTTTGAACAGGTATTTTCAGATTTCAGTGGACAAGACTTAGGCACAGAGTCAGGGAAATGGCTGTTTGTCAACAAATTTGTACGTCGATTGCTACCTGACATCCAGTTATAGATTATGTCTTCCGAAAGCGCTTGGCAGACGATGTCTCAATCAGAAGTACTGCATATGGCTCAGTACTATGAAAATAGTGTAAATAATGAAAAGGAAAAACTTGAGAAAAAAAAGGGTGACTTGAAAACAAAAGTCCTATTGCAACAGATTGTTAGAAACCCTAGAGGGGGTAATCAATTTAGAGGTCAGTACTTTCCACAGGAAGTACGCCCCTAGCTCCGGTAACCATTAACCAGTGTGCCTATTGTCGACATCAAGGCCACTGGCGCACACAATGTCCAACCTTGCAGCAAAGGTCATTTGGGAACATGGGTAGACGATCCAGAGGTCACCCAGGTGCAGGGGGCCCTGGCAGAGGTCAGTTTGCACCAGAATCACAGCAACCTCCTTCGCAAGATAAGCAAGTTTCGAATGTGGATAATAGAAACATTTTTGATCACTCTTCTGCCGCGTACCTCTCTGAAGAGCTTCCTTTTGATAATATTCTGTTTCGCTAGGATTGCCTGAAGCAGGATTTGGAACTGACACCTATTCCCGTTCATCAGAAAGGCCCCTATGTTGAGATGGCGGTGGGAAATAAGAAGCATCTATTTTTAGTAGATATGGGAGCACAGAAATGTTCCATTGACCATTCACGGGTTCCAAATATTCCCCTGTCAGGGCAGTCCAACGTTTCCGTAGGGTTTTCAGGCACACTTGTAGTTTGTCCGGTCTCTTTGCCGGTACCGATAACACTGGGTCCCTTCACGGAACGGTGTCCATTTCTACTTACCACAAACTGTGGGGAGAACTTCCTGGTGTTAAATTTGTTGAAGGCATTGCATGCAGTAATACATTGTTCTCCGGACGGAGTTCGGTTAACAATTTCACCTCAGCAATCACTTGCCTCTCAGTTTTTGACTTGACCTTTACCACCAGAATTCAGTAATGTTCCGGAATGCTTATGGGCAATTGATGATAATGATGTGGCACTCTTCAAATTGAACCTGTTAAAATTATTCTGAAACATGGAGTAAAATTGCCTCGCATCCCGTAATATAAGATCTCAGTTGAAGGCGAGCAGGCTTTGAAATGTATAGTTTCTGATTTTGTACATCGTGGAGTAATTGAGGAAATTACAGGTAGCCTATGTACCAGCCCCATTTTGCCAGTATACAAAAAAGGTGATAATGCGATTCCCTTTCGATTTATAATTGATTTACGCGCTATTAACAAAATTGTAGCCCCTCAATTTCCTATTGTACCTGATGTTACAACGATACTAACCATGATTCCAGCTTCTGCCACTCATTTTAGAGTTGTTGATCTTAAAAATGCGTTTTTCAGTATTCCTATACACAAGGATAGCAGGTATTTGTTCGCGTTTACCCTAGGTGGACGCTCATTCACATTCACTCGTGCACCACAAGGGAATACTGAGAGTTCAAGTATTTATCGTAGGGCATTAAAAGAGCAGCTCGATACTCTCGAGTTGCCTACTACTTGCACGTTACTACAGTATGTAGATGATCTCCTCTTGGCTGCTGATTCTGAGAGCGCCTGTAAAGAAGGCACCGTGTTGTTGCTTTGTCATCTAGCGAAACATGGCCACAAAGCTTCACTAAAAAAATTCCAATATTGTTGTCAGGAGGTCACCTATTTAGGCTATCTCCTGTCAAATCAGGGAAGATGGTTGACACCTGAACGAATAAAGACTATTTCTGGCATGTCTGTCCCAAATACGCAGAAGGAAGTTAGAGCCCTGATAGGTATGGCTTCTTACTGTAGATTGTGGATCCCTAACTTTTCGTTAACGATTAAACCAATGCTGGCTTTGACAAAGAAGGGCATTTCTTTGCCATTGCCATGGACTTTGGAACACCAGACAGCATTTGATTTGCTCAAATCCGCGCGGTGTTCAGCGCCAGTTTTAGGAACTCAGAATTATGACAAGGCCTTTGTGTTGTATGTGCATCAACGTGATGGATGTGCTTTGGCTGTTTTAACGCAGGAACATGGGGGGAAGAACAGGCTGTGCGGCTATTTCTCATCCGCCCTTGATCCTGTTGCATGCGCTTTGCCGAGATCTTTGAGAGCTGTTGCTGCTGCTGCTGCGTCTGTAAAACAGAGTGAGTGGATGGTCCTGGGTCATGCGTTAACCCTAATGGTACCTCACTCTGTAGATATTTTATTGAATAGAAGTCAAACGCAACACCTCACTTCTGCGCGATTGACAAGATATGAACTAATCTTGTTTGCCCCCCACATTCAAATTCAGAAGTGTTGTGTATTAAATCTGGCTGAACTTTTACCTGTCCCGCAAGATACTGTTGAAAGTGACGAAACGTCACACGATTGCCTTTATGCGACAGAACAAGAGACTAAAGGCAGAATCGATCTGAAAGTCACGCCTTTGAATAGCCCACAAGGAGAGCTATTTTGTGATGGCTCTTGTTTTAAATTTCCGAATGGTACATCCACGGCTGCTTATGCCGTTACTACCTTAAGCACGATTGTGGAAACCAAAATAATTATGCATAATTCCGCGCAGGCCGCAGAAGTTATAGCGTTAACTCGAGCTTGTGAACTTTCTGAAGGGCTTACAGTAAATATATATAGTGATAGTCAGTATGCTTTTGGGGTGGTCCACAACTTCGGTAGACTTTGGAAAGAACGAGGTTTCTTAACCTCGCATGGCACAAACATTCAGTATGGCACTTTAATAGTGCGATTACTTTCGGCACTCGCACTCCCTGTTCAGCTAGCTATCATAAAATGTGTAGCACATCAAAAGGTTATAGATGATGTAGGAAAAGGGAATGCTTTCGCTGATCAGATAGCTAAACAAACTGCCACTGATTTTAGTTCAGAAATGTATGCTGTAAGGGAAACTGTAAATATTTGCACTTTGGGTAAAAGTATTGATTCTGTAAAAGACATTCAAGCAGATGCTACCATAGCGGAAACTAAGAGATGGGTCGAGGGTGCAGGGAGACTGGATGATGATGGGTGTTGGGTGGACAATGTTGAAGGAAAATGGTTACTCCCTGACGCCTACATTACAATGATGGTTATTATGGCTCATGGTCCGACACATGTTTGTGCGTGTAAATTGACTAAAATGCTACACAGTGTATGGGCCAATGATAAGATTTTCAAAACTGCGGAGCGCTTTGTCCGAGGGTGCATGGTCCGCTTGCAGCATAATGTAGGAAAAGGTACCTCGACTCCTAGAGGAAGTTTCGCTTTACCTTCTGTTCCGTTTGAGGTTATTCACTTTGATTTTATTGAAATGGAACGTTGCAACAATCTTAAATAAGTGTTGGTTGTCATTTCATTTAGTAAGTGGGTTGAGGCCTTCCCGGTTAGAGATGCAACGGCCATAACCACGGCAAAAACTCTGTTGAAAGAGTTTTTTCCTAGGTTCGGGCTGCCGAGAGTCATCTGGTCGGATCATGGGTCACACTTAATCGCTGATGTAATCCTACAAATATGCAAAGGATTACAGATTGATAAACGGTTCCATTCGGCCAGACAAGCCCAAAGTGCCGGATTAGTGGAAAGGCATAACAGCATTATAAAGAACAAGCTCGCTAAGAAGTGTGCTGGCATCAAGTTAAAATGGCCAGACGCCCCTAACGATCGTGGTGCTGTCGATGAGAACAACCCCTCAAACTAAGACTGGGCCCTCTCCCTTTGAGGTGGTAATGGGGAGACCTGCTATTATTTGGGGTTTGCCAAAAAGTAGTTTGTTGCGGGACATAGAAAATGTGCTTCTTTCAGATTACTGTAACAAGTTGACTAAAAAGGGTCCTGGTCACAGACTACGACCGGGGGACTGGATCCTCACGAAAGTTTTTGAGAGGTCCGCAGCATGTGCCATATGATACAGAAGACACATAATCCCTTCCCACTGCTGTAACTAACGTGCCTGAAACAGCAACAACTGACAAGAGAGTATCGGAGACAGAATTCGCAAGGCCAGACAAAACTGCCATCTTGTCTCCACACTCTCCAACAGTGGAACTTCCGGATCAATCCTTTTCTGATTCCATTTCCATTCACTCACCACCTCCAGGAGGAAGTGACGACACTTTGTTCTCACCAGAAACTGTGAAATATAATTCACGTCCAAGGAAATAGATGTACAGCACCGTCTGACTGTGCGATTGAGAAAATCATTTGAGGGCTTGCCTTTTGGCCCGACTGGACGGGAGGATTCTGTTGGCTAAGGGTTGTGGGAAAGACATTAAGAAGACGCGCGACTGGAGTCTCCAGCAAACAAACAATTGGTGTTTTTTCGATTGAAGACTACAATTCCTGCACCCGCTACCGCTCGTACCGAACTTTTAGATAAATATGTGACTAGCAGAGACAATGATCAAGCATGCAATGGGACTGCCAAAGTGTATTGTTGCCTTTTTGTAATAATCACCAGATTTTTAGTAACTGTTGGTTTTGGGTTATGGTATCTGGAGGAAGCATATCCATTAGAGGACTTTTTTCCTATTGAAAATGTATCTGTTATCCCCACTCCTTCCGTGAAATTGCATACTTTATCACCTAGAGATTCTTCACAAAGACGGAACTATCAGAATAATACCCTTTTGTTAATTATGAATGCCACTCATGCAATTTTAAATAGAACCAATTGCTGGATCTGTTCGCATCTACCGCAAAATGGGGATAAGAGGCTAGGTTGGTATATTCATCCCCTACCTTTGACAACTGCCTGTTATGCTTCTCTTAGAGCACTATTCTTTGGCCGATGGAATGACAGCATCTCGGGGAACTTTGATGGTACAAATTTGAATAGTTTTGAAAAACATGTTTTGATGCCCCTGGGATGTTCGCTGTTTGCAAATAGGAGTAAACCGAACATTGCTTCTGTTAAACCCTCTGATAGATTGTCTCGTCCTTTTCAGTCTTTGATCTCTTTCAAAATGGCTCCTATAGGCAATAAGTATGCCACGCCTCCATCTTATTCTGTTAATCATAGCCCCGATTCATTATCCTTCTGCAGACAGAGGAATGTAACACGGTCAATGGGTAATTTTAGAAAGTGCGCCAACGTTGCGAATTTGACTAGTGAGAACAGACCTCTGTATGTAGGCGAACCTGTCTATTTTGTTTGCGGTAATGTTGCATTTCCATGGTTGCCCAGGGATTGGCAAGGAACCAATTATTTAGGGATTCTATTACCTGGGGTGTTTATTGCCAGTACTGCAGAAATTTTGAAAACTCGTCCATGACGAGGTGTGAAAGGGAATATTCCAGCGCAAACTCTAGGGGACATTATGAAATCCTTTGTGCCATTTTTTGGGCAAATTACGAATTCAGAAGATATCAGGGGACTAGCGAGAGTATTGGAGAGAACCATCAACCGGACCACTGACATACTCTATAATATGACAGTGAATTGAAATGAGAAACCTTTTCAGTGTACACTTATGAAGTTAGACCTCAGCGCCCTTATAAGAGCAAAAGATTTGTCGCATGTGCTGGGTAACAACGGAGAAGTGTTGGCTCCTCTACTCCGTTTTCAATGGAAACATAATTAGTTAACGTTACACCTCTTGCATTCATGCGCCATACTTCCAAATAAGATATCTCCACTCAGTCGGTTTGTTATTCATGAAGTGCTATATTGACACGTGACCGTTGAAACACGTGTCATCGTTAAAGGGCACCCGATCACATAAATATAGCACTTCATAAATTACAAACCGACTGAGTGGAGATATCTTATTTGGAAGTATGGCGCATGAATGCAAGAGGTGTAACGTTAACTAACTCTATAATATGACATTAGAACAGAAGGCAATAAGATTAGTGGCTCTTCAGAACCGGATGGCATTAGATGTAATTCTGGCTGAGCGTGGAGGAGTATGTAAATTAGTGGGGCCTGCTTGCTGCGTTTACGGACCAGACTCCTCTCCAACGATCTTTAGCGCTATCCAAAATCGACATGTTCTTAGTTCAGAAGTGCATGTTCCTGAGGGAAACTGGGAACTTAGTGCATGGTTCTGGGACCTTCTACTGTCGTGGGGATGGAAGTTGTTTTTGGCCCTGCTGATTATCTTGGGAAGTTTTCTATTCCTTTGTTGTTGTATACAGTGTCTCCCTGGTATATGTTCAGTATTAGGGGGGTGTTGCGCGCAAGCAACATGTGTATTAGGGCATAAAATATACGCCCCCGATAAGGTTTCCAAAGAGTATGTGTTGAAAGAAACTCTAGTGTCTGATCTAATGGCAATAGATATGTCCGACAATGATTCGGGATGTATAGACGTTGAAATGTGAAGTTAATCGCAAAATGATTGAAGGTAGTTTAGCGCTTGGCATAGGCCAAAAGGAGGGTTTGTTAGAACTGATATAATATTGTTTCGTCCTCATTGTATATGTTGGCCTATGCCCAGTCGCTTTGCGAGGAAATTCGTATTACAAGGTCGTGACCTCAAGTGAATCAAGCCTCCATTTTGGGTTAGAGCCGCCATTTTAGTTTATTGTACAAAGTCACCCTGTAGTATAAAATGGCCGTCTCATTTGCTCTTGTTCTTGCCTTAACCTCTGCAACCTCTGTAGGAGAGTTAATGTCCAACCTGCCTTCAGGCTACATGTTAGGGTCATGTAGACCTTGTCCTTTGTTGACCTCGGGATCAGGGGATTACTTGAATCAGCGATGTTAACCTACAAGTATAAAAGAACAATAACGCTATCCAAATACGACATGCGAAACACTTGTTTGATCTGTATTAAAGCAATGTGTAAAGAGTGTAACGTTAAACTAGAGGATAATAATGTTTGTTAGTGAATGTATTAAAAAAGTAAACCGCATGCACGAGGTATGTAAATTAGGAACGAACCTGGCGTGACCCTAGCCCAGTACATGATTAACTTGAAAGAGGCTGGACATCGTTATAACGAAAATGTATAAATACGCCGATGTCCAGCTAGCAAATCCTGCTCACTGCTCACATTGAACCCTGCTGGCGGTCTCTGTGATGTATTGACGGCCAAATAGCTATTTGTGTACTTTGTTTTATAACTGTTCAGTTTTGTAATAAAGATTCTGGGAATCTTTACAAGCCTGTGTCGGTGTATTCTTCTTTGCATGATGTAAAAGCCTTAATATTGTATTTTTCTGATTCCACACCAGGCCAATAGATATTCTTTGCTCCTCGCACAAAGATATTTTTCCAGTGTCTTTTAGATCTGCAGCCCTGGTCTGTCTCTGAGGTAGTCTGGTCATTCTTAACATGAGTCCGACGTCCATCTTCTAATTATGGCTGCCTTAATTGCATTATATTTTCTCATGCAACAAGCTTCTATGTGTCTCATCTACCTTGTGTTTATGCATATGTCCATTCAAGTCATCTCTTCTCATTTATTTCTTTGCTGCACATGATTTCTTTGTATTTATTTACATGTTTCTTTTGTTACTTCAGTTATATCTTTAGTCAGAGTATTTGCATATCGTTTCAGTGCGTCTTTGCGGCTTTTCTTTATGAAGTCACTGCCATCATCTGATTTCAATTACAGCTCTTTAATGTCCAATGGTGTATGCAGACATCCTTCCACAATGTCAGTGCAAGGGTACATTCGATATGGTTGTCTGGGTGCATAACGTCTCTCGTATCTTCAATGTGGTATTGGGACGATACCTGGTGTAACACACAGTGCTTTCTTGATACTATTGCAGTATGACAGAGGTGAGGGGGCGGGCACTAGAGACAATGCATACATCTGCCATTGTACACCATAGCATTTATTGTGAATAAAAGTGTCCAGGTCATATATACGCTCTTATCAAGATTATAAATGTTGCAAAACTCTAGATTCTCAAATTTGTAGATATTAGTCACCAAAAACGGATCCAGATTCAATCTAGTTTCATCGTACACAATAACCATTCTTACATAGGTAAGTAAGGGTATTTCCATATCAATTGATGTGATACCCTTTAACATGGCAAGAAATCCCCAAAATCCATCAAGGTTAGGTTGGAAAGAAGGTTGGTTTGAGTAGTATTACAAGTCTCCCACATGCTAGACATGCTAGACACTTGTAGGACTCTAATTCCCTGAAATAAAGTCATTTACGGGTGGCGGAAGCTTTAACGTTGAAACCTGGTGACAAGTGTTAAAATCCTCAACCACTAGCTACGCCTTCCCAGACAATCTTAATATATTGTAAAAGCATCCCGCCCGGACTACCTCCATCTACTGTACTTTTGACATTAAAGTTAATTTCTAGTCAAAATGACATCCCAACCTTCAATAAACACAATGAAATAAAATGAATACTCAACGCTCGACAACCCTCTGGATTGTATTATACCAGGTGCAAGGGTCTACTGTGGTTCAGGAATGTATTGTTATACCAATGGGATAACTGTATAGACTTCCCCAACATCATACTGGAACTGTTCATAGGAACAGCAGGGGTCTGCCAAAGGCCAAACTGAATGTGTTCTCAGACCGAGACCCCCTTTCTTCAGTGGAAGAAAATTGATAGTGAATGAATGGCACTATATTCTATTGATCTAACCAGGAAGCGTTTCCTCTGAAGGTGAACGATGTAAACAAGAGAGAAATTAGGCTCAGTGGTGGGGCTTGTGATTGCTGAAACAAACTCCCACATTATTTTATTGTCTAATTTGCTGCTTGCCAAATCTCAGGACTTGTTTGCTGCAGAGGACAGACACAGGCTCTTACTCTAATATTTCCAAAACTTACATTAAAAAATCCATTACCAAAAGGCCTAGTAATTGTACCATCAACTTTATCTTACTTGAGTTTTCCCATGTTAGAAGGCCACTTGAGATCTGCCCCACCCTCCTTGTGCGCTGTATACAAGAAGGAGGCAGAGAATCCCCAGGTAATTACAGACCAATATGACTATTAGATAGAGTCTTTGGTAGGGCTCTTCTGAACTTCTTGGAAACATCGATGGAAGAAGGAGGTACAATGAATTGCCTCTAAGCAGTCTTGGAAAGAGGGGCTCACACCATAGATCCGGGATTCAGGCCCTTTCTGCTGATTGAGAATAGTGTAGTTCAGAAAGAAAGTTATCTTTACACATTTAAAGAACATAATATTAAGAGCAGCATTCAATGGGGTACTAAGAAAAGAATAATGGGAAACTGCTTAACCCACAACATTCTCCCATCACTTTTTGGGGGTTTCCATTGGTCTGAACTATGATACTGTAGCAACAGTTTAGTGGGGTTTGTGAGGTGATCTCTCTGAGATATAAACAGCAGGAGTGTCTCCTGGCCTTGGCCCCTTCTTGATTTTGTTTGTGTATAAAGGTTTAGCCAGTCAGACTGCACCCCTGACTCGTTGGGTCAGTATAAATATGCCACCCATCTAGATGCAGATGGAGCAGTTCTGGTCTCCAAAACGGCAAGTGAAATAAAAACAAAGAGCTAAACAAATATGTCTTTTTGGAGGAACTTCTCTTAGAGATCAGTCTGGGCAAATCTGAATTCATGGTTTGCCCCTGGGGAAAAAGAAATGGAAGACACTAGGGCTCATTACCAGTTTCCCGGTACCCTGCCGGTACCGGGAAACTGCACCTACCATCTCGGACGCCTGATATCCCGCTATTACCTGCAGTTTTTCCGGGATTATTTACCAGACCATGGACATTGTAATAAGGCCCATTGTCACTTAAAATGGCAACGAGTTTAGGGAAATACCTTGTTATGACTTTCTGGGCAGAAAGTATGACAGTAATGGTGGATGTGGCAGCCAAATTGACAAACGCAAACTATCTTCAACTAATCCAGAATAGGACTGCGAGACTTATCCTTGGCCTCAAGCCCAGGGACTGCATCTCTCCAGCCCTAAAACCTCTCCATTGGCTCCCGGTCACCGCAAGTCTCACATTGAAGACCCCTTGCATCATCCACAAGACTGTCTAGGGTCTGGGACCTCTCTTCATCCAGCTTCCCCACCCACCCCCCCTAAATACCTCCATGCCAGAGTCCTTCAGCCCTTTGGCTCCAACTCTCTGCAGGTCAAATGTTTCTCCAAGCTGAGAGTGGGAGGTAGATCCCTTTTCTTGGCCAGTTCCTCCCTCTGGATCAGCTTCCCTGCCCCCCTCAGACTTAAGACGGATATTCTTGAGTTCCGGAAACTTCTGAAGACTTTCATTTTCTCCTCTTCCTTCCCTCTCCCCAGTGCTAACGTTCCCTCTCCCTTTGTGACTGGGGCCTGGTCCCTTCAGAGTTAAACAGGGGCCAGACCACCCCCCTAACAGTCCTCCTAGCATCCCTTGCCAGCACTGCCTTTGGGCACCCTTCCTTCCCCGGACTAGCCCTAACCTTGTCAACCCTGTCCTCTGCTCTTACCCTCCTTTCCCCCTCCCTTTTTCCCCGACACTTGCCTTGTTGGCTCCCCCAGCACTTGTCTTCTTGGCCCTCCCAGCACTTGCCCTCCCCCTCCCTTTGGGCACCCCACTTCTGCACTTCACCCTCCACCCCTGCACTTGCCACCGTGTACTTGCCCTTGAACGGTAGGATTGTCATAAGGCTAATATAACTGTTTTTTGTTGTCCTCTTGTGCTCCCCTCCTGCAATTTCTCTTGTGGCGCCTGGAAACACTTGTGTATAGGCGCCTTACAAATGTCCAATAAATAAACACATACAATCCCTGGATAGTTGCCAATTGTGCAAGGTTTGCTAAAAAAAATGTTGGTAATAGGGCAGTTTCACCGATCGTGCAAGTCTCCAAGATGCAGGCAAATCGGGCATCCATTTATGGTGCAGAATTATGCGTGGGGGAATGCTGTCTTTCCATATTGCAGTTGTTGAAATTCTAGGGCTCTGGGCCTCCCACATCTAATTAAACACAAGAAAGTGCTGATGGGAATTTTGAACCAAGATACTCTTAAAAAATGGCTCAGTATTTGCCTGAGCCTAGAAACGCACTTGCTTATGGCACTCGTGGTGCTGTATACTGTGCTTTATGCCATACTCCTCCAGCGTCCAGGTATTGGGCACGTGCTGCACGGCATCGGTTTGTTCCCAAGGCGACCGCGTTGCCCCTGAGCTCTTGCCCAGTGTAAAGAGCCAGACTGTGATCATTATTTCGATGAGTGTTATACGTGAATTTGCCCGCACCTCATTAAGATTCGCCTGGCTGCGTTACCGTTAGCCACTGTTAAAATCACAGAACGCGCCGAGTTCATCCCTGCGCTGAAATGGCCAAAAAGATGAGGAAACACGGCACCACATTTTGTTCACCTGCCCGCTGTTAGATAGCATCAGGAGAAGTGCTCTTAGGAACTCCCGCGCTCATTATAGGATTAGCACTTAACTGGAAGTTTCTGTAAATGTGTTGATCGAGCTGAGAATTATCCCAATGCACAATGCATTGTACACTTCCTTGGTGGGGGAGCATACCAACACTGACGGCAACCTGAACATTCACACTCTACAGACAGGGAAGGAATCAATTATCATCTGGATTCTGGAGGCAAAGCGACCGATGCCCAGGAGGACCAACGTTTGCAGACAGCATCTACAAAAGGGTGCCTTACCTTGGACTCCATAAAAGAACTGTGACACAATTCCTTAAGGGCAGTCCAACCCCGAGCCCATACTATGGTCGAATAGGGCACTCAGACAGTCTTGTTGTAGTTTAGGATTTGGTCATCAAATGTCCCACCCTGTTTGTTTCACCTTGAATCATGCAGGTTTCTATGGAGAAGCATCCATCTTGGGTTATATCCTTGATCCAACTCTTGTGTTTGAGATGCATAAAAGTCTTTTTGCTGCAACCTACTTGAGTCTCAAGTCATCTGGTGATGTCCTGGCAGCAGCCACTGCACTTTTGATTGAGACGGAATTATACCATTTATGATTGAGTAGTTGATGGCTGCAAGAAAAGGGCTAGGGCACAACTACCTGTGAGCCTAGAATATGCATCACACGAGTGCTAGTTTTGTTCTTGTCTCACTGTCCTGATAGTTTGGGCTAGAGTAGATGCCTCAGCAGTTTTTTTCTTTCATTTCAGGAGAGTGTGTATGAACTCTAGTGGTGAGGTATGGTGCTAGGCCTGGGGTCTGCAACCTTTGGTTCTCCAGGTGTTTTGGACTGCAACTCGCATCAGCTGTGGAAACCATAGCCAATGGTAGGGATCATGGGAGTTGTAGTCCAAAACATCTGGAGAGCCGTATGTTGCTTACCCCTGTGCTAGTTTGTGATATGATATATGATATTTGGTATGATATTTATAACGCGCTTGGACACAAGTGTTTCTAGGCGCCACAAGACAAAGGAGGTGAGACAGAGGGAAGACAATACAAATGATCCTGCTAGCCTTGTGATATTCGGATCGGGCAAGTGGGACAGCGAGAAGTCCAGGGGAAAGGAAGAGGGGGAGGGCGATTAGGGCAGCATGGCTCTGAGTAAGTGTAGCCAGGGCATCGTGGCCCTGGTGCAAGGAGGCAGGGGTGCTGGAGGGGTTACTGTTGCAGCCCTAAAGTGTGCGGTAGGCCAGAAGGCAGTGCAAGGAAGACTGGTCATGGAGGAACCTGGTACAGAATGAGACTCTGAGGGTACCAAGCAACCAGTCGGCACCGCAGACAGGTAAGTTAGCAAGGAAGGAAGCGGGGCGGGGGGGAGAAGGCAGAGGAGAAAATGAAGGTGTTGAGCCGCTTCAGGAACTTCAGGTGGTCCGGCTCAAGTTTGAGAGGGGCAGGGAGGCCATTCCAGAGGGAAGCACCTGCAAAGAAGAGAGATCTACCCCCTACCCTCTGCTTGGAGAAGCGACAGACTCTCAGAGAGTTAGAGGTAGCTGAGAGAAGGGCTCTAGAAGGAAGGTATTTAGGCAGAGAGAGTTGGATATAGTGAGACCTCGGCCCTAGAATGGTTTGTGAATGATGCAGAGGGTCTTGAACTTGATCCTTGCTACCACTAGGAGTCAGTAGAGAGATTTCAGGGCAGGAGAGATGCGGTCCCTGGGTGTGAGGGCAAGGATAAGTCTTGCAGTCCTGTTCTGGATTAGTTGCAGGGGGCGAAGAGTAGAGTTAGGGAGATTAGGGAAGAGCCTGTTGCAGTAGTCCAGCCTGGAGAAAACCAGGGCTCTGGAGACAGGGAGACAGGGAGCCCTGGAGACAGTGAGCTTCTGGGGGAAGGCGAGAAAAGGTAGGATGCTTCTGAGGAGGTGCAGCTGTAAGTGGGCCTTCTTGGCAAGGTCTGTGATGTTAGGAGAGATCAAGACAGTGGAGTGGAAGATGACACCAAGTTTTTTGCCTCACAGGAAGGTGAGGGGAGAGGCCTCGAGGTGCTTAAGAGGATGAGTTTGGATGTGTACGTGCTAGAGGATCTTCTAGTTCTTATGTTGTCTCAAACTATTGTGCGTTGGTGATATTGGTGTGTGATTACAATATTATTTTCATTTTCTAGGCACACATTTTCTTATATAGGTGTTTATGTGTCCCAGGGTTAACATCTTTAGTATCAACCGGATAACCTTTTGTAAACGTTATTTCAAAGGACTGCAGAGGCCTCTTCAAAAGCCAAAATTCCCCATGACGTGAATGTTGTCAAGCTTTTGGTGGAAGCTGGAGCTGTATGAGTAGGACTTATGTTTGAGAGGTTTCTTGACAGCTGGGTCATCAAGGGGCCTAAGTGGTCGAAATCCTCATGTTCTCGATCAATCATTGGGTTTTCGATTCATGTTCTCGATCAACTCAGTACTAGGTTTAAAAGCAGAACGAGCATTCATAAGCATGTCTCTTCGCTGTGGTGGCTGTCTCATCCAGGTAGTTGACAATGTGCCTGGGGCAGATATAGAAGGAGGGCGATTTCCTTAGAATCATGGAATCAAGTGTGAGTGAATAATGGTCACCCAGGACAAATGTGTTACCCCAGCGCTCAACTGCATACACTGTTATGCAGTTGAGTGCTCTGGTAACAGGACACGAAGCCACACAGGTTCGATCCCGGGTCTGTGCTTAGAATACTCTGGGTATTAAGCGTGTTATAAATACTCAACTAAGAGACATATTCCTCTAACAACGCCTCGATGCCCCCTGGCTGTGTGAGCACTTTAAAAATGCTAAAAAGAGATACTAATAATAATATTATTACCTGGGTTTATCTGTGGAGAGAAGCGTGGTGTCCGGCAGACTGCCAGGGACTGAAGCTGACTACTTTGGTGAGACTGCGGGGTGCATGCTGGGTGTTTCCTCTATATATGTCGGCACTCATGAATAGACCAAATACATGAATGGGAGGGACATACCAGGTGACCGACAACGGCAGTAGCCTTTTCCCAATCTCTGATAGAACTGAAAAAAAGACTTGCGGCCTTAGGCGGCAGGTCTGACTCTGGCTACCACTTACTGTCTAAAGTTTGCAAAATTGTGTCTGTTCATTAAAAAAAAAGAATTAGTACCTCAATAAAACAATAGAAGCAGCGATAAAATGTAAGCATTCAAATTCAGTCATTACAAACCAGTGTGGTCACATTGCAGAAATAGCAGTAGCGTTACCGCCGGTGGTAAGTGGTGTTTAACAGTTGCAGTACAATTATGTCCGTTAAAGAAATAAAGAGGCGATTACCTCCAGTTCCAAGTTTACTTGCCAGTGATAAAATTGCAGCCGGTGGTAAATGCATTACTACAGGTGGAAATGTCATCAGCACTGCTAATTCCCATAACAGAAGAAAATAATGTCTAAAAAATGGCGGTAGTTACCACTGGAAATAAAACCGGGTACTGGAACTAGCCACCACCATTTGAAGTATAGGTCAAGTTAGGTCCCCAAACATTCTGGCGATGATGTACGAGTGGTGAGAGCCCGAGGCACAATACCGTCCTTCCAAAAAGTGGTGTTTGTTTGGACTGTCTGTATGTTATTTGCAAACATCAGTAACACAAATTCCCAGCGATACATCTTTAACTTGAAAATTATAAAACTATCTGTTTAATTGTGGTATTGATTTTTCTTACCACAGACGGTATTTTTACTGGCGGTAATGCAATAAGACAATGATGACCAGTTCATGGCTGGGGAATGGGTTTGTACTTGTCTTGGGCAATCTTAGTTTCTGAACGTTCATATTCCATGTCCTGGACCAATAATATAGCATTGAAACGTTCTCCTCTGTGGAATAGCAGCTGTGATTGGACCAGGTTTTCTCCTCTGTGGAATAGCAGCTGTGATTGGACCAGTTGTTCTCCTCTGTGGAATAGCAGCTGTGATTGGACCAGGTTTTCTCCTCTGTGGAATAGCAGCTGTGATTGGACCAGTTGTTCTCCTCTGTGGAATAGCAGCTGTGATTGGACCAGGTTTTCTCCTCTGTGGAATAGCAGCTGTGATTGGACCAGTTGTTCTCCTCTGTGTAATAGCAGCTGTGATTGGACCCGTTTTTACTCTTCCTGGAGATGTGCTAGATACTCTGTTGTGGCCTGGCAAAATCCTCAAAACACATTTCGCTAGGGGCGGGGTCATCTTTTGAACTTCTTACACCTGGAGTGGGATGAACAGCACACTCTAAGCTGTGGCATACCCCGCCTATAGCAGACGTGGATCTCCCGTTGCCAAGAAGGCCTGAAGCTAAGGTGTGCATCCTTCTTTCATGCGTGTGAATAGCGAGAGCTTGAGACATCCCAGCTACAAACGGGGAATCAGCCGCTTGAAGAAAAAAGAAGTCTCTCATCACCGGCAATTTGCAGCTGCAGAGTTCAAAGGAACTGCGCTGAGAATCCTACCACACGCAGAGATGTGGACAAGGTCCAATGCCAAACCTCCCAGAAAACTGGCCCAACAGGGAGGAGGACTGCTGGATCAAACACACAACAGCAGTCCGATAATCCACCTCTTTGGAGCTTTTCCGAAACAATATAGCCAGAAATGCCAGGCAAATCACCTCAGAGCCAGAAGATAACCCCCAAACCTAGAGGCGTTTCTGCCTCCCTCACATCATCAGTGAGGTGCACCGCCCTCTCTGGGCACAGGGAGCAGGGAATCTTCATCTGTATTCCCCTCTGACTTATGGTGTAACACCATATGGATGAACAATGTGCTAGGGATGAGTGGCGCGATCAGCGATTGGTGAGATTTTCTTTGAAGAGTAGCGTCTTCGGGTCATGTTGGATAAAGGGCACCGTCTATTATCTGTGTTGGTCATTTGCTCCAGAGACTGGCTGCGAGGTGGGGAAAAGCCTGGTCTTAGTATTTACTCCTCCTGAGTAGAGGAATTAGTGTCTTCAAATTGCACGTGGTTCTTCTATGTGGCCAATTTTTTGAAATTCATAAATCAGTCTTTGGAATCTGCCTTCACCGATGCAGCTCTTGGAGGAATACGGGACGGATTCCAGCTAAATCAGAGGTTCATCCAGATCCAGCCTGTAGGCGATGACCATTGGACCCTCCACTTTGAAGAGGGCTTACGATAGCCAACCCATGCATTACTAACCTCGGGATCAAGGTCGCCTGTCCATCCATAAACTCTACCATTACATTGTGGAAAATATACCATTACACAGTGGCAATGATTAACAAAGTGATAGGCAATACTGGCATATGGATTGCCTTTCTCCTTTGCCATCAGGCATGATGAAGCCAATACATAATACAATTCTTCAGATCATTTGCTACATAATTCAAATTACACTAGGAACACTGTGGAAAATGGAGGCCGACATATTCCAAAAGCATCCATAGGTTCATTTTGCACTGAAAGAAGCTGAGAATTTGACGTGCAATACTCTCTATTAAAATCAGTGGGGAGGAATGGGGTCCCCCGATCGGGGGGCATATGAAATGTCCATCGAGTTCCTTACTGTTGAAAGATAGACGCTGCCATGATACGTTCAATGCAAAGAGTGACTGGGCAGATGGATTTGCCTCTGCTACTATTCCTCCCATTAAAGACCATTAAAGGGCACAGTAAGGACCTTGCTTGGTCTTACCCTTATAGCCATGGAAAAAGTATGAAGTCTAGTACCACCCAGGTTAATATTCCATGCTGATCTCTGTCTTTCTCTAATAAATTCTTTCATCAAAGAAGAGTGACTGCTATGGTTACCATTGCTCACTAGACACTCAACTGTCCCAGTCCCTTTCAAATTCCTAATCACAATATTCATTCAATCATGGAAACTGATTAGCATATGTACACGTCACCCACTGCATGCATTACATCTCTAGCGGCGTGGGCAATTATACATTCTGTACCCGTATTTTTTCTATTATAGTATTTGTATCTTGTATAATGTTTTCTGTTCTTAATGTTGTGTAAGGTAACTTGTATACTAAAAATGCAACAAATAAAAATACTAAAATAAAATAAAAAATACAAAATGTATAGTATTTATACAATTCACTTTGCTGCATGTGGCAACAGTGGTGGTTATTTAACACCTAATAATCCCACAAAAGATCAACAATGTCTGCCCTCGTGGCAGAACATTCGCAGTGAGAACAACATTAATAGCCAACCTGTAATGTCTGTGTCCATAATGATTTTATACATGTGTCTGATATTTATACAGTTTATTTAGTGCTATACATAAAACCGCTAGAAATTACAGGCATGCAATTGAATGCAAAGTTTGCCTCATTACGAGTTGGGCGCTAACCCAAGCGGTATTACCGCCGGGACTATTAGCCCTAGCGCCAAACCCCCCGGTGCTATTAGTGCCGGATCACAGATTTGGCGGAACAGTAAGTCCCCATTCCCCATTGGGCTCACAGCTGGGGGTAAATCCGCCAAGCCCGTGATTTGGCGGACCCTTAATTGCGGCGGTAATAGCGTTACCGCCAATTTAAGGGTTACCGTCAAACTCGTGATGAGGCAGCTTGTCTTTTAAGGCTTAACATTCACACTGTGTGTTTAACACTATGTGTGACTAATCTAGTAATTTCAGTTGTGTGATTAAATGCCAAGCATTTCTTTACATAAAAGCCCGCACTTGTCATTTGAGCACGTGCTAGTGTTTGTCCTTAAACAAGGCATATCAAGTCTTAATTCAACAAACTGGTGCTAGTTAAAGAATTGTACTGCTCATTCAGAAACAATGTGGCATTGCCAACAACACTTGTATTTAGCAACACAATGGTTTCTCTACTCGTTGTGTCTTAAAGACTTCTGGCACTCTTATTTCATAATCCAGAGGTTAGATCACGACTTTATTTCATGGGTAGATTGTAGTCTTCAGTTTAGTTTGCAAGCTGTACATTCGTTTGACTGCAATCAGTTGTTCTACTGCCATGTCTATGAGATCTCTGGTTCTCCGGTTTCATAGGCCAGAAGGTAGGAGGTCCTCTTATTTCATGGTCACAGTGTTAGGAGACGACCCTTGTCATTTGAGCATCTGCTGGTGTTTCTCCTTAAACAAGGCTTCATCAAGGCGTATGTCAATGGTCTGATCCTAGTACAGGAACTGTACTGCCCATTCATGTTCTTTGGGCCATAACAGATATATTTAGTACCTGTTGCAAGTTGAGTCAAGGAGAAAAGAAAGGAAGGGGGCATTTGGGAAGGATGGAGAAAAAGAAGACACAATAAAATAAAAATGTTTAAGAAAATGTTTTTAGGCAAAACATTGCCATTAACTATTTGTTATTCAAAACTTAGAAATGAGCTGTTTATACATGTAATTTGTGATGGATTCACATCATAAATGTGTTGTGAAAACATCTTCTCTTATAGATGCAATTTAAATAATGCACAGCAAATCCAGTCCCATTCCATGTATGGTTCTGTGCACTGAGTACAAGGTATTGATTTGGTTCTCAGATAAGGGGAATTAGCTGTTGTACATGGGGTGTGATTTGTCTTAAAACTAAAATACTTGGAAGTAGGAACTCGAAACATGTTTTACCCGTTTTCTATCAGAGTGGTATTGGACATTAAACATACACAGCACAGCTGTCTATTCATGTCCAAAACCACTAAATGCCTAAATCAGTGTGATATGGCCTGTCGAATGGTAACCTCAGTTTTGACAATACCGGGCTACGAGGGCTACATAAGAATGCTGATTCAGGTGGTGTGTGTACAAAGACCCCTCTCCACCCCCAATGCCTCCTGTGTGCCCTTGACCTGTGTACAGCTCAGCCTCCCATCAGTTCATAGAAGCAATGATTCCCATAAAGGCATAGAAATTGCAGAGTTCCCACACCCTACAATGACCACTAATCACTATTACCTCACCACTATAACCAGGTATAGCTTTAAGAGTATGAAGAACAGCTTATATTGCCTCTGCTATATGACCTTCAATCCTAATTGCCTCACCTAGACTATCAGTATTTCATGGCTCTCCTTTATGCAGTATAGAGGGTTAATCAGTATTGATTGCCTGTCTCACTGTGATCAGTACTCTCTGTTGCTTCACCTCTTTAATTGACAGTCTGCTGATCCGTGTCGAGTTATGTTACCTGTATCGCCTTGTTACTACGGCCTAAACTGTCTCACCTCTACGACAGGCATTTGACTGTTGCCTCTCCTTTGGATGCAATGGAGTTATAGTGTGGCTGTACCTGGGAATTAGTGGAGAGCTGTACAGTGCAGATTCTACCAGCGGGTTAGAGAAAGGGTGCATGGGTAGCTGGGATGGGTAGGAAGAGCATGGCAGTGGGGGTGATGGTAGTTCCCAAGGGGAGAAGTAGTTTTGACTGAAGCTAGCAGTGGGATGTTCTTTAAGGAGTTTGATCTTCATGTCCTTCTTAGAGTAAATGATACAGAGGCTTAGTCTTATCTGCTTTGGTGGCTTCTGCTGAGACTGGCTTGTAGGATATTTTGGCCAATGTATGGCTTCTGCACTATGTGGGTGCCCCTGACCTGGTGCCCCCTAGTGTGCAGTACAGCCCCACTGTACTGGGTATGAGGCAGGTGGTTTGATCAAGACTAGAACTTACATGAATGAATTAAAGGGGGTCCCAAAGCTTTTATTTATTTGTGTTGGTTCGAGTTTTGATCGAGTTACCTGTTTCTTGAGCAGGGTTGAGGGGTGGGGCTATGTATTGAGGGCATTGGAATACTGGTTGCCCGCTTGGTATGGTGGCCACACATTAGCCAAAATATATCTTACAGAAATGGGAGTTCATAGCCAGGACATTAGGTTGATGACACTACTGATGCTGAAGTACTCATGCATTGAGTAACACAAAAATGTGCCCAAGATTACAGATGTGTGTGAAGTTACATTAGTAAGTTGAATTAGACTTTTTCATAGTCTCGTAAGAGCGTACAGGTTCTGATTGCGACATGGGATTGTGGAATTGTAGGATTAAAAATATTGGATTTCAAAGTGAGACAAATAACTCTGGTGGATTTTATATTTGACAGGAGTTTAGTGAGTAATTGATATATTTTAAATTATACTTTTGATCGGGGCGCTGTTGGGCGCCGAGCAAGATGGCCGCCTGATACGTGTGCTCCGAGGCGGGCGGACCTCCAAATCCTGATTTAGGAGGTTTCCACGGATTACAGCCGGGCGCGGAGCACACGACTTTTCCCCCGCTGCTTCTGGGATCCTGGGGATCTGATCCCGCTTTGAATCGGAGCCGGGAAGTGCATCCCCGACTCCACGCTGCCCATCCCCCTTCCTGCGGCGCTCCTCCGCGCCTGAAATCCAGCCCCGGCGGAGGGTGGTCGTTCCCGCCGGGGGCCTGCTGCGCTCCTCCTCACGCTCCTCCTCGCATTCGCCGGGCATCGGTGGGAGCTGGCGCGCCTCGATCTTCCTGGCGGCGGGGTCGTCGGAGTCCTGGGACCGTGACCCGCCGGCCAGGCCGCTGGTCCTGCTGAGTCGCTGCTCCCGGGTCCCTGGAGGGACGTCGGCCCAGCGGTGCGTCCACCCTGCCTGCATCCGCTGCCTGCCTGCGCTACATCGGGGCCTCCCTGCCGCCCCCGCGGCTCCGCAGCCCGTGGTGAAGACCCAGGGCCTCCTCTTCCCCCCGACAGCACACGCCGCGCTGCTGGAGCGGCGCGGCTCTCAGGTACGTGCTGCTGGGGAACTTCGCTCTTTGCTGGCCGCTCCTCCTTCCTGTGGCGACCCCGCGGAAGGCGCACAAACTCTCCCTGCATCTGTGCTCGGCTGGGGGGGCCGTGCTTTTATTCTCGCTGTTCCTGGCCTGCCTCTCCCCCCCCAGCCTGGTGAATCGCCGTGGGATCTCCTTTCTTCTCCTGTGGAATCCGGCGGGGGGGTTGTGGAGACCCTTCCCCCCCAGCTTGCACGCGCCTCGCTGCCGGAGCGCTGCGGCCTCCTGGGGTGCGCAGGGGGGGCTTCGTGGACTGTTGGGCCTGGATACCTGCCTCCCTGCCTTGTGACTCCGGGGTCGCCCCTCTCTGGTGGGACGTCCCTGCGGCGTTGTTGGAGGCCCACGGTCGGTGACGTCTGGATCCGCCTGGGGGGCCCTGACTCTCGTGGCTCCTTGTCTTCTGGCCCAGCGGCCCTCTCCCCCCGCTGGGAAGCCACTGGGCCCTCACTGCCCTCGCACGTCTGGAATCCCACGCCCTGAGCGACCCTACCGTTCACTGGGGGCTTGTTTCTCCTCGCCTCGCCGCCTTGAAGCTGCTGTCCCTACACCCGGATTGTTACTTGGCGAAAGGGTGCCGCTAACATCGCTGCTTCCTACCCTCCATCTTTAGGCACCCCCGCCCTCAAGGCCCCCTGCCGCCGCTTTCAGCGCCCTCCCAGTCGGGCTGTAGCCTTGCGGTCTACACTTCGGGACCGCTCCCCGCTCCCCTTTCGCTTACGCACCCTACCTGGAGTATCGGCTCTCGCGGCCTGGGATCTCCCCGTCTCCTACTAGGGGCTGCTAGCGATCCCCCCCTTCTTTACCCCACACTACCATCACCCTTGTCAAAATGACTAAGGGAGGCGCGAGGAAGCAAAGCTCCATTAACATGTTTGCGAGGGCGGCTGTGAGAGCTCCGGAGGACCCTACTGAGCAGCCACCTGTTGCGTCATCGTCCGCGGTGACACCTGAACCCCAAAACATGATGGACTTCATCAGGGAGGGCTTCACCGCCCTACACTCAAAACTGGATGACATGAACGGTACAATATCCTCGATCAAGGCCCACATGGAGAGGACTGATGGTCGCGTGTCTGAGGTCGAGACACGGGTCGGCTCTGCCGAGGAGGCATTGGGAGCACTGCGCTCTGAGTTTGTCGCTCTCTCCGGCCGAGTCCTCGAGGTGGAGAAGAAGAACGAAGACTTGGAATCCCGCTCGAGGCGCAATAACCTGCGTATAATTGGGGTCCCTGAGGACGAAGTCCATGAGCCAATGGAGGACTTTGTTGAGCACACGTTAATGACGCTTCTGGACTCACCCAAGCTCTCCCCTCATTTTGCTATCGAGCGTGCACACCGTGCCCTTTCCGCCAAACCCAAGCCTGGGGCTCCACCCCGCCCCATCATCGCTCGAGTCCTGAACTACCGGGACCGGGACACCCTACTCAGAGCCGCGAGGGTCAAGGGCGAGCTGCTACTGGGAGGAGCGAGAATTCATCTTTACCCCGACTACTCGACTACCGTCCAACGGGAACGTAAGACTTTCCAAGCTGTGAAGCGCAGGCTACGAGATCATTCCATCAAATATGCCATGCTCTACCCAGCTAAACTGCGCATAGAACATGCTAACCAGGTGTTCTTTTTCACGATCCCGGAGGAGGCTTCCAAATTTATGGATGAACACTTCCCAGGTTGACTTCCCCCTTCTATCTACAGTCTTGCAGCTTCCCCCTCTGGGCCGTTTGGGGGGCGGCCGGGCCGGCCTTCCCCCTGTACTGATGCCGCATTGATCCTCTTTCCCGGATTCGACTTGTTCAAGATTCTCCTCTTATCTCAACTATGTGCTATACTGCTAAATGCAAAATGCCTTTCCTAAGTTGTATAAGTTATTGCAGTTGCACCTCGAGCTATACTGGTTCCGCTGCAGCCCGGAGCGCTGCGGTCAGCACGGCCTGCAGGCCCCCAGGCGATGATGCCGCTAGTTTGGTTTTGGCTGAAGGGGTTTGGGATTGGCATTCCTCTGTTTGGGAGGGGGATGTGGGTGGGGGTGGGACATGTTAGGGGTGTTATTGTTAGAAAATTGGCACTGGCAGCGAAGGCGGACCGTGGCGCAGCACACACCCACTGGTCCTGGTCACCTTTTTCGACTCTACCACTACCACATCTATGGCTGAGGGGGACTTAACCTTTATGAGTTGGAATGTACGGGGGTTGGGGAATTATAGAAAGATGAGACAACTCCAGCTGCAGGCCGAGCGCCATGGGTCCAAGATCCCCTTTTTGCAGGAGACACACGCTAGATCAGCCCAATGCGTCCGATTTGCCAGGACCTGGGGCTCTCATAGATTCTTCACCGACTACTCGACTCAAAGTCGTGGGGTCATGACTCTCATTCATAAGAGTCTCCGGTTCACTCTCTTCTCCTCACACATTGACCCCCTGGGCAGGTATGTTCTGTTACACGCTACGCTTCAAGGGAGGGAGGTGGTCTTGTTGAATATTTATGGCCCCAATCTCGATGACCCGGAGTTCTACAGACAGATCACGTCTCTCCTAGATGGCTTCCCCCTTGTACCAATTCTCTGGGGGGGTGACTTCAATACTATCTTCGATGTAGCCCTTGATAGATCTGGGTCCAAGCCCCGTCATCTTTCCAGGGCAGCCTATGCTGCATTATCATCCCTGCCCCGGTTGGCCATGGTGGATGCATGGAGATTCTTCTACCCCGATTCCCGCATCTACTCATTCTATTCCTCAGTCCACGACTCATACTCCCGCATTGACCGCTGGGTGATCTCCAATGTCTTGGTCAAGGACGTGAAACAACTAATGATTTTACCCAGAACCTTGTCCGACCACTCTCCAGTGACCATCACCGTGAGTTGGGCCCCTGATCCTGGCCGGTCCCGCTGCTGGAGATTGAAACCCCTAGCCCTGCTCGATCCAGAGTTCCACTCCGAGCTCGAGGACTCAATCGTGGAGTTCTTTGAGCTGAACACGGGCTCGGTATCATCGCTTGCCACACTGTGGGAATCTTTTAAGGCCTATGTCAGGGGGATTGCACTCTCCAAGGAAAACGGGGTTCTTAAGTCAATTCGGAGAGATATAGCCTTGAGTGAAGCTAGGTTGTCGTCACTGGAGGCTGCATGTTCACTCGATTCTACCACGGGTAACCTAGCTGCCATCGGGGTGGAGCTGGACACGTTTCGCTCCCTAGCCGACCGTGAACAGAAGTTTCTGGATAACCCAGGCATCGCACGGAAATACGGTGAGGGCGAACGCCCTGGCCGCTTCCTCGCGAGGTTGATCCGACACGAGACAGGTTCCCCACACATTCCCGGGATTGAGAGACCGGACGGCTCTTTGGCTGTCTCCTCCCGGGACGTCAACACGGAATTTTTCAACTTTTACGGGTCCCTATACTCCAACTCAGACGAGGTGTCAGTGGAGGAGATTGACTCTTTTCTCGACTCCCTTCCGTTGGCAACATTATCCCCTGAGGCCTCGGGCTCTCTCGACTCTCCGCTTACACAGGAGGAGCTCTCCGACGCTATCGATTCCCTATCCTCCGGGAAGGCTCCCGGGTCGGACGGTATCCCAGTTGAATTTTATAAGTCCTATAAGGCACTTCTCCTTCCCCACTTGTTGGCAGTGTGGGAGGAGTCGGTGGAGACAGGCGTGTTCCCCCCCTCACTGCGTGAGGCCACGATCACTGTATTGTTAAAGGCTGGTAAACCCCCTTCACGTTGTGGTTCGTACCGCCCACTCTCCCTCATAAATTGCGACGCCAAAATATACGCAAAAGCCCTGGCCCTAAGGTTAGCTCCCATCCTTCCATCCATCATTCACCCCGATCAAGCGGGCTTTGTTCCGGGGCGGTCTACCTCCTTGAACCTGAGGCGTATATTCAACATAATTGACAGAATTAGCCCGGAGACTTCGGCTGTGGCGGCCACGTTGGATATGCAAAAGGCCTTCGATTCGGTATCATGGCAATTCCTCTGGCGGGTTCTCGAAAACTGTAAATTTGGTCCCTCCTTTCTCTCTTGGGTCAGGCTACTCTATTCGCTTCCTGTGGCTAGAGTCCGCACGGGCGACCACTGTTCTCCTCTCTTTGGGATCGCCAGGGGAACAAGGCAGGGGTGTCCATTTTCTCCCTTGGTTTTTGCGGTTGCCATGGAGCCGTTTGCGGACATGCTTCGTCACCGCCATGCTCACAGAGGCCTCCGTTCTGCCGGGAAGGCAGACATAGTTTCCCTATACGCGGACGACGCGTTGCTGTTCATCCGCTCCCCATCTCTTAACTTGTCTCCGGTCCTTGAGGATATCATCTACTTTGGTCGGGTCTCGGGCCTCAGGGTGAACTGCTCGAAATCCACCCTCTTCCCACTCACGGAGTGCACTCTTCCCCCTCCTGACACTCTGGGATTCACTTGGGCTCAATCTGCATTCACCTACCTGGGAGTAGAGGTGACGCGTCAACAGACACTGACCCTCGAAGAGAACCTTCGGAAGTACCTTTCACATCTGTCCGTTAAGGTTGCAGCCTGGGACAAGCTCCCGATTTCTCTTGCGGGCAGAATGGGTCTACTGAAAATGGTGGTGCTACCTCAGTTGCTCTACAGGTTTGCCAACGTACCCTTGTGGCCAGGCGCAGACTTTTTCCGAGACTTGACTCGCACAATTACCTCCTTCCTCTGGCACTCGGGGGCGGTTCGACTTAAATATGAGACCTTGTCCACCTCCATGGCTAGGGGGGGCTTCGGGGCTCCGGATTTTCTCAGATATTGGTTGGTATCTCAAATTCAATATGTCTCTTATTGGTTCGACACAACTGACCCCCCCCCTCATGTCCGGCTCGAGAAGTTGGCGGTCTGTGACCGCGAAATCCGCTCCTTACTTATTCAACCCGCTCCTCAGGTACTGGACTCACAGAGTCCGGTCGCCTGCACATCCCTGGCATTGGCCAAAACATGGAAACAGCTCGGAATAACCGAGGCTTTCCACGGCAACCTTCCCCTCTGGAACTTCCTCCCGGGGGTTCCTCAGGTTGCACCATCTACCGTTCGTCGCTGGGCCGAGGCAGGCTACGAGCTGTTGCGGGACGTGTTTGACCAGGGCACATTCATTGAGTGGGCTGATCTCCCCCTACCCTTGAGAAGTGACCGGAGCGTCTGGCTTCAATACGCGTCTCTCCGAAGGACCCTTAAGCGCAACTATCAAACATTCCCTGCGTTACCACCAGACGACCCGGCCATTGAGGAGCTCACTTCCCCTTCACCCATGAAAGGCAAAATCTCCAGGTTGTACTCCATGCTACAGTCCAGATCCTTTCCAGGATTTGCTAAACTTGGGGGGTCTTGGGAGGAAGACTTGGGGGTAGAGATATCGGACGATCGCTGGGCACATTTATGCGACCGCACTCACCGGGTGTCCTTTAACTCCCGATTTAAACTCATTCAGTTTAAAGTGTTGCACAGGTTCCACTACACCCCGGCCAGACTGCATCGCATGTCCAGCGGGCGTTCGTCTAGCTGCCCCCGCTGCGGGCATGTTGATGCGGACTACATCCACATGATCTGGTCCTGCCCCCGCCTCTCACAGTTTTGGGGTATGGTTTGTTCAACGGTTTCCGCTGTGCTCGATCACCCCATCGATCCTTCCCCTGCATTGTGCCTTTTTCACGACCTCCCGGGCCTTCCTCGAAACTCCAGGAAGCTGGCCGGCCTCTGCATG
The DNA here is from genome assembly GCF_040938575.1 of Ambystoma mexicanum. Taxonomy (NCBI): domain Eukaryota; kingdom Metazoa; phylum Chordata; class Amphibia; order Caudata; family Ambystomatidae; genus Ambystoma; species Ambystoma mexicanum. Next base: position 95,115,411 of record NC_090929.1, on the reverse strand, counting down.
CTCTTAGCGGTTCGGTCCATCTTGCTCTGCTGGCTTCGCCCCTCTCCCCCCACGCATGCCCAATGGCTGAGGGCGGTCACTTGGGCCTCTGACACCGAGGAAACTTGGGCACACATGCAACCCACTCACTCCAGGCCTAGGGACGTCTGGCTTAGGTTCCGTTCCTACATGTCCGACTTCGTCACCTCTCCGGTGGCTTCCCCGCCTGCTCCTTCTCACTAGTCTGGCATATTCCCGGTGGATCCCCCACCACCCCCCCCTTCTCACTGGTCTGAGAGCTCCTCCCGTATCGTTTGGTTTAACTACTTTCCCTCATATGTGGATTGAATCTCTGTGCCCGTATCATATTGTATGTAATCTTTATGTGACCATATCATGAACTGTAATGCTAATCTATATTTGCTGGGCGCTGTTCGCCTGTTGTTATGCTGCCATGCTGCCTAATAATAAAAAGAAGTTTAAAAAAAAAAAAAAAAAAAAAAAAAAAATTATACTTTTGATCAAATATTCAATCTGGTCAATTATGGGACTTTATTGAAATAAACCACCACCTCGATGAGTCAGAGCACAGATTTAGAACTTAGAGCGAGGAGTACAGAATCGGCTCTGTGCTCCATCTGGGATGCACTATGCGGATGAAAAGAGTGCGCTCATCCCCTTGACATCTCAGCCACTACTAGTCACAAAATCCTCCTATAAAGAAGTGAAGATATTGGTATCGGAGAATCAGCTCTACACTGGATCACCTCCTTTCTCACGTGCAGAATGCAAACCACAATCTTGGGCCATTACAATTCCTGGGCTCGCCCACTTACCTGCAGAGTACCCCAAGGATCCACACTCTCACCTCTACTCTTCACCATCCACATGACGCCCCTTCTAGACATCAAGACATCTGGTATCTCCTGCTACACTGTGTGCATGACACACAAATAATCTACACATGTGTGACCCACTCATCACCAAACGCCTCAGACATTAAAAACAGCCTTGCAAAGGTGGACGTATAGATGACAGCAAAAAGGCTAAAACTCAACCCTAACAAAACAGAAATGATGCTCTGTAATGCTAAAGGTTGGAACTCCACCACAGTCCCACAGCCTGATGAGATGGGCCCCTGCCCAAACCGTCAAACATAGTAAGAAATCTTGGTACAAAAATGGGCTACACACTCACTCTTGTTCCACAAGTCAAAGCCATCACCAGAAGCTGTTTCTCTCAGCTGCTAATGCTGCACCACTTCTTACCTTACTTAACATTCACCTAAAGGGCCATGGCCATAATTTCTCTAATATTTTCTCAAACTAGACTATGCAAACAGCCTCTCTCTCAGACTCGCAGATTACCTAATGAGGAAACTTCAAAGAGTTCAAAAAGCAGCAGCAAGCCTACGTCTCTGAATGAAGCGATTTGAACATATCACGCCTACATTACGTACTCTCCTCTGGCTACCCATAAACAAAAAAAAGGATTCATTTCAAAACCTTGTGGATCACCCATCATTCATGCCATAGAGGGGGCCCTTCCTCCTTCAGAAGTAAGTTTCAACATTACACTCCTTTCAGAACAATTAGGTCCAGCAATGTGTACACTAGTGCTAGTCCCCAACCTAAACACGAAATGGAAAGAAAGGAGGATTCTCTTTTTCCATTCTGGCCACAACACCCCCTATCCAAGCCTCTATGCCTGAAATAGAACCACTTGACTTTCAGGAAACAGCTCAAAACTTGGCTTTTCAAGCGGCCGCTTTGAAATAAATGAAATATAACAGCAACAGACTAAAAACTGTGCACCAGAAATTCAAGTTAATTTGCAACAAGAATTTTCCAAAACACTTGCCACTACTACCTGCAGGAAATCAATCTGAGTCATAGAACCTCTCCTGAGTGACACTGGGCCGCACCCTTAATCTCAGTGAAATCTGCCACTAAGAGCCAGGAAGTGACAACACCCTAACTCCAATGTGCCGCCCTCATCCCACAACTAACTCTTCACTACCACAATCTTGCATCCTTACACATCCCACAAAACTACAGACGACCTGTTAGGTCTAGTGTACTTAACAGAATCAGACCCTATCCATCTTCTTTCAACAACCATGCTGTTAATTTGTTCACTCCACAATCTGGGAGCTGCCCATATGGCTAGCTTGCCCGGTCGGTACCAACCACAAACTATGTAGGGATTTTCATATCGACACACAGGTAACTTCTGACCTGCATCCATCAACACCAAAGGTTTCTGCATCAGCCTTCCTGCTATCCGCCCTCTTTTCTTACAGAGCCATGCACAGTGAGGCCAACATTATTGGCAGAATGGCGCTATATAAGACCACCTTACATTGCATTACAAGTAACAACCCTGCCGCTGGTGAAACTTCTGCAGATGTACAACTTTACAAATTACAGCAGAATCCCGCATGCAAGGTCAGTATACAGAAATAGGTGGACATGAGGCCTCCCGATATTCTGTGGTATTGCAGTTCAGACTGGGCCCACTGATGCAGACCTATGAATGGATCTCCCAACACTCTTCAGAAACAGCAAGCTAGCAGCATTGGTCCTTCTTGACTTTGTTGCAGCACACAATACGAGGGACCAAAGGATCCTAATCAGACTCCTGTAAGACTGGGCGCGTGCCAGTAGCTGCTGTGAAATGGACCCTCAGATACTTAGGAAAGACACCATTCAATGGTATGGTATGGCATTTGTAACGCGCCTTTACACAAGTGTTTCAAGACATGACAAGGCAAGGGAGGGGAACAGAGGGAGGACAGAGACAGCAATCTTACTAGGCCAAGTGACATTGATATTGCGCAAGTGCAATGAGGGGGGGGAAGTGCCAGGGGGAAGGGCTAGTGCTGTACATGGGATCAAAACAATAACAAGAAGTGCGGCCAGCAGGTAGCAGGTTCAAAGGTAAGTGCAGACAGCAGGTGTCCAAAAGTGGAGGAAGGGGGACTGTAGAGTTCCATGTATGATGCACATAAATACAGGAAGAATCCAGGTCGGCATCTCACTTCTAATAGCTAGCATTTGCTTAAACCCACCAGGCAAGCTCACTGATCAAGACAGCCTAGAATTTGAGATTCATGCAGTAATCCACCAGATTCACCTGGAGCTGCAGAGAAGTGCTGGCAGCTGCAATTCCAGATAGAAATACCTAAACCTCAGCCTAGTGGAAAGAGAGCTAGCAATTCCTGAATGGAGATAAATCCAAAATATTAGCAGTAGGCAACAGTAACAGTCAAAAGGCAGACTACTGTTCGCTTGGCCACATTCAAGCGAAAAAGTTCATATCTGGCCACCATGTTTCACCAAAACTCCTCTTCTCACCAATGATACAAACTTCCAACGGAATGACCTTCAGTAACTTCCCCATCACTTTCAATCCCACCCCCGGTTGTATTTAACCAGATCACTGAAAAGTCAAGAGACCAGGGTTTGCTCTGCACAACGTATTCTATGGCCGAGTCCCAGGCTACCTCCAAAATCTGCCCATCTGTACGAAGGGTTTGGACAACCTTGAAATCTACCCACGCCAAGACTGATGGAAGAAACATATAGGGAGACACAAAGAAAATGGGACTCCCAAATTTGGAATGAGCTTGAGCATTCCCTGAGTATTAATAATTGCCTTGCCAGAAAACAACTGGAAACTGTGATTTTGGTGTAGCCTCGGCCCTCCATAAAAAACACCATGAAAAGAAAGCTCTCTTGATTAGATGCAGCTTCCAGTATCAAAATAATGACCAGTTTCTCTTGACGGAGAAACACTGGACGCCCCTCAGAACTCAACTATTTGTCACCTTTCACATTGAAGACTTGATATTCAGAAAATCAGTCCACACCTGCAACAAAGTGGGGTATGTGTTCTGGCCTGTAACATTTCTAGTCTGGGTTGGTATAATTCTAGAATGAGAAAAAAATAACCTCTGCTGGAAATTGAAATACAGGCTTTCAAGGATGTTGGTGCGCCAAGTCAGAAATAGTCTGTTCTCTACTTCTAACCTGCTCCGCCGCTCCCCATGCTAGAAAATGAAAACATACTAGTTCTAGCCCCTGTGGCCCTTTGAAAGAAATAGTCTTTTTCAATTTTTATAGCAGTTTAAGATGGGCTTCTGAATCCCACCCTGATACCCGCAGACCCAACATTTCACAAGAGGCGGGGCCTAGCCCATGCATTCATGGCTCACCCTTCAGAAGTTTAAGCAGAACCAAAAGGCGGTCAGAGTGATTGACAATTACATCTCATATTACCTAATGGATTGCATGCTCTGCCACAAAGTGTACTGTTTAATTATTTTAAGATTTGATAGAGAAAGACGACACACCATATGTACCTGAGTACTGCAATTTAATTTGCTAAATGTCAACTTCTAGTCTGTGTTCAGAGACTTCAGCAATCCAAATAGAATATCTTTCCTCTGAGGAATTGAATGGTTCCGTGCAACACCCCTGAAGCCGGAACAAGAACCAAGACAGACCAGTGGGTCCAGGAATAAGGGACATTGGAATCTTTTTTGCAGAAAGAGTCCAAACAGCCATGCGTTTTTGTTGCTTAAAAGTTTTTTTATTGGTATAACACACACATAGAAAAATTAGGATTCGAATAAGAAGTCAGAATCTTAACACTTTTAAATGAATAAAACTAGAAAGAGAATTGAATAAAACAAACAAATGCTTTCTTAGAGCCTCATCACGAGTTCGGCCTCAGACCCTAAATGCGGCGCTAACGCTTTAACTGCCGCATTTTTAAGGGCTGGCCAAATCATGAGTTGGCCGGAACGTTTGGAGATTTAACTCCAGCTTTTTGCTGGAAGTAAAAGACTCCACTTTCCACCCGTTTTTTGATGCTATGAGCACGGTGCAAATTGCACAGCGTTAATAGCACCTCTAACCCCATTGGAGCCAATGGGGAATGGGAACTTACCTCTGCACCACTACTCGTCATCGGACCGGGTAGCGCTAACACTATTTCTGTTGTTGATTAGAGCCCTTTGTTTTCTGCATGCCTGATGTGTTGGAACTTTATGTAGTCAACAGGTACATGATTTCGTTTACAGGTGATACGTTACATCGTACCTCAATGTTAATTATTCAGAAGAACTTCAAGTAATCATTGGCTCTTCTTGACAATCCCGTTTTTCTCATTTACATTATTTTGGGCAGGGACCGCAACATAGATGCATCTGCCATCGCCACTCTGGGACGTCATTTCACCAAAATGCAGGGGTAGTGGAAGTGATATCAAACGACCCTTGACCTCTTTTGACATCACAGGAAGGAATGTCATTTGACCCCACCCTGAACTGATACCACAGGAAGCGATGGAACACGTCCTTTCACCCCTTGAAAAAACAGGAAGTGGCATCACATAGCGTTGTTCCTAAGTACACTATGAAAAATATGGTCACGATATTACTTTAAATGTGATACATTTCATACAAGAATGTATCACCATATATGTAGCATTAAGATCAGTGTGTATAGGCTCATATTACCAAATTACTGTGAATGCAAGCATCCGTCCATGGCCAAATGATAATGATGTGTTATTATATAGCACTTACAGTTACGCGCTTTATACAGAACAAATATACATACAATATCACCCAACCTGTGTTGGTGTCTGGATGAATGGTGTCTGGGATACGTGTTGCCTATATCTCGTGACTAATTGGTGCAAGGTGGCGTGGTAGGACTCCATCAAACTGGCTTCACAAGCTTATTCGCCATACCCGGGGACACCTGACGTGTAGTAAATACTACTACATAATAAGCCTAGTGAAATCACGTGCTCGGCTTGCCTGCGTGAAGAACAGCACGTGTGTTGACTGGAGCATTGGAGACCCAACCCTGTTATCAGACTCCTCGCAGCCCCCTTTGTGGGGCAGGCAATACTGGTCCAACAGAGTACATCTTGAGTGGCGGTGTGACGTGACACTGGTCTATGCATTGCTCAGATGCTTGAGGGTTCGAAGCGTTATAAAAATGCAAATTATTATTATTATTGCAATGAAAATAAAAGAAGAGCACCTACTAAAAAATTGCAAAAAAGGGTATCAGGTCATTGCATCGACAACCAAAGCATCGACAGCCATACCATCTAAAAAAAAAAGCATCTAAAATAAGCATCTAATGCATTTTTTAGATGGTAAAGTGTTTAGTTTACTAAAAATGGGGTTTAAAGGTTAAAAAGGGGGGTTGGGTGGGGGAACCCCCATTAAAAAAAAATATTGAAAAAAAAATGCATTAGGTCCTTTTTTTAGATGCTTTTTTTTAGATGGTACGGCATTAGATGCTTTGGCTGTCGATGGAATGACTATAAACCGTGAAAAGGATGTTCTTTTTTGTTCTGTGAAATGATCCTTTAACTACGCTTATTATGCAGTAGTATTCACTACACCCCAGGTGTCCCCGGGTCTGGTGAAGGTTATCACCAGTCATCGTCCTTTTTCAGTTTCTTCCTGATTGAGTTTATATAAGGTTTTCGTGAGGACGCCTGTAAGTTTGAGTCAAATTACGAAGAGCTTTCACTAATATTCAGTGGTGCCCACCCCTTCCCTCCATCCTACCACAGGGTTGAGGCACTCAAGAGACGGGTTAGTATTGTGAGCCATGTAACTGATTCTCCTGGTTGTACTCATCTGTAACTTGCGAATGTTGAAACCTCACTTACTGTGTTTTAGATACAAGTGATAGGTGTGAGGCTACTTTTATCATTCTTTCCTCGGTCATGGTTTGGTTAATTATATTGTTAAATGAATCACTGTCATACTGGTTTACATCACTTTTTTCAGACTCTATTGTTGTGTGAATCATTATTGTACTGGTTATAGCACTTACTGTACAGATAAGTTATACATAAAATAATAAAATAAAAGAATTGTGAGCCATGAAGGTTTCTCTTACAACCTGACAAGAGCCTAACCTATGTGTATGCACAGCTCACTGCTATCACGTGGGAAGCCCTTTCTAGACAAATCCCCGCCCCCCCCCCCATGCTTCATAAACCTGTGAAGGCCCAGCTGTGCTTTCCATTTCTACAATGCTGTCCATCTAACTCTGCTTTTATTTTTCTAATTTCGCTTCTTCCTTCCGCCACCTTCTGCAGCGATGGCCTAGATTTCATCTGTGATTCGAGCTAGCTGGCGATGCCTGGGAGGAGGGCCAAGGCAAGCAGTGCCGCCCTTTCCATCACATTTCAGGGAGATCCGGAAAAGTTTTGTCACTCCTCGCAATGCCCCCACCTTAGTTTGTGTAAAGGGGCTTGACATGGTGCCACAAGGAAAACCCCAGTCGGATCAGATGGGAGCTCAGCGGTGGGAGCTCAGCAGAACCGTTGCATCAGGGCCTTGCCAAGACTATGGGGGTCATTACGGGTTTGCCAGCAACCCATTTGTACTACCGGGACTTACCAGCAAACCCGCCTACCGTTACCTGATATCACTGTGTTACTGGGATATTACGGGTGCTGACAGCGGCAGTAAATTCCCATTCCATGGGTTTGCTGCAATCACTGGCACTGGTAGTACTGGTGATCGGGGCAATTCTTTGCCAGTAGGGGCCTGAGCTCCCGACAGGTCAGGCTTGCTGGTAGTTCACTGCCCCTAATGGCAAACTCGGAGTGTGCTGGTCCAGTAAAAATGCCGGATCCGGTATTACCCACATTTTCCCCAGCATTTTTAACAGAGCAGCACACTCCTATGGAGGATCTCTGAGCACCAGCAATCCTGCACAATATGAGGATATGAAAAAGCACTTAAAAGAGGTGTGTTCCAAAACATATTATCCACTGGCGGTACTAAAAGGGAGCCATACAAAGCATGAAGCATGACCTACTGAGGAGGCATGTTAATGTTCTAGAAGTTAACTCTTTAGTGTGTCCACCCGTGCTAGTTCCCATCCGGGCAGGGGAACATCATGAGGAAGATGCAAATGTTCTTAGGGAAATCTGTATTGGGAAGCTTTCAGGGTAACGTGCAAACCAAACACCTACCTCATGGAGTTGGACAGCCCTGTTCTAGAGCATTGCCCATATTTTTTGCCTTTCCCCCTCTATTTTCTTTTAGATCACAGACTTATTTGTGGTGGCCAGAATGTGTGTGTGCAATCTAGCTGCACTCAGAAATTTGCCACTGTTTGAATCCTGCTACCCCTTTGAATTTTGTCACTGTTTTAAGTCCTGCTACACTGTGAAATTTGCCATGGCTTGAATCCTGCTCCCCTTGGACTTTTGCCACTGTGCTAAGTCTAGCTGCGAACTGAAGTTTGCCATGATTTGCCACTGTTTGTAACCTGCTACCTTTTGAAGTTGCCACTGTGTTGAATCTATCTGTACTGTTAAGTTTGCCACTTTTTTTAATACTGCTGACCTTTGAATTTGCCACTGCTTTGGGTCTAGCTGCGCTCTGATGTTTGCCACTGTTTTAAGCCCTGCTACCTTTTGAATTTGCCACTGTTGGATCCCTGCTACCCTTTCAATTTTGCCACTGTTCGGCATCTAACTACACTCCGAAGTTTGCCACTGTTTTAAGTCCTGCTGCTCTCTGAGGTTTGCCACTGTTTTAAGTTCTGCTGCCCTTTGAACTTTGCCTCTGTGTTGAATCTAGCTGCGCTCTGAAGTCTGCCCCTGTTTAAACCCAGCTGTCCATTGAACTTAGTCACACTACAGTCGTAGTGAATTAGGCAATGCTGCTGTTGAACCTAGCCACACTAGAAATGTAATTTGGCTAGATAACACTGCTACTGAAGTTAGCCACTCTAGAATTAAACTGAACCAGGTAGCGCTGCCTCTGAAATTAGTCAAACTAAATTCGCACTGAATCAGGCAACAGTACTGCCAAATTTAGCCACCCCGGAACTGTGATGATCTAGTTAACACTGCCCGTGAACATAGCCACGCTAGAATTGCACCAAATCAGGCAACATTGAAGTTGAATTTAGCCGCACTAGAATTTGTACTGTATTTAGCCAGACTAGAACTGCAATGATTAAGATAAAGCTGCTTTGAGCACCAAGAAGTCATGTTGCTGACAATGTTTAGAGACACCACGGCATAGCAGCATTAGACATGAAGCACACGTGCCAGCCACATTTCGGAAACACAAACACGCACTCAAATACATGAAGAACACGAGCGTACAGTTCTATAATTAGTGAACATACATACTGTCACTGCTTTAATTATTTTTGCCATTAGCCAAACACAGCAACTTAGAAACCGCAAGAAGCAAGAGATCCTGCACACAGCTTGTAGATGCTTACATGTGAAAAACCCAATGGAACTGCAGCAGCACCCATGGGACCTGACAGAACCAAGTGTGACTAACCTATGGAAATGTATCATAGCATGGACAGTGTAGGAACCGCATTATAAGGTTTAGGAAAAGTACAGCAGGCCACAGGCCCCTCAGCAAGAGATGAGCTGAGCTGAAATTCAGGCTGAATAGAGAGCAGGATGTGTAAGACAGGACTGCTGCCAAGGCCAAGAGATACGGGTGACATTCCAATCCACAAACGACAAGGGGACTAGCTGCAGAAAATACAAAAGAATCCTCATAACTCAGAGCTGCACAGCTCAAATCCGTGGTCTCTGGCCATGTGACGTGGCCGAAGAAGACAATGGACAGTGAGCAGCGGTGGAAAAGGAACACTGGTCCCAGGTTGCTAGACACAGACAGCGACAAGTATGCAACAATATGATACAAGTGTTGCGCTGATCAGGAGAGCACTCAGATAAGCAAGGTGGTGCACACAAGTTACAATGCAGACACATAGGCCCTCATTACAAGTCAGGCGGTGGCCCATGGTGCTATTAGCACCATGGTCCATGCCGGATTCCGCCATTGTGGATGGCGGAATTACCGCCTCATTCCAAGGTGAGTGGGGCGGTAATTCCCCATTCACCATTTGCCCTTCCCCATTCCCATTTTTGCCCCATAGGGCATAATGGGGATGTGGAAAGCGCTAATTACGACACTGTAAATTACGGTGCCGTAATTAGCACCAAGGTCGCTTAGCGCCTTGGACTTTAACGCCTGCAAAAGGCACTGTTAAAGTGTAATCAGGCGTTAAGGCGGCGCCGTTAACCCTTAACGCCTGACTTGTAATGAGGGCCATAGTCATTCTTGTAACCTTGAAGAGGTATACAGAGAGATGAGAACCGTTACGGGTCTCAGGCCTTAGGGATGTCAGCTCTAGCCAATCACAGTATAGTACCCTAGGGGTTGGTAGCAACAGCCAAAGGACCAATGGTAAGTCCACCACCTGTCAACATTGTTATAGATAGTGACTTGGGGATGGACCAGGCCAGCCACCTGACATGCGTTGGCCAGTAGAGTAACATCTATGTAGTCCACTATAGGTGGTAACATATTTAATACCCAATTGTGTGGGTTTCCTGGAGAAGGGCCCATCTCGTGATGTCACTCTGACGTTATTGGGTTGTAAAAACGGCCTGCGAGCCAAGGAATAGTGAGATGTGCATGGATTGTCTCTGTTACTGTGCTGATCCCTGTTGGTTTTGCCTGTAATAAACCACAGTTTGAACTTGCCGTTCATTGAACCCTCTGTGTATCTTGGGAAGGAGGGAGTTGGGCTCTCCAAGTCCACAGACTTCCAGTGTCCCTCTGGCATACCTGAGGGTTCGTCCCCAACAAGTTGGTAGCAAAGGTGATGTATTGCTGCGTGAGCCCGGCACCATGTCGTCTCCTTTGCTGCCGAAACTGAGAGGCTGCTGGACCCTTGCATATTTTGAGAAGACGAGAAAACACGTGCCGGTGTAAAGGCCAGCAGGAGCCCCTTGGAAAATCATCCTGTCCGAACTCAGCGAGTTGTCCAGGTAGACCTGGACGAGGAGGTGAGCGCCTTGAGGAGGTGTTGACAGTCGAGCAGCTGCGCCAGCAGACCTTGGAGTGTAAGCATTGACCCAGTCTAATAGCAACTGTGGGTGTGGGAGGGTATTGAGTATTGTGCAGTATTGTTTAATAGTGTTGACTATTGTCAAAGTATTGGCTAGCATTGTCAAAGAGTAGGGATGGGAGCAGAGGTAGAAGTCAATTTTCTATGTTTAGGGCACACTTGGTTTTAGAGGTAAAAGGTTCTGGTGAATAACCTAAACTATTGACTCGAGGGCTTGGATGACAGAATATATGTAAATAAAGGTATTCCAGTGGGTTGTGCGTTTTAGCCCGGGTCATAGATGACAGTATCTCCGTAAGAGTTAGAAAAGGAGCTGGCCTAGATTGTAGAAGGTGAGTTGACTGGTTAAGTCTCCTGGAGTGAGATGTTTCGTACGCTAGCGATGCAGCGGGTGCAGTTTGATCACAAGAGAATATTGGTATACCCTGCCTGGAATGCGGGAAGACAGCTGTGGGGTTTTTGTATGGTTTGGGATCTAACAGGCTACTATGGTGTGCGTGTGGTATCTATTTGTGTATGGCCTTGTTTAGAACTTGTGACGTCACCTTTATGTTGGCACATAGGACACAGAGAGTATGAATGGTGAGGAGCTAGTATTGGAAACTTGGGATTGGCAGACGAGGTGAACCAGCGGCAGTGCGTGGAAGGCGCATGCGCCAGTTTGTTTGTTTAATTGTGGAACAGGAGAGGCTCATAGTATGTATCAGGGCAAGTGTGGGGGCACACCCCCCTTCAGCACTTATGTAAAACATTACCACCTTATCGAGAAAAGTTTTGCAAGTATAGCATAGAATAATTCAAAAGTACAGAGGGAAAGTTGACTAAACCGTGGCCACCTTGTGGAAGTTTCTCCAAAGACATTCAGCAATCACTACTGACACACATACAGGGTACCTATAGGGGGAAGAAGTTGACTAAGCGCATGGCTATATTTGAGCTGTGGCGCATGTTTCAGGAGGGTGAGGGAGATGCCGCGAGACGTCAGTGGATGCTGAGCCAGCAGGAGTTGAAGGACCCAAGTACCCATCCCTCTGCACCTCCCCATGTTCCTCCAAGTGTAGCATCCAGTGACACAGATGAGGAAAAAGGGATGTACGCAATGCGAGAATTAAGGGCAGCAGAAGGGTACTCAAATCTGACATGTAAGCCACCATCCTATACTAAAGAAGAGAAGCCGAATCAAGAGGTGAGCAGTGAGGGGCCCGAGGGCGTAGACACAAATGGGTGGATAGGAGGACAGATACTCCTGAACTTACAAAGGAAGACAGATGGAGAGGCAGAAGGGGACACTAAGGTGATGGAGGGTCTGAAGAGAAGCAGCGAGGCAATAGACTGGGTAGAGATAATGGAGAAAGAGGACAGGAGGGAAAAGGACAGGGAAGAGAGAGTGGCGCGGGAGGACAGGGAAAGGACAGAAGAGAAGTTGGAGAGGGAATATAGGGAACGAAGCAAAGAGGAAGAGAAGGAGCACATGGAGAGCGAATGGGAACAAAGGATCAAGAGAGATCTTAAGGAAAGGAAGAGAGTGGAAAGGGAGATGAGGGAAAAAACGTAAAGGTAGCTGGAGAAGATCGAAAGACGAAGAGAGGCAGCAGAGCAGAAGAAACACAAGTTAACAGAGTGGGAGAAGAGGAAGTTGCATCTGAATAGACTAGCAGGGGAAAGAGTGCGCAGGGAGGAGTACGAGCGAGCAATAAGGGTGGTAAACACACAAGTAGCCCCAGTAAGAGGAGGTGACAGACTCGAGGAGGTTAGAAGAACAGAACCAGACAGCACCAGCTCACGAGGCAGGAGCACTGTAGACAGGGAAGGAGCAGGCCTTGGGACTTGGGCAGGAGGAAGCAGGTACGATTTGAGGGACATCCACCTAAGCACAAAATCTAACACTGACTCAACATCGAGGAGGCTGAGTTTTGCAGATGATTTTTGTAGTAATATGGACACAGGTTCTGACGATGAGGACAAGTCAGTGGGGACGAAAGGGGGGGGCAGTTGCAATCACAGTCAACAGGGACAGGGTCAGACAAACGGGTGTCATGGGAGTTTAGGACGCACACAGGAGGAGAGGAAGAGGCCAGCTCGAATGAGCACACACAACTGACAACCGACTTCTACACCCAACAGGACACCACTACATATATCGATAGGCTTAGAGACCTCCCAGTATGAAGGAAAGGGGAGACAGCAATGGCCTGTTCAAGGGGATGGCTGATGGGAACGTATGACGACAGCAGGAGAGTACCCATAGTAGAACCAACAGATGTTTGTGCAGGCATCAAGAGAGAGGGAGAGAGAGGGGGGACCAACAAGTATACTGCCTAGAAGGATGCACAAGGAAAAGGCAGTCTTCACACAGATACCCTTACTAGAGAGAGGAGGGGTGCAACCTCAGTATGTGCCATGGAAGCAAACAGACAAGGAGAATGTGAAGTGTTGGTTACCATTGTTGAGTGCTGGGACTGGGAAATGGATTTATGAGATGGAGAAGATGATAGCTGGCCATAGGCTAGGAGTGGGAGACGTAAAGGGACTATTAGTATTGATCTAAGGAGATGCAGCTGATGAAGTATGGAAAAGGGCGGGGTTCCCGGGGGTGACGACACAGATCACAGCACACGACAGTTCACCATTTGCAAACTGCAGGGCAGCAGTATGACAAGCACTAAGGACACAATACTCAGACACGTCAGACATTGAGGCCATTACGTCATGGAAAATGAGGGAAGACAAAGACCCTGTTCAGTACATTCAGGAGATGCAAGAGCTTTGTCACCTTGAAATTCAAGAGCTTTGGGACAAAACACTAGCAATATTCTACCACATACTAGTGCAGGGGCTACAAGAGCCAATTCTTAAGGAAATTAGTAGGGATGAAGGCCAAATGATGGCTAGAAATACAGCTCAGAATAGTTCATAATTGCAGGCTGTGGCAGGAGAAGGTTAAGAAAAAGGCAAAGTACAGGAAGGCAGATGAAGCGAAACTAGTGAAGAAAAGACTATCAAAGTATGTAATGGAGGGGGCGGTGATAACCAGCCCCATCCCACTGGCGCCGTAGCAACAGACATGACCACAGCAGGTCGCACTGCCCATGGGAGGAGCGTACATGGGGCGGGGCAGCCCACAGCAAAAGTCCTGAGGAAGGGGAGTAAACAGACAGAGAGGGAGTGGATTCGGACCATGGGGGTTACCCAGGGGGGTTTGAGTATATTGACAGCAGGTGCAACAGAACCCAGGGTATTTTCCGGGGGGGTTTCCAGAGGCAAGGGAGGGAGCCAACACAGTGTTGGGCACGTGGGCTGACAGCACACATTTCAAGAGTGTGCAGATACAGGGGGATGCATCAGAATTGAGGAGGCCAGGGCCAGCAGCCCTACAAAGGGGACCAGGATGATTATTATGCGCAGGATCAACAAAAGCAAGGACTAATGCCAGGCACATATCATTAGATGCCACAAGCACAAACACAAGCACCACTGGCACAAGTACAGGTACCACAGATGCCAGCACTAGTACCACCGTATTTACAAGCACCACAGCTTCGAGAGAACACACAGCAATTAGCAAAGATACGGAACGATGATGCACCAACACACATGGACACAGTGACGACAGTACACATCAGACAACTGTGTGGGTGACCATCGTGGGAACATCCCCTTTACAGGGAATGGGATGTCCCTGTACCCTCAATAGGACAGCCCACAGATGAACTTGATGTGTCCCATCCTGTCAATCACACCCAACTCTGCGGATGAAGCTCGCATAGGGGTGATGATAGGTGACAGAACTTTTTCCTTTTTTGTTGTCACAGGGGCGACTAGGTCCTGCATTAGGGAAAGAGCATTTACATTGTGAGGTAATGCCAAGACCACTCAAGGATTCTCTGGTGCTCTGGAAGTGGTTCCTTTCACAGACAATATCTCACTCTCTATAGGAGATCACAATCTATCACTACCTTTGCTTTACTCTCGACAGACGCCTGTAAAAATTCTGGGACAAGACATTATGAGCAGACTGAACATGACAATCTCATTCTCAAACAAGTGTATAGTGTGCTCCACACCAGGAATACATATGCTTAATGTAAGACAGATTGTAAAAGCATATTGTGGACGCACGGTACAGAGGCGGGTACCAGTGGACCCAAAGATGTTTCAGTACGGAACTGACATCGCCATTGCATGTCTTCCACGAATTGCAGGGAAAATGTGGCGAGTTCCAAACAAGTAACTATTCAGGTCAGAGTTACCAATGGACGTGCCAGAGGGAACCATAGTGCCAATAGAAATAGAGGCAGTGGTTGCATGAGAGGATTGGATTGCAGTACATGGGATGGATGACACAAGATGAGCATGGATAGCAGTGTTCGACAAAGAATTGTTTAGGGAAGATAGGCTAGAAACAGAGATGGTATTCGAAATGAGTGTGACCTACTGGTTACAAATCCATTACAGAGAAGTGACACAGCAAATGGTACTGGTACTGGAGGTGCCACCAGCATTCTGGGAGGAGGACATGGCCAAGGTACCCAGCAGTCTATGGATTACAAGTCCCAATGACGTGGGTTGAATAAGGAGCATAGGGGGAATGAAGATCAAGATAAAGCCTGGAGCAATTATACCAAGATTATAGCAATACCCCCTAACAAGAGAGGTATTTATGAGACAATCACAGCCCCAAATGGGAGAGGCATTCTTGTACCATCGGAATCCGAATCTAACACTGCAGTGTATCCAGTACACAAGGCAACAGGTGGGTTATGGCGTTTCATGCAGGATTTAAGGCCTCTTAACCACAATGTAGAAGCAGAGTATTCTCTAGTTGCAAATCCAGTGACAATTCTATGCAGCATTCCGGCAGAAGCTGCCTGCTTCATGGTCATTGACTTGAAGAATGCATTCTTCTCAGTACCATTACACCCTGACTCACAAGACATGACCAGCTTTATGTATAGAAACCATACTTGGAAACACACTTGTATCTAACTGGGGTACTGCAAGTCACCATCTATCTTCAACAGAGTGATACAGATGGACTTAATGAACATGCAGATGGAGAGCACAGTTTTGCAATATGTAGATGACATTTTGATCTGCAGCACAACAGAAGATCAGTGTAGGAAGAACTCACTACACATCTTGACAATGTTAGCTGACAAGGGTTACAAGGTGGACAAGGCCAAGTTACAGTACTGTCAGAAGGAGGTGCTATACATTGGACAGACGATGTCCCAAGATGACTGACAGATCACCCCAAAGAGGGCAGAGACACTACGCAAGACACCTAAGCCCACAACAGTGAGGTAAATGCAACAGTTCTTAGGGTTATGCATCTACTGCAGAGCATGAGTCTTTGACTACAGCCCATTCACAAGACCGCTGTTAGGTGCACTTAAAGAAGCACAGAAAGGAATAAAGACACTGACATGGACCACAGAGATGACTGAGGCCTTTGAGGAACTGAAGGAAGCAATAAATACAGTACCAGTACTATGGATCCCAGACTACAAAAAGGATTTTTTTCCTATTTTCTCACACTGACGGTGTAGTGATGAAGGCAGTACCGACACAAAAGACAAGCATGGGGCAAAAGCCAATAGCCTGCTACAGTGGGCAACTGGACCCAGTTATGCAAGGACACTAACCGTGCAAACAAGCTTTGGCAGCTGCTGCATTTGCAGTGGAGAAATCAACAGCAGTATTGATGGTGTGCACCACAACTCTTTATGTGGAGCATGCCCCCTTTGCAATACTGCAGAAGCCAAAGAGCACTCTGACAACACAAAAGGCATCAGGAAATGAGGTGATACTATTCGATGGAGGCCTGAAAATATTAACATGCAGGACTCTTAACCCGGCAACATTTTTGGCAGATGTCCTACAGGTAGGATACTATGGAGATGACTGCACAGTGAACATTGAGATGTTCGCTGGCACCCACAAGGTAGAGGAGGATGCACTTGAGGGGGGAGTCATGCTTCACGTTGATGGTTCTTCAACAATTGACCAGACAGGTAAGGTCAGGCATACTAGGACTGCAGTAGTGAGACTGAAGGAAGATGGGACAAGTGAGGTAGTAGTAAATGCATGACTGCCATCCCATTATCCAGCACAAGTAGCAGAACTAGTGGCCTTAATACCACTGGAAAACAGCATAAAGAAGGAAGGGATGATGTATTCTGACTTCGCCTCTGTGACGTCAACAGTACACTCAGGACTGGCACGATGGCTCAGGAGGGCTTCATGAGACCAGACAGGACTCCAGTACAACTGGGCAGGCTGATCAAAGTAATTGCTTATCCAACAAGGTGGCAATAGTTAAGTGCTAAGCACACACAAAAGGAGAAGATCCTATCTCAAGGGGAAACGAAGCAGTAGATTTTGAGGCCAAGTGTGCTGCATATTTTGGGAAACAGTGGGAGCTAGGAGGAACATCAAATGCAAAAGAATGCACCGGAAACATTGTACTCAAGGAAGGCTTAATGTTCTGCCAGAAGCATAGATCATAGAGTTGCAGGGAGCTGTAACCAGGGAAGGGAAGGAGCTATGGGTAAGGAGTGGGTGTTCAATGTCTCCGATAGATGCACTATCGAAACAAGATAACCCAAGGAAAGTGGAGATGCCACAAGCATTATTGAACACAACATTAACACAATTGCACGATCCAACACACACAGGGAAGGAGGTATTAGCTACACACTTTGGAAAAAAAGAAGTGGTTCTGTCCCAATCAAAAAGAACATGTGGCAGAGTTTGTGAGCAACTGCTTGACTTGCCAGCAGTTTACACCAGGGCATACCTTGAGTGTGGTGAGAAGAGCCATACCAAGACCAGTGAGTCCATTCCAGCATTTACACATGGATTATGTAAACATAATCCACGTCTGTCAAGGATACTGCTACTTGATAGTGGTTGTATGCTCATTCTCCAGATGGATTAAGGCTGGACCTTGTTCACATGCAGATGCCCTTAGGTCAGCCAAATTCCTCGTCAGAGAGGCTTTTCCACGATGGGGTGTGTGTGAGGTCCTGCAATCTGACAATGGGCTACACTTCGCCATCGAAGTGTTTCAGCATATCATAGCATTGTTAGGTATCCAACACAAATATGCCTGTGCATACCACCCACAAGTGAATGGAATGTGTGAACACCTGCATGGCCTTTTCAAGTGCATAGCCAAAACACAGCAGAGTATCAAAAATAACTGACTGCACAGTTTGCCCCTTGCCTTGTTTGCATTGGGCAATAAGTCTGGGTATGACCAGCATTTAACGCCCCACGAGATGGTGACGGGATGGTGCATGCATTTTCCCCTAGCCCCTCCCACAAGAGCACTGAAAGATTGTGAGAATAGTGCAGATGTGTTAGAACAGGTAATGAACTACTATGTCATTTCTTTAGTAGTAAGTAGTAAATCTGTTTAAATAAAAATAACAATCAAATGCATATAAAACATATCCAAAAAAACATAGTCCATTAATACTAAGGGACCTCGGATTAGGGCGGTAAGGGATTACCGGTACCGGTGCCCTTACCGGTACCGGTAATCCCTTACCGCCTGGGTCGTAATGAGGCCCAATGTGTGAAACAATCACCGAAACATGTTAAAATATTCTAAAACAATATAACAATAAAACTGCACATTCAAAAGATATTAAAATGCAGCATCATGACCTTGTAAAAACCCTTTTATTTGGTACATTGCAGCCTTCAGATAGGACAACAGAGCCCATGCTGTCAGTTTGATTTCTGCAGTTAGTAGATAAATCATGGCCGGCCTGCATCGGCTCAAGTCTGTACATTTAAAAACCTGGTCAGTTTTCTTATTACCCCATAATCTCAACAGAACAATAAAAAATGGCTCAGATTTTCATTCAGGGCGCCACAAATGGGGCAACTCGGATCATCTGAAAAACCTGCCCATTTCACAGTGTTACCCTCAGCCATAAGGAATCAAATCCTGCCCTAGTGATGAGCCAGCTTTGATGTTTTTGCCTGGCCCATACAAGGTACGGCTGTAAAATTGGCTTCCCATTTATGAGCTTATGAAAACTGTCCAATTGTGTCACCCGTGCTGCTATTGCACGTTTAGCCATGAATTCCCATGTCACAGCTTCTTTAAATAATCTTACTTCCAGCAGCAGTAGCACTACTGAAGGAGATGACACAACCGGCACATTAGACTGACACATAAGCTCCTTTACTGATCTCAGCCAAGGTATTTTGGCCCGCAGGTCCCTACTCAAAAATAGCTCTTATGGTAAAATGACATAATGTGGCATTTTTCTTTCCCCATATTATCAACCATAAAGAATTTGGGGCAGCTTCCCAATCATCCTCCCTAAAAGCCATCCCCAGTTCTCTATGAACCGAGGCATTAGAGGAAGAAACAGTCTTCTTTGGTGGCTTTCGCTTCTTTTATCGCTTGCCAGATCCAACGACTCCAGGGAGACCCTGAAGACAGTGAAGAGAGCAACGAGGATGGTCCACCACAAGACTCCGGACTAATGAATCCTGTGTGTGTGGGGGATATCGTACTCCTCGGGAATTTCGTGCAGCGCTGGAATGGCCCTAGGTCCGCCGGCCCACACATCATGGAGAAAATGGAGAAAGTAGCCGACCAGGCTGTCAAATTAGAGGGTAAAACAGCCTGGAACCATTTGTCAGACACCAAGCCCTACAAAGCAGCTGCCTCACCTGGCAACAAAATCACTGTGACCGACAGGGCCAACTTTCAGCACCCAGGAGAGCTACAAATGCATTTGGAACTTACACGACTAGGGAGACAGGGACATCCAATGGTCATGCCCTCCTGAGCGGCAGAAATACAGACTAGAACTCTTGTGGATATAGATTAGAGCACACTGTCTGTTTGTTATTTTCAATTACCGCAGACACCAAGTCTATGTGCAAGCCGATATTACTGTTACTTTTGCATATATTCATGTTGCCCTCCAGCCGTCACCCAGATACATTCTCCAACCAATTTGTTCACACTGTAAGGAGACCCAGCAGATTCTGAGCCCTATCTTCCAGAGTTTACTATCTTGCCTTTATAGAGTATCCGGCCCAAACATACCCTCAGCTTGAGCACAGTGATCCCCCGTTCCATTCCACGTTAAGAGACCCATCAGTAAAAAAGCTGTGGGAAGACGTGTTTGCCTTTGCCATCAGTGACTATTTGGTCCGTGGGACATAAGAGTGTTTTACAATAATAACAAAGTAGCGCATTTCTTTGCGCATTTCAGGCAGGCAGCTATACATTCAGGCTACAAGGATGGAGCAGCACATGTAGAAATGAGGAAAACAATAAAAACCTTATTATTATGTTGTGTCTATTATTTCCAAGAGGGTTGGTGGGATTTGTTTTCTGGCAATAATAGTTTGGTTTTACTTCTAACGCTGTACCCTCTACTAACATTCCCCCAACCCAAGCAGTTGAAACGACCATGTCAGGTGGTTGAGAGAACACTGCTGATAAGGTAAGGAGAGGTAAGCACAGTGTTGACACAGACATGAAAGGGGTTTGACATGTATCTCACCGACACTGCTCGAGTTTCTAATAACATGTGATACAAACACATGACAAAAGTAGGTAAGGAAACACCAGCGAGAGCTGTTATGTCTGCTTTTTAATCCCCTACGCAAGGAGTGCCTCCAGGACATTCACAAAAACTGAAATACCCACAGCAAGAGCACATTGCCTGATGTATCTCTCGATGGTGCAAACTCAAGTAAGATTTCAAGGGAAGACAGCCACGCTGAGATGGATGTCCAAGGGAAGATTCCTGTATGAAGATAATTACATAAAGACATTAGACATGATGAACAATTATTGGCAGCTAGATGAAGCTATACAGTACATAACTGACGGACATGAGAAGGGACACACAAAGTGCCATGTGCCTGGACAAGAGTAAGGGAGACAGGAGGAGAGCCTGGTTGCTGGGAAAAACCACAGAGCCTAGTGAATGGCCAGGTATTCACAAACAATGGATGGCCGATGGAGTGGTGGGAGCAAGGCTCCGACACTAGCCCTGCCATCAGTGATGAAGGTGTAGGAAGAAAATGACAAAGGCCTGAAAGAATGGGAAGCAAGTGTAAAGTTGCTGACATGGGTGGAACATTCAGCTGGTCCAATGCCGATAATACCCCTGATGACACCAGCACTGTGATATCAGAACAATGGCGAAGTTCCAGTTGGCGAGAATGTTGGTTGCAAACACATTGAACAACTCGAGCTATGTTGGCAGGAACAGAAGTGCTGATGGACCACTATTGGGCTTGCAGGACGAAAGCATAATGTAAGCTGCTGCCTGATTGGGGAGGAGTTTGCTCGCTGGTACACATCAACATGCCTTTGTCAGTCATGCCAAGAAAGGATGTGAAGATCGATGAGTTCCCAAAAACAGACAACAACAAAAGAAAGAAGAGGTAAATCAGAGTGGCACCAACTGTCAAGCAAGAGAAGGAAGGGAAGCAAGCAGGATTGAGCATAGTAAAGAGGGAGGGAATTACTTCTCAGAAGCATCAGAAACGGCACTAGATGAGGTTCCAGCAGAACATGGGCTGTTCCGCAGGACACAGATGTTCTTTGCATCAATAATTCCCTCTGTGCAGAGTACACAAATGCCAAGTGGTTACACTCACTTGCTGCATGCTTATGGGAATTATTAATTCTACTGTGAATGGGTTCAAAGCCATAAAGGAAGAGCTCAGAGCGATAAGGTTGGTGGCGCTTCAGAATACATACATCCTGGACCTCCTCACAGCCATGGAAAAAGTAGTTTTCGCGAAGATAGGGAGTTCCTGTTGCACATGCACACCGGCCAACAATGAAGATAACGGGACCCTATCAAATGCAGATGCACAAACTGGCACAGATGCATGCCAAGATGGAAGATGAAGCAAGGGGGACAGAGAAGGACCAGGGCTGGATAGCGTACATATGATCACGGATGCCATCATGGCTATCAGATGGACTAAAGATAATAATGGGAGCACTCATTCCGGCAGCAACGTCAATGTGTGGGATCAAAATATGCATGGCCAAATGCAAGAAAACAGCAGAAGAGGCTATCAGAATGCAGATCCTTATGGATGTAAACATAGGAGGAGCAAAGGACGAGATTGTTGCAGAAAGAATTGCACAATGCCAACCAAATCCATGAAGCTGGGCAACTCATTCGATGCCAAGTACTATGAAGGGAAGTGGGTTTGATGCAACCCCGAAGGAGTGTGCTGTTACATGTAGTGTTCATTCGATGACCACACCAAACACTATGGGCATCTCGGAGGAATAACGAAGATAGGGCAGCCAAGAGCAAAAGGACTGTTGTATAAGGATGTGGTTGACAGGTCAATGAGAGGGGGGACTGAAGAGGGATGGGGAAGCCTACCACCCCGTCCCCCTCCTATGAAATTCATGACAGGGAAGAAGGCCATGAAACACTGCAATCACCCATTCTATTTGGGACCGATTCTCAGTGGTCTGATGATTGACAAGTATGTCGAGAGATACCCCCTTAACCAACGATATCCTATCAATCAGCTCTACAGACCAGGTGCAGTACGGATTTACCCCAGCATGGATGAAGAGCCTCATGCCATGATCAAAGACACCACTATTGCAGCACGACATAGCACCGTTAGACATGAAGCACACATGCCATCCACGCTGCAGAACACACACACTCACTTGAATACATGAAGAACACAAGCGTACAGTTCTATAGTTAGTGGACAGACACATATACACAATAACATACTGTCACTGCTTTTATTATGTTTGCCATTAGCCAGACGCAGCACGCAGAAGCTTCCTGGTCAGACCAGACGTTAAGGAAGGGACCCGCTAAGGGACCTCGTAGTAGGGCGGTAAGGGATTACCGGCACCGATCTCCTTACCGGTGTCCGGTATCCCTTACCGCGCTACTCATAATGAGGCCCATTATGTTGTTCCCATAATTCTCTTTGCTTTTATGCAAATCGCCAGGATTGGGTTGCATATAGAGATACTGTGTTGTGTAACTTGGGGTGGGGCACACCTCTTGGCCCCGCCCCCTCCTTCCCGAAGCCCTGCCCTTCCCAAGACGTGATAGTTCCCCAATAAACGTTTTACATTTCCAGCACTGATTGCAGGGTACAAGGTCCCTGGATCTAGACTCAAAGGACCCCAAGACCCAGATGAAAGGTGGTGCCTTTCCTCCATTGGTGAAGAAAATGAGGTTTATACAGAAAGGAAGAATGGGGGGAAAGGATGTGTCGGTGAAGGTTGCAGATATGGCTGTGGGGAAAAGAACATAGAAGTAGAAAGAGTACAGGAAGGTATGGGAGTGTTCCATTGCAGCTACTGGATCTCAGGTTGGACAGAAGGGGCATTGTTTCTTCCGACACCACCTGCAAACAGTGGGGCATGCACCTGAGCCCACATCCAGTGCAGCCTTGCCACAGATGTGGCCCCATACTCGGGGGCCTTTCCTTAGGGAAAATGTACACAGAGTGGATGAGTTGGATGAAAGAAGGGGGTTCGCCTTGGGCCATGTCACAGATGAAGGTCCAGGGGAAAATGCCAGGGCGCGTAGCTGGGCCGCAAAGCTTTACAGCGACTATTAGTGGTGCCAGCCCATTGATAGCAGGGACGCAAGGGGTGCTCAGGTGCATGAGGACTGGTTTGGCTGAAGCAACATTGCCAGAAGCGCACGCGGGAACGGGTAAGAGAGGCACTACCCAAAGTCCAAATAGTGTGCTGGCGTGACCATGGAGGCACAAACATCTGCTCTTAGTGGAATCAGAGAGGCATTACCTGAGAAGAGGACTCAGGGTGATGTTCCCAAGAAAACATAGAATGGGGGGGTCTAAGACGAACAAAGCAAAGGCGGAAAACTTTGGTGGCTTCGTGTTCTAGCTGAGGGGGTCTGCTCACATGGCATCTGGCACCAGAGATTAAGGAAAACATATGAAAAGAGAAGTATGTTGATCCGTTCCACTTTCTTGGAGAAGAGTGTGGTGGATGAATCTGAAAAGGGGTTGCAGGATAGTGAGAATGGGGCCCAGAGGGCAGGCATTACAGATAACAATTGTGAATTGGCATATGGGCCTTTCTATATATATGCCTGCAATGTTGCAGTAATATCCAGAATATATGCATGAAATGGTAGCTTATCACCACCTGATTTCGTCAACACATGGGGAGTATTTGCATTGTGCATGGATGGGATATTATGAGGACTTCAGAGGCGCATCCTGGCAATACAGAGTTGCATTGGGGTTAAAAGGCTGGGGACACGTGGTTAAAGAATACAGCTATTAAAAAAAGAGTATGGTCAGTGTGGATGGTCAAATACTTTGCAGAAAAAACCAGTCGTGATAGACCAGGGGTCCAGCAGGTGAAAAGAACGGGACCTGCACCAGATCTGACGCCACATGCAAGTTGAGACGTGGCTGATTTTCTGCAGTTTGGGAGCACATCCCAAAACACATTATTATAAAAGTCAAATGAAAAGAACTGGAAATAGCACCTAAACTGTAAGAAAGGGGGGGGGCAATCATAAAGGCGGAGGAAGGGGGGCGGTACTGCCCAATGCCTATACTGATTAATACGGAGGCATTGACACCGTGGCTATCATCTTATCCAGCAGTTAAAGTGGGGCCGTTTCTGTAAAAGAGTTTCAAGGACGGTTTTTGCATCCCCGCTGCACAGGTGGTGTGAAGAGAGAGGCACCGCACAGTCAGGAATTAGCGCTGGTGACCCCTGGAGTTGTGGTTAGGAGACCTGCAAAGGAAGTTTCCTTGGATACGGTGGCAGGTACACAGCAGGTCCCTCACTTTCATTTTTTCACCTTTGGTGCTTGTCCCACAAAAGGGAAAAGGACAATTTCGTCTGACACATAATTTGTCTCGTTTCCAAAGGGGCCATAAGTGAATGATGCAATAGAGGCTAGAACGTGTGCTGTGAGGTGTGCCTCGTAAAAGGGTCGCAGATGGCAAGGTGGATGTTCAATGCCTTCAGATTGCTCCCTGTGCCCCAGAGGATTATCAACTCCTCGCTTTTGATTTTGAAGGAAAATACTATTTTGGCAAATGTGTGCCAAAGTTTTGTTCAGTTAACCATACTACTTAGAACGCATTTGGAGTGGGTGACTAAGGAGGAGTCGGGCTCTCACCACTTGGTTCACTACTTAGATGGCTTCTTGTTTCTTGGTCTGCCCTAATTGCAGGAATGTAGGAATGTAGACATACATTTTGCCGATTTCTGATAACTATTGAAAGGTTATGGGTACCATTAGCACATCATAAGACAGAAACCCCCACAATGAAATGGAAGTTCTTAGGCATTGAGTTGGTCTCAGTGGCATGAGCCTGAAGAGTTCCACCTGAGATGTTTCAGACCTTCAAGGATTCATGGAGGGAGTATTTGCCCTGCAGATATGTGACTTTTTACCAACTTCAGATGTTGGTGGGGCAGTTGACTCTCGCCATTAGGAATCTCCCAACGGATAGACCATTCCCAGGATCAGGGGCGATGGGTGCCCTTAGGGAGAAATAGCATAGAATCCACCTGTCCTTTGAGGTAAAGGGCAATTTTCGCATCTGGGCAACATTTTTTCTGAGTTTATTCGTCCGCTGGTCTGATCATCACTGGTAGTGGCCATCACCGGGAACAATCAATGTGGACCTAGGGCTGTTCACAGACACAGTAGGCAGTGTTGATTGTAGTGCTACTTTGGGAATAAAATGGTGTGGGTCACATTTTTTGAATTATTATCCATATTAGTACCTGTTGGGGAGGGGGTGGTGGCCTCCCAGCCAATGAGGAGGCTCAGAACAAGATCTTTACCATTCGGTACAGACTCCGCTTCCAGCCTCCTCAGAGTGGGAGACCGCCATCTTCCCTCGCTGGGAATCAGGTATGTGTGGTTCTCTGTGTCCCTTTCCCTTTCCCCCACCTCTCTTTTCCACATATTCAATCCTCCCTACCCCCGGCCCACTTGCCTTGCGATGCCATGTCCCTCACTCGTGCCAGGGACAGTAATGTTCCTGGTGCGCCTCCGAATCTCTAACGGCCAGAATGGAAAGGTAGAAGGGACTACGTGTACTACCTTTCTCGTGTACTACCTTTCTCCTTGATACATGGCAGCCATTTTTCCTTTAGCTATTTCTCGAGTTGAGAAATGGTTAACACGCTGTTTCTTAACTTGAGAAAAATACACTGTTATTACCCTGTTACTACATGCCATGGTACTAATAGCAATATAACGCTTGCATGGGGGGGGGGCATTACTGGTCATGCTACTGTTAAAGCCCTTGCTTCGCTCGGTCTTGTAACTTATGCGCTGAGACATTACATGACAGGTCATGCCCCCCTGATCAGGTTATATTGCTTAAGTAGTACTTTGAGGAATTCGACCATCTGCACGGGGATAGTGCTCTAGACAGGGCTTTTTGATTTTTCAATAAATGAAAATGAATAATGGGAGACAGCCTCTGGAAAATGTGTGAGGCCATTCTGCACACATTTTACGTGCTTCTCACACAAAACGCAGTCACGTGTACTCCAGGAAGACACAGCCTACAGGTGCCATCTTCCCCTGTCATATTCAGCTGTAATGTGAAAGCTGGGGGTACATCAAAGCATCTCAAGAAGGGGGAAGGCACACCATCCTCCAGCCATGGGCAGCCTAATTTAAATATCAATGGCTCCATGGATCTGCGTTGCCTTTGTCGAATCCGGCCAGTGGCAGTGCATATTAATGAGAGATAATTGAGGCAAGCCTACTGAGGGGGCTTGGTTGCCAGACAGACAACAGGAAAGGCAGGGCTAACACCCCTTTGGTATGCAATGTGGCAACTTGAAGCTTGTTCCCATCCTCTGTATGAAAGGCAGTGAAATGCATGTCTGGGTCCACTATTTACTGCAGGTGTCCCTGCAGAGCGGACCTCTTTCAGAGGGACGAAGGATGTGATTTGGCGGCACCAGGAAGTCTGCTCCCATCACCAACTTCAAGGGAGACCTGCACTTTAATCAAGAGTCACAGAGAGCTCAGTTAATCAGAGAGACACTTTGATCTACAACAGACAGGGATATGGGTGGGACTTACGTATATGTTGTCACCCCTTATCTGTCCTGTTGCAGAGCACTCTGGTTATGACCTCATGCATAACAGAGGATTGTTGGTAGGGACCCAGGATTGTTTCATTAAGGTAGGCTTAACCTGCACCAATCACTGGGCCCATTTTCTTTTAAAAGAGGGCTGAACTCCTAACTTAGCAGATCATCTGACGACTTCAAAAGGAGTAAGAAGAAGGACTCATTTGGACGCGGGCTGAAGGTACAGTCTAGGAAGGCCAGGAGTTCCAAGAGGGAAGCAAGATTCCTCCCGTAAACATCTCCCAGGGAACAGACAGAGATACCAGACTCAGAGGTCCTGTCTGGCAGCTCCAGAACCGTTACCCAGCCAGCACACAGCGTGCCCTGCTAGGCTCTGCAGCAAGCTTCCTAGGTGGGAAGTGCCAGAAGGTCTCTGAACCCGAAACCAAGGTCAAGACAGCTGCCTGCAACATTCTCTTCAGCTTTGGGCTGTCTGCCTTAAAGGACGATATGAGACCAGTGCAGAAGCAGGGAGGAGTGCGTCGACAAGCATCTACCATCGTCCACCTTAAAGGACATTTTTGAGCCAGTCATGCCCCTCGAGCTGCAACCGACTGCACCGCTGACTGTTGTTACACCACAGTTGCTAAAGCCATCCAAGACAACTCAACCAGTACTTCAGAAATGCCGACAAGCAATGAGACAATGATTCCTGACCTCATCTGTCCAGCCTTGTGCACCAAACTGTCGGCCGCCTGATGCCCGCAGCTGTCTCCAGTCTTGAACTCTGTCGCAGAAACTGCAAAGTGCTCTAAAACTGACTCAACCCTGTCGAGCCCAAGATCATCTACAGCACAAGGTACATTGTGTTTCTGTCCCCTGGGTCTTCTCTGAAGGCCCCTAGTGACATTTTACGACCCATTGTTCCCTTTGTGTTGAGACCAAGTATCCTTGAACTATTGCGATTAATTACTTTACCAACTACCCTCCTGTCAGTATCCAGAGTGCATCCCTTTTCCATCTTTGAAACTGCATGTCCTCTGCCTTGCTTTATGGGTTGGGCTGTATTTTTTATCGTGCTAAAACTGCCTTTTGTGATAATAATAAAATTTATATTTTTCTGTATCCTTGACTGGACAGTCCAACGCGATCCCACGCACTTGCGCGATCTGAATGACACCTGGCCTAGTAGGATCGTTGTCTGTCTTCCCTCTGTTCCCCCTCCCTTGCCTCGGCGCGCCTTGAAACACTTGTGTATAGGTGCGTTATAAATGCCATATCATATCATAACTTATCATTGTGTAATAATTGTATTTTCGCTGTGTTACAACTAACTAACGATCCACGACCTTGCAGAGATAAGCCTGCTGTTTCCGTCCACATTACCAAAATTGGTTTTATAATTGACTTGGTTTTCCAATCTGTCCAGATCCCTTCTGGTGTACTAGAGGTGGGGCTCTTGGGGGCTGATTGATGGTTTAGGACCCTATATTCATCCCTGGACCACTAATGCCCTGGAAGTTGATTCGTCACAGATACTCTCATTCAATTTCGTAATCTTTGAAAAAGCTTTCTATTTAAGCAACCAATTTGAAGAAGGGTGATATAGCTGCAGTTCATTCTGCTATGTTTGCACAATACAAATACTTCAATCAATGAATCAATCAATCAGACTTTCCCTCAAATCCTTCCTGCCCAAGGAAATCAGGTTGTTTCTCTCGACGTGCAAAATGACCAGTTCGGGGTCTGGCATTCCCAACCTGGCACTCTCATTCACCACAACCTCCCGAACCTGTCAAAGCCGCAGGCCCCCAACACCAATCCATAGTGCATGGAGATGTCGGGCGCCTTCAAGAGACCTGACCTTGATTGGACACTCCTCTGCATCCTCTGGAGTGACGAGCAAAACAAAACGTGAACTACACAAAGACCACCAGCATCACACAAACCAATCTTTACGAGACAGAGACTGCCCTCCCCCACCCCCGACCTTCAGTGATAATATGCCCTGGCCCTGTACTCCTCTAGCACAGTAGGTGAGGCCAAATGTATCCTTTGAATGCATTTGATTTCCACTTTCACAGTTTCATAATTTGACCGTGGTCTAAACCAAAACCTGCTGCCATGGTGGCTGGCCCATCCTCGAGTAATGAGGGGCATCCCCTAAACCTCATTTCGTATCCTGGCAGAGCCCTTTCGAATACCTTCCTGAATTGATAGGGAGATAAGCAGAAGTCATCCTGGTGTTGAAATGATGGCCATGTGCTGCCTCCCTTTGCTGATAGCAAATCATACATGGTCCGTATGGGACAAATCAGGACTTTGCTGTAAGTACCCAATGATATGTTTGCCATTTTCCCTTCCTGATGTTAGACTGCCTGAACCACAGGTGTACCACTATACTGTTACGGACCACAGTGTTGGCTGGGAGAACCCCCCATTTCCCACCTTGAGTGCATTCCCCCACCAGCTCACCAATCCAAAAGGCCCCAAAAAAGGCGTTAACACATGGCGCATGAAGAGCGTGCATTCGAAACCCTACCTACAAAACCATTTCAAGGCCTGCACGTTATCCTGTGATTTTGATGGGTCAAAAGGCCTCCTGCCATCCTTCTGAGACCAACAGCCTAACCCAACCTGAAATTTTGTCTTGCGTATGGCAAAATCTGATGCCGGGTTCTCCACCCCTCGCAGACCTGCAAAGAACCGCAATGCAGCTACATGCCTACACGCCAGCGCCCTGGATTGCCTCCTGACCTTGCAAATATCCCAGGTAGTGCAGGAGTAATGCCCCAGTAAATATCAACCCAAAACCCTGATCCCTGCAAAAAACCCTAAAGTCCTAAAACGCACCCTCATAGGCTACCTTAGTTTATGCAGCCAAAGAGCCCATGATCACTGGGCACCAAGCCTCCAGAGTATCTTCTAAAATTGGGTCAACTTCTCCTCTGCCCTTGGGAGCCAACGTGACACTCCTGCATCTTAAAATGAGACAAAGCAGCAGCAGCATTGTTATTCATGCCAGGGACATGGCACGCACGAAAGTGAATATTAGATATGAGACGCATCAACACTAGCCATTTTGATGGTTTCAAGACAATGGAACAAGAAGCCCTCAGAATGTCAGTGGCCTGCACTACAGACATGATAAGGACCAAAAGGCCACAGTCTTGTCTACTAGCGCCCCCTCCCAAATCGTCAGAAATAAGACAATCCGGAACAGCTCCAGAAATGTAACATTCCGCACCAAGCCACACTGAAACCACCTGAGAGGCCGTTGTTTCCCGCACCGTTTGGGACCCAAAATGCCACCAAAACTGAACACGCAATGCGAGGCTGGTAGCAGTACCAGTGGCGGGAACGCTCAGGACGAGGCAGGCGATGCTCACCTCCTCCATGGGACGTCCTTAAATGGCAGATTTCCTTCCGACAGATCCCCTCCCTGTTCCCGCCAAGACCGCAAACTGAAGACACTCGCCCCCACCAGGCGCACCCTGCCACGTCCGGCTTGGCACGTAGCACCACCCCTGTACGCTGAGACGGAGGGGAAAAGAAACAGGCCCATGCCACACCTTCTGCCAGTGCCAAACTCCACTCTCCCAACCCGGTCACACCTCCATTCGAAGGGACCTTACCTCCAGAAACAGTAATGGAGACTTAACTTCTTTGTTTGCCCCTAGTGGCGGTCCTGAGGATAAGGGCAATCTGGTGAAGTTGCCAAGTAGGCACTCATGGGAGGGTACCAAACTGGGAAGGGCTGCCGGGGCGGTGGAGCAGGATAAGGAGACACTCGTTTCATTAAGGGTTTTGGTGTCTACCGAGATCGCTCTCTGGGCATAGGGGGAACCAGAGATGGGCGCCCTCCCACCTTCAACTGATTTTTCTAGATTTCATTAGCTGTGAAATGCAGTGATGTTGTAAGTGTGGTGTGCATAGAATTGAGCGTGCATTATTGTTACAATAGTGAAAAATATTTGTTGTTTTGTCAATAAATGTCACTGTTGCATTTTTTTAATAGGTGCAGCCTAGTGATTACCTAAAAAAATGAAATGTATTTTTTTCTTTCGGGCCCACCCCTGGTGTGCCCATTCGTATGAGTCCTAGCAGAATGCCAGGTTGGCAGCGCTGTGTACATGGAGGTGGGCTGGCAAGCTAACGAATCATTGGAATCGGTAGTGTAATGTCATCAGGCGCCGCCAGCTGGTCAGGTGACTTGCAGGATTGGGGTGCATGACAGGATTTGGCAGATTTAAAAGCGGCGAGAGGGGTGCACCCTCCCTTTTTGTCTCTGCTGCACCTCACAACCACTTGGACTCTCGTTTTGCCATCCACCCATTATACTTCCAGTATCCGGAGTGCATCCCTTCCCTTCCTGAAACTGTCTGTCCTCTGCTTTCCTTTACAGGGTGGGTTGTATTTTGTAGTGTGCTAGAACTGTATTTTGTGACACTAATAAAGCAGATACTTGTATACAACCTTGACTGCTATACCAGAAAAGGTTATGGGATACAGTTCATCAGGTTCCATTGTTTCTGAGAAAGGTAGGAATCTGTATCACACCATATATGTTAAAAGGAAGAAAAAGGATAGGGATGAAATACATAAGAATACATCTCATTATCCCGTTATCCTCAGGATAGACAACTTGATCTTCCCCGACCTTTAAGAGTCATTATAAAAAAGTTCCACTTCACTCCCCCCTTAATGCGCACAACAATACTGAGACGAGGAAGAAACAACTAGGAGCTGTGAGGATTACCTCCATTGCCTAGTCAAGTACTGAAACGAAGAAGAGACCTGAAGGTCAGGCATGTCCCGTTGATTTGCATAATTATGGTCAGGCAAGGCAAAACCCTTGGCTCACGCCTGCAACCTGTTAGACCAGCACGGATGCATAAAAGGTGCAGGCATCAGCAGCTGTCAGAGAGAACGTGGGAAACCTGGAGAGCAGAAGGACCAGAGTGAAAGCCATGTGGGAAGAGAAGCCTGGACTTCAGAATGCCACAAGAAGCCCTGGGAATCCCGCCTGGGAGTGAACGCTGACTAGAGGTCCCGAAACGGGGTAGGCGAGCAGCAGGCGCTGTAGGAAGGTGAAGGCGAAGCTTCCCATAACAGCCGGCGAGTGCGAAGTGGAGTGCCCAGTTATTTCACTGTCCTTCGGAAGACGAAAGCAGAAAGAAGGAGTCGCCGATACTGGGTAAGTGTCATGGACACTTAACATACCCAGGGCTCTTGAAGGAGACCGAGGAAAGAAAGCAACTCAAACCTCCAGGTTTCAGTTCACAATAGTTTTTCAGAAGGCCATAGAGGGGGCGGGCCTCGCGGGCTTAGGCTTCGTGCCACATTCTCTCCGAAACAGGGCTGGCGATCATGGCAGCCAACTGGGGTTTACAGGGGGATGAAATCATGAGAATAGGGAGATGGAAGTCAGGGGTTTACAAGGGGTATATCAGGCCCCATCTGTCCTGCTTGGCCAAGAGGTTGGTGGAATTAGGTGGTGGGGGCAGAGTTGTGGCACTGGATGGCTTGTTCATGATATGTATAACATATCCTTTTCTTCTGTTATCTGTAGAGGATGCCACCAGTGCGAGTTGTTTGGGTGATCGATCACTCTTTTGTACGGCGGATGGAAAGAAAGAGTGAGAGACTGCCCGGGGGTGATGAAATGTCCTGAGTGTCAGTGCACTGGATCTATAAAGGGGGCATACGGATTAGGGATGTGCGTGATGCAGTAGACAGACACAAGGCAGAGCATCACCTGCCTGAACCGGATTTGGTGATCCTCCATGTGGCGGGAAATGATTTGGCACCCATGGAGTGGAAGGAACTGCGCTTGGCATTGGTATCACTTTTCGGTTGGCTGGGTAGGTTCTGTCTGCAATCAGTGACCGCTTGGTTACAGATTATCCCGAGGACAAGATGGGGTGTGCTAGGCCCAGCTAGGCCCTTGAACATTTCAGCAAGAAAACTGAACAACAAGCTAGCGATACTGGCAGGGGAGCGGGGATGGCTCTTGGTGGTGGTCAATGGCTTGGTGAGAGGATCGGACAATCTACATCAGGATGGTGTCACCTATCAAACAAAGGAACTGATTTGTTATTACAGAACTCCCTGGCATTAATACGCTCCACACACATTGGAGGTAGTTCCCCTGATCGACATGTCATGGGCCCTCTGGCAGGTGGGGAAGGACCAAGTGGTCATTGATGTGCCCCTCCCGGGGGACCTTGAGGCCGTTAGGGTGCAGTGGCAAGGGCACAGTCTGCATCTCACTGGGGCTTTCGGGCTGGTGCAAGTTCAATGGGGAGGAGACCAAATATGGGGTGGGGCCAGGAGGTGCACCGTTTTGTTCAAGGAATGGTGCCTCCTGGGATCACCCCAAAATTAGGGTATGGCGGTGAGGTCCATGATGTTTCAGGGGGACCTCACTGCTGTACAGCACCCCTGGGGGCGGCTTGTGTCGGTCCAACTGGGTCATATGTCACAGCGGGAACCACTAATCATATGTACATACAATGTTAATATGTTTTTTAATAAGAATGCTTTTTGATTTTTACAATTTTAGATCCAAGTTTATACCTCTGAGTTTTATGAGGATTTTGATGTGTTTAAGAAATTTATGTGGACCTATCTTTTTCCAGAAAGCAGTGGGTCTGTGTGGTTGCCACATCCAGAGCTGGCCAGGGTCATGGGCAGTCTTTGCCATCGCCCCGGCCCTGCACTCTTGAGGAATCGCAGTTACCAGCTGCCCTGAGTATAATAAGTGCGAAGGGCTGGGCTG
Source organism: Ambystoma mexicanum (assembly GCF_040938575.1). Classification (NCBI taxonomy): domain Eukaryota; kingdom Metazoa; phylum Chordata; class Amphibia; order Caudata; family Ambystomatidae; genus Ambystoma; species Ambystoma mexicanum. Next base: position 95,081,615 of record NC_090929.1, on the reverse strand, counting down.
CTTCCAGTCACCAAGCTTTTCTTCATTCCTGTGTTAGGAAGGCCATGCTCTCAGCTCCCAACCCCCCGTGACACACTTCTAGAGACATATTCCTCCGCCCACCTCCCCAGCGGCCAATCACACACGTGGGGCCTCACTGATAGGGCTTATCACGCTCTTTGTTTAAAGTAATGGTCCATTTAAGAACCTTTGTTTAACAAAAGGGTTTGAACAGGAGCATTTTATTTTGAAAGCAGATACAGAAACAATAGTTTCCATCCAAATCTGTGTTCTTTGAATACAATTAAAATATGTTGACAAAAAAGAGTTATGCACTATCCCAAAAGTATTCATATGTCCATATTTGATGTCTTAAATACTTTTGAATGTCACATTTGACTTGCATCAAATACAGAATGCCTTTGTCTCTTTGTTACCATTTCACATTCTTAAAAGACAGCCTACAAGCCATTTTTATAAAGTTTTATAATGTTTTGAAATTGCATTCTGGTATTTGTAGCCTTCTAGATGGAGTGAAAATAACGTAACATTTGTACTCTTTATGTTCAACATATTTCTATAGGGATTCCTATATAGCTGGACTACTTTAATTATGATGTGTGTACTTTTCAAGTTCGATTTATAAAGTATTGTTAAAAGCCAAATGTTGCGGTGAGGAGGGGAAAGGATCAGAGGACAGATGAGTTGTGCTGATTTACCAGGTCAGTGGATGTAGGAAGAACATTTGCTGGACTGAAGATGTTCTACCTTGTCCAGGACTGATTTTCAGGGTACAAGTTGATATTTCATCTGGGGTGACTACGTCCACACCCTTTTTCAAAGTGCCGATTCCATCATCCTTGGGGGTTTTTGAGGCTAGGATGCAAAACAGCTTGTTTGCTCAAGTTTTCACCCACCAAGATTTGTATCCACTAATCCACAAAACCACGTGAAAGTGTTGACCATATGGGCCTTAATTTATGTAGCATGCCATGCAGGTGGATGAGAACAGAATTACTCTGTACTCGTTTAATCAGACCGACTCAGGAAGAAGGCACAGTCTTTTGACTGTTTTAATATCAATTATCTAATTTAAGTGATTTCAACCCGGCACTTCACCTAAGTCAATGGGCCTCATTACAACTCAGGCGTTAAGGGTTAACGCCACCGTTAACCCTTAACGCCTGATTCTGATTTTAACGCCTGCTTTTAGCAGGCGTTAAAATCCATGGCGCTAACCTGCCATGGTGCTAATTACGCCGCCGTAATTTACGGTGGCGTAATTAGCGCCTTCCCCACTCCCATTATGCCCTATGGGGCAAAAATGGAAATGGGGAAGGGAAAATGGGAAATGGGGATTTACCGCCCCACTCACCTTGGAATGGGGCGGTAAATCCGCCATCCACCATGGTGTAAACGGAGTTTACACCATGGTGGTAAAGTTGGTGCACTTAGCACCTAGGTTGTAATGAGGCCCAATGCCTAGCGTGGGATTCACAATTGAAACCCTTAATTATTTATTTATGTCTATAAGTTATTTTATTTCTGAATGATGTACCCTTATATCACGCCCCTCTCTTTGAATACCCCCCCGGTCACACTGAACCAGGAAGCAGGCTGTTTTGCAAAGTTAAAATATGTATTTTGTGGATTTGCACAATATATATATCACACTACTTTAATGGTTATACAATGATCACCAATGATCACAATAAATCTCTTTAATCACACAGAGTGATCATAGGAAAAATAATGCAGCATAGAATAATACTTTGTGTGGGTTCAATCAAAATGCAATGTGATTACTCTTTTCCCCTGCACACTACTCAATCCCCCCAATATGCAATATAAAGAGATGGAAGGAGAGAGAAGAGGTTTCAGGAATACAGAATTCAACGCAATAGTATCAATCCCAATTTACCCCCAGCAAACACAGAGAGAGAAACAGGAATGATTGCAAACGTGTCAAAATGGGTTAACGTTGGCTTTGCATGAATGGTTAAAAACACTGAAAATGGATTTAATTCACTAAAATGGTTTCAATACTAGTGGGAGCCGCTTTGTATAGTTTCAGACAAACACTAGCAATGATTATTGAATAATTAGCAAGTTGAAAACTTAATTCTGAGGTCAGATGCAATTAATAGCTATTTCACACGTGATAGATTTGAGCCAAACGAAAAATTTGCGGCAAACTTTTCCACGCACTTTCGTTTCTAGCATACACAGTGAAGAAGTTATGAAGGTTTTTGTGGAGGTCGTTCTTTTTCAGAAAGATTCAAACTAGCAAAACAAGAATGCGCTTTTTAAAATTAATAAACAAGGTTTCTTTACACTAGGGGAGACTATGAAGATGCAAACTACACGATAGCACAGCCACCAGCCTAGGATATCACTGGTTGGTTTGGTCTGCCGAGACGCTCGCCTTTCTTCAGAAGATATATCAGCGCAAAGATGATTTTAACACTATTATTACAAAGGACTATAGGGTAAGAGAAAGCGTTCAGTCAAGACAAAAGGATTTCTAGCAATACCGTTCTCGATATAAGAGAATGGGTTTGATAGGGATGACTTATGGACAATGCATTTGCTAGTGACAATTCTATGCCATGGATACTCACTACCAATGTTTGAATGGACCCGTCAGGGATCTGGTCAGGGATCTTTCTGGACAGGAATTCTGCTAGCACACCTGACTGGACTCAAGGCGCTCTGGTTCTGCAATCAGCAAGGCACTCTGGACCACGCACGGTGGGACTGGACTGCATCTGACGGGCTCTGGTTCTGGCTCGCAGCTATCTGGTCACGGCTCGGCTCTACTGGGTTGGATCTTTGGATTCTGGCAATAATTCTTAGCAAGAAAGCATAACAGCACAGCCAGGATGTTCTTTGGTTCCCCTTAGAGGTCTGGAGTAAAATCTGGTTTTGGATTTTTAAAGGCCAAGCTGAGAAGGGTTCAGCTTTTGAAATGGGCCTTTCTGCTTTCAAAGTTCTGGAGTCTGGAATCTGGAATATGGATTTCTCTTGCAAAGTGCTCCACCAGCAATCGGTTGGTGGGTGAATGTGTGTGTGTCCCTAGGTCCTAAGCTGTCTCTATTTATAGATTTCCTAAAAGGGGTGGGTATGCTGAATTCTACTAGGCACACCCTTAGGTATTCTATTGGTTGGGGTCTTTCCTCTCTCTTGATTTGAGAAGAAAACAGAGTGTCATCATGACAATGTGTTTTATTATCCAGGGAAAACCTCCCCTTTGTCTTTGCACATGAAATATACTTTTCCTATAATGCATATTTACAATTTTACAAACTTGATAGCAATAGCCTATTTATATCACAGGTTTTTTGGAGCAAGTATTCATCCGACCCCCGTTGGAGTGAGAGCTTGAGTCTGGATTTGGCAATTTTTCACACTTTTGGTCTGTTACCCAATGTCAGATTTGTCCACAATTTTACACATATGTGCGCATGATATCTGGGCATAATCATATGAAGTTTCATGTTTCTGGCATCAATACAATTGCTACAAAACCACAATTTCTTCAGTCATGTCCCTGAACATAGCACAGAGTTCTGAGTACTTTTAAAACATGACCAAACATTTCACATTAACAATACTGTAATTTTACAATTTTTACAAATTCGCACAGTCCTATGGCAGTCCTTTTTCAAAAATATACTTTACTGTGCTTTAAGAATAAACAAAACTGTCTGTTCCCGCCCCCAAAGTTTCTGGTGTCTCAAGATCAATCCCCGCCTCTTTCCTCTGGCAGGGGCTTCTGTTGATACTTGCATCTGCATATCTTTTCAATCAAGGAAGTCCTTTGTCTCTCCCTGGAGCAGCAGCTCAAATCTCCTCCCCTCTTCATTAGCACCTGAATGTGAGTTCCTGTGCCAGAGAGCAGAAGAGAGGTGCCTTTTGTTGGGGCAAGCTGTGGAATTTGCTTTGTAGTTTTGGCTGGCTTCAGTTACTTTATAAATCACTTTGTTTACATTTTCCTTTGATTAAAATAAACCTATGATTTCCACACAGGCAAATAGAACTCTAATTCCAGTCTTTTAAAACATAGAGATTAAATAGTTGCAACGTATATTACTTTTGATAGCAAATCACTTAATTCCAACCATTTGATTTTAACTGCAGAAGTTTAAACTTCTCATTCAATGAAATGACAGCTTCATACAGGCGGCCGGTGGTACTGCGCCCATATTTGACAGATTTTTCGCAGGCATGCACACTTTTTAATGTGGATATTCTTATGATGGATTCTACTTTTTCTGACAAGGTGTGCTCCTGTAGATTCCTTAAATGAAGGGATGGGTAACAGCCAACAAGAATGTTGGATGTTTACTGATGTGTGGAACCATTATTTTGTAATCTCAGCAACCAAGGAAAAGAAGGATTTCAGAGCACTTCTGGGTTTCCGTGCAATAAAGCACTGCCTTTCATGTAGTTTCCATTTTCACTCTGTGGGCAGCCCAGTGACAGGTTTCAGCAGTGTGGTCTCCTGTTCCACCACTGACACAGGCAAAGTAAATTGGCAGCCATCTTTTCGGGTTTCATGGCGCAATTTTCATAGGGTTAGCGCGCATAGGACTTTTTGTGGCCATTTTGCTGGTTCCGGTGCCACCAGCACACAGTGATGTCGCAGGGCAGAGCCTCGGAGTCAGTATATCTCACACTAAAACAGTGTGTTACAACGCACGTCAACGGACGTCGCACAGAGTTCTCACTGTCAAAGCATTTCATAAAAAAAACAGTAGTTATATAGTAAAAACTTGCCATACATGACATCATACTATGTGGCAAATAAATAAAACTGTGGTGGATTGTGGTTGGCTCAAAAGGAACAGCTAAATATACTTTCTATAGAGACTGGGATTGTGATTGTGTCTCTACAGTCAGGTGGACAACTCATGCCCCCCCCCTAATGCAAGTCATCTTCATCAGTTATTAGAAACACTGTACTCTATTGGCTCTCAAACTATAGGGATCTTCGTTATATGGCCCTCTACAATTGGTTGGCACCCCCATACCCTTCTGGAACATTTGGTTCACTTAGCAGTATGTATACTCAGACCCATGTGTCAAGAGGTGGACTTGACTTTACCTCTACACCCAATTAGCCCATCATCTCTCAACACCCATGCTTTCTGCCATGCAGCTTGTCTTTGAACTTGGCCTTGCAATGTATTCTCGTCTCTGGAATATAAGGAAGTACGTGCAAATTCTTATCAAAGTTCCGGACAGAAGGCCCAACTCTATTCTCATCCTCAGAACCTGTGACAGGAGTCCACAATTCGGCCTATCTTATAGCATTTAATTGTCTTGAATTGATAACTTGGCATTCATGGTGTTCTTTGCTTGCACTTTAACGAAGAAAAATTCAGTTTCTCACGTCCACTGTTATTTAAGTATAGAAAACCAGTTCTTGGCTGCCTTCAGTCTTGACACCAGGCCAGACAGCCCTTCTCGCTTCTTTCATGCTCCCAGCTAATTCCTTGCTGCAACACACTCTTCAACCCTTGTTTCATGGTCTTAACTCACTAAAATTGTGACACTGATGTCCATCTTCTATATAATGGTGGCTTCGCCTGCATTCTATTCACTACGTATAGCCAGCTTTTATGATCACTTAGTCTACTTGCGTTGCTGCATCTGCACATTTAGCAAATGGCTTGCATTTTCTATAGTGCTTTTCACACGTACTATCTTTGTTTCACACATGAAAGTTTACTCAAGTCTTTACTTCGTCATCAGTTTCAATAAGATCCATACATTATCTTCATCAGACAGTCTTCTCTGTGCATTAAGCTCATATATTGTGATGTCACCAACTCCTCTTTCTCTCCTTTTCATATTCCTTCAGGGATCTCCTCCAAGAGATTATAGTCTCTTTGGGAATACATTTGATAGGGTTTTCTCAGCGGGTCCCTTGTCTCAAAGACTTGACATGGAATAGTCACAACTGTTGGTGTCAAACATGGCACTATTTCAGGCTTTGCTTCCATTATACAGGTAGTGGGGGGGTGGTACTTCCTTCAGAGGCAGCTGGCTGCTCCTCTACACTCGCCACTCTGTTTGATTCATCAACCTCATCTTCACCAGTCTCCACACCTTGATTTCTTCTCTTCAATAAGTGCTTCTTCGGGGTCCAAATCTTCATTACTCCTTTCAGGGATGCTGCTGATTTTACATGTTGATCAAGACTCCAGGTCATGTGACTGCACTGTTCCTTCGGATTACAATAGATCCATCGTCCCACATACTTCTTCTGATTCTTCGGATACAGAAACTTTGTTCCCTCAGGTGCTATGATGCTGGCCTCTATGTATTTTCTGATATATTCATCGGTCAACTCCTTGGGTCCCAACCCTGATTCGACATTGATAATGATCTTAATTCCTACCACCTTCTTTGCTGTCTTCTTGCACTGTGTAATTATTATCTTGATCACACAGAATCCAAACATCACCATGAGTAATAGTGCTCCAGGAAACTTGAATATGTTCGCCATCGATTGTGAGCTCCATGAGAAAAGGGTCGTGAACCATCTATCATCTATGAGGTCTTCTGTCTCGTCTTCTATCTTGTTGTGCAGATTTGTCAGCAATGATATGGCCTCTGCCAAGGTGCCATTCTCATCATCATGTAAAGGTATGAACGTGCAACATGATGACCCAATTTTGGTGCAAACTCCTCCTTCCACTGCTGTGATCATGTTGAGGACATACCTGTTCTATGGGGTCATCAATCATATGGCTTTCAGCTCTTTTCTGATAGCATTGAATCCCTTTATGGTGTTGTTGATGGTCTGCAGAAGTTCCCATCTGGTAATCTGCAACCATTTGGCATTGGCCATCGTCTGGATCCCAGGCATGAAGATAGTTGGGAATGCCGAAGCAGTCTTGCTGAACAACCTGTGCTCATAAGGGATAGCATCAAAGGGTTCTATTGATTTTGCTGTGTAGTAATTCCCTCTCCTTGTACGATTGAGAAATTCAAGAGATCCTCTCATTCTTAAATGAGCATCTGCTTTCGGAAATTCACCAATGTTCTGGTCACACTGAGGAATCACTAGCGCTGGAACATGTATGAGCGCTAAGGAAAATGTTCCTCTCCAATCCTTGGGCAGCTTCATGTAGGCTCTGGACCCACAAGCCCAATAATGATCCATCAGGATGGCTGTTCCTTCCTTCATACATGGTACTTCAGAAATTCTGCCACATTGGCGATTGTCTCCAAACTACCATTATTTCTGAAACATAAGGACGCATCCTTAAGGTGTAGTATCTGCACTGGTCCTCCCTGATCATCAACCCATGTCAACAATCTTGTAATCTTCGGCCATTGATCTTTGCATTCTTTTCTGCATTTTCCACAACTGCTTCCCACTGTCCAGTCAATGCTACTGCTCTGCACACCAGTCCATCAACCCATCCTTCTTGAGTAAGTACTATTCCTTTAATTTGTAATTGTCCTCTTTCCCAACATATCTGTATCCCTTCTTCATTCTTGCCTTGGCAGTTTAGCATCTTATTTTCTTCGATCTTGATTTCAGCTCCATTTATTTCAGTCTGTTCATACATTATTATTTGATGCCTTGTTTCTGGCCTCTCGCTTTTCTTTAAATCTTGCACATAATTGTCTTGGGAGGATAGCTCAGTGGCAACGTGCCCGCTTTGGAAGCAAGATGGCATGGAGCAACACAGGTTCGATCCCCGGGTCAGTGCTTTGAAAGCTCTGGGTATTAAGCGTGTTATAAATAACCTATCATCATCTCTTTGAGAAATCGCTTTATTCATCCACACTATGGATGCTGGTCTTCCTTGGAACTGTCCCCTTGTCATGCAAAATGAAGATGCATCAGGCAATGAGCTTTTTTCACTGATGCTTCCGTGGCTATGATTATTCTGGAGGTTTCCAAAGCATAAGGTATGAGGGAACCCTCCTTAGATGTTCTTTCCCCCATCTTTCTCATGTGCTGATACCACATGTTATTACTCAGGTTGCTGCATTGTCTTTATAAGTATTTATACCTTCATTATCTTCCTCTATTCTTCTCTTGTGTCTTACTTCTACAATGTCAGTACTTGCATAATAATCATGAAGCCAATCAAAAAGAGTCCTTTCTTTGGGGAGAGCCATTGGAACCTTTATCTTAGTGGACATAAGTGGATCAAAAACAATTCCTTCAGTAGGAGAAATCATAGTGGCCTCTATCTCAACGGGAGCATCAATATAATAGTGAATGCTAAACAGGAGAAACAGAAAGACACCAAGTATAGTTGCACATACGTATATCACAAACCAACATATTAGCCCCCACCATTTGTGGCATTCTGGAATTGGTTGGGCTTGCACATTCCCTAAAACCGTACTACTTTCAACATTCCTCGTTTCTTGTGAGACCATTTAAGGAAAAAGAAACACTTTTTTCTCCTGTAATTGCAATGTCTCCTGGTGTCGCAGTATATGCTCAATAATGACAATTAACAACCTCCTAATCACTGGGCCATTTTTCGTATCCTGTAAAAAAGTGCAAATATCAACGTCTCTTCTGACAAGAGCAGGATAAGCTTGAAGAATAAACACAAAAATAGCAAGCACAAGTCAATGCACATCGCTATCAGCCAAAAACATGGAATTTGAATACTTCCAACAAATATGCACCAAGAAATTAGTCTAGATACTGTGCTCTTTTCCAGCTTTTAACAAGAAATTGTCATTTAGGCATAACTTTGATATGTCAACAAATCTCTAAAGTTAATTTTTCAAATTCCAGTGAATTCTCCGCAAAGGTTTGCACTCCTGCTATAATATCTATATATAGTGTCTGATTTAGTCACAGTCCAAATGCACAATCTGTATTATTCAGCTCGTTGATTTATCGTCCTTCCTTTTCATCATCGATTGAGTCTGCACACGCTGAAATCCTTCTTCTTGTCTTGCTTCTGGATTGGTAACAGTACGAGGGGGAATATGCATTTGAGGGGCGGTCTTGCTGGTGCACAATTTTACATCATATAAATGAAGCCAAGCTCGCCTTCCTTAGACCTTCACTGCTGAGGGCGTTATGTTTTCAATGATAAATGGGCCATTAAAACATGGCCCATGCCCCTTTCGGGTAAACTTCTTGATTAGGACAATGTCACCAACAAACAATTTAGGTGCTGATAAAAGTTCAGTGGATCCGGTAGCTGGATGGTTTTCATCTGTGTTCTGAGACTGACTCCTCTTGCACTTGAGTTAATCTGAAATGAGAGAGATGGTAGAGGGCATACATGTCAAATAATTGTGCAGTTCATGACCTAACAGTTTCACTGTAATCTTGGCATCACTTCTACTCCTCGATGGAGGTATAAGAGGCGTTCTCATGCGCCTCCCAGTCACTAGTTTGTGGGGGGTAAGGTGATGGTCCGAAACAGGCTGATTCCTTAGGGCATAAAAAGCTAAGGGCAGGCAATGCAGCCAATCCTTCTTTAAAGTTAGCTTGTTTTTGGCGATCCTTCATTTAAGGAGGCTGCTGAGTCTCTCACATATCCTGTTTGCTTGTGGGGGATAAGCAGAAGCAAACGTGCTTAATATTCAATAATAGTCCTATCTGTTCAAACACTTCATTAACAAAATGTGGACCATTATCGGATCTCAGCACTTCACACACACCCCATCTTGGAAAAAAGCATCACATCCTAAAGACTTTGCTCCACATGTGGCATCAGGGTTTGTACACGGACCTGCCTCAATCCACCTAGAGAAGGGACACACCACTACTATCAGATACCTGTATCCACTACACACATGCAGCATATCAACATAATCAATATAAAATGCTGAAAAGGACCATTCGGTCAAGGTATTACTCCTCTAATCATTCAGAGTGTATGCCCAGCGGTACACTTTTGACACACAATCCAATTCACTAAAAAGCATGCAACATGTTCTAACAAATTTGGAACAAACCAGTCTTCCGCAATCATTGCAGCAAAGCTTTCCCTAGTTATATGCGCGGGCTAGTGCAGCTGTTAAAGTGCTGCCTTTAGCAATGCCACTGGCATCAGTGGCTTTCCAGTGCTATTCTGTTGCCATAATGCCTCTGTGGGGATAAAGAACACCCCCTTTGTTTCCATAACTCCTGCTCTTCCTAGGGTGCGCTGCCTTGAATCTCTATTAATGTTTTTTTTGTGCAAATGATTAAACCCTTCTTGCATTACCATAATCATGACTACTTTCTCTTTGACATTTGGAGTGTCAAAACTTGAGATATCTGGGGAATATGCAACCCTTTCGGCATATGCATGTGCAGATTCGTTTCTGGGAAATAAAATCTGTTTGCTTAGTATGAGCAGCGCATTTAACAACCGCTATGGGTACTAGGAGTTGTAGTGCCTTAATAAGCCTGTCCAATAAGGATGCCTGTTGCACTTGAGTGCAGTACACTCGGAGGTAGCCCCTCTTTTTCCAATGTGCTAGTCCTGCATGTACAGTTGATGTCACATAGGCAGTGTCACTGTACACCGTCACTTCCTGCCCTTCATGTTTCTTGAGGACGACAATGAGTGCTACCAATTCTGCCGCTAGTGCTGAAAAGTGAGACGGTAGGCTAGCACTTGCTACAATTTCAAACTCCTCATTCACTCTATGCCTCACTACAGCAGCACCAGAATGCCTTTCTGCAATTCTGATCAATTTTTTCGAAGAACCATCTATAAAGAGAATTTTCCCTCCTGGCAAAGCTTTTTTTTTCACACAAGGTATATCATCATAAAATTCAACATAAATTGCACAGTCATGCACATGTGCACCATCAGCTATTGGCTCAGCTACAAATGTGGCAGGATTCACTATTTTACATGTGACAATTTTGATCGTTGGGTTCAAAATCATTACTTCATAACTTGAGGCTCTCTTAGATGTCAATGTACCTTACGGTTTCTCTAAAATGGCAAACAGAGCATGCTCCACAAAGAGGGCCAAAGAGCAGCCCATAACAATACTTGTAGACTTCTCAATTGCAAACGCGGTGGCTGCCAATGACTGTTTGCAAGGAAAGTGTCCTTTCATAAATAGGTTTAAAATCCCACTATAATATGCTAGAGGCTTGTACCCCAATGTAGACCTCTGTGTAAGCAATGCTGCCATATGTTGGGTGTCCTGAGCCACGTTTGGACTATTATGCTGCAACATTTGGGGCTGTGGGCTCAGAAAATCCAAGATGGCCGGAAAAGCCCACATTGCGCCAGAATCCAGGAAAACCGTGCAGTTTTTGCGCACACCAAAATGGCCACCTAACCTGCCACCCACCAGTGCGAGCGTGGTGGGCCGGAAGTGCCATGGGTGAAATGTGTGCAAAAGGAAAAACAGCAGTGCCGGTTGGCTCAAAAAGCACTTTGAAATCACCTTTGTTTCTCTGAAATGCAAGCTAAAAATGCCTATTTTAAACATTGCAAGATATTCAAAAATCTCAATGAACACCAGCAGACATTTGGCAGAAGGTAGACTTGTGTGCATACAAAATCTAGAAAGAGAAAGAGCCCAAAATAATGTTCATAATGAAACTAGCTGAGCTGTGGATGTCAGCAGCCTACGTTAAATTGGACTGAAAGACACTAAAATCTAAATGTTTAAAATAAATGAGGGACCTACTTTTGAGTGTCACATAGGTTGCAACTATTTAAAGGTAATAGTTTTGAACTTAGAATCAGCATTCTAGCTGCATGTGTAAAAATTGTAAGTATGATTTGGATAAAGAAAAACTGGGAAAAAAGTGACATTTGGCTGAAGCCTGGCTTGAAGAGAGTGAATTCTGCCCAGCAACTACCCGACAGGAGTTGTAACATGCTCAGCCACTCTTCACAGGCCTGGCTGCATTCTGCTGCCCCCACCAAAAGGCGATGACACCTCCCTGATTGAATCAGTGGAGGAGCACCTAGGACTGGAGGGAAACAGAACAATGAGCCTTCCTTGGCTCAGGCAAATGTTAAATTAGGGGGGGTTGTAAATGGCTTCCTCTTGAGAGAAACGGGGAGGGGCAGTGCCTCTGTGAGCAACTTGAGTTGGAGGAAGTGGACAAACCAGAAATTCCACCATGTGCTTTGGGAAACCACACCCCTCTGGGCCAGAGCATAATTTTAAAAAGATGGATAATTCATAGTACGGACTTGTCAAAATTATATAATTAATTTCATAATTCTTGTGATTTTTCTGTGCACATTTTAAGAGGTGTTAGGACTCTGTACCATGTTCTGAGGCAAAACCCCATAAATTATGGAGATTGCAGACACGGGGTTCATGCTAGAAAATGAAAATTTACTGGAATATGTGTAGAAAGGCGGTGTACATCTGTGTAATTTTTGGTAAAAATCCAATATTGGTAAACCAACTAAAAACGAAAATAAGTTGCCATTTTTGAACCCTGGCTCTTAGAAACATCAGAGTTGGAACAGAGACCTACCCGAAGTAATATATGATATGTACATGTAATTTAAACCACTTGTGTATTTGGGAAATATGTTTAGTTATGAAAATGATTTTCTAAGGTAAAAGCAAAGGGGAGTGTTCTTTCTTTGGAGCCATAAACATGACACCTGATGACATAGGATGACTCACTGCTCCCTTCTCAAATCAGGTCAAAGTGAAATCCTTGACCTATCAAATCATGAGTGGGTTGGGCATAGAAAGTTAGCATCCACACCCATTTTCAAAAGACATAAAAAGAGCCACTGGAAGCCGGACAGGGACATTCATTTTCCAACCTTCAACTGAATTCCTGCGCAGCACGCTGACAGAGAACTCCAGGATCCAGAACTCCAGAGATCCAGACTAACTCCAGAACAAAAACTCCAAAGAGCTGAACTCTTCAGCAGGCCTCAAAATCTTTTGCAAACTATTCAACCGCCGGGCTGTGCGGTTTGCTGCTTGCTAAGAGTCCTGTGTATCCAGAACAGAACCAGTACCCAGAAAGCAGTGCGGTATCCAGAATCCACTTGATCCAGACTAGCAGAACCAGAGACCCAGACCAGGCCGCTGTGAACAGAACCGGTGCCTGATTGACCCGCCGAGCAGAGAGAGCCACAGCTAAACTTGTTGACCAGATCCGTGACGAGGCCATTCCTTTCAAATTTATAGTGTGAGTACCCAGCTAGAACTGTGCAGAACCCATTTCTTAGCTTAAAATAATCTGATTCAAAACATTTGAACCTGTTTAGAACTACTGCATAATAAGAAATTGTGTGTTCCTCCTGTTGATTCAAACCTTTCAAAGCGCATCTGTCATTCCAAAACTGTAATTTCATTTCTGAAAAACTACCTTTACAAAATCGTCCGTATCTTTGGAACCGTGCATCCTAGGAACTAAATGTTTTATTTATTTTATTGTAAAGCTATGATTCCCAGCTTTCCAACAAGCTCTAAACCGACTTGCTACTCCTTATAGCGCCTCCGTTATTGTGCTCGACACACTCGGGAAAAGTGCCGTGATTTGCGATTTGGCTCAAATGTCTTCCTTTGTCAAAATAGCAGCTTCTTGCTTTCCTTTGCTGAAATTCGTTTGCAACCTGATAATCATTCATAGAGCATTGCTAAAGTGATCCTGAACTAATACAAAGTAGCTATCACCCACCCTGAATCTCTAATAGGGAATTAAAATCATTTTTAGCATATTTTTCCCTTCTTTGCATACCACATTTAAAGTACTTTTGCCTGTCTTTAAAATCATCCCTGTTTCTCTAAGCTTGCTGGGGGGAACGGGAACTGAATTGCCTTTGATTGTATTCCCGAAAACTGTGTGCTTTACTTCCATCTCCTTAGATTGCATAGGGGGGAGTGAATTGCCACAAGGGGAAAAGTGAACATATTAGCTCTTGTTGAACCCATATCAGTTTATTCCTTGCTGCATTTCCATCACTGCATTCCTTGAAATCATAAAAGTATTTTCTGCTACCTTATCCTTCCTATACTAACTCCTCATTGATTGTAAAGAAGTGTGCTAGTGTCAGATTATCTATTGTTGATCAACATTATATTTATAAGGGTGCTACCAAATATTAATTTATTATAAAAGTGTGATATATATATATTGTTTAATTTTTCCAATAAATCTTTTAAATTGCAAAACAAACCTACTTCTTGGCTCAGTGAGGTCAGGGGGATTCAAAGAGAGGGGCGTTATATAAGGGTTTATCATCCAGAGTAGAACTTGTCATAAAAATATATAAATAAGGTCTTCCCTTGGGCATCCCAGACGAGGCACTGACTTAGTGGGATTGCTGACTTGAAGTCACTTAACACATAACTGTCCCATTTGTGTGCGAAAATAAATAGAATTCCTCAGCATAATTGGGAATTCCTAATACTGGGGCTGTACAAATTGCTTTCTTCAATTCCTCATATCCTGTCTCCATCTCCTCAGTCCATTCTATGTTAACCTTATTCACATGTGCTCTCTTTAAAGCCTGTAAAAGGGATCTTGAGTACAAACTGTAGTCAAACACCCAGCTTCTGACATAATTGCATAGTCCCAAAAATGGTTGCATCTGTTTTACTGTGTGCGGTTTTACAGTTTTGATAATCGTCTCAGCTCTTTAAGGTGTCACCTTTTTTCCTTCATGTGAAATCAACTGTTCTATGTATAACACCTCTTCTTCACAATATTGTAGCTTTTCCTTGTCTACCTTGTATCCTTTGTCTGCTAAAATAGTCATCAACTGAATTGAGTCCTGAGTGCACTCATCTTCTGCAATGCTACAAATTAAAATGTCATCTAGTACTGTATCACGGCACTTTTCAAATCAGCATTGCCTAGGTCCATGTGGAGGACCCTGTTAAAGATCAATGGGTACTCTCAGTACCCTTGCAGCAGCCTAATATGCTTCAGATGAGTCTGTTGAAACCTAAATGAAGTCAAGTCTTGTGAGTCCTTGTGTAACGGGATTGAGAAAAACGCATTTTTCATATCAATCACTATGAAATATCGAGCTTCCACCGGGATACTGCAAAGTATAGTTGCCGGGTTAGGAACTTGAGTAAACTCTGCCTCTAATATCTGGTTAATCAGTCTCATGTCTTGTATGAATCTCCATGACCCTCCCTTTGATTTCTTGATAGGATACACTGTGGAATTACACGATGATTCTGATGGCACCAGAATACCTTGTTTCATCAGTGCTGAAATAGTCTGAAATATACCCTCATCACCCTCTCAAGACATGGGGTGCTGTCTTGCTCGAGGTCAAATTGCTCCTGGCTTCAAATTTATTTTAACTTCCCCTATTCCCTTTAATAATCCTGCATCATAAGGGTCTGTAGTCCATAGGACACTGGGCACTTTCTCCAAGTCCTGTTCAAAAAATGCTGGACGCTGCCATATTATTACCATTCATTGTGGGATTTCCATTTTCTCTATTTTAATCCAATATGTAATGCTCATAAAGAACACTACTTCATTGTCTGTTGAGTCTTCTCTAAAACATATCATCATCAGTAATGTCAGTCAACCTGTACCCTTCTTCGAGATCTATTACTGTTCTCCATGGTCTACCCTCATCATCCGTTCTTTCAAGCATTGCCATTTCCCTTTGTACTATGGCTGATTCTAACACTATAGGTATAGTCTGTCCCCCCTATATGTCCATAGCTATCTGTGGTCCGAACAATAATTTGTCGGGTATCCTCACAGTCTTCCCCACTAACTCAGGTAGCCATGTTAGTAAAATGCTCACCCCATAAAGAAAAACCTCTGGCTCTACTGCAACGCCTCACAGAGCCATTTGCCCTGTGAACGCCAGTATAAATTTGCCCACATTTAAGTAGTAGATTACAGGAGTGGAACACCATTCCTTCTTCAGTGAATGAAATCATCATGTTAAGTTTTGTCAAGTCTCTTCCCAAAATGTTAACTGTTGTCTGTCGTGAACACAACAATGGAACAGACATGTCACACTCTCCTGTAGAGACTGGTAATTTGTCAGTAAAAGGAACTCGACTGGTAGCTCCAGAGAACCCTTGAGCATTCATGGCAATTCCCAACATCTTCTATAAATGAACGAGTTGCCCCAGTGTCTACTCAAAAAAGAAAAATATTTGCCTCTCATGGTCACATCGACCCTTAGTTCCTCTTGCGGGTCTGGTGTCACTGATAGTACTGAACACATCAAGTTGCCCTGTGAGCTCTCCTATTGTGGGTACATGCATACTCCCGTACCTGTGAAAGGATTCCCTCCTACGACAGTGGCACCTCCTATTCTAGGTGTCAGTAATTGTCCTGTGTTTGCATATTTCTGTGTCTGTATGGGAGAGTGTTGCGACTGCCCTTGTGGTGGATTCATTTTAACTTGCTCTGGTTGCTGTGTCTATTGCATTTGCAGTACTTGTGTCCGATACACTGTCTGATCTTGGGCAAACCCTTCCCTAGTTTGTGTGATATATGGTGGAGGATAAGCTGTCCCTCGTCTTGAGAATTGGCCATTCTGTAAATTCCCTTGGCTCCCACATGCGTATGCAATGTGTCCTGTCATCCCACAAGTCCAACATACAGGTGGAGGTCACCTATCTATACTCCTTGGTTGAATCCTCCTTGTGCATTCTGATTCTCAATCTGTGCATTTTGAAACCCACGTTGATTGTTTTGGAATCCACCCCTTCCTGTATATCCAATACCTCTGCCTCGTGGCATGAACCCATTCCCTCCTTGGTCCATCTGGCGCTGATTATTCGCGGATTATTCACCTGTTATGCACCCACTGCTTGCTGCATTCTTCGTCCTTCTCTGCTGGTCAATACCGCCCCTTCTATGGAAATTTTCGACAGCTTCTTCTGAACTAATTTGGCTTCCTCTATTTTCCTAGCCTCACCTTTCTTCTAGTTTTCCTCCTGTAACAGCCGACAGTGATGCACTATCGTCAACTGTATTTCAGCCCATGGCTTCGCTCCCATTCTCACTTGTTTCTTCAGTTGCCTCTGTGCTGGCTCTGGCAATCCCTAACATAAAATGTGGTAAAATACTGCTACCATTTTTCCCCACGGTTCCCACATTTCACGTTGCCAACGCTGTTGAATATCCTGAATGTAAACAAGAGGGTCTTCATCTTGCTTCATCTTACTTGTCATAATTGCACCCATAGCTGATGTGTCGAGATACTGCACCCTGAGAGCCCTCCAAACATCTGCTCTAAAATTATTGAATAGCGCTCGATTGTGTGCTGTGTTTTGTGCTGTCACACTTGAATAGCCTGCTTTCCTCCATATGTCATCAGTTCTTTCCCCAGGAATAGCTGTCAAGAGACCCTTAATATCCCCTATAGCCAACATGTTTCCTCCTGTCATTTTGTCTAACTCATGTATCCATTTCCCAGCACCCAATGTCAAACTCTGGAGTTTGCACTTTTAATTATCCTTATCCATCTGCAAACATGTAATATACTGTGGTCTTGTTCCCCCTTTTTCCAATAAGGGAAACTGCGTAAACTCTGACCCCCAATCGGCTCCCAATGTCTGCCTGTTCACATATGGCAGTGATTCTCCCTTCTCACTATACAATCATCCTATGGGATGCTCTGGATATGCTATGGGATCTGGCGTTCTAAACTTATGTTGCTCTAAATTGGACCATCTTACTTCCTTTAACGTCTGCAGGCTTCCCTCGGGGGCACACATGCTCTCTCCCTCTTCCCCAAGTAAAGATTTTGTTTCCTCGTTTGACATGTCTAATTCCCAACTAGTGTGACTCTCATCCCCTTTACCCTTATCTAAGTACAGTCTGCATAAGGATAAGGCTCCGTGCTCGATGCTGAATGGATTTTCTTCTTCGCTTTGTGACTGGAATACTAGGGACTGATCTCCCTTTCTTGGGATCCAGATTTGCTGCCTTCCTTCAATTCTTGATAGGCCTTATCGATTCTGCCTCTGACACTTCTTATATCAAAATTCTCTTCAAGTGCTACTCTAGATGCTGCTGACGTTGCCCCTTTACCGGAAGAAACTCTTCTATTCTGTCCCATCATATTGTTGGGCTTGGCTCTACTTGTTCCTTACGAACAAGGCTAACGTCAAAGTCTTGCAGTCTCCTTCTTTGTTCTAACTCTTCATCTAATTCTCTTTGTTTTCTCATCTACTTTCTAATTACTTCCTCTTCTTGTCTTCTCTCTTCTTTCCTCACTTCTGTTCTCCTTTCCTCCTCTTCTATTCATCTCTATATCCTTGTATCCCTTAATTTATGAGCTTCCTCCTCCTCTCCCTTCCTTTCTTTACTATTCCTATCTTCTATTGCTTTCTGCCTATTATCATACTTTCTTTGCTCCTCTGCCCGTTCCTGCTTTTTGTCTTGCTCCTCCTGATACATCTGTTCTCGTTGTTCCTTGGTCTTTCTTTTGTGCTTAGCTTCTTTCAAGCTGTGCTCTCGTTCTCTGTCTTTTCTATCTTGCTTGTCCTTATCTTCCCTTTGTCTTACTTCCTCGATGCTATTCCCATCTAGCTTGAGTAATATCTGTCCTCCCAACCATTCGTTCTGCACGAGTGTTACCTTTCAACTTTGTCCTTTTCCCCTTTCGATCTCTTAATCTCTCTTTCTATTTCTGTCGATATGTTTCACTTATCACTCTTATCTTCTTTACCTTTTATGATCTTAAAGATCTCTTCTTTCCTCCTACTCTCCTCTGGACTATCGGCACTGCTATAAGCAGGCGGTTTGGATATCAGATTGCTCTACCCCGTCGCTGCTTTCAGTTCGTTTAGAGGATACAACCCTGCTTCTTCCACACTACCACCTTTCACTTCAGGCGAGGCATGGGGAGCTGAGGGCTCAACACTTTTTTCCTTACACTGATCAAGCATCCACTCCTCAGGTGGTGGATCTACCTTTTCTTCTTGGTACATTTTCCAAAGCTCTGAAATAGCAAATGTTTTCCTCTTGTAAGCAGCATGCAAGTATTTGATCATGTGTTGCAATACAGCTTTTGACAATGATCCCCCTTTTGGCCACGGAATGAACATCTTATTTGCAGTGCCTTTCACCCATTCCGCACTATTGTATGTGCTTGCGCATGTGTTTTGGCAATGTCTTACATAAATGCATCAGAGGAGTGTCTCTCATTTTGATGAGTCTCAATTGACTGTCAAGACTTACTAGATATTATGAAAATACTTCACTGCTTTCAATATTCTTAAAACAACAAATATGAGCGCACTCCAACAATCGCTGCTCAAGCCTCTGTCTATCCCTGGATTGGTATCAACCACTTCCCTAGATAGTTCCTTTAGCTCCTTAACTTTCCTTCAATTCCTTTACAACTTACATCTCTTTTCAACACCTTAACTCAACCAAATACAGACAGACAAACTAGTCGACTTTACACATTTACTAAAAAATACACTGTGATCACCTTTTTTCTCCTCGCCCCCAATCAATATCCTGTCACAGGATTTAGCTTGTCTCCTTATGTAAACCTGTTTACACGTAGCCTAGAGACTCCGACTGGAGTGTGAGACAACCTCTTGTAGACCCTCTTGAGTTAGGCTTCTGGGCCCTTTTTTTCTCTATCTCTACTCAGTATTTGACATTACTTTTAAATTACCACAATCCTGTCCTCTTAATTTGCCATTTCCCCCAATGTACTCACCATTCGGTCGTTTGAATCAAGACCCTCTGTATCGTCTCCTCCTTCAACTGACCACTTTCACCTTCTGTCTGTAAAGCGCCTGTGGAAACCAGGTGGGGATTACATCAAAGAGGGACCCTGGGCACCGTCTCGATTTTCTTACAAGTTTTCTATTCAGCCGCTCTCCACAGCATACCCTTCAGTCTTCCAGCTAGACAGCGGAGGATGTACGATCGTCCGAAATCCTACGGTTAACAGGCCGATGGGTCCGAACCATCCTACCACTGCTACCAAGTAACCATATGGGCCTTAATTTAGGTAGTGTGTCATGCAGGTGGATGGGAACAGAATAACTCTTTACTCCAAAAATCAGACCCACTCAGGAAGAAGGCAAAGTCTTTTGACTGTTTTAATATCAATTATCTAAAACAGAGAATTAAAACGCATGTCAACGGACGTGGCACAGCATTCTCGCTCTCAAAGCATTTCATAAAAAACAGAAGTTATATAGTAAAAACTTGTCATATGTGATGTCATACTATGTGGCAAATAAGAAAAACCTACGGAGGATTGTGGTTGGCTGAAAAGGAACAGCTATATATACTTTCTATAGGGACTGGGATTGGGTCTCTACATTCAGGTGGACTCTATATGGACTGGGACTCGGATTGGGTCTCTACATACAGGTGGACAATTCATTCCCACCCCTAATGCAAGTTATCTTCATCAGTTATTGGAAACACGGTACTCTATTTGCTCTCAAACTATAGAACTCTTCGTTATATGGCCCTTTACAATTGGTAGGCATGCTCGTGCCCTTCTGGAACATTCGGTTCACTTAGCAGCATGTGAACTCTGACCCAGGTGTCAGGGGGTGGACTTGACTGTACCTTTCCACTCAATTAGCCCATCGTCTCTCATCACCCATGTCTTCTGCCATGCAGATTGTCTTTGAACTTGGCCTTGCAATGTGTTCCCGTCTTTGGGAACATAAGGGAGTACAGGCACATTCTCCTCAAAGTTCCAGACAGCGTGCCCAACTCTATTCTCATCCTCAGCTCACGTGACAGGAGACCACAATTCAACCCATTTTATAGCATTTAATTTTCTTGAATTAATAACCTTACACTCATGGTGTTCTTTGCTTGCACGTTAACAAGGGATAATTCAGCTTCTCATGTTCACTGTTCTTTGAGGATAGATGACCAGTTGTTGGATGCCTTCAGTCTTGACACCAGTCCAGACAGTTCTTTTCGCTTCTGTCATTCTCCCAGCTAATTCTTTGCTGCAATGCAGTCTTCAGCCCTTCTCTTCATGGTCTGAACTCACTAAAATTGTGACACCGATGTACATCTTCTATATAATGGCAGCTTCGCCTGCAGTCTATTCACTACGTATAGCCAGCTTCTATAATCAGTTAGTCTACTTGTGTTGCTGCATCTGTACATTTATTAAACAGCTTGCATTTTCTATAGTGCTTTTCACACATGCAATCTTCCTTTTGGAAATGAAAGTTTACTCGAGTCTACTTCGTCATCAGTTTCTATAAGGTCCATACATTCTCTTCATCAGCCAGTCTACTCTGTATGTCATGCTCATTTCTTGTGACGTCACCAACTCCTTTTTCTCTCCTTTTCAAATTCCTTCAGGGATCTTCTCCAAGAGATTATCATCTATTCGGGGATATATTTGATTGGGTTTTCTCAGTGGGTACCTTTTCTCGAAGACTCAAAGCGGAATAGTCACAACTGTTGGTGTCATACATGGCACTATTTCAGGCTTCCAGTATAAAGGCAGTAGGTGGTCGGTACTTCCTGCAGAGGCAGTTGGCTACCCCTGTACAGTGTCTTCAAAGCACACATTTCGTATTGCTATTTTTTTTTCCATAGAATATTTCAATGTAGATTTTTGGGTTAAAAGGTACACACCTTTTATACTTTGCCAGCAGTGTTCTAGGAAAATCTCCTCTAGCTGTTTTCTTTTCTAGGGTATTGATTAATTTTGTGAAAGACAATGTTCATTTCTATTTTGAATTTTCCTCTATTATTAAAGGCCAGTTGAATTAAATGTGCGTCTTTCACTTTAGGATATGTTCAGTCCCTTTGTGTATGTTAATGATCCCCCAAACTTTGTTCTGCACTTGAGCCCTATTGATGACATTCGAAGACCTGCAGAATTTCTCACTCTGACTGCCTCAGTACTTTTCCGGTAAAAAGGTTTTGTTTGATTGCACTATCCTGCAGCAAAAGCATTTTGCCATGTCTGGCGAAGGCCAATCCCTGGAACATGTAGTCACATTAGGCATGTTTGGATTACTTACCGTTGATCTTCATTACTGTTTGTCCTGCTCTTCCTCGTCACATTGTTTTCTTTTGAGGTACCCATCTCTACAAATGATTCATCTCCCTCAGCCGGCTACTCCAAGATAAACCACACTCCTGATATTGCTAAAACCGTAATATTAACAGTTTTAATTCAGATATTGAACATCAGTTTATTTGATCCCCATGGATATTAATGACTAATTTAGTGACATCATTTTGTGCAATGCAAATAAAGGGGCCCTGCAAATTCTAGGGCCACATCCATGCATTTTGTGCATGCAGGCTGGTTATCTATGTAATCCTAGCAGGTACCCTCCTCTCTGCAGTTTACAGCTCCCGAGGGTGGACTGTATAGTCCAATACATCTGTACATATCTATTGATTTGTGCAAGAAATGTACATATGATGTATTCAGTCTTGTGTCCCTTTTTCTATTGCCGACGCTCTCTCCTTTACATACGTACCTCCCACACCCCATCCCCCGACGTACTCTGTGTGTATCCCTCAACTTTAGAGTGACCAGATGTCCCGGTTTTCCCTGGACAGTCCGGGGAAATCACCCTCTGTCCCAGGGTCCCGGAAGTTTTTTCATTTTAGAAACCCCATCCATCCCGGTTTTTCATGGTCTGGTGGCTATGGGCCCGGTTTTTGTCGGGACCTGATTTTGAAATCCCGAAATCGGGTCCTGGCGCGACTCTTCCTGCATGAATAGGGGCGCAAAGCCCATTTCCTCCCACTTCCCCCATGCTCTCCTCCAATGAGAGGAGTGTGCCTGTGAGCACACACCGTCCCCGCCATCCGCAACAGGCCAGCGACATAGAAGTAGGACTACCGTTTTATTTGTATTTACGTTAGTCCTACTTCTATGTGCTCTGAAACACTTGTGTACGAGCGCGATATGAATAAAATATCATGTATATCTATGGCCTGTGCCTTTTTTTTTATCTGGTCACCCTACTCAACTTGCACTTTGGCAAAGCACCCAGCACTGGGACTGCCACGTTGTTATCACGCCTACGGCACATGACTTCCGACAGAAGCCCTCACTTCCTCTCTCAAATAAACATAAAATAAAATGATATTCCTTGCTTTGTTTGTGCCAGCTGTCCTATTTGCCCCCTCGCTGCCCCGCCCCACCCCGCATGCTGCACCGAGGGCGCTGCTTGTCAGGGCGGGCCTGCTGGGCAACCAACTGCAGTGGCTGCTGGGGACCGAAAACCAGCGCAGCTCGCCTCACCATGATTAATGGCGGCGGGAGCCTCGAGTGGAGTGAGTGGGGAGTGGGCCTGGATTCAGCGGGGAGAGGGCGAACCGGTTCCCGTCACCAGCACCAATGATAGGCACTTATCGAACGATCCATCTTTTCTGTAAACTGCCAACACAAAGGTGTGAAGCCGAGCGAAAGTGACACCCTGGCCGATCGCTCCCAAGGCTTTGAAGACGGGATCCCTCGAGGGTCTGTTTACGTTCGGTGCCACGGGGCCAATTCCAGCGTGATTAAGCACTCAAGGTGTGAAAGAGCAAATTGGCTGGCATTTGCCAAAACACCTGCCCCAAAGAATGCTCCATCACAGGCGTGGCCCTGGGGGCATGGAGACAACAACACAGGGGGCATTATAAGTACAGCGTCATAGAGAAAAGGGCTGGGTCACAGGTGGAGGTCAGAATTAAGCGCTCCGAACTGTGGGAAGCGCTTTCCCCTCGGCGCTATCACGTGTTCCTGAAACTGCTTTCCTATGTATTTCCAGACAAAGTACATAGAATGATAATGATGTAACATTTATATAGTGCTTTCCTCAAGGCTATTAACAGAGAACATATTTACATGCAATTCTCGCCCAACCAAAGGTGGTACTCATTTATGGACCTCGGAAGGATGAAAGGCTGAGCTGGTTTAGCCGGAATTCGAACATATGATCTGCAGATAGCACACAGACCGCAGCAGCGAGCGCTCAACCCGCTGAGCTATCTTACCAGCGAAGAAGAGTAATTCCTGCCTGGAAAACATCTGCATGAAATCCTATATTAATCCCGCCTCTGTGCGATTCCTCTGCGTCCTGAGACTCCTCCGTGCGCTTATTTAAATATGATGTATTGCCTGCTGATTGGGGGGTCGGATCCGGCCTTACTCTCTTGCAGTTCAATCTTTGTAAAACGCCAGCGAGGGTCTGAAAAATGGAGGGCCGTGAGCAATTCATTCCGACCCGAGCTCGAGACGCAGCGTAACACCGCATCCCTGCTCCCTGCCTAGCGCCAGCCAATAGGGACGCAGAAGGAGCAGGTCTTCTTTGAGCCTTCACGTGAAGCCCCTGGAATAAACACGGCAAGTGGGGGTGAGGGGGTCGCTCGTGACAAAGGGTGATACTTTCAACGCTTGTCCAGGCGTTGTGTGCCCTGTCGTCGGGAGGGGTGATTTATCTGGCACAGCTGTAGACAACAAAGAGGGAAGGGGGGCGGGGCGGGGCTGGATGGAGGTAGAAATGCCTGTGAGGAAGGGGTTAAAGGCTTGCACCTGGGCACCTCCCTGCAGGTCAGGCTGCTTATCAGTCAAAGCCCCCACTTCACATGAGTGCTTACCCCCCCTCTGAGCACCTTGTACAATCAGATTATCTCTTGGACACAGGACTTCAAATAGCGCTCCGAAAGATGCGCCCAGATAATTACACCTTTACTTAAATGCTTTGTTTATCGGGGTGCCGCAGCTGAGAGGCAGCAGATCCTACAGATAATGAGCTGTCAATCTCAATTAATCCAAGTGTTTAGTGTGACAATGCGGGTTCCCCTCTTTCCCAGCTGCTGAAGGTGACGTGCTCACTCACTCTTACACGGGGGTGACTCACTGACTCGTCTTTCAGTTTCACCAGAGAGGGAAAGAGGCGTGCTATGCTTGCTCCCCTCTACTGGAGTTATCAAGTGGCAAAGCACTTGCAACCGGAGCGAGGCCGAGATGTCTTCATTTGAAAAACAAAGTCTCTGAGACTGCTGGGGTCTGCTGGGGCGTTCCCAGCACAGCTCGCCCGCTCCCCGTTTCCCCACATCCAGATTCCCGCCTGCCATTGTCCCCCATTCTCTGTGCCTCCAGTCACTGACGAGTGGCATGGCCCATGTGTGTGTGAGGAGATTTACAAAGTGCAATCCTCGGTCAAGTGAGTGCTCTACATATGGGAAACACGCAGAGTTTGCAGAAAGGGTTGGGGCGGGGAGAGGGGGGGGGGGCTTGAGCTGGCTTTGCAGGTGAGAAGTAGTGTTTGGACACTAAAGTATTTCTCACTTTCTGGGTCCACGTGGGTGCTGGGAACACATTTCACGGCGTTAGGTCCTTCCCTTAAAAGGCCTGTGACTGGAATGACACAAAAAGAAAAAAACACATTTCTATCCCTGTTTGAAGGATAGAAATGCAAGTGGGACCACAGTGGTCCTTAACGCTGCTATTTTACTTAAAACAAATAAAATCATGGCATTTTCTGGACTGACCCAGTCATGCAATGTGCACGCCCCTTTGCCTGTATCAAACAGGCACAGGGGAATGCCTTTGTTTTCTGAGCATTTTAAAGTGCACTCCATTTTTGAATATGGGATGCACTTGAAAATCTGCAGACATGCTGCCTAATGTGTGCACATGTGCAAAGTGCATACAATAGAGGATTTGAATGTGTGCATCTATGATGTGCACGTGCAGATGGGCTTTGGGATTAAGGCACATCATTTTGATACAAAAGATGACATGCACTAGCAGGAAGTGACCATCATTTGCAGGAAACAGTTCTGAGAAGGATGCCCTATATCTTTAAGGTTAGGGTTCTCAAAACACCCCCTTTCCCTTCACATATTTGTTTGTCTCCACTTGTTGGTGGCAGGCTTTGTTAGACTAAAGTGAGAGTAGCGCCCAGTGGATTAGGTGGGATGCTAAATCGAGGGGGGGGCTCTCATTAGGGGCGTGTCCTAAGTATGTTTGTACTTAGGCTATGCCCCCTAATGAGCACCCCCTCTTGCCCTGGGGGAGGGGGGTATTGGGCTTGTGAAAGCAGGGGAGCTGGAGCGCACTGGCATTGTTACTTTTGGTGCGCCCAGCACCAAGGGTTGGCCGCACCAAAGGTGTGACACCAGTGTGCCCCAGCTCTCACCCGCAGCAGGCAGCCCTTTCATTCAAGGCGCTACGTTACATTTTTTGTAATGCACACTATGTGCCCTAAGGGATAAAGTCGCAGACAATTGAACACAACAAAACACAAAACATAAAGGTAGATTTGAGCCCAAGGGTCATAAGCAGAGGTTAGGAGAAGCCAGATCTGAGAATAAGAGAATATTTAAGAGAATAAAAAAGTTTTCATTTCTTTCTTAAATACGGGCAGAAAGGTTTGGCATCTTAACGCAGTCGGTAGCTGATCCCAAAGCTTGGGGGCCACCAGAAAAAAAGCACCATTCTCAGCTTTTGCGGTTATACTCCAAGGGAGGAACAAGTAGTTTTGTCCACAGGACCTCAAAGCCCTACCATTAACTTTGTCAACGATAGAAGCCTGCAGGTATGCCAGCATAAGGCCAAGCCTACACTTAAAGGTTATGACTAATAACATAAACTTTGCACGTGCCTCTATCAGTAGCCAATGGAGGGAGTGCCTGGCATCCAAGACATGATCTAGGTGGGACAAACCCATCACTACTCTGATTGGCCAGTTATGAACTATCTGGAGCCTATGAGCTTCTCGCTTACTGAGTCTGACCAGGAGAATACTACAATAGTCAATCTTAGCCCCTATTATGACTCTGGCAATCGTTTCCGCACTTGCCTGAGTAATAAGGGGTCTAAGATACAAGAGCAATTTAACGTAGTAAACTGAGGCAGAGACCACACTGGTTACATGAGGAGTCATAGAAAGTGACTGATCGAGAATCACCCCCAAGATGTTTATTTTTGGAAGGGGAGTAATATTATCCACCAGCTACATGGTTAAAAACCAAGGGCTCCTTGAATGAAAGGGCTACCTGCTGCGTGAGGACTCTGTACTCCGAAACAAGAGGAGGACTGGAGGGCCCAGTCTCTCCTTTTGTTGCCGAGTAAAGAGGCATTTTACACATCATGAAGGCACATTTAAAAGGCTTCATGCTGCATGATGACTCTGCTCGAAAACAAAAGGAGGCACCAGGTTCTCCAGCCCTCCACCTGTTTCGGAGCTCAGAGTCATCTGTAGCCATGTAGCCGAGGCCATGGTTAGACTGGCTGTCTGCAAATGTCAGTACTTCTGAAGTGATGACACCTGCAGGCAGTCTGTGTAACTGTTCAGCGCTTCGGCTGCACGTCTCCCTGAGGTGTTGGCATGGCTGGGGCTAGTCGCAGTGGGCCCTGACTGAAGACTGCCGGGGCTTGGCATGCACTAGCCCTGGCCCACTTAAAGCCCTGGTAGCACCTACTATACACCACGGGACTCCCTTCTGGGATCACCAGATAAATCAAGTCCAATAGTCAAGCTTTGTTTTGCAAGCGAGTAAGTGGGATCTAATCATTGCTATTGCCTGCCCCAGAGCGAGGGCTATAGTTTCCAATACAAGATTCAAACTGTGTGTGACTTGGTTTTGGATTTAGGGTCTGAAAACCCACCTAAGAGAATGCCAGGAAGATGAAACCAGAATATGTCAGACTCCCACTGATTGGTTGCCTGACAAAAGTTTGAGTGGATGAAAAGCTGTGATTGGGAGATGAGTGTGAGTTGAAAGAAATGTATTGTTGTAGCCATCATTGTGGTCACATGCTGCGCAACATGGTGCACAAAGTTAAGGTGCACTTGCTTCAAATGTGAGTGCTGAATTTCAAGGGTTTTGTTGTGTTAAATCTGATCACCTTAACTCTCTTTTAACACTGACCATGTTTCACCAATACATTTATTTGGAGCTAGTGGCCTAAAGACCCATTGCCCCCTGTGCAGCACATGTGATCACTGTAGGTGTAACATTTCCTTTTTTATCCACACTCTCCTGATTCCCGTGATATTCCCACAATAACGGCAATGTACTACACATACATCAGTAATGATCCAGCCATGCCCGCAGTAGTCCACCTTTATTTCTCCTGATAATCCAAAGATGTTTGAAAATGAAAAACTCTTCCCAGTACTCTCAGGCACTCACCAAGGGCCCCGCCCCCATCTTTCCATGGTCCTCCCACACCCCTCAACTGCCTTTTCCCTCCCTGGCCCTTTCCCATTACCATCGTTCACTATTTTGATTGCGTGGTGCATGTTCTTTTCCAAGAGTTTCTTCCATTGTAGCCATGGGAATCTTGTGAGATCCCTCTGATAATGCAAAAACATTCAAACTGTAACTGGCTTCTCACACCACCCCCAACTTTCCAATTTCACATGGTATCCTCTTTCCCCCTCCCCATCTCTATCCTGATGGAGTTGTATCCCTTTTCCTCCTCCAAATAGCTTTATGAGCACTTTTCAACTTTACATATTCCATTTACCCAGTTATTACTCCGGTAATTACTTGCATCGAACAAAAAAACAAAAACAAATGGTGGATTTTAATTTCTGAAAATTCTCTCTACTGATGAGCACCATGGCTGATATATTTATTTGTTTGACAGCAGGGAGCACACCCTTTCCCATCAAATATTTTAAAAACTACTGCACAGATTAACCCCAAACCTGTCCCGGAAATTAAGTCAATGAGCCTCATTACCAGTTTGCCGGTCCGTTAACAACGGTGCTGGTAAGCTATCGGCACCATTGTTACTGGACCGGCAAACTACGAGTGCTGCTCGCGGGTGCCTTTCCGGCCGCCAGGTCTGAACTGGCGGGCGGACTGGCACCCGCAAGCAGACCTTGACAGATGCACTTGCACCATTCATGAATGGTGCCGGTGCATCCGGCCTCCCCATTCCCATTGAGTGCATTGGGACACAAATGGGAATGGGGAGTAATAATTACCGCCACCCAGCAATGGGGATTTACCGGGTCCACCGGGGCTGTAATGCCCCGGTATGTCCCCATTGCCGGGTGCCGGTAAATTCATGACTCCGGCACAGCTACCGCCAGGGTCTTAATGACCCCCAATGCTTCTTTTCCAAGTTGTTTCTTATTCTGTCCAAATCTGTCAAGCGGTTTGAATGGGAGTAGGCCAAAAACTGCATATGTTTGCTTTCTTAACTATTTCATTTATTAACAAATATTTTCCAAAATGTCCAGTCTGTGGGGGGTTCCCATGATAAAACTTTTGTTTGGAAAATATCAGCCCTATCCATCCTGCAAGTCAAAAGTTAATAAGAATAGCATTTCTGGATTTCCTATGACTCAAGGCTATCACCTTAACTATAGGATGGCTATTGCTGCTCTATAATATGATATATGATATGATATGATGTGATATGGCATTTGTAACGCGCCTATACACAAGTGTTTCAATATATAAATACATATATATGATGTAATTTAAAGAGTCAATTTCTTAGGATAATCTCCTGTTGCCAGCCTCCCTGGGAGGGAACCCACGATGTGCGAAAGACAGACGCAGATAATGACTAGCCGGGAGTATGTTGTTTTAATCACCCATTTTACAGGCTGACAAAAGAATATCTCGGCTTTTCCTACATTTTAGGCAACACCTACAGTGTGGAAAAAATGACACAAAAATGTTATGCTAATATGAACATACTATTTTGATAGGCCAATTTACTTGAAGGTCAAATACATCCCTTGGCTTCCATTGGACATAAACACTTCCTGTCACAATGACCTAATTTATGATAATCATCATGACTAGGTGTTTTCCAAATTTCACAAAACCATGACATATATTTCACAACCTTAAAACTGTAAAAAGCAGGTTTTGGAAATGATGCTTGTTTCCAGACTTCTAACACATTCTGCCCAAGTTCATCCTGCTTTGCTTATCTCCTTCAGCTCACTGCCAAATTTCATTTATAAAAAAAACCTTTGAACATCATCATTAGAAACTGAATATTCCTACTATTTAAACTGTTGAATTACTACATACTGGCTTCTGCCCAATGAAATCCCTTTTTCACACAACACTATATTTTCTGTTTGCTCAACACTTCTAAATTTTCCTGGGACCTTGAGGCCTGTAGCCATCTGTAATGTAATGGCTGCCTTTCACTGACCTATATTGTATATGAGAAATCTATATTCTTTGTTAATTATGTTGTGCACAATGTAAGCATGTCTTTATGTTTTATGCTTGTCCTAGATACATGTGTGTAGTATCACCTATTTTCTAATGTACCTGACTATAATAAGGGCAGTCTGGCTGCCTCAATGAACAAAGCTTCTAACTTTTACAATGTTGGATGGGAGGGTGGGTCACATGCCCGTGAATGACATTTTCACCTATTATCAGAGTGGGGGAGGATCTATTCCTCTTCATAATCATAATCGTACATGGAAGATTTAAAAAGAAACTATCTACAAAACCACCACATGGTGCTGTAAAAAAAAAGAGTGAGAATACAATGATGGAAGGGCGGAAAGAGCGTGGAGGGTTGAAGGGGTACTGTGGGGATGTGCTATCGGGTTTTTAGGTTCCTTTTTGAACTGCAGACAAGATACATATGTTATTATTGTTATGATTACTACCATTATTAGGGCATTAATTGAGCAGAAACTTTGCTTCAGGAACTAACAGGGCACTTTACAAGTCACAGGGGTTACACAGCGAAGCAAGCAAGTGACAAGGGATCAATGCAAGGGAGTAGGAGGGCAATTAAGCAGCAAATGGGTCTACAAGCAATCAGGGGAGGTAATGGGGTGGAGTAGATCGGCAAGTGTCAAGTTAGGCAGGGAGTACAGGAGGTGTGGACCTAGGTGTTATGGAGGAGCCATTCCCTGAAGGGGAAGGCCTTGAGATCCTACATGAACTGCAGACGAGATAGGGATGTCTGTTTGTATGTTATTACAGCACCAGGATGCACCGGAGGAAACAGTATGTTGTCTGTTTCTTTCCTTCTTGCATCTATTAAATACTGGTGGTCTGTTGATGTGGTGGCATCTGGTGCTTGGAGGCCACAAGAGATTCTTTTTTTTCAGCCAGATAGAATGGAACTTTGTTTTTAAGTGCTTTCTGTGTGATGTAGGCTACTTTGAAAGTGGTGTATGCTCGGAGAAGTACACAGAATAGCTCTCTAGGTATCTGGAGGTTGGCACTTCCCCAAGCAGTAATAATGACAAAGTAATGGTGAGTTACCGTGCATTTTTGTCCTCCCCAATTTCCTCAGTAAAGTTTACCCCGACTTCTCAGACACTACCAATTTAAGAAAACACCCATAGGATCTGTGTGAGGCATTTAAAAGTGGTGTGCGGATTTGGAGAAGGGGAAGCATCTAGGTTATGCGCGGTACAATGATGTAGCTTTGGCATGCTGCTCAGTGCCGGAGGTCGCTGACTGGGTTTTAGGTGCCCCATGAACTGTAGCAGATACAAGTACCTAACTCAGAGAGCCTGCCATTTCCCCCTGGTACATTTGGACTGCTTTGTTCAGCCACCATTCAAAAGAAAGCTGAAGTAAGTTGTGCTTGCCTTGTTTAGAAGGTTACTGGCTTCCCTAAGCGCAATGCAGAGTGAATCCCTCGTAACAATGTGTAGCATTTTAAGGCAGTCTTTGACTTTCACATTTCATGATGATGACTTGGTGGCCCCTAACAATAATGATAAACAAAATACAAGTCCCAGAATGCCAAACAAAACGCCCTGACTGGCATATAGTATTATGGTAGATAAATATATTGGCTTTCTTCGTGTGACAGTTTGTAATCAAATCTTCAGATTTTAGATATGTGAACTTCAGAAAAATCTTTTCACTGGACACAACAAAAAAGCTGATAGACCGGGAGGGCCAAAGCTATTTACTTCTCTTAAGATGGCCGTAAACTGTCCCTGTATGACTGCACATGCCCAGAGAATATGAGTATAGTCATAATAGGTTAATCTGTTCTGAAATATTTACTTCACAAGAAAGTGACACGTCACGAGCCAGGACTGTGGTGCGACGAGGATGTCAGCCATGTTTGTCCCAGGACCTGCTACTATCTGGATATTTGTGCCAGAGGGCGGCTAATAAGGGCTGATGCCCCTGGCAGGCCAGTACTGAGGACTGGGCCTGTTTCTCCCTGGGAAGGCACAAGATGTTTGTACTGATAGGCAACATGTGGAGGGCTTCTTGGGGTACCACAGGTACCGCTTGGTATGCTGCATAAACCCGGACTGGCGCGCAAGCATCAGTTCCGCCCCTTGGCACGTGACCAGGCTTCCTTGGCACGTGACCAGGCTTTTCCCGGGGCACGTAACATCACATTTGGAATTTCCCAATGGTTTTCAATGACATGCCCCATGCATCATACGAGCCCTTGGAGCAGCTGACAGACAGACAGACAGACAGGCTTCCTAATGGAAAGCTTTGTTCCTGCTGGCGATGTCATCGGCCCCACGTGTATTCATATACACCTTTTTAAACGTGTGCACTTTGTTCGTACACTGTTGTTCGATATGATTTCTTTAAATTGGGGGTCGCCCTATACCTCCCGTGTAGTGCACACCCTCACCCCTTATGCCCCAACCCCTCTAACTCCGTACACATGTACATATAGACATACATGTATAAGTAGTCGATTGACACATTTAAACAGCTGTCTACCAATACACGTCTTACAATGTCATCCATCAGTATGTTGGGTGATTTAAGGGCACTACTTTACAGGCCTTCCTATCTCAGGGTTGTGTCAGATTCCTGGGTTCAAAGATGAGGTGCAAATGTCCTCCACAAAACATTCTTCTCATTTGATTCAGACAAGGATGCTCACCTCCCAACACAGCAGTCCATGGAGGGGTCAGGGAAGCTGTGATACACACTTAGAGGCAACAAGTCTTCCTCAGGAATCTTCACTCCGTGGCTTTATCCGTGATCAACATGGGGCTTGGTGTAGGGTGGGCTGCACACAATAAACCACAGCGACCCATTTTAGTTGCCCACGGTGGGGTGTGTTTGCACATATTGCAATGTTCTCTGGTATATCCTCCAATGACCGAAAAAGGTGATGAGGGAGGGCGGTTCCTAGTTTGAACCTTGAGTACGATTGTTAATTTGCACGATAACAACTCTCCCCCCTCCTCATCATATGGCCCGTCCTGCCCACCTGGCGCAAAGGGGTTTGACAAATCCATTGAACAGGGTGAAATAAACATTTCAGGAGTGGGAAGGGGCAGCCGCTCTATGATAGATCCCCCATGGGAGGAACCATGGTAGAGTCGCTTGGAGAGGAGAGGAGATAGAGAACTATTTAAGAAAGTCTTTAAGCAAGTGCAGTAGGAGTTACCTCGATGAGTGAGTAACCCGAAACAGGGGGCAGTTGAAGTAATGGGGCATACCATTCATAATCAAGGCATTTTACCACCAGTCGGTT
This sequence comes from Ambystoma mexicanum, assembly GCF_040938575.1. Classification (NCBI taxonomy): domain Eukaryota; kingdom Metazoa; phylum Chordata; class Amphibia; order Caudata; family Ambystomatidae; genus Ambystoma; species Ambystoma mexicanum. The sequence continues at coordinate 95,048,313 of NC_090929.1, read as the reverse complement.
GTCGACTAAAATCTATTGGTATCTATCCCTTTCATAATGTGTGCAGGATGGGCTCCATAGAGCATCCAGCAAAAAATGACTAATATAGACAGCGGTATTCATAGAATCTCTTTAGTCACTTGACCAATCATATCCCCGTCGCTCACCGGATTATGTTCAAGTGGAAACGTACCAAAATGTTACCTTCACAATTACGACAGCCGAAAATGCACTTTTTTTTTGTTGGACCCCCCCTTACACGACATATATATGAGGGGGTATAGAATATAATATTAATATGGGGGCTGTGGAGGTCTCCCCCCACATATATATGTGGTGTAAAGGGGTTTAAAAAAAAGTCGGCATTTTCAACTGTCGCAATAATCACATAGATCCTGTTCAAGTCTATGTTTATAGTGCACCAAGCCTTTTATGGCATGGGAGCAGAATTCCTGCAAGCCAAGTTCATCCGCTACTTGCCCACTCGCTCTCTTCGATCACAGGCCACCCTGTGGGTGGCAGTGCCCCGTTTTAGGTTAGCCCAAAAAGGAGGACGTGCCTTTTCAGTTGCAACCGCAAAAGCATGGAACGACCTGCCCCTTTCCCTACGGAAGACTACCGACCACTTTGCCTTCCGTTGGAAACTGAAGACCTTGCTTTTCTAGTCACAGCAACTCGGAAATACTCCTCATCTCTCCAGCGCCATGATGCCTTCGGGCGAACGTACGCTAAACAAATACAGCTAACATAACACAATAAAGCAGTTTCCACCAGGGAGCTCAATTCATACTGGACATACCCGTGTAGGGGTTCCTACACCTGCATTAAGATTGACAATATCCCTTCAACAAGCGGCTGTAATAGAAAATATCGCACAAGCTGACACGTTCTTTTCAATGGATCTGGGTCACCTCGTTGCGGTGGCCAATTCACAGCATTTTTCGTAGGGTGACCAGACGTCCCGATTTTGCCGGGGCTGTCCGGAAATTGGAGCTCTGTCCCCATCAAGATTATGCTTCCATTGGAAACCGCAGTGGTTCTGGTTTTGGTAGTAGGTCTTCAAAGCTGGCAGGCACAGCTCGCACAGAAAAAAAAATGCTACATTTTACAACTTAAGCTAGTGTTAGATTGTGGTAAATTTATTATAATATGTGTTTATTTGAACAGTAAAACTTAAACACCATTTTCCTCCAACCGCTACTGAAGTGTAGTGCCTTGACCGCCACTTTCAAGAGTTAGTCCTACTTTTATGTAAGTTGATCTGTCCCGTTTTTTTTACTTTTTTAAGTCTGGTCACCCTAATTTTTCACAGCATTTACATACCTCCCAGCCCCATGCCCCTACCCCAACTCGACCCCCCACTACCCTAAAAATCAACAATATATGTTCCCTTATCCCATTCTCCCCAAAACAATGCCACGAAAAACGCTACGAAATTGACTTTCACCAAATGCGGTGAAATGGCCATGGCCAGGTGGCGGGTCGGTTTTCAACGCAATGGGCCGGCAAGCTAAGATGCATTGTAATTTGCACAATGTGGCACTGCCCTTTACACTATTGTTAACAAATAAGCTCACTTGTCCTTTTCAGTTTTATGATTGCAGACGAACAACTTGAATATAGAAACCGCCCCTTTGGAAAGTGCACTACTGCACAGCAAAAACAGTGTTAGTGCTTGTTAAGCAACACACGAGGCCTCCTGTTGAACTCTGACATAATGAAATTGACAGCGCTGCCCTCTCATCCGTCTCTGCCTCTTTGACTTCCCTCATCATCAGTTTTCCCCTGTTATCCAGAACTCCCACCCCTGCTGGGTTGGCGAGCGCGAGGTCATCTTTAACATCTTGCGCTCCCCCATTTCTGCTTTCGCTGGCACCTGCCCCCTTCACTTCGTCACGCTCGAGCTCAGCCATTAGTTCGGAACAGTCGATACTGGAAAAATAAGTCATGTGTTTTCTTCGGCAGAAATGACATGGGACAGCTCTGGTTTTGAAAAGTGTCTGCACTTGCTATATGAGTACGAGTACAATTCAAGCGGCCTCATTACGAGTATGGAGAATTACCGCCACTTTTCTTGCTCCACCATGCTACGAGTTTGGGCGTGGAGTGGGGATTTACCTCCAGCATCATTCTCGAGGTAACTACTCCCACTTTTCGCAGAAAAATCCGCAAAATAGGCGCAATTATTGCAGCAGTAATTCTGCCGAAATCCCCAATGGCGTCCTACGGACTCCAAATTAATGGAGACTAACACCGCTTACCACCAATGTGATCCGGCGGTAAATCCACCGGACCAAGTGGCGGTAATGGTAATCCGGCAGATTTATCTCCGGAATACCGCCCAACTCGTAATGAGTCCCAAGGTTCTTTATTGGCAAGCTACGCTAGAGTCCATACATTGCCAACAAAGTAAACACTGGGGAAACATAACTGTTACAGTCTGTTGGTTTTGATTGTCAGCTTTTTTTATTCCTTCATTCAGTTTGTCTTCTCTGGTGGAAGGCAAGTTTTACAGCAAGTCACTGGGACCCACTTGGGATTTCACATGGCTACGTTAGGTATGAGTGTTTTGTTATGTTATGTAAGGGGCTTCATACCATAGTCTGCTGTCTTTTGCATGGCCTCTAAGCTCTCTGGCACATCTGGAAGAGAGTGGGGTGGGTTGGGTTAGTGGGGAGAGAGGAAACATGCAGAGAGGTTTGTTGTGTGTTCAAGTAATGCAGACATTGCATGACACGTTTGATTCCTCTGTTAAGAGAGCAATTGTTCCAGAGAACGGTGCCTTTTGCGGGTGATCCTTTACCTCTCAGCTTTTTCTGATGGTGGGAGGTTTGAGGAGCTTGTTTGCATATGGCCCATCTGAAGTTACTCTTTTGGGCACAATTCATTAAGTCTCCAGAGAGGTATTTTGTTCTTGTGCACTGAGGCTCTTGAATCAAGTTAAAAAAAAGATACCCGCCATGGCTCGGGGAGAAGGGACGTCACGTAGTCCCTTGTCCCTTTCCATGGCAGCCATTCGACCATCGCAGCTGTGCATGAACACTACTGTTCCCGGCGCAGGCAACCAGCAAGGGGGCGGAAGGTAAGTGGGGAGGATGTGGGGTTGGGGAATGTGTGGAGAAGGGGATTGGGAGTGGGGGATGGAACGCAACAGCGTGCAGGGGATGCCTGAGGGGGAAAGATGGCAGCCTCCCGCTTTGTACTGTGTGGTAAAGGCCCCACCACAAGCCTCCTCATTGACTGGGAGGTTGCATCCTCCACCTGCCCCACCCGACCCCCAAACCCCCCGTACTAATTCACCAAAATGTCAGCTGGACATTACACAAGGCATACAGAAAGTGGCACCCTCCACCCGATAACATCACGGCTTGTGTCGTCACTAGAAGTTCGTCGACCCCCATGTAACATGGGGCCTCATTACGAGTCACCCGGTATGGAAATAACAGTGGCGTTAAACCCGCCGCCACCGTTGTTTCCATACCTGGTGATCTTGAGTCCTGCAGGCGGAGGTGTCATTCCCGCTAGGTCTGACCTGGCGGGTTGAACACCTCCCGCCTGCAGGTCGGACGTGGAAACACTGGCACCATCACGAGATGGGAATGGGGATTTACTCAATGGGACTCAATGGGAATGGGGATTTACCGAATTCTGCCTTCGGAGTTCCCGGGTCACTGGGGTTGTAATGCCCCAGTAATTCCAGGAATCACGGAGTCGGAATGGTAATACGAGTCCGGCGGTAACCGAGCCGGAAAAACAGGCAGGTTACCGCCGGACTCGTAATGAGGCCCATGGTCTTTGACTCCGATTACTTCCCAGAAAGTAAAAACAAACAAAAATGAAACTACAAGGAGTCGATTTAAAAAGGAAATCACCAATATTACTAAAGCAAACAAATGTCTGCTTCAGTTGCCAGCTGTACATTACCTAGCTTACTATATCACTATGCCAGGCATGCAATTATTATGCCAAGGCTGTACCAAGTACAGCCACCTCAGTGACGGGTTAAACCCTTTGGAGGCCTCTGGGCAGTCAAAATGTCGGCCCCACCCTCGCAAATTATCTCCCAATGCGTTTTTAATATTCTGCACCCCTTTATTATGATCCGTTGTTGCCGGGCCCCTAAAAGGAGTGGGGCCCATAGGCCGGTGCCTACTTGGCCAAATGGATAATCCGGCACTGAGCCACCTCATGCCAGCCATTATCATGCCAAAGACAGAGAGTGCTCCAAATATGGCATGCCTGCAATCTTGCATGCAAAGGGCGAAAAAAAGGAAAACTGAGCAAGCGTTCAATATGAATTGCGGGGGGGGGGGGGGTTTCCAACGCAAACAAGATGCGCAGCACTCTGAATGCAACAATGTGAATCCCAGAACAGGAATGAACACCTGTACACATGCAATGCGCTCCACCTGCCCTTTGATTTGCAACACACTGTGTGCAGTTCATCTCACATTGATGCACCTCAAGAGGACATTGATTGCAGAATTTGCCCCAGAGCAAAACTTAGGCTTCATTCGGGATGGGTTTCTAAGGCGACGCTTCGCCTTTCTGCAATATAAACCTTCTAGTGCTGAAGGTAACTTTATTTGCAGGGATAAGGTAATACTGCAGACTTATGGAGGCCAAGCAGGTCAGATGCCTTCATTGGATTAGATGCTGCAGTCTGTTAGTTTCCCCCAGACTAACCTCATTACTGCTACTAGGAGTTGGAACTAGAAAGCAGAATTGAGGGGTGGGGAGTGCAGGGAACTGGAACACAAAGCATGGCAGTAGAAATACATTTGGCCAGGATCAGGTTTCTTTATTTATTTATTTATTGCTTTTGCTGTACGCCCAAACCCTGGGGTATCACAGCGTAGTTACAGACATCTTAATTATCATTAAAATAGCACGCAAGGTACATACATTTATGAGGAACAATACAATAGGATACATATTATTGATACATTGGTGATAGGTGCATGGGTCATATTTGGCTATTTACATATTCTGGTTATGGTCTTTGCTTAAATGGCATCTGTCTGGAGCGAAAAGTGGAGAAAGCATGCTATTGATGACTGGGTGGCAACAGCTAATATTGGTTAAATAGCCATGTTTTAGCCGTGTTTTAAAACACTGCAAGGAGCCTTCATTTTTGATGTTTAAAGGGAGGGTGTTCTAAAGTTTGGGGGCCATGACTGGGAAGATGTTGCCACCTGCTCTGATACTTTTGTAGCGTGAGAAGCCAAGGAGTGATTTTTTATTAGATCTAGGCGCTCTGTTGGATTGTTTTTTATTTATAGTGTTGATGTCTATGGGTACTTTCTTGGCGAGACATTTGTGGGTGATACACAAAGATTTTAAGATAATTCTAGCCTTAATGGGTAAGCAATGGGTCTCCCTCCTGATACTGGAGATATATTCTGATTTTTTTAGTCCTAGAGCTGCTCGGAAGGCTTTATTTTGCATGAGTTGTCATTTGGCTAGGTTGGCTTTAGAAGTACCTAGTAGGAGTATGTTGCAGTAGTCCAACTTGGATAGTATCAACGCCCTGGCTAGAGTAGTGCGATTTGTGGGCGTGAGGAACTGGTGACTTAGAGCGATTAATTTGGAGGTGTAGGAGGTAGATGAAGATAAGACGTTTACATGTTTTGTCATAGTTAGGTTAGCATCTAGGTATACCCCAAGGGTTTTTACCTGTTTCGATACTGGAAGTGGGGTACCATCGATGTTGAAAGAAGTATAGTCAGTGTGGAGGGCATTGATTTTCGTTGGGGATCCCACGATGAGAATCTCAGTTTTCTCATCGTTGAGGCAAAGGCTGTTCAATGCCATCCAGTTTTGTATAATTGCGTAGATTTTGTTAATGTTTAAGGTGTCATGGGCATAATTTCTTGTGATCGGTATGAGGATCTGGGTGTTATCTGCAAAATTGTTATAGATGATACCCATGGCATCCAGGGCTGTGAAAAGAAGCTTAGTGTACACATTGTAGAGGGTAGGCGAGAGACATGACCCTTGGGGTACCCCAATGGGGACAGGGATTGTGTCGGCAGCCTCTTTACCAATAGATACCCTGGACATGCGTTCAGCTAGAAAGGATTTAGCCCAAAGGGTGGCATCCTTGGAGAATCTAAAGTCATTCGCTGATATGGCACACATTTTTCATGATCCACTAAATCGAACGCTGCAGATAAGTCTAGCAGCTTTAGTATACAGATATTGCCTGTGTCCCTGACGGAGTCATCTGTATTCTCAACTTGAGGAGTGCCGTTTCGGTGCTATGGTTGGGTCTAAATCCTGATTGTCTTGCTCCCAAAAGCTGGTTTTGTTCAAGGTGATCTTGAATTTGAGTGTAGGCTATTGTACCTATGATCGTAAGCCAGAAGGGAACCGTGGTGATTGGTTGGTAGTTTGTAGGGACTCTGACGTCCAGTGTTGGTTTTCATTTTAGAAGTGGGGTCACCCAAGTTTCTTTTATACTGGTGGGGACTGTGTTTGTGTTAAAGGAGGCATTGACGAAGTTGGTAATGATAGGAGCGAGTGTGGGGGCACATAGTTTAACTAGATGGGCTGGGAAATTGTCCCCTTTACAAGTGGCAGCAATTAATTTGGATATGGTATCTGGTACTAGCTTTTGGGTCACTGGAGTAAAGTGGAAGAGCACATTAGTATTGTCCTTGGTTAAGTTGAGAGTGGAGTCCAGGGTATTTGTATCGGCTAGAATTTTTATTATTGTGATGATTTATTTTGTTGTAGCAATACAATGTTTGAGGCTAGGGCATTTTGGATCGTGGTGCACCACTCTTTGCTAGATATAGGCGGCGTGGAGGCTGGGGTGGGGTTTTCCAGTTCTCTAAGGATGGTGAAGAGCTCCTTGGAATAGGAGGTGGTGGTGTTAATACGATTGTTATATGCATTTGCTTTACGGTATATGATTGCTGCTTTGTATATTTTATTGGCTGCTATGAAGGCCTTGACCGAGTCTGTAATTAGGGATTTTTTGTGGATTTGTTTGAGAAATCCTTTTGTGCACCTAAGCACGACTAGCTCATCATTGAACCAGTAACTCATTTGTTTGTCAGCCCGTCGTGTTTTGGTTATCACTGGTGCTGCTGAGTCAATGGTTGATGTGAGACACTTGTGGTAAATGTCTGCAAGGTGACATGGGTTGTCGCTTTTGACAATGGTAATTGACAAATCTTGGCTTAGGATGGGTGATAGGTTATCTGCTGTTAGTTTCCGAATGTTTCATGTTTCGTAAGTGTACATTATCTTAGTTTTGGGGGGGGGGGGCTTTTCTCATTACTGATTAGTGTAAAGTTGACACTGTGGAAATCAGTCCAATCAACAGGAGTAATCGAATATATGGATACCTGGGAGTTAAGCGTGAGTATCCAATCGAGTATTCTGCCCTTGTTGTGGGTGGGAGTATGAACTAGTTGCGTGAAGTTCATATCTTTAAGAGCAGCATGGAGAGAATCTGCTTTAGGACCCTGCTTGGCATTGAAACCTAAATTGACGTCGCCAAGGATGATGCTTCTGATATTTGCTTTGATGTAGGAAGCTAATAGCAGAGGGATCTCTAGGTCCGGGTGGGAATTGATGCTGGGTGATCTGTATATGACCAAGATATTGGTAGTTGTTTTGGTGTTAGATGTGAATTTGGCTAGGAGAAGTTCATAACCTTCTATTGCTTCGATTGGACAGGCTCTGATTTACAGGTTGGTTTAAGCTATTATGGCCACTCCACCTCCCTGTGAATTTGTTCTGTCAGTCCTGAGAATGTAGAAGCCTAGGGGGGTGGCGAGAGCTAGTAGGGGGCCAGATGCTTGGTGCAACCAAGTTTTGGTTACGATTAGGAGGTCCATTTGTTGATCTATGATGTTGCCATGGATCTTGATAGCTTGGGCTCCGAGTGAACAGGCATCATGAGGGCGCCTTTGAAGTTAAGTGGAGGTTCTGGCGGTGGCAGTGCGGTAGTGGGCAGATGCTGCGATTCTAAGGTGCTGATGGGTTGTTTGGCCGTGTCTTTGGCTGGTAACTTGTGTTGTTGGATGTTTGAGAGAGAGGTGGGTTTATACTGCTTTTGCCTAGTCAGGGATGGCCTGTCTTTAAATCTCTTTGAATCCTTCCACTACTAGACTGTCCCACATTGCACCTGCAGTCAATCAGTGGTTAAAGAAAGTGGTATGTTTGTGGGGATGGTGGAGCAATGCTAGGCTTGTTAAAATTTCCTCTAGCCATTCCCCTTGCCCTTTGCAGATGTCATCTAACAAAGTCCCCTGTCTCTCAAGAATTATCTTGCCTTAAAGTTCACCCATGTACTGCAGCTGGCCAACAGCCCTCAGGATCTGTGTGTCCCGGGCCCTCTGTGCCAGCAGCACAGTTACTCCTTTGTACTGGTTTCTCAGACATTTTGCCTCAAATTCCCTCCACTTCATGCCTCCATCCCTACTCCCTCCACTTCTTTTCTTCATGTGTAACCCTCCAGACCTCCCTGCTAACAAGTAAAAAAAAGAGGGGTGAGACGCGCACTCCAATTCCTGGCCAATATACTACCTGAAAAAAGAAAAATAATAAATGGGTTAAATCCCAAAGTGTCCAATTCACTGGGTTAGATCCCAATTGTTGCAAAAATATTCACAGGGTTAAATCCCTTATGCTGCATTGGTACTGCTGTTCTCCTCCAAATATTCACAGGGCTGGATCCCTTATTCTGCATTTGGGCTGCTGTTCTCCTCTTCCTAGCGCTTTCGTGTCCCAACACTCTTCAGGGAGGCTGTGTTGCCTTTCACTTTAGTGAATCCAATTAAATTGCTAATGCAGTCTCTAAGAATTATGGGAGCTGTAGTGAAATCATTAGTTCATTTCAGGTGACCTGCTAACAAACCTGCAGTCCTTCTCTTGAGCTAAAGTGCTCTGAAGAAGCTTCAGTACAAAAAACGTGTGATTGTCCCTACTAACCACTTAGACCGGGATCTCACTACAATTACAAAAAAATCTCTAAGTGTGTGACGAATCAACTTCCGGGCAGCAGTGGTCCACGGATGAATACCGATTTCTAAACAATCAACCAGTTCCACACCTCTAGAACACCAGAAGGGATCCGATCAGATTGGACCACAAGTTAATTATATATTTTGTTGTCCATTTTTGGTAACGGGGATGGAACGGCAGGCTTATCTCTGCAAGGATGTGGTTTGTTGGTTAGTTGCAAAACAGGAAAAAACAATTATTACCCAATGATAAAAGGGATTGTCCAGTCAAAGTTGTATACACATATCTACTTCATTATTATCCGACAGTTCTAGCACACTACAAAACACAACACCCCATCTACGAATGCCGAGGACCGAAAGTTTCAAAGAAGGAAAAGGAATGCACTATGGATACCTACAGGAGAGTAGTCGGTAAAGTAATTAATCACAATAGTTTAAGGATACTTGGTTCCAGCACAAAGAGGGCTAAAATTGTGACTTTGGGCCTTAGAAGACAGAGCAGGGGGACAGAACCACAATGTACCTTGTGCTTGTAGAAGTTCTTTGTGCTCGACAGTGTAGAGTTGGTTTCAGGGCGCTTTGCAGCTTCTGCGACAGAATTTGGTATCAGGCAGCAAGCAGTTCGGCGAGCGATGCTGGATGGACGGCTGCATGCTGGCCTACAAAGCGGCTCAGGGTCAGGAATTGTTGTCTTAGTGCTGGTCGGCGGGTCGGAAGTGCTGCTCGAGGCACCTCGGATTGTGTTAACGACTGTGGCATAACAAAAGTCAGCGGTGTAGTCGGTTGCAGCTCGAGGGGCTCGACTGGTTCGAAAATGTTCTCTCAGGCAGACGCCGGCGATGCTTGTTGATGCACTCCTCCTAGCTTCTTCACTGGGCTTGTGTTGTCCTTTAAGGTGGATGACCCAAAGCTTAGGAGAACATTGCAGGCAACTGCCGCCTTCTTTTTTTGGGTCAGAGAGTTTCTGACACTTTCCACCTAGGAAGCTTGCTTGCAGAGCCTAGCAGGGTATGCTTAGTGTTGGCTGGGTACCGGATCTGGAGCTGCTGGAGGGTACTCTGGATTCAGTATCTCCCACTGTTCCCTGGGATATATTTAGAGGAGGGATCTAGCTTTCCTCTTTGGAAATCGTGGCCTTCCTTCACTGGGGGAAGCTGTAAGGCAGACTGTACCTTCAGCCATTGTCCAATGCTGAGTTTTTGTTTTTACTCCTGATGATCTGTCCAAAAGAGGGGCTTGACCCTCTTTTAAAGCAAAATGGGCCAGAGAGATTGATGTATCATACGCCTACCTTAATGAACCAATCCTGGGTCCCCACCAACAATCTCCTGTATGCATGAGGTCAAAACCAGAGTGCTTTGAAACAGAAAAGGTAAAGGGGTGAAAACATGTAATACTAAGTCCCACCCATCTTCCTGTCTTTTGTGGATCAAAGGGTCTCTCTGGTTAATTGAGCTCTCTGTGGTTCCTGATTAAAGCGGCAGGTTTCACTTGAAGCTTAGAGAGAAAAGACGTTGTGTCTCCATCAATCCATTATAAGTCATCTGCGTTGTCAAGATAGCAGCAACCACACTTGACCCAGCCTCTCAAGTCCGAATGTTCTTGACAATCAGTGTGAAAATTCCAACGATTCCCAAGGGGGTCCCAGTGATTGAATCTCCAATAAAGAAATTCTGTCGCCCTGAAGAAGGCCAATAACCATTGCAAAAAGTTTTAGAGATAGCACTTAATTCAAAAATACGACTGAAACATAAGTAGACAATCTTTGAGGCACAACATAGCCAGCCTCAATATTCTGGAGACTGTATTGAAGGTCAACCATAGCAAAAAACAAAGTGCTTGTGACCCACATATGGCATTTTTGTAGATTTCTAAATACAAACTTAATTAAGCATGTCATAATAATATGACAGCTTTGTTTTTGCCAGTTGTTGTCCTATAGGATTACTTTTAAGAAGTGTTAGATTGTTTAAAGTAGGACTCACGTCACATACTAACCCCAACTTGACTAAATGTATTGTTTATGTACAGTACAAACTGTTTTTACTTGTATTTGAAAGTATGAAATAAACATTTTGTTATAATATCCAGTTGTGGAGCTGATGTGAGTAACCAGCATTCAGGCGAGGTTAACTAGTGGTACACCAACCGGAGTACAAATGGACAAAGAGAGGGGTAATCAGTCTTTTCTTCTATTATATGCATCTTGAGTCAATGCTGGCCACCATTCTTCCAGATCATTTATTCCATTAACTGCTGAATTCAAATTGGACATCCAGAACTGTTCCCACCTGGAAACTGTTAATTCTATATTACCTCCAGGCGGATCTTTGATGACTTTTTCGATTACAAACCATTTACACTCATTGTGGTTGTGTCCCTCCTTCCAAAAATGGAACCTGTGTTCAGCAATGCGTGCATTTACATGCCTGCTTGTCTTTCCTGCATCAAATTCTGTCATATTCATTAACATGATGCACGTCATGCAGGTTCCACACGCCCTATGGCCATCAATCAGTTGTATTTCCTAATGTGCCCCCCAATCAGATTTTTTCTCTGTTCAGTGGTCTTAGTGCTCTGATAATTTTATATCAGATAATTAATTATAATCAGATAATTTATTTTATAATAATTTCAGATAATTTTATAATCATCATTTTCATGTCATGGTCCCTAAATGTGCTGCCTATGATAGTTGGTGTCTCTTGAGGAGCCATTCATGAATATTAAATGTGACTGATCGGAGAAAGGAAACACGTATGTTCTACATGTTTCTAGAGACACAGAATGCCGGGAAACCTCAAAGATGAGAGAATCTGGGGTTATTTTTAGAAACGAGTCTATATTAGTACAAGGCCGGTAGGCATAGGACCAGCATGAGACCATTTGAAGAAAGGACTAGCAGAATTAGTACATATTGTATTGTAACAATTGCAAATCATTAGAAGGAAAACATTTCTGTAAAGCCTTTTTGAAAAATATGTACAAATGAGTTGATTCTCAGTATGATTTATGATATGTGTTTAATTATGTATTTAATTAGAATTGTTATATAGCGCTGGCCCTACCCAGTGGGTCTCACTGTGCCTCACATGGTTCAACGTTTAAAAAGGAGGGAGTTAGAAAAAGGTACAAAATATTTTCAGGAAAAGATAGAACGATTAGGAAGGATAGGGAGATATGTTGATGAATGTGGATTCCAGCATAGTCACTTTATAATAACACAGTCAATGTATGATATGCTCTTTAGGGAGAAGCACATGCACTTTAGAAATCAGAGGGCAAGTAAAAATATAATAAATGACATTATTTATTATTGTTTTCCTTCTATGGGTATTAACACATCATGAGCAGAATCAGTTTTGTTATATTAGAATATTTAAACCTACAGCTTAAGTCCCTACACTTTTTTACAAGTCCCTATAAAGAGAATATCTCTATCCCTTAGATTTACTATCCCTAGTTGGTTGCTGGTGCGTCGCCTATCTAGGGGAGGGCATAATAGAGAGAGCTCGCCCTATCCTGACTCACTACTTTCCTAATGCTCTAAAAAATGAGGTGCGCACTGTTTGGTAGTCATCAATCTTATTTAATAGTGTTGCTACCCCTCAGTGTGACTTATCATAAAATTTCATAGGCGGTCCACCACCCAAAGAGTGGTCCTATTCCCGATATGTAACTAAAAGAAAAGGATGTCCTATAACCAAGCTCACTTTTCTGTTTTTGTGAGACAAGTGGGTCAGGTTTTTGGGTGGTGGACCGCCTATGAAATTTTATGATAAGTCACACTGAGGGGTAGCAACACCAGCAACCAACTAGGGATAGTAAATCTAAGGGATAGAGATATTCTCTTTATAGGGACTTGTAAGTAATTGTAGGGACTTAAGCTGTAGGTTTAAATATTCTAATATAACAAAACTGATTCTGCTCATTATGTGTTAACAAATGAAGGGGAGGAGACAGAATCCGAAAACCCTTGTAACTTCAATTGTATTGAATTTTCCTTCTATGGGTGACATTCATGGAACTCATTGTTATGTTTTGTGCCTGAGTCTAAAATTGTTTCATGTTAAATTGCACTTGAACATTTTGTTGTATTTCTGAAGTATCTTCAGAGGACTATTATTTGACAACCAAATAGCCACAAATATTTACTGTGGCTTTGTTAGGTTTCCTTTCCCAAACTTCCTGGTGACTTCCCTTTATCTCCCAACCCTGTTCCTTCTTCCCCCATGGTGATTTCAAAATGCTGTTGTTAGGCGATAAGTGCTACATAAGCAATCACACCTAAATACATGTCATAACATACTTTGCTGACTCAAGATATGGGGCCGCATCACGAGTTGGGCGGTAACGCCGGCGGCAAAAAAAGATTTTGCGCATGCCTACAGCCCAAACCGCTGGATGGATTTTCACCAAATTTGCGGCAGGAGCGGCAGTTTGGTCCCAAAAGTGTGCTTTTGTAAATTCAATGTAAATCGTCCAGTAGTGTTTTTAAAATGACCAAAAGGTAGGTAAACATTTTTTCGTGATATCTGGGTTCGGGTCGCAGACTCACCTCCCTCTTCCAGCCTCCGATTGGCCAGAGTGCGGCCTGAGGTTGGCAGACATCGGACACGCCGGCTGATGGTGAAGAGCGTGAGGTGCATCAGATTTTTGGAAACGCTGGCCATGTTGGATCCGCGGAAAACTGTTGTAGTCCGTGACAGGGCGCTGGGGGAAATATCTGGAAAACACATTTTGGGTTATTTGGTGGTGGAAAGAGGGGCTGTGAAGGGTGAGGGAGTGGGAAAAGATGATATGGGGCTGTTTTTGTAGGTTGAAAAGGCCGGGCAGGTGTCAAAGCTGTACGTGGACACTGCAGTAGTTTGCAGACAGCGCTGTGAACAGATGGCGTGGAAAACACATTTGGGATTATTTGATGGCTGAAAGAGAACGTAGAAATGGTAGGGAAGTGGAATGAAAGTAATGTGGAGCTGTTTTTACAGGTGAAGAAAGGGTTTGGAGATGCAGCCGAGCCCGCAGTCAATTCTGGTGTCCGCAGACATCATTTCGATTGCAGGGCGGTGTAAGAAACCTGAAGGTGTCTCACCCGCTAGTCCCCGGGGATCTGTCATCCAGGTGGCCAGGACACAGCCATTGCTACTGGAGCCAGTGCCTGGGGGTGGACCAGTGTGGGAGGATCACCTGGATGGGTGGTCTTCGGGGAGTGGGAGTGTGACACCGAAGGGTGAGACGAAGTATCCCCTTCCTTGTGACACCTTTTCCCCATGCTACCAGGTAGGATACCTAGAAACTCCCCCTGATCCCCCTTTCCAACACAAACATTTTCTCATAGACAATTTGTCGTGAGCGACAACGAACTAACACCAGAGCCATATACCTGACATTGTCCCAACATAAGGGTCAGGCAGAGTCAGACAATTACTGATAATTACACCCACCTGACTTCCATCACACTTCCCCACATGGATAAACGGCGGAGCACGAAAGCACACTCTGAGCAAGGCAGACAGCACAAGTAAGCATCAATTCTGAGATGGCAGTTGAAACTGAGGAGAAAGGCAGTGAGATTAGAGAGGCTAACAAGGAGGGAATTACCCTGGCCCTTTTCAACAGAGAACTGCGACTTTCAGGAAGCCTCAAGGAAAAGAAAAATAAGACTGAGAATTGCAGTTGACAAATGGTGTAGCATGTGTCAAAGGTACACAGGGCCCTTCCTGCATTGATAGCCAAGGCGGGATAAGCAAATGCCACCGTGGTACTGTCCTTGACTCTGACAGACGGTGAGTTAGAGAAATTGATAGCAGACTGGACTGTGTTGTGCTCAAGGTTGCAAGCAGCAATATTGTATGAAGAAAGAGAACTTGTATACAATTGAACCTTGTAAAACCGAAATAGGTACCAGATACACAGTGGTCCCGTGCCACGTGGGGGCTCAGTTGAAGGTTTATATGTGGTTCCCCTCCACGAGGGGGAAGAATTATTGAACTGTGAAATCGAAGTGGTCCTGCAGCGGGTTACATTGAATCACATGCACATTCGAAAGTCTTTGATTGTCTGTAAACTGAAATTAGTCTGGGCCCGGCTGAGAACTGATTGTAGAAAAGGGGTCTAATCCTGGGTGAACAATAACACAGCTGTCAGGGGTAAGACTGGCCTTGGGCCCAGTACTGTTGGGACTGTGGGGCCTGGGACCATGAAGAAACCGGGATCCAAAGGGTTTCCGTACTTTAAAGGGCTGTTGTGCCCTTTCTGCAGACAGATCCAGCGTTCAGCCCGCCGGAACTACAATTCCCAGCAGGCTTCGCGGGCCCGCGAGCCAATGGGAAGCCGCGCTGGGTGTGGCACGCGACGGATGCGCATGCGCAAGCCCCAAGGCACGGGGCTTGTGCTCGAGACGCCGAGGAGAGAGGACGTGAGCCCAGCAGCTCCCCGGAATCCATACGCGAGGGGCCAAGAGCCACAGGAACCACGATCCGGCCCCTCGCACACTCAAGATAAGTGCCGCTCACCCCAGGGAGAGTCAGGGATCCTAGGGGAAGCGCAGGGGGCATATCCCGACCCCTTCCAGAGCCCCTGCGGATCACGCAAAAGCTAAGTGGGCGGATTCACGGGAAAGTCGTGTTGTTAACTGAAGGGAGTGTGCATGGTTTCGAGTGCATTCATCTCTTGGGAAAAGCGCCGGAAGGGCGCGTGAGATGAAGCACTAGCTTGGGGAACCCGGTCTGAGGAAAGACCGCGTTCTGACACCCGGTCTGAGGGAAGACTGTGTTTTTGGGCAAAAGATAAGCCTCGTGCGGCAGCGCACCCTAAAATTCCTGGATTGTTTATTTCCAAAAGCTGAACGCGTGTTGAGAGAGTTTGCAAGAGAGTGTGAGATCAGCAGAACGTTTGACAAACGCTAATGCTTGTCCTTTGTTTTCTTTTAGTTTGAACCCGATGCGAACCTGAATCTTGGACTGCAAGGACGTGGCACAGGACTTGGCAGTCTTGCAGGACTGGACGTTAAAGACTAAAGCAAAGCTAAGTGTGCTAGTACATGAGACTGTGTTCATGAAACTGTAAATGGGCTAATGTCAACAATTGTTTGTTGCTACCTTGGTATGTTGTTGTAAGGCTCGAAAGAGCACCTTCAGGTTGGTTCAAGGGGTCTGGTGAGGGTGGCAGCACCTTTACATGTAGAGGTGTTACGGCAGCTCCATCAGCCAGTTTGAGGAAAGTGTGCAGGCATCGTTTACCCTAAAATCCCCAGTCCTATCCATAACTTCTTCCCAACCCTCAATCCGGTAATCCTAAAATCCCTTTACCTATCCAACCATCGAGACCCTAACCCTCCTTCCCCGCTCTGGTTGAGGAGGCCTGTGTAAAGCTCTGTCTTGCAGGCACTGAAACCATTGAGGGGGTGGTTGGTACTGCGTCGCTCCTGCGCCTAGGACCTGAGCATCTCTGACAGAAGCACAAGCCCACGTATATTCAGGCGCCTGAGTGGTGTAGCCAACCCCCATCACCATTATGGAAGAGATCGCCAAGGTTTTGCAGGACCTGCAAAGCGAACTAGCGGCGTCCAGACAGGACTATGCCACATTGTCAGCGCAGGTACGAAGTCTGGCCGCGCAAACAGCACCTTTGCCGGGTCACGCACCAGTACAGGTGCAAGTCACCCCAGAGCCTCTGATTCCTCTGACTCCACCCGAGCGTTATGCAGGAGACCCGCAGAAATTCTCTACCTTTATTACGCAATGCCGCCTCCATTTCCTTACGAAACCGGCAGCATTCCGATCCAATCAGTCTAGGACTGCTTTCGTTATCTCCTATCTCACAGGAGATGCAGCAGCATGGGCAAATCCCTTAGTCCAAAAAGACAATACTATCCTTTATGATTGGGACGAGTTTCTCAGTGAATTTGAGAAAATATTTAATCGCAGGGCTGCTACCCTGTGTAAGGATCGGGAATTGCTGACATTGAGGCAGGGAAATAAGGAACTAGTGACATATGTCACTCAGTTCAATCGGTTGATAGCCGAAGCTGAATGGCCACGCGAAAAATGCATGTCCCTATTTTATCAGGGATTGAGGAATGATTTGAAAGATCTTATTGCCCAAGTTGACCCCCAACCCCGAGAATGCTCGGATATGATTGATCTGGCTATGCGATTGGATCATCGTCAAGCGGAGCGACGGGGGGATAGGAGGAAAGGAGAGTCACGTCCAGCAGCAAGGTTTGACCAATTTAAAGGGGCACGAGGGTCAATGGACAAGTCCGATGGAGACGAGCCGATGCAAATTGGGTCGGTTCGTGGTCCCCTATCAAAGGAAGAAAAAGAACGAAGGAGAAAGGATGGTGTATGCATGTACTGTGGGAAGTCCGGACACTTTGTTCGTGAATGCCCCACAAAGCCCAAGACTCAGGGAAACGCCTCGGCTCGTCGGTAGTGGGGGTCTCCCGGTCAAGCCTGACTGATTGCAGGGCCCCGATAGAAGGTAGTCCCAATTTTGCCCCACACATTTCGGTAAGGGGGTGTCTTGGTTTTCAGGGTATATCAAAAGAGGTCACCATGTTGATTGACTCGGGGGCAACGGGTAATTTTATAGATATCCAGTTTGCGGCCAGGTTGGGTATCCCTATCCAGCAAAAGGCAAAACCTGAGCCCGTACGCGCGGTAGATGGTACACCTCTATGCTCGGGACCCATCACACATAACACTCGTTTAGTGACCCTGAGTTGTGGTATTGGGCATTGGGAATACATTACCTTCGACTTAATTGCTGCCCCGCAGTTCGGCCTTATCTTAGGGTTACCTTGGTTGAGAAAACATGATCCTCTGGTTTGTTGGACCTCCGGTTTGATAAAGTTTAGCTCTCCTTATTGTCGGGAGCATTGTAAACAGCCGGTGGCTGCGGCCTGTCAACTCGCAGGCATTACTGATGTTCAACCCGAAGCGCGCCTAGAAGAGCTACCCACAGAGTATTCGGACTTTGTAGACGTCTTCAATAAGAAAGCCGCTGAAACTCTGCCCCCACATCGGCCATTTGATTGCCGGATCGATTTAGAGCCAGGGGCAACGTTACCGTGCAGCCGCATATACGCCTTGACCGAGGCTGAAAACAAACACCTTCAGGAGTATATTACAGCCAACTTGCAAAATGGCTTCATTAGACACTCTAATTCCCCAGTGTCTTCTCCCTTGTTCTTCGTACCGAAGAAGTCCGGAGAACTCAGGACTTGCATAGATTACCACGGGGTGAATCGGATAACCATCAAAAACCGTTACCCGCTTCCGCTCATCCCCGTCCTTCTAGATCAGGTTAGGGATGCGGTTATCTATACTAAGCTGGATCTTCGTGGGGCTTACCATCTTGTGCGGGTGCGCGAAGGTGACGAGTGGAAAACCGCCTTCCGAACAAAATTCGGATTGTATGAATATCAGGTTATGCCATTTGGTCTCTGTAACGCACCTGCTGCCTTGCAGCATTTCCTAGATGAGGTTCTTCGGGAATATTTGGACGTATGTGCCGTCGTGTACATCGATGACATCCTCATTTATTCCCATAGCCTAGAAGATCACGTTCAGCATGTACGCGCTGTTTTACAAAAGTTAAGGGAATACCATTTATATGCCAAAATCGAGAAATGTGAGTTCCACCGTACTACCGTGGAATTCTTGGGGTACTACCTTACTCCGACAGGCGTACAAATGGATGCAAAAAAGGTGAAGGCCATTCTTGATTGGCCCCCGCCAGCCAATGTCAAAGACGTACAATCCTTTTTAGGATTTGCAAACTTCTACAGACGGTTCGTCCAGAATTTCTCTGAGCTGGTTACTCCAATCACGAGACTTCTTCGCAAGGGCTGCCCGTTTATTTGGGACGCCTTGGCCGAGCAGGGATTTCAACGGCTCAAGAAGGCCTTTACCGATGCACCGGTATTGAAACATCCGGACTTGTCCCAGCCATTTGTGGTGGAAACGGACGCTTCCAGCCATGCGCTGGGAGCTGTTCTGTCCCAACGTGATCCTCAAACGGGGCTCTTACACCCAGTAGCCTATTATTCAAGAAAGCTGCTCCCAGCAGAAGTCAACTACATCATTGCAGACAGGGAACTATTGGCCATAAAGGCAGCCTTTGGCGAATGGCGGCACTACTTGATGGGGGCACGTCACACAGTGACGGTTATTACCGACCATCGCAATCTTCAGTTTATTAGGACTGCCAAGACCTTGAGTCCACGTCAATTGCGTTGGGCCCAGTATTTCGCAGAATTTGATTTTATAATCACATACAGACCTGGAACGAACAATCGTAAAGCTGACGTTTTGTCCCGCTATCCAGATAAGGTCTCTGAGGAAGTAAAAATCGTGTCTCGGCCAATAGTCCCTCCAGTGCAAATACTGGGTTTAGCTACCAACATCTTTGAGAGCGTCCAAAAGGAACTTTCCGTGCATGATCTCCACCAATGGTGCAAGCAGGACCCTCAGCACACCATTTTGGATGGACTCCCATATCATGGGCAATCATTGTACTTGCCTACACCCCAGCTACAAAAACAGGCGATGTCATGGTGCCACGATTCCTCCCTAGCGGGTCATCCCGGTAAGGCAAAGACTCTAGAATTGGTGGGGAGACATTTTTGGTGGCCAAAGTGGCGGCTTGATGTCCAGCAATACGTACGACAGTGTGCAATATGTGCTCGGAACAAAGCCGATCACCAGAAACCAGCAGGCCTCCTACGTCCCCTGCCAACACCAACTACTCCTTGGCATACAGTTACCATGGATCTAATAGTTGAATTTCCACAAGTGCAGGGCTTTACCTCCATACTGGTGGTAGTGGATGCCTTTTCTAAAATGGCTCATTTTATCCCCTGCAAAGGAGTTCCAACAGCTAAAGAAATCGCTGAATTATTCCTGCAAAACGTGTTTCGGCTTCATGGCCTTCCATGCCGTATAATCACAGACAGGGGTCCACAGTTCACCTCCAGGTTCTGGCGCGAATTTTGTAACATCATTGGTATGGAAATTCGGTTATCCTCGGGATATCATCCCGAGACGGACGGCCAAACCGAACGTGTGAACCAGGGGCTTGAGCAGTTCCTGCGTTGCTTAGCCGCAGGACGGGAGACAACATGGGTTCAACATACTTGGCTAGCAGAAATGGCATATAATAAGGCTGTTCATTCTTCCACAAAACGATCCCCGTTCTTCTGCTTGTATGGAAGACATCCACGGATTTTACCTTCATCCGTCCCAACAGCAGAAACGGCACTGCCTACGATAGCAGGACAACGGATCGGAATAGAGCAGGTTTGGCAGGAGGTGCAGGATAATCTCATAAAAGCCAAAAAGGTGTACAAAACGTATGCCGATAAACATCGACGTGCTAGCCCTGTATATCATAAAAACGATTTGGTATGGTTGTCCACTCGTAACTTACGATTAGAGGGACCAAGAAAGTTACAACCTCGCTATCTAGGCCCATTTAGCATTGAGAAAGTAATCAACCCAGTAGCGGTACGACTGGCCCTGCCCTCTCAGATGAAAATCCACCCGACTTTCCATACGTCACTGTTGAAACCAGCCCCGCCTGGGATACGCACTCAAAAAGCACCCCCGGTACTTGTACAGGGGGAGCCGGAATATGAAGTCCGAGCAATTCTGAACTCTAAAAAAAGGAATGGCCAAGTCTATTATTTAATCGACTGGGTTGGATACGGGCCAGAAGACCGCTCCTGGGAACCCTCACACCATGTACATGCCCCACGATTGCTGCGCACCTTCCACAAAAACTGCCCTGAAAAACCTGGAGGACCTGCCTTCCGTGGGAGGGGGAGTGCTGTCAGGGGTAAGACTGGCCTTGGGCCCAGTACTGTTGGGACTGTGGGGCCTGGGACCATGAAGAAACCCGGATCCAAAGGGTTTCCGTACTTTAAAGGGCTGTTGTGCCCTTTCTGCAGACAGATCCAGCGTTCAGCCCGCCGGAACTACAATTCCCAGCAGGCTTCGCGGGCCCGCGAGCCAATGGGAAGCCGCGCTGGGTGTGGCACGCGACGGATGCGCATGCGCAAGCCCCAAGGCACGGGGCTTGTGCTCGAGACGCCGAGGAGAGAGGACGTGAGCCCAGCAGCTCCCCGGAATCCATACGCAAGGGGCCAAGAGCCACAGGAACCACGATCCGGCCCCTCGCACACTCAAGATAAGTGCCGCTCACCCCAGGGAGAGTCAGGGATCCTAGGGGAAGCGCAGGGGGCATATCCCGACCCCTTCCAGAGCCCCCGCGGATCACGCAAAAGCTAAGTGGGCGGATTCACGGGAAAGTCGTGTTGTTAACTGAAGGGAGTGTGCATGGTTTCGAGTGCATTCATCTCTTGGGAAAAGCGCCGGAAGGGCGCGTGAGATGAAGCACTAGCTTGGGGAACCCGGTCTGAGGAAAGACCGCGTTCTGACACCCGGTCTGAGGGAAGACCGTGTTTTTGGGCAAAAGATAAGCCTCGTGCGGCAGCGCACCCTAAAATTCCTGGATTGTTTATTTCCAAAAGCTGAACGCGTGTTGAGAGAGTTTGCAAGAGAGTGTGAGATCAGCAGAACGTTTGACAAACGCTAATGCTTGTCCTTTGTTTTCTTTTAGTTTGAACCCGATGCGAACCTGAATCTTGGACTGCAAGGACGTGGCACAGGACTTGACAGTCTTGCAGGACTGGACGTTAAAGACTAAAGCAAAGCTAAGTGTGCTAGTACATGAGACTGTGTTCATGAAACTGTAAATGGGCTAATGTCAACAATTGTTTGTTGCTACCTTGGTATGTTGTTGTAAGGCTCGAAAGAGCACCTT
The DNA here is from genome assembly GCF_040938575.1 of Ambystoma mexicanum. NCBI lineage: Eukaryota > Metazoa > Chordata > Amphibia > Caudata > Ambystomatidae > Ambystoma > Ambystoma mexicanum. The sequence continues at coordinate 95,026,525 of NC_090929.1, read as the reverse complement.
CAGGTTGGTTCAAGGGGTCTGGTGAGGGTGGCAGCACCTTTACATGTAGAGGTGTTACGGCAGCTCCATCAGCCAGTTTGAGGAAAGTGTGCAGGCATTGTTTACCCTAAAATCCCCAGTCCTATCCATAACTTCTTCCCAACCCTCAATCCGGTAATCCTAAAATCCCTTTACCTATCCAACCATCGAGACCCTAACCCTCCTTCCCCGCTCTGGTTGAGGAGGCCTGTGTAAAGCTCTGTCTTGCAGGCACTGAAACCATTGAGGGGGTGGTTGGTACTGCGTCGCTCCTGCGCCTAGGACCTGAGCATCTCTGACAACACCCAAGAAGATTTTGCTGTGGTGAATGTGAACCCGACTGAGGGATGCCTGCGAATTAGAGTGAACAGTAACACGCCTGAGAAAATTGTTGTGGCAAATGTGAACCCGACTGAGGGATGCCTACAAATTGAAGTTGGTCTGAATCTGACTGAGGGAGGCTAACAGTGAAAGAAGGATCGGAGTTTTGGCTGAGGGGGATCCAGGATGAAGAGTAAATTGCCTAATGTGAATATTGGAAAAAGGAGCTTTTCTTTGTTGTTTATGGAACATCGGGTCCTCTTAGGCAAGAGATCTTGCACAAAAGAGACTTGGGCACAGAAGGCACTGATGTTAGTGAAAGGAACTTGTGCCAGAGACGCTCAGGAGTGTGCTGTGCTTGAGTGAACCGCCTTGTCCCATGCAAAAAACGTAGGCAAGGGAGGCCAACAGCCCCTCTCCCCACCCTGTTTGCCCTGTGGGCGCTTTGAAACCGTTTTGCTAATTGTATAAGCGCCCAACAAGTGACCAATAAAATAAAGAAATAAAATAAATCAATAAATCATCTTTCTTTTTGTGAACATTATTCCTCGCTATTTTGTTGCATAGCGGTAAGGATTGGCAATAGATTTTTTTTTTTTAGTATAGGCCCTTTTTATTTGACTACACTCCACAAGGGGTGTATTATTATTATTTGATGGTAGTAGCTTTCTCCCATCTTAGATTTAGGTTTAGAATAGGCATTTTTCACACCCCTGATAACGTTTAATAAACATCCTTGAACTGTGATCACTTGTGTCTGTCTTACTTTGATACCATGCCTTACATATGGTGTCAGTGGTGGGATGTGATTCAAATGATAAAAATTGAAATCCATGCTGATAATTGTCATACCACCAAAAGGGGGAAAAAAAATCATTGAACTCCTTGACTATGACCGCGTCTCCATGGTAAAAGAGGTTTTGCTCTCTCAACTATGTATCCCGACTGGTCAACATGATCTGTTCTTTAAAACTCAAGTATTATTAGACACCCTTCATCTCTCCCATTTTAATATACAAAAGTGGGATCGAATAATACTGAAAGTTCGACCAGCATTTACCTTTATTAGACCTAGTACTTTAAATCCCCACGCACCTGAACCTGTTTTTTCTTTTTTGGTACTCAATTGTCATCTGTAGCGGGCCAATCCGGGTTACAGATTAGACTACCAAAGTCAATTCCTTCAGCAGAATCAGAAGAATCAGATGACTTCAAAACCTTATTCGAGGGAGTCGAGACATGTTTATTTTCTGATTCACAAACAAACACAGAAGGGAGCCTTACCCCCCAGTAAGAAATAGCCGACCTAGCCAATGTGATCTCCCAGTTGACAGCCCATGAAATGCAAGCCTAAGATAACATCCAAGAACATTTGACTAAATTGGTTGAATTGCAAGCTATGCCCTTACTACCACAGGGAGTACATCAAACATACCTAGAAGGCGAAGATCTAAGAAATGTGTTCTTGAATTTCAAATTATCCGAACAGCTAGGATTTGAAGAGAACCTTAAAAGATGCTATTTGGCTCCTCGGTTGAAAGATGAACTAAAAACCACCTATCAACTACTTAATCTTGCACGGGAGCCACCATTCTATCCATCACGGAAGGGTTGTCAAAAAGAGTGAGGCAAACCTGCAATTCTTATCGGCAGAAGTTGAGGGCCATTAGATGAAACCTGGGAGAAATACCCCTAGAAATGGGTAAACATGTTAAAAACACTGTAGCCCTGTGGATCAATAACACATCCTTAGAAGAACTGAGAGAGATGATCACCCATGAACAATTCACAAATTCCTTAGCCCCTTTTTTACAAAAGGCCTTTTTACAGTTAAGTCAACCTACCCAAGACAAGGCCGTCGAAAATGCACAAACCCACTCAGATGCAGCTCAACACTTCCATTCGGCACATTGAGGGGAGGAAGGGAACAATTAAAACCTATCCACTGACCTGAACCTCAGGGAGTAGATAAACAAGGGGGGTTGTTTTGAATCAAGGAAGGGATACCAAGAGAAAGAGTAGAAATCCAACGATCTGATCCTAAAACCAAAGATGAACACAGAAGAGAGGAAGTTGAAGGAAGTAGACCCACCCCTCCTGTCTCTTTTTCCTGTAGAGAAACAGGACATTTAGCTAGACACTTTACGAAGAATCTAAGGGACAAACGTATGGAAATAAGCAGTTTAAAGGGTAAAGAGTGGGAAGAACCTGAAGAAGAGCTAGAGACCTTCAGCATATGTTCATGTCAGTCTTCTGGTGACTTCAGATATGAAAAGGCTTGAGTGAATGGAAGGCAATTAAGGGCCTTAATCTACTTGGGTAGCAAGCAAAGCGCTATTCAAGCTGATTTAGTTCAAACAAATGACCTCAAAACGCTGCACTCGTTAGAGTTACCTATGTACATGCGGACAATGAAGTGTACCCCAAAATAGATGTGCACATTAATATCCAAGGCCAAATCTTGTGTAATATCTTCAGCCATCATTCCTGGACTCCCTGATGAAGTTATTTTGGGTCAGGATTTCCCCACCTTCTCTACTCTCATGAAGGAAAACCCACCTCCCTTTGAAGATGTTCTACCCCAGAATTGCTGGCAGTCAAATTATCACTCCCCAAATTCTCCAATATGGGACTGGCAAAGATATGAACCTATGAAACCTGAGACAGCATTTAGAAACCAATTCATAGGTTACTGTAGAGAGACAAATAAAACCACTCCACCTCTACATACTCAGGGCCAAATAAAATCATGTGCTAGTTCTTGGACATCTCTCATCCCTGTTCTCTCCCAGGTCTTAACCACAAAGAACCTCGACAAAGAACAGACATATCCACCTCAGATAGGGGTAGGGTTTGTGAGAAACTTAAAGGTGTCTCACCCCTTAGTCCTAGGGGATTTGTCATTCAGGTGGGCAGGACACAGCCATCGCTATTGGATCCAGTTCCTGGGGGTGGACCATTCTGGGAGGATCACCTGTATGGGGGTTATCCCCTTCCTTGTGACACTTTTTCCCCATCCTACCAGGTAGGATAACTAGAAACTCAGCCCCCCTCTTTTTGCAGAACAAACATTTTCTCATGGACAATTGTTTGTGAGCGATAACTGACTAACACCAGAGCCATATACCTGACATGTCCCAACACAAGGGTCAGGCAGAGACAGGCAATTACTGATAATTACACACACCTGACTTACATCACATTTCCCCACACGGATAAAAGGCGTAGCACGAAAGCAAACTCTGACAAGGCAAAACGCACAATGAAGCAGAAATTCCGAGATGGCAGTTTAAACCAAGGAGAAAGGCGGCGAGATCAGAGAGGTCGACAAGGAGGGAATTACGCTTGCACTTTCCAAAAGAGAACCGCGTCTTTCAAGAAGCCTCAAACACAAGAAACATAAGACCGGTAATTGCAGCTGACGAATGGTGTAGTGTATGTCAATGGTACACAGGGCCCTCCCGCATTGATAGGCAAGGCGGGGAGAAGCGATTGCCACCATGGTACTGTCCTTGACTCTGACAGCAAAGCAAGGACAAAGAGTTCAGCACAGCCGGTGAGTTAGAGAAACTGATAGCAGACCAGACTTTGTTTTGCTCAAGGTTGCAAGCAGCAACATTGTATGAAGAAAGAGAACTTGTATGCAATTGAACTTTGAAAAACTGAAATAGGTACGAGACACACAGTGGTCCAGCACCACGTGGGTGCTCACTGGAAGGTCTCTGTTTGGTGCTGCCCCCATGAGCAGGGAAGAATTATTGAACTTTTAAATCAAATTGTTCCTGCAGTGGGTTACGTTGAATCATGTGCACATTCAAAAGTCTTCGAATGTCTGTAAACTGAAATTAGCCTGAGTCTGGCTGAGGGGGACTGATTGTCGAAAAGGTGACTGAGCCCGGAAAAGGGGGATCCTGGGTGAACAGTAAGACTCCCAAGATGATATTGCTGTGGCAAATGTGAACCCAAGTGAGGGATGCCTGTGAATTAGGGTGAACAGTAAGACATCCGGGAAGATTGTTGTGGCAAATATGAACCCAACTGAGGGATGCCTACAAATTGAAGTTGGTCTGAACTCGACTGAAGGAGGTTAATGGGGAGTGAAAGATCGGAGCCCAGGGTGAACAGTAAATCACCCACGTGAATATTGGTAAAAGGAACTTTTCTTTGTTGTTTATGGTACATCATTTCCTCTGAGGCAAGAGACTTTGCACAAAAGAGACTTAGGCACAGAAGCCCCTGATGTTGGTGAAAGAAACTGTGACCTCGAGCCAGAAAGCACAGGAGTGTGCTGTGCTTGAGTGACCCACCGTGTCCCATGCTAAAAACGTGGGCAAGGGGGGCCAACGGCCTAAACTTCCTGATTTATCATTTAGTGAACATTATCCCACACTATTTTGTAGCATAGTGTCATGGTCATCGGGCCAAGAACGCAAACATTAAACGGCCACATACACACGGGGCGTGGACAGACACAGTCCTGGTGTTTTGGTGCCAGGCCATGAATAACAGTAAGCAAGAACATTTATTTGGGACAAGAATGCTTTTATTATGGACATAGCACCTCATTTTGGGTGCAAAGTGCATTTAACATGGGAACTTCCATTCACTAAAGTAGCCCCACGTGTACTCTTGGGTGTGGCTGCTGCTATTGGGTTGCCTTGCACTTGCTGACTCTCTAGGAGTGGCAGAGTGTGGCAGGCAAGCCAGGCCTAGTGGGCGTGCCCACGATCGCAGCTACATAAGCTGCTCTGATCCCCGAGGCAGACGCTTCGCGTTATTCTACACTTCCATGCAGCGTAACGCTCACCGCCGCCTGGGACCAGACTTACCTTTGGAAATCCTGCTTCCTGCCATCATACTTACCGCCTGGGGAAACTGCTCTCACCTGTGCACGTCTTCGTTGATCCTGGCATTCATCTTCAAGTCTTCTGGAACACTGACATCTTCATCTTGGCACCGCAGCTCATCTTCAAATCTTCCGGAACGCTGAAACCATCTTGGCAACGCAGCATGACTCGCTCCGTCCACGACAGCAGTACCTGCAAGCATTGCAGTAACTTTGCTGAAAATGTTGGGGGGGGGACGTGACATATGAACACAAGGTGCCCCAGACAAATGAAAGGGGACAAAATGGTGTGCCATGAAAGTTGGGGGGGACGAACATCCCCGTCCCCCTCTAAAATTACACCTATGCCTGCAAGTAAAAACGAAAGACAAGGTTAGACACTTAAAAGACATTGGCCCTCATTACGACCCTTGCGGAGATCCATGGTGCAATTTGCACCATGGACCATGGCGCAGAGCTGCCAACTCCGCCATGGGGGTTGGCGGACTTACCGCCCCATTCCGACCTTGGCGGGGCGGTTAGTCCCCAATCCCCATTTACCCTTCCCCATTCCCATTTTTGTCCCATAGGGTATAATGGGAGTGGGGAAGGCGTTAATTACGCCACCGTACATTACGGTGGCGTAATTAACAAGAGGTCCTGTAGCGCCATGGATTTTTCCGCCCGGAAAATCCGGACGTAGAAATCACCATGGCGCTACGGAAAGTCGTAATCTGGCGGAGAGGTACGCCATGCATTACGCTGGCGTAAACCCCTCTCCGCCAGGGTCGTAATGAGGGCCATTCAGTTTAAGGTCGCGCTACCACCAAACCTTGCGCCTTTCCTTAAACCATCACTTACCTTCTGTCAGACATTGCGGTTTCATCCATCTTCCACCCGGCCGCGTTCCGCGCCCCAGAGCTGCTTTTGGGCCGCATTTCCACCTATTGGGAAGAAAACAGAAGAAAAACATTATTCAGGAATTAACAACAATATTGGGAGCAATAATACAAAGACATAAAACGAGAAGAGGCAAAGAGGAAACAGAAAGGGAAAGAGACAAGAGACATTGAGAGACACTTACTACCAACCAGGAGAAGCATAGTCGCAGCTGGACTGGACTATTACTTACCTGGGATCAGTGAAGGAACTAGGTCCCATCGACAAGCGCCCCTGCCAGACGTAGCAGGACAGAGAGCTTATCATCAATAATTAACAGGTGAGCCTTATGGGCCGGTACATGCCCACAGAAATCACACTTTGGGGAGAAGGGTTTGAGAGGTACAATAGTCACAGATTGGCGCACTCACGTTCTCTCATATCCACGCAGGAGCAGTGTCACCAATTGCTGCCGCTCACAGCTTATCTGCAGAGGGAGAGGCCTGACGGGGGTGATCTAACTCCTGGAGGGCTGCAACCATGCCCCAACACCTCTGCAGAGACCAGGTGAGCTTAACACATAGCAGTAAGGATTGGCAATTGTTTTTTTTTTTTTTTAGTATAGGCCCTATTTATTTGACTAGGCTCCACTAGGACTGTATTATTATTATTTGATGGTAGTGTTCCCATCTTAGATTTAGGTTTAGAAGAAGTGTTTTTCACACCACTGATACAGTTCAATAAACACCCTTGAACTGAGATCACTTGTGTGTGTCTGACTTTAATACAATGCCTTCTTTACAGGGGTCAGGGTGAGTTGTATTACTTGATGGTTTATGGTAAGTACTTATATAGTTTATTGTATTGTGGTGATTGAGGCCAGTGGCCAGATTCTGTGGGGTATGGACACAGGCCATGGCCCTAAGAATATGTGCACTGGCACAACCACCACAGCTCTAATATATGTATAGTAATTATAGGTAATGTAGTAGGAGTATGACCAGAATTACATTAGTAGCAATATGTGTATAGTAATTGTAGGTAATGTAGTGGGACTACAAAGTGTTTGTAATATGGAGGAATTATGTAATTGAACTGTATATGGTACTTATGATTGTAGTACAATTTAGGATAGTGCTTATAGAATATGTATTTCATTATAATTGCTGTGGTTACTTAGTGTTGTAACATTATGAAGCTACAATCTCTGGTTTATTTTCTGTGGAATGTACTATGTTTGGTACTACATTAGCGTATGACACACTGCTGTTGTATTGACATTCCAAAATCATTGGGTCATTGGGAAAAAAAATCTGTACTGGATTAAAAAAAAACGATTACAGTTACGTGAGTGTAAGGGCGATAGTGTGTTTGTTTGAAGTATGTTGTGCTTAAGGGAATGCTTGAAGTTACCTGTTGGCATATTCTAACTACATTAGAGGTTAGAAGATGTTTTGTCGTATAAGAATTGAGATGGCGTATTTGAAGGGCTTTGCAATGAAGGGTGTTTTTCAAGTACTTAGATACTTGTTGGCATATTGTAACTAGATTTGACTTTCAAAAGCGCTATTGTAGCATAATGGATGTAGTTAGATACCTGCTGGCGTATCCCAACTCTTAATTGTACTGTACTTTAGTGACTGCATTTGAGTTGCAGGAATATTAAGTAGGCATTTGTTAAATTTGCTGGTAACATATGTTTTGGAGTAACAGCTGTATCATTACATTCAACCCAACCACTTATTTTTTTTACATAAGCAGTGTAGTGCCCCGAAGTGGTTGTGGCACCACTGTGATATACTATACCTACCGCTGTGAAGGTTTTCTTTCCAAGAGATACCTGGCCATGTGTGAAGCCTGTAAGCTTACAGTTATTTTGGTACCATCTGAATTGTACATAAGAAGCATTAGTATGACATATTGGCCATGTGAGTTTATTTACATGGTGGAAAGATTATCTGAATTGCAAAAAGGGCATAATATGCCATGATTTGCATTCTGCAGAAGCTGGTGAAATGGAATGGATTCACAATTTGGTATGGATACATGTACAAATCATTAATTAGGGATGTGGTCTTATGAAACATGGCTGTACAGAGTGCATCTATGTTTCCTGGTCCATAAGAAACTGGACGATTTCATTTATAGGGATGTTTTTGGTTTCTAGTACTTGTAATAAGAACATTAGGAGTTATTTTGGATCTTCTTGTGTTTTTATGGTAAATTCTACCATTTCTGCAGAGTAGTCCAATTCTTGCCTTATAAATGAGACACTGTAAGCATTGTCAGGATTATTTGTGGCATTTCTGTGAAGGACGAGCATTTGCAAACACAACTGATCTGAGCCTTTTAAGTAAATGTTGTGAACAATTGGTGGCAATTGAAAGAGAAGATTCATTGTCACATTAGCATAACAATTTACTCCAGTTGTGTTGCTGAATTTAAATGGGCCAGAGAGTTCTGTTTGTGGATCATTTGGTTTGTCTGCAGATGTTTCTGAAGAAGAGAGATTTGTGTGTTTCTTTTGTGATGGATGTGTGTTTGATTTATTTTGTACTAGGCAGTTTTGTGGTTGTATTGTTTGATGCAGGAGTTGGTCATTGTTTTTTTAGTGGTATTGTTGGGAAATCTGCAATAGATTCTGTTTCTATTGTTTGTCTTTTAAAAGGTGTCTTTCTTTGATGTACAGGATACATATCTATATGGCGGGGTGCATAGTGCCCATAGCCTGTTGTATTCCTGGATGCAATGTCAGCATTGACTTTGTTTGTTTCAAAGTTAACTAGCAATAGACCATTGAGTGTACACAGATGTGAAAGTGCTACGTAACTCAAACCTTCTTTAAAGACTGTGTTGCCAATGTCAATCAATGCTTGATCTAGGGTTAGACCTTGTGATTTGTGAATAGTGACAGCATATGCAAGAGATGGAGAAAACTGTTCTCTGTGTACACACGTCTTTGAAAAGAAGGAAACGTCCTATTGTCCGGCCAATTTCTTTTAACTTCTGCAAGTTTGTCAAAGTGGATGTTGACAAACTGAGAGTTTTTCTTATATGGACATGTTTGGAAGCCAACAACTATACCCATTGCTCCATTGACATACCTTGCTTTACGTCAAGGTTACGTGTAAGAATTACTCTACAATTTAGACACAAAGTCAATATTTTCTCCAATCCGGCTGTGTTGGAGATACATTTTCTAAACTATTAAGTGTTGCTGTTGCTTGTTGACACATAGGAAGTGTCATAGCATGCACTTCTAGTTTGCCTGTGGAGCTGATATGCAGTATGGGTTGCATTTCTTTTTTCAACATTGTCTCATTGAATTGACTACAACTTGCAAGGGTTGGCTTTAAGAACATACATTTTAGATTTTGAGTTAATTGTTCCATGACATCAGGAGCAGATGTGTTTTGTCCATATAGCTCATGGATTAGTCTACTATTTAAGATGGATTTTGCATCTTTAGTAAGCAGACCAATTCTAATGCTTTTTAAAATGTTAGCATATGTCAGGACTGCAGACTGGCGCCTGTTTTGAGTTAGTTCTCTGTAGTGAAGATGTTGCCATAGATTTACATTTCCAATGCTGCAGAGGGCATTGCAGCATTGTTTGTGTCCTAAAGTTTCCCCTTTCACTGGTGTTAACTGCAGGAGGTCTCCAAAAACAATAACGTGTTTTCCTCCAAACAGTTTTTTCATAGTTGGTTCTTAGGACTTCTTGCATTCTAAGATGAATTAAAACCAACATGAGGTTGGAAACCATTCTCACTTCATCTATTAGGAGCACTTTCACTTGTTTCAGAATTCTGCATACTTCAATAGCAGCTTCTGCTGATAATTTGTAGTATTCTAATTTGTTTTGGTGTTCTACAACATAGATTAGGAGGAGTAGTAGTCGGTGTAGTTATACCTCCTATGTTGTAGGCCGCTAAAGCTGTGGGGGCTGTTACTACAGGTGAAAGGTTATTGTTTGTTAAGATTTGTAGACATTTGCAGATTATTTTAATGAAGAATGTTTGACCAGAACCAGCTTCACCACTTACATACAGGAGCAGAGGTTTATAATTTTTAAAGCTACAGGTTTTAGTTTCATGTTTAAAACCATGTTCAATTTCTTGTGTGACTTCTAGATACATGGTGAGTTGTTCATCATTTAGCTGTGATTTCAGAACTGACAGGTCTGCCTTAGATTGTTTATATTGATACATGGTGTTATCTACCTCAGTCATGGCTATGTCTGCTTCATTTAGAATGAGTGGTTCTCCAAGTGGTTCTTGGCTTCCTGTAAGGGAAGGTTGACTGCCCTCAGGAGTGTCTTTGTCTACTTGAGCTTCAATGTCTTCCTATTGTTGGCGTTCATTGTCCAACATTTGTTTGTATTGTTTGAAATTGTCATTTGTTATACTCCTTTCATTTGCTTTGAATGCAGCTTCAAATGAGTCATACTCACCTAATAATTCTTTTTCTTTTCTCCAAGGTTTAAAAAGTTGGAGTAGGGCCATGTAATGCAGTTTCCTATGTTGTGGAGATTTAAATGATAACTTTCTATGATTAATTAGACTGGGTTTGGTGAGTTTCACTAGGTTCATTCACAAGTTGAGACTAAATATTTGCCAGTTGTCTCATTTGGCGTGACATTGTTTTGTAGGTGTAGTTTTGGGCAATGTCATACAGACACATTTTTTAAAAAGCAGTACTTCTGTTTGGGTAATATGTGTCAATTACATTGTTTTTTAAAATGTCCTGACTGTTGCGATCACTTGTGTATATGTTTTCTATCTCTTGGTAGGATTTTAGCACTCTTTTTCGGGATGTAGCTGGTCTAAGGTTCAGACGGGCAATGTGCTCAGATTTGCCATATAAGGATGTATGTGTTAAATGGTGTGCATCTTCGTAGCAACCACATTCTCTATGGAAGTGCATTTTTATGCTGAAGCTGTACATTTTCTGTGATAGAGTTTTGTCAGATGATATGTCATCCCAGAGGCCCTTTATCTCTGTTTTCTCAGCATTCGTGCAATAGGCTGTGACATATTTTGCAACTGTGGTGGAATTGTCTGTAATGCATTGTATGTCTATGTTTGCATTCCACAAGAAGGCACTGAATGGATTATAATCATTGACGTACTTGGAGGTTTTTTCCCTTTCAATGTTGTATGTATTTTTAGGGGATTTGCCTTTTACACTGTGTCTAACAGAAGTCGTCAAGTTATTTACTTGTCCTTTTTTGCAAACTGGTCTAGGGAAGCCAAAGCGACATTTGATATAGTATTTTTATTTGTGTTTATATCTACGTCCGCAGTATTTGACAAATGTATGTCTTTGGATGCGTAACACTTGTGTATGTAGGTGACTATCTGTGGTTTCCGACGAGATGTCACGGGTAATGCATTTTTCAATAAACTGTAAAACAGTGGCGTCACTATCATGGCCACATTTTGGAGCATCTTTTATCCACAAAAGCACGTGGATGAGTAGTCCTTCTCTGGATTGATATTCTTTCCTCCAAATGAAGTGTTGTACTTCTCCCAGCAGATTGGTAGTTTTATTGCAGTTAAAGCATAGCACTGCAATGAAGTGATGGTGAAAGTACCTTGATACATTGACAGGGTCAAGAGAACAGTTCTCCTGGTGTTTTTATATCTATTCCGTCTTTATTTGGTTTACAGTGTGTAAGAAGTTGTGCAATTCATCCCATGCGTACTCTGCAAAATCTTAAAGTAACATACCATATGGGTGTGCCTAGGTTCCTTACCATGTAACGTACATCAGTGTGACATCAGAACCAGTATTATTTTGTACCACACATGTTTGCCAACAGATTTGTGATACTTGACTGCAAAACTTCATCTTTTGTCTTTCATTTTTTTAAGCAGTTGGGTAGCGGATATGTTTAAAAGGTTAGAGCCTGTTTTTGCAATATAACATAAAGTTACTAGTTCACTTTCGAAGAGGAGGTGTAAAATGTATTCGACATTTTGTCTGAATCTGGGGTCTTCACAATATATTCGTAAAGAGCGATTTTCTGATGCACTAATTTGCGTGGACCTTTCATCATACCTCCCTCTTTTCCTTTAGGAAATAGTGGAGGAAAAGAACATGCTTCTACACTTTCTTCCCATATGCTAATTGGGGATCCTTTGGCTGGATGCATTTGATATGTTTCTAATGCCTTGTCAATTGTGTCTTTGCAGTGCAGTGGGTGAATGGTATACTGGTCTAACATGTTGGCTGCTGTAACAGGATCTACACATTCAAATTGGGCAGTTTCTGGTGACTCTTGAATAATGTGGGTGGTTCTCTTAAGTTTTGATCTATGTTTATATCTTTGTAGTATTGATTGTTTTCTTTTAGATATTGTAGGGCTTGTCTAACTTTGTTTAAGTCGACTAGTTGTTGACAAAAATAGTTGTCTTCTGTTGGCACACCATTAAGTCGTATAATCAAAGATTGATCTATTGGCCATTGTACTCCTAGAGTTTGTACATTTTCTTTTAGTTCCAATGGTAAATATACTACTTTGCCACAGATGCCCTTTAGTAACTCGGATGGAGGTAATTTGGCTGATTTTGGTTGAAGGCATAGTATAGATTGAAATGGACGCACTGTTTGTATTATAATGCTGTTGTACAAGTTAAGCTGTTGGAGAGCTTTCAGAAGTGGGAATACTTCTAAGTTATTAGTGATAGCAAGTGATAGAATTTGGTTACTGTCAGGCTTTGTGTTGCAGTACGTGCACACTCTTGAGGAGTTAATTATTTTGTATTTAGCTTCTGCTGTTAGATATAAAGCTAATTGGAACCATTAGGATTCTTCATTGACTTCTATTATGTATGCTAGATCTATTATTTCTGTGCTTTTTTTATAAAACGTTCTGCAGCAATAGGTGCATATTTTGTCTGGTATTTCAGCAGATGTGTTTTGAAACGTAGCAATTTTTTTGTATCTTTTCATTAGGACGTTGGTGTTTATGAGGGTTTCGGTAATGTTTTCTAAAGGTACAGAATTTTCTAAGTCACCTTCAGTTCCAAAGTATTTACGTTGGTTATGCTCTATTTCTTGAAGGAGTTCTTTGGCTGTTCAATGTAGGAGAATGTTACTTACATTTTGCAGTTCTACAGAAGGACTTTTTGCATAGTATAGTCGATGCACAAGATTCTGTGTAGTGGAATGGCGTGTTGCTAAGATTTTGATGTGGTGGAAAGTGCTTTTGCAAGCAGTGCCCAAAATGCAGGCTAATGAATGGCCTCGCAGTCCAGTGTAGCTGCGCACTGGACAGGAGTCTATGGATTGTAAAGTTTTCATTTTACTTTTGTCTTTTAGTTTCACATAGTGAATGAGGAATTGTCGTAAAGATTTAAAGGATTGTTGGCATACATTACATATTGAGCTGCATGTCCATTTGTACACTAGACGGTTTGTTTGGGTGAAAGGAGCATTTGGTGCAAAGTTTGTTGGAGACTTTTTTCTATAAGGGTTTATTTTGCCATAAGGGTTTGTTACACCATTTCATACCCTCGCCCATTAGTGTCTATGGCAATTATTTGATGTTGTTCTTGTTTTTATGTATCTTTATTGAAGTATGGTTCTGTGCTGCTTGTTTGAATCCATTCACCATCACAGAAGTTTGAAAATGTCTCTATATTGACACTGCATATGTTTAGAAGTACTTCTTGTAATTTATCGATTAATTTACTTAGTGGTTTCATTCAGTTTAATATCAATATAAACAATTTTATTTTTAGAAGAAACACGCTGTCAATTAGAGCTTGCAGGATTAGTCTCCTGTGGTTGTTCTTAAGGCTAGATCATGACTTTTCAGATGTTTTTATAAGATTGTGAAGAAATCTACAGTGGAACATTTTTTGTAACATCATTATTTTATGATTGCTTTACCATAACTACGTTAATACTGGTAGATGGAGGATTGGGTTTGTTAGTAGGTCTGCTTTTCTTTATATATAATTTTGTACTTTTTGTTTTCACAAGAGGGGTGTTACTTTCTTTCGGTGTGGCTAGTTTAGTTTTCTTCAGTGAGGTTACTAGCTCTTTTGTTTTAATGTTTTCTATAAATTGTTTTAGAGGTTGATGACTATATGGTGTACTTTTAGTCTTATCTGCTCTACTTTATCTTTCTTGTCTAAAGAGTTGCTGTTTAGTAGGCATTTTGTTGTAGTGTGGTTGGAAAAGAGAAAGGTTGCGTTGGAAAGTTGTGCAATGTATATGCATGTACGGTGTATAGGTATGTGGGGTTGATTGTAGAGATGAATAGAGTGCTGTTTGATTGTGAGGTGGTATATTAGGTGTTGTTGGAAAGGTTGTAAGAATCAGAGTGTACAGAGGTGGGATGGTGTTGGGTTAGTAAGTAAGGCAGTGGTGGCATGATGGAATTTGCACAGTGATTGTGCTGTTTTGAGGAACAGAGTGGGTGTTGCAACAGTGGTGTGCAGATGGGAATAGTAAGAGTATGAATGGTGGAATATAATGGGCTAGAGTGAAAGAAATGTTGGTTTGAAAAGAGTAGTTTGGGGTAATATTTATAGTGGAACTGTGCTGCTATAATTACATACAAATACCTGGTACATTAATGTACTTACTTTGTCAGATATGAAGGGTATTTGTTTTTCCGTTGTTGATTACAGTGATGTGCTTCTTTCCTGTAATTGTAAAAGAAAGTTAGTGGGGATATGTGGTAATGGCGAAGTACTTTTAGCAAGCAAGGTTCATATTTAGAATGGAAGGAGTGGTGGGGAAAAGGTTAATGAAATTGGTGGACAGTTAAAATGGCTGCTTTTAGGAGCATTTTCATGAAAGTTAAGAAATGCGTATGTGCATTTGTAGAAGCTCTGTAACGTTTTGTAAAAGAGAAGAAAAGTTGAGGAACATTTTTTGTAGTACACTTTTAAATGGCAGTTGGAGTGTGGAAGTTTAATGTGTTAGGAGTATATGCATACTTGCCAACATGATGCATTCTAATCTGTAGGTGTTATGTAGTCCTAGATTTTTTGTTTGCATTATGAGACTTGTAGTTCCACTTTTACCATTGTGAAAGTTGTACTACAAGCCACAGAATGTAGAGAAAAACATAGGACTGCATAAACAGCTGAAGATTAGAATGGGTTATGTTAGGAAGTATACATGTACTGTCAATATATTAAACTGGCACACACTGAGTGCCAATTACAAATGGTGTACACATTGATTTTATCTGCTTTTACTTTCTTTTATGAAAAAGTGACATAGTGTTGCTGTAAGTGCAGATATGAATTTTTGTAACTTTCTTAAAAATGCTTCCAAAACATTATTATGAAATGCATGACATTTTATATGTTTATTTTATGTACTTGTCACAGTTTTTAGTCTTGAAGTTAGTTGTGTTTTTTCTTTGCATTCTGGCCATGGGTGAAGTATGCATTGGCAAGAATGAGAAATGTGCAAATACACTTCTTTGCAATGTACTGCACTGTCTCCATTGACGGACCAAATAGAAAATGATGCTGCCACATCGGTAGCTGCATACTGCGATAGAAAGTTATGCAAGAGATCGGATAGAAACGCATGAACTGTGCAAATGGCTCCTTCATCAGAAATGGCACTGAAACTCATGTAACATGCTGTGCAATGTTTCCTGCACAATGAACAACAATAATATTGTCATGATTGCATATCACACACACAAATCAAAATCAGGCACTTAATTGTACCTAGTCCATAGCACTACACTTGCACTTCATAGATTCGTAAATGAGTAGCGAGTGCACAGTGTTTTGCATTCACATTCACTGAATGTATGTCGGCATACCCTAAAATCTTAACGCTCTGCCTCGTAAAACACACATCCATAACGGCACCCTCTGCATTTCTGTGAACAAATACACAATGTAGCACCATTGGTCCCTACACACCAAACCCACAAACATGATTGCCCAATCCTGTAGCCTCTGCAGACGCATTTATATGGGCGTCATCTGAAAAAGGGGCATATGAACCACGTGCCGCCCTGCAACTATCGCAATATTCATGGACTTTACGTGCTGCATGCGCGCCGGAGCGGGGGAATAACTTTCTACCAGGGGAGCGCACATCGTTGGTTGTGGTGGCTCTTAAAAGAATCTTTGTTTTTTTGTTGTTTTTTTTATTTTTGTTTTTTTAACTTGCTTCCCTAGAAACACTTTTTTTGGGGGGGTTTCATACGTGAATGTGTGTTTTCAACTGCAGCTCACATTCTTACAGTAGGGTCTTCAGTGCAGTCTGTAGATTGTGAACCAACATTTCAGTGCCACTGGCCGACAAAGGCATGCCATTTGCCTTGAAAAGGTGTATGTATTGGGAACCAATGTTCTCATTCTCACAGGAGAACATCCCAGCAGCACTCAAGAAGTCACACATGCTTCTGTTGATGAGACCCCTTCCGACCTCTGGCTGGCGACAGGAAGCATTGGCATAATGCCACACGATTTTCTGCAGCATACATGAGAAAAGCACCATGGCAGTAGGAAAAATGCGCTGCACTGCTTTCATCAAAATCTTCAGTTGACTAAACACACGGGAACAAGGCATGTAACCCAAAAAGAAGCCTCCAAAGTGCACAATCACAACATGTACAGTTGCTGAAGAGGCCACGTGGCGACATTCCAGAAGCAGTCTGCCGAAAAAGCACGATTCCATACCACTCCACAAAACGTCCACTCCCTCCAAACCTAAATTGCTAGACAAGTCTTCTTGGAGGGCATACACGCACAGATCTTCCACAAAGTAACACCACGACAAAAACTGTGCATCTTGCCATGTTTGCCAGCCGCAGTACACAAAGTTATGGAAAAGTGAATGCCTCCCTTTCCTGTGACGCACATCCAGAGCACCTGATTGGCCAAAGGCCATAGTCCCATTTCCATTGGCCAACATGGTGAGAAGGGCAAAATGTGGCAGGTGCCTTTCCCCAATAACCGTGAGGGAGGTGAAGCAGGAGGACTCCTTCTCCCTATTGTTGCTCTTTTCTGTAACATACACCGTGACCACCTGATTGGCCAAAGGGCACAGTCCCATGTCTATTGGCCAGCATGCTCACAAATGCAGAATATGGCACGTGCCTTTCTCCAAGTACCGCCAGGGCTGTGCCCCAGTAAAGCCGGAGGAGTCCTCCTTCCTATTGGCATGCTTTCATCTGACGCACACTCTGAGCAGCACATGATAGGACAATCGCTACAGTTCCATTTACATAGGCCAGCATGGTGAGGAGCGTTGAATGTGGCACATGCAGGTCCCCAAGTACGTCGAGGGCCGGTCCCCAGTGCAGCAGGAGTTCCTCTTCCAATTGCCGCACATCCTAAGCAACTCATTGGACAATCCCCACACTTCCATTTTAGTGGCAACCACCCTTAAAATTCCTGCATGTGACTTTCGTGTTGCGTGCGGTCGTGGGGGAATAACTTGCCACCAGGGCAGGGGGAGTTCGTAGTAAGGGGCGACTCTTAAAAGAGTCTGGTTTTTTTGTGTAGATCCTTCTACAAAAACACCTTTTTTGTCTGTTTTTAGTAGCTTCTATGTTTTCTTCTATGCACATTAGTTCAGTAAACTTTTCACCGCATCCTGTAGGCAAGCAAGCAAAACTGCATTGCCAATGGATGACAATAAAATGCAATTTTCTTGGAAAAACTCTGCATTTCCACAAGAAATAAGGTAATTGTTTCAGAAAAACATTCCACGAGCGGACAAAAAAAAGTACATGCTTCTGTTGATGAGACACCTTCCTTCGTCTGGCTCGAAACAACATTCATGAGCAGTAGTCCATACTCTATGCGGTATTATAGATGAGAAAAGCACCTTGGCAGTGGGAAAAAGCGTCCTCACGACATCCAGCAACCTCCTCAGTCTACAGAACAAATGCAAGCAAGGCAGGTAACCCATATGCATGCCGCCCTAATGAATTACAATAAGATCTACTACTGGAAACGTGGAGAGGTCTTTGCAAAGTGCATGCATATCGACGAAATGGCACTCATACACAGCATTCCACAATGCGCCCACTCCTTCCAAACCAAAATTGCTGCCAAAGTTTCTTTGCAGGGCATAGTTGTGCAAATCTATTACAAAGGGATCACAAACAATCAACACAATACATTTCGCTATGTCAGCCACCTTCAGTACGCAGAGTGTAATGTACAAAAGTTTCACCTCCCCTTCCTGTTAACCACACCCACACTACCTGATTGGCTAATCCCCACACTGCCATGGCAAAAGCTGGTGTAAAGAGCACATTTTGGCACGTGCGCCTCCCAAAGTAGCACGTGGGTGCACCCCTGTAAAACTGGAAAAGACCTTCTTCCCTTTGCACTATCTTCTCTGCATCTCTACTTCATTGGGTTACTGGTAAAGAGGCACACACGCATCCACCAATCGCATTAAAGCCGCCATCATCGAACACTGTCACTGCTGTACAACACGTGAAATGTACCCTTACACATTTACAGTACAAATGGCGTGCCATTTCAAAGCACATCCACTACAAAGTTCACTGAAGGTATGCACGATTTCTCCATCCGCATACATCCACATAGCCACCCAGGATGTGGCACGTGCCATCCTGAAAGTACTGTGTAATCCACTACCTTTTGATGATAGTGAAGGTGTATGCGAGCAATTGTTTTTTGTATTTTCTTTTTATATGCGTTTCTGTTTGCCTCGCCTCACATTTTACAGCTTTCTGGTCAATGCTTCTTGCACAGTGTGAAAGAAAACAGCATTGCCAATGGCGCTCAAATAAATGCCATTTCTACTGAACCACTGCATATTTTACGACCTCATGATCTCATAGTGGGTGGAGAAAATGCCAGCAGTCTGCATAAACTGATGCATAATTCTGTTTATAACACACCTTCCGACTGCTGGCTGTGGACAAATTACACCGTCATGGACCCACACTGCTCTTGGAGTTATGCATGAGAAAACCACCTTGGCAGTATGAAAAATACGCATCACTGCGGTCAGCAACCTCATCAGTAGACGGATTATTCATCCACACGACATGTAACCCAAATGTGCACTTCCATGGTGCACCACGACACAGTCCACGTTTGTGACGGACGCCACATATCTGCAAAGGCGAACCATCCCGCCGAAACTGCAGTCACCCTGACAGGCCTAGAAAGCGTCCACTCCTTCCAACCTGAAATTACCAGCAATGCCTCTTTGCACGCAACACCTTTGCAGATGGTGCACAAAGGTATCACCGACAATAAGCACTGTGCACCTCTCCATATCGACCACCCTCATTACACAGTATTGTGACGAAATGATACCGCCCCTTCCTATGAACCACGCCCTAAACTCCTATTGACCTATTTACCACAATTCCATTTCCATTTCCGCCCTGTTCATAATGGGAGGATGTGCACGTGCGCTTTCCCACCAACAGTGAGGGCCACGGCCCAGTAAAGCTCTGACAATACTTTTTCCCTTTGCACTGTCACTTTTTGAAGCACTCCCCAAATTGGTTGCTGTTACATTTGAATACATGCATGCACCAATCACATACAAAACCTCTGCATTGCACACTGTCATTTCTATACACCACTCCTTATTTACTGTTAAACACTCTCAGTACACGTACCGTTTGATTGCAAAGCCCCTCCACCAGAAATTTCTGCTAAAGAAGGCACTATTGCAGCCTCCAGAAACATCCTAACATGCCCCCAGCACACCTTTAGCTATGCACACAACATTGCAACCCTTTGCACACCCACCACAACACTACACATCCTAACATTATGCACAAACGTTACATACGTAGCGGCAGTTCTACCCATCTTCCCCAAACCACAAAACATCCATTCTTGAAAACGTATCACACTTAGCAGAAGACACAAACATAGCGCAGCCTGCACCACCTCTACGCACTACCATTCACACGCTATTGTGTCACTGTCAACCTATGCACACCACCTTCACAACATTGGGCCTACTTCAATAAAACTGCACACAGCAGAGTAACAAACCACAGATAAGCTCCCCTTCAACCATACCCACTTGCATAGGCACATTACGTACGCACTGCACCCTGTGGCCGCACTACCCAACTTCTCAATGTGCCATCTCCTGCCGCACACCTAATACTGTAGCATGTTCCAACTATCACCACAACCATAGAATGCACAAAACACGCTTTGCAACTCACTTGTGCTGCTGTAGCACGTCAACAATGTGCTCCACACGCATTCACCAAAGATCACCATCCTGTGCCTCATATACTGCCAAACCTGCATTGCTCCAGTGGGTCTGCTCCTTGCACACATTCCCCCCACCGTAATTCAACAATACATATCAGCATATCGCCAACTACCACTATGCACATATGCATCACTGGCACCAGCACTCCTAACCAACCTCAACACTGCAATGGACATGCACATCATTACATACAACTGTTACCATAATGTATAAACATTGCACTGTCTCCGGCACCCCGACGCCCTTTCATTCACATACTATTGTCTTACCCACTTCCACTCAGAAAGTATTGTTTCACTGGCAACATAAACACAACATGTTTACAACATTGCCCATACTGCAAGAATTGTGCATACAGCACACTGTCCAAGCATATATAAGCTGCCCTTCAACCATACGCTGTAACATACTGACAGTATACAAGCATTGGACCCAGTGCCCACACAGCGCGACTTTTCACTGCAGCATCTCCAACCACAGGGCACCGCCAGGGAGCTATGCAGTAACAAATTGCAACAGTTACCATACTATACAAACAAGACACTCTCTCCTGCATCCCTGTGCACTTTCAATCACATACTATGTGCGTACCCACTACCATTCACAAATGATTGTGCCACAGCCAAACTACCCACAATCTGTTGGCAAAAGTGGCCTGTAATGGCTTAAATGTGCTTGTGGAGTCATGCCTCGGGTGGTGCCGCGGCGTGCACTCAACCCGCACGAGCCCGGAGACGCTGGACACCCTGGCGGCATGCCCGCCCTCCTATCCATGCCCGCCCTTCCCGTTGTAGCAAGGAAGGGGGAAGCCGCCGCGGACAGCCGCGTTGCTGGCGGCCGCAGCGACGCTGCGGAAAGAGCCGCTATAGACAGCCGCGGCGAAGCCGCGAGAGAAGCCTCTGCGGACAGCCGCGGCGGGCCCGCGGAACACTCACCTGGGTTCCACCCTGGTCCGGGGAACGGGGAGCCGTGCTCGCGGTGGTGCCGGGACACAGGAGAGCAGCGACCGGATCGCCGCCTCCGTGCTCCTTCTGATGGTGCCAGGACTACATGTGGCTGGAGAAGGACGCCCATCGTCCGGATGCGTCCTTACACCACGCGGCCACGGCCGCATGGCCAATGTGAACCCTCACCACCTCAAGGGAAACGGGAATGGCGACAACCTTTAAGGGAGGCGGGACAACGTCCCAGGAACCAATGAGAAGGGGGTTAGCCCAGGCTCTCAGTGATTGGAGGGGGTTTGAAACCTCCTGTTATGATAAAAGGGCGCCAAACCAAACTAATGGGTTGCTCTCATTCCACAGGACACGGAGAAAGGAGAGAGGGGAGAACCAGAGTGGTGGGCCTATCCGGACACCTCAAGATAAGACCAGACCAGGACTAACGTCGTTATATTTTGGAAGACCAAGACACCGGTGAAGTTAACCGGGAGGACTTGATAGTAATTCCCTTAAACATAACGCTATCCTTCAACCAGTGATTAAATTATTGTTTCAGCATCCACCTGTCTCCGAGCTTAATTCCACACTGGCGATGAAGGTGGGATTTCTGACAGCGCTATGGAGGCATTGATAAAGACCCTGACCGAGGGTCAACAGCAATTGCAACAGATGGTGCAGCTACAGTCACAACAAGCAGCTGCGAATCGGCAAGCCTTTCAACAGGCCATCCAGCTGCAGGGTACTATACAGAACACTGCGCAGGACAAACAGCATGAGACCATAACCCGTCTCACGGATGCAGTAGCCAATACGAGAAACCAACCACTGGTGCCCTCGGCCCTCCTGCAGAAGTATAGGGACGGGGAGGACCCTGCCTTTTTCTTTACCAGTTTCGAACGCATGGCCAGGAACGCGCAATGGCCTCCGGACCGGTGGGGTCAGTATGTCGCCCCCCTTCTATCTGGGGTGATGCAGGGCGCCTACCAGGCGGTAAACCCCAACGGCAATACGCCGTACGGAAAGATCAAGGGCGCAGTGCTAGAACGTTTAGGCCTGGACGATGAAGCATACCGGATCCAGCTAAGGGAAGCCAGTCTCAGGGCTGGGGAAAGCCCACGCCAGCTGTATTATAGGATTAAAGACCTAGCCGAGAAATGGTTGCTGGCTCCAAACCCCGCTAACCAACCCCTGCTCGATAAAATCATACTGGAACAGTTCATAGAAGCCCTGCCCAGGCAAATGCAGAAATGGGTCAGGCAGCACCATCGGCCCACCCTAACCGAAGCAGTGGACATAGCGTCGGCATATCAGAAGGCAGGTCACTTCCGGCTACCACCCACAGGAGTATCAGCCCACATTGCCATCCCGGTTTCCGACCCCCATGTGATTAGGGTTAGCCGAGTCCTACCCTTCAGATGGAAACCCTCAGACGAGAACACCAGGAGACCAGAGGACAAGAGACCAGGAAGCGAAGAGAAGGCCCCAATGGCGACACCTGGTTACAAGCAACCGCAGTGTTATGAGTGCAACGAGTGGGGCCACATAGCCCGCTTTTGTCCCAGGAGAAGACCGGTTGAACCCATGGACATCGGTTACCTGAACCCAATAGACGAGGAGGGCGTCCTGGGACCCTATGTGGTGGACATTCGTGTCGACGGTCGACCATCACGTGCACTCTTAGACAGCGGCAGCAGGCAGACGGCCATATCACCAACCGTGAGTAACTCTCCCTGCTTATCTAACGTAACGGTACCTATCCGATGCATTCACGGGGACACCAAGTGTTACCCAATGAAGGATGTAGTGATTGACTTAAATGAAACCTCCACTCCCTTGAGGGTTGCCGTCCTACCTTGTCTTCCCACCCCTGTGGTAGTTGGGACTGACCATCCCCACTTCAAACAGACCTTAAGGGACCTAAGGGAAGAGAAGTACCCGCCTGAATCCAATGTTACGGGAACGGACCCTGTTCCCCGGGAACCCCTACCAGGGCGAAAGAGGCGGACCCGAATGGCATGGTGTCAGGCCAGTTATATGACCCGACCCATCGATTGGAAGCTTGAAGATAACGAGGACACCATAAGGGGAGAGACCCTAACCGACCCAACCCTACGTGTGGCCAGGGAAAGGGCAGCCCGGGAAGGGGAACCCAACCTTGCCAGTGGCCCAGGGTTCCTTCTACGCCATGGTCTCCTATACCGGAGGTATAAGGGTGACAATGACGCCGTAAAAGAACAATTAGTGTTACCGAAGAGTCACCGTCTTATAGTACTACAACTGGCCCACAATCATCCCTGTGGGGGTCACATAGCCTCCCTTAAGACCCAACAAAATCTTCTAAAGATGTTTTACTGGCCTGGCATTTACGGGGAGGTAGCCCAACATTGCAAGAATTGTTCCACCTGCCAGCTTACCAGCGGGGTACTACCCGCCAAGGCAACACTACAGAAAATGCCCCTCATTTCGATCCCATTCCAGAGGATCGGCATGGACATAGTGGGACACCTGGAACCAGCCAGCCGCGGTTATAAATACTTATTGGTCGTAGTCGACTACGCCACCCGCTACCCAGAGGCCTTTCCCCTAAAGGGAACATCGGCCCGGGTATTATGCGACCAACTAATCCCGTTCTTTGCCCGAGTGGGGATGCCCTCCGAGATAATCACCGACCAGGGCACTAATTTCATGTCAACCCTCCTAAAACAAATATGTGGACAGCTTCAGATCAAACAATTGAGAACCTCAGTATACCATCCCCAAACTGATGGGATGGTAGAACGATATAACCAGACGATCAAAAAAATGCTAAGAAGGGTGACGGGACCAACCGGGAAAAACTGGGATCGGGCGATCCCCCTGGTGTTAATGGTGTTAAGAGACACCCCCCAGTCTTCCACCGGTTTTTCTCCCTTCGAGCTCTTGTTTGGGAGACAACCTTGGACGATACTGGACCTGGTTAAGGAGGAGTGGGAATCCACGGAAGAGGTGTCCTTAACCGAGTATACAGAGGAATTAAAGGAACACCTAACCGCATTACGTACACTGGCCCAGATCAACCTTGGACATGCCCAAACAACTCAAGAAAGAAATTACAACAAGGGGAGCCAGATGAGAACCTTCAGCCCAGGGGACCAGGTATTGGTACTCCTGCCTACCAGCACCAACAAGCTCTTAGCCAGATGGAGAGGGCCCTACAAGATCATTGATGTGCTAAGCCCAGTGACCTACCGGGTACAACAACCAGATCGAACTACCCCAGAAAAGGTCTATCACATCAACCTTCTAAAAAAATGGAACGAGCCTCTTCTGGGCGCCTTTGTGAGCATCGAGGAACCCGAATCAGAAGAAATCCTGAACACCGTTCCCCATACCCTGGATGCAGTCAACTGGGGTGACACCCTTTCCCCCGAAATGAAGACGGACATTAGGAACAGGCTGTTCCCCTATGCTGACGCCTTTTCCTCCTTACCTGGACGAACCGACGCGCTTGAGCATGTAATCAAAACGGACCCCGGACCACCCGTGAGGCTTAGACCGTACCGGATACCCGAAGCCAGGCGGAACATCATTAAATCCGAGGTGAATGAAATGTTATGGATGGATATCATCGAGCCATCTGTCAGCGTTTGGTCGTCCCCCATAGTGCTCGTTCCTAAACCGGACGGTTCGGTCCATTTCTGTATGGACTACAGACAATTAAATGCGGTGTCCCGATACGAAGCCTATCCAATGCCTCGGATGGACAAACTACTGGAGGGCCTTGGAGCAGCCCATTTCTTAAGTACTCTGGATTTAACCAAGGGCTATTGGCAGATACCCCTACGCACCCAGGATAGGGAGAAAACTGCCTTTTCCACCCCACAAGGCTTATACCAATATAAGGTTCTACCCTTTGGACTCCATGGGGCCCCCGCCACGTTCCAGAGGCTGATGGACATCATACTAAGACCGCATGCTGGATACGCTGCTGCTTACCTGGACGACATTGTCGTGTACAGCCAATCCTGGGGGTCGCATCTGGACCATCTGGAACTAGTAGTAGCTGATTTACAGAGGGCAGGGTTACATATCAACCCCAAGAAGACTACGATGGGAACCCACGAAACCAAATATCTGGGCCACATAGTGGGTGGGGGAGTGCTTAAACCTCATTTGTCCAAAACCCAAGCTATACGCGATATACCGACTCCCACCAACAGGAAACAAATACAAGCATTGCTGGGGTTGATCGGGTATTACAGGAGATTCATCCCTGACTTCTCCTCGGTGGCCGCACCTTTGACAGACGCGTTAAGGCTCAAGGGAAATCCCTATCTGACCAATAACCCAAGTGCCTTGAACGCCATAGCGGACCTGAAGCGACGGATCACGTCAAACCCGGTCCTCTGCTGTCCGGACTTCCAGAAACATTTCTTTTTACAGACAGACGCCTCCAACCAGGGCCTAGGAGCCGTACTGTCGCAGGAGACCAGTGGGGATCTACAACCGGTGTGCTTCATCAGTCGGAAGCTGTTGCCCCACGAGGCGGCTTACTCGACCATTGAGAAGGAGTGCTTAGCCATCAAGTGGGCCGTTGACTCACTCCGGTATTATCTGCTGGGTCGCCGGTTCACCCTGTATACCGACCATGCCCCCCTCCAGTGGCTGGCTCAGCATAAGGACACTAAACAGAGGGTTCTCCGCTGGTTTCTCTCCCTTCAGCCTTTCGACTTCATCACGTTGCACAGACCTGCCAGGTTCCAGCTAGTGGCGGACTATCTGTCTAGATGCTCACCCTGGCCCGAACGGCCTGGGATCGGGGTGGGGATGTGTGGAGTCATGCCTCGGGTGGTGCCGCGGCGTGCACTCAACCCGCACGAGCCCGGAGACGCTGGACACCCTGGCGGCATGCCCGCCCTCCTATCCATGCCCGCCCTTCCCGTTGTAGCAAGGAAGGGGGAAGCCGCCGCGGACAGCCGCGTTGCTGGCGGCCGCAGCGACGCTGCGGAAAGAGCCGCTATAGACAGCCGCGGCAAAGCCGCGAGAGAAGCCTCTGCGGACAGCCGCGGCGGGCCCGCGGAACACTCACCTGGGTTCCACCCCGGTCCGGGGAACGGGGAGCCGTGCTCGCGGTGGTGCCGGGACACAGGAGAGCAGCGACTGGATCGCCGCCTCCGTGCTCCTTCTGATGTTGCCAGGACTACATGTGGCAGGAGAAGGATGCCCATCGTCCGGATGCGTCCTTACACCACGCGGCCACGGCCGCATGGCCAACGTGAACCCTCACCACCTCAAGGGAAACGGGAATGGCGACAGCCCGGGGCGGCAACCTTTAAGGGAGGCGGGACAACGTCCCAGGAACCAATGAGAAGGGGGTTAGCCCAGGCTCTCAGTGATTGGAGGGGGTTTGAAACCTCCTGTTATGATAAAAGGGCGCCAAACCAAACTAATGGGTTGCTCTCATTCCACAGGACACGGAGAAAGGAGAGAGGGGAGAACCAGAGTGGTGGGCCTATCCGGACACCTCAAGATAAGACCAGACCAGGACTAACGTCGTTATATTTTGGAAGACCAAGACACCGGTGAAGTTAACCGGGAGGACTTGATAGTAATTCCCTTAAACATAACGCTATCCTTCAACCAGTGATTAAATTATTGTTTCAGCATCCACCTGTCTCCGAGCTTAATTCCACAGTGCTCCACACCAATTCCTTACATGTCACCACCCTATAACTCATGCACATTGCAAAATGCATTACTGCTGTGCGTGTCCTCGAGGCCTAGGCTCTTGAATGCATGGCCTACGGCCTATGGCCTTCAGCCATGCCTCCAATAGTCTAGGCCTTGAACACACTCACTGCAGCATAATGCCACCATGCATGTCTCCATATCAGCAACTGCGACAATCCACATAGACACCACTGCCACCAACACTCCTACCCAACCTCTACACCGCCATGGTGCTACACAGCAACAAATGGCAACAGTTAACATAATGGCCATGTGGGCAGCTACCATTTTGCACAAACGTGCCACACGTAGGTAGCAGCACTTCACCCCAACTCCCCCACACCATAAAACGGCCAATCTCGAACACAGGTCACACTTACCAGAATGCACAACCATACCACATCCTACACCACCTCTACCCACAGCCATTCACAAAGTATTGGGTCACTAAACACAACATTTTCACAACATTCGGCCTACTTCAATAATTCTGCACACAGCATAGGCCTTGAACACACCTACAGCAATGTAATGCCACCATGCATTTCACCATTTCACCAACTAAGGCCATCGACATACACACCACTGCCACCAGCAGTCCTACCCAACCTGCGCACCACCATGTAGCTATGCAGCAACAAATTGCAACAGTTTACACAATGTGGAAAGGAAACATTCTCTCCTGCACCCCTGTACACTTTCACTCACATACTATAGGCGTACCAACTCCCATTTACAAAGTGCTGTGTCACTGCCAACCTACCCACATTCAGTTTGCAGCACTTATGCTACTGCAACCAATCTGCACACACTGCACTATGCAACCACCACCCTGTTCCGGATTTAGACTCAAACATGCCTTCTTGCAGTGTGTATGTTGCAGCCCTATGCTCCACACTGCATGCCCTACAAAAATAAAGAATAATTCTTCCAAAAAAACATGAGTAATTTGTTCGCGGGCTACGGGCTTCGGCCATGCACCCAATAGTGTAATCCTTCCACAGACCCACCGCACCTTCATTCACCCATGCATGCCTCCATGTGCCCAACTACCGCATTCCCTCCGCAGCGCATCGCCACCCGCGCTCCCACCCAACCTATGTCATGTGCAATTCACTCCCCATCTGCAATGACCTGCCACCACTGACCACAAAAAGAGTTCATCGCAAACAGGTTGCAGCAAAAGCTAAGGGACCGTTATGACAGCTGCCTCCAATCACCATAGAAAATACTAGCCTACATATGTCACATATAAAGCACTTCTCACTCCCCCAGCCGTTCCCTCTCTTATTGCCGCCAACACAATGCATATGGTACATTTTCCAGGCCCTTCCGCCACCGCACTTTCCTTCGATACACCATGGCGGCTTTCCCAAAAAATGTTCACGCACAGCACGCTTCCCTCCAGCCAACCACCGGCCATGTCCAAACTTCTCCGACACTGCGCTGTGCCGCGATACAATGACACTTCTGTTCGCGCAGCGAACAGGGAAATGGGTCTGCGGAGAGGACCCAGATATCACTAATTTTTTGGGACTTACATTGCAGTGTTTTGCAAAAAATGTACTGGTCTGATTTCCACCGAAGAGACAATAGCACGCTTTCTGGCCCAAGCCCCGGCTCCTGGCGCAAATTTGGTGAAAATCCGTCCAGCCGTTCGACCTGTAGCCGTGCGCAAAGTTTTTCCGAATTCAGTCTATGGGGAAAAAAATGTTGGGCCCCCTATAACTCCCCCCCACCCCACACAAAACCTCGACCAACTTGAAGAAAAATGTCAGAGCCACCAATATACTTTTTTTGCAAAGTTTGGTGAGGATTCGTCCAGGGGGAACGAAGTTATAAGCCACAAAATAAGTGCTCTTCATATGAGTTTACCAACTTAACCATAATTACACGGCCGCTACCGGGGGCCGTGTAATATCTAACAATGGGCTGCTGGGAGAACTTTGTGGTATGGCACCCAGATAATAGTAATTACAGAGCCAAAATTGCACTTTGGCTGTGTTATATTGACGATTTATTTATTATATGGGCTGGGGCAAGTACCGAATGGTTGGACTTTGTGAAGACAATTAATGTAAACCAGTTGAATTTAAAGTTCACTGAGAGTCACAGCAAGACTGCCATCGTTTATCTAGATTTTCTTGCTACAGTGGTGAAAGGTAAACTGGTTACTGAACTTTATAGAAAGCCCACCAGTTCCAACATATCACTGCATGCGATGAGCAATCATCCGACAGACCCTTAGGTGCAGCATACCTCATGGAGAGTTCATCCGTATTCGTAGAAACTGTTCTAAAATTGAGACCTTTGATATTGAATGTGGCCGTATGGCCTTGAGGTTTCAACAACGTGGCTATCCCAAGAAGATACTCGAAAGAGTTTACATTAAAGCACAATACAAAGACTGCACTGCCCTGTTGATGTCTAACTTGGCTTCCCAAGTTGATCCAGATACAAGTGACACACGCCTTATTTTGACTTTTGGCAAAGGATCATAGAACAGTTGGCAGATTATGCACAAACACTGGTATGTTCTCAAATTAGATGAACATCTGAGTAAAATATTAGGTGAAAAAATGAACATTACATTTCGGCTATCTACTTCGCTCAAAGACAATCTTGTGTCTAGCTTTATGAGTCCCACGGTAAATTCACAGGGCCAATGGTGGCTGAACACCAAACCTGTGGGTTTCCATAAATGTATGAAATGTAAGGCATGCCAATAGGCTACCAATACCATGAATTGTCTGCATCCCATTTTGGCCAAGGACATTGAAAGAAAGCCACGCATTACGTGTGACACGGAGTATGTGGTATACATTCTCACTTGCCCATGTGATAAATGGTATGTAGGGAGTACTATAGGAAAATTAAAACTCAGAGTACTCCAACACATACGTGCAATTAAGAACGTAGACCCAACATACCCCTTGGCATTACATTTTAAAACATCACATGGAGGTGAATTGGATGGTTTCGCTTATTTTGGAATCCATTCAGTTTTGAAACAACCTAGAGGAGGTAACCATGAGCTCTTACTGAGGCAATTAGATACCAAATACATGTTGGATCTGGAAACTAAGAGACCAAGAGGACACAATTTAGATGAGGAACTCTACACCTTTCTGGGTACCTAAGATAAGATAGATGTATTCCTTAGTTTCCCTACATGCTAAACAATGGGAGCCTTCTATTATATTGCTTTTCTGATTTCTCATTGTCATGCTTGAAAGATGAAGAAACATATATATAAAACTTTTTTTTTTGTACTTCTTTGAAAGTCCCCCTTTTGGTAATATTGATTTTCTCTATTATGAGAATGTATTTCTTTTCATTGCTATTGTGCATTTTGCACTGCTTTTTTATTGAATTCAGATGGTAAGATTTGGTCAAGAACCTAGGCTGGTTCCAAGATTTAGAGTTGGTGCACTAGCCCTAATGTTACCTTCATCTATATGCATCTTTTATGCAGTTTGTTCAGTTGAGGGAGTTTTATAGTCAACTTTATTTGAGACAGAGACTATAGTCAAAGTTATATCTAAACACATTGGCTGTGAGGGTCTGCCTTCAGTGTATTTGTAGACATTATCATGGCTGGAGGTCATAGACATTCTTGTATTATATAGCTACACGGACTCATTGTGATGCCTATGCACATGCCACTTTATAAGGGCATTTTTGCATGCACTAAGCACTTTATTTGCAAATATATTGGCACTATGCACTTTATTGTTATTGCTGCTACGCATGAGATTGCACATTTTTATTGATTGCTGCATTACATATTTGCACATTGAAAACTATCTGTGAGCTTAAAATAGTATACTGTCAGATTGCATATTTGTTAAGAATGCACAAGGCTCTAGTTATGTAGTTACATATTTTTGTGGGATGCCGCCATGTGGAGTGCATATGAGGAGATTGTTGATGATATTAGATGGTTCTCTTTACCCGCGTCATTTCATTTACTGAAAATTTAAACAGACATTTGTGCAGAACGTACAGTTACCCTTTTGTATTTTGTGGGGTTAATATCTCGTAATGTTAAATTAATTTGGCAATAGCCATATACTATTAGATATTTCGATTTCACATTGCGAGAAACATTATCAACAATCTCCACCTCCAGAAGCATGACGGCATCTTTTCGAGAATAAAGTATGTATAATGTAAGAGCCTTTGGAGCATTACAACAGGCACTATTCAAGACATTACAAGATGTCTGACCTCATTGCATGTAATTGACCCTCATTTAAGAGGTGGTATTTTCTTGCAGCCTGTGACCATAGAGATGTTTTTCTCAATTTAAGTCTATCATCTGTGTCTAATCCCTCAATGTGATCAAACGGCGTGTGAACCGCGAAACGCGTCGTTTACTAGCAGTTTTCTTTTCCACGGCACACTAAAATAAAGGAAACTATGTTGCCCGGAACGTTGTGGTGACGTCTCTCTGTGCTGCGAGGATATTTTGTTCTTCAAGCTGCTTTTTGGAGTGCATTCCGCATATGGTACTCAGGTACTAAGGTTTTTTTTTCCAATATATATATATATATATATATATATTTATCCAGCTATTTTACCTGCACCTGATATCATGGTAATTTAGCAGCGCTTGTACTCCGGGGTTGCTCATGATGGGGTTGGATCAAATTGCCCTATTAATTTCCTTATTTGTGTCAAGGCTTTTTATATAAAAGCTGCTATATATATTTATATTTATGGTATGAACTCTACCCGGCTTCCGGGGCCGCAAAGCCATTGGTGGTGCCTTGCCTTTATTCATCTTAGAGAGAGCCAATAAGGTTGGACAGTCTGTATAGAGCTCACTGTCATATGTTCCTCCCACAGGTAGGGAAACAGGTGAGGGGGGAAGAAGGTACTGTGAGCTTGTCATAATACTCGCTACCGGGTTGGGGGCACTACTGCATGCTACTAGGGATCAGGTTGGTGTTCATTGTCAAGTATAATATCCCTGGATTACACATACATGCGCTTATGTGCACTAAGGTGTGTGCCCAATCTCATGTTTACCGATCGGTTGCTGATCCATCATACATTCTCACAGGTGTTCCTCGTACATTACTAATTGGGTACTAGCACACCTTATGCTTATCTCCTCTGTCTTGACAGAGTTATAGGGATGAATAGTCTGTGATCCTTCATAGACCAAATGTACCGTCCTGGGATATACTGTGTGATGCTGTCCTGAAGGATTGCAGGAGAAAGCCCCATGGATGCTTTTGAAAAGGATGCAGCGATTCTTAAGCTGAATCGTCTATTCTGCTGGAAGCCACACTCGTTTCCTGTAAACAACTTGGACCTGATCACTTTTCCTACATCGATAGACCAATTTGCTTTGAGCAGTCTAGAATCTGTTAATAGGTTACATGGAAGTAACCCCCACGCCCAGGAGTACATTGCAATAGTTTGAGCAACTAGTCACTAAGACTCGTACTCCACCTTTACACTTGCCCAAGGGACATTAATGGAAAAACCCTCTATAGCCACCTCCTATTAAAACAATGGGGCTTTAGAAACTAGATTCTCTTTGCATGATACCTGAGATAACAACTTGACACGTTTCCCCAAACCCAGAGAGAGATGGTGTGTGAGGAGCGATTCCTCCTTAGTGTTGCCAGGTCCTCTCCCTGGGTAAAAGGAAGACAGCTAGAGTCCGTCCGGGCAATAGAGTTGCAACTGCTAGAAGTTGGTAACGTGAAGAGCTGTGCTTTAACATAAGAGCCATAGCTTCAGATCGGTGAATAGGGTTATAAAAAAGTAGTGGAACTCCACTGCCAACCCTTCCTGCTCACGTTGATCACTGACAAAGGCGTACCATACACTGAATACAGCACCTACAGGGAGAAAAGGGGATTCATACTCTAGAACGCAATCCCTAAGCCCACCAAAAGTCTACAATTGGACTGATAGTCACAGACCTACAGGGCCACATCACACTACCAGAAAAGTAGATACCTTAATCATTGGGAGTCATGCAATGTAGCAAAACATTTTCCAGAGACAGGAGTGCAAGCCCAACACTTAAAAATGCATTTCAAATCATTAGCACCCGGGAACAGGGCGCCGGCCAATCAGGATGCTTGGAATGCAGGCTGTATTGCAGGGTACAAGCCTGCATTACGAGCAGCCTGGGTAGCCAGCGCCCCCTTCCCTTTCCTGTTTCCCCTTCTCCCTCACCTCTTAGCATCTGTGTAGCTTCCTACCGAGTTCTAAGAGAGTGTTGTTTTGTTGTTTTAAAACAAAAATAAACTTGCCGTTGCTGTGTGGCGCTGGGCAGCGCAATGCTCTCCCGAAGTCCATTTTCAATGTTGATGACTTCAGAGTCATCAACATTGAAAATGGACTTATAATGTTTGCTACTATTCTGCGTGTATCTGTAACCTTGACATGTATTGTAACGCGCCCAGATACCCACGGGTTTGGTGCGCTGCATAAATCAATAAAAAAACAAACTTAAGAACCGCGGCGCCAGGACGCCCAGCAAAGGTACGTTTTTTATTTATAAAAGTCACACAGTTAGCACCCGTGTAGGGAACTACATGAGTGCTAATGGCGATTTGACCCTCGGCAGTGGGCCGACCCTGTCGGTAACTGCACCGCAGCCCTCGTTAAGGGACACTCGCTTCGCTTGCGCCCTTAACTTGTGCGGTGGACTGTTATTAACAGGGTTAACCCTGTGGTACTTGATACAACTCAAGTCTTCAGCCTACAACTCCCTGATCCCAATTGCTGGTAAGTTCCATCAAAGGTCCCTCTATTGAGTTTCAGGAAAGTTCAGAGGTTCCCCAAAGGAATCAAAAAGACAAAGTCAATATGCACGGCCTCTAGTATGGTGAAAAGGAAGGAAAGTTCAATTTCTACACACAAGGCCGAAGAAGGCAGAAAGTGACTCCAGGGCAAGTTAGAGGAGCCCCTTTTGTGAGTTTCAGAGCCAAGTTAAAGACCCAGCATCCCCAGAAGGGAGAAAAGCAAAGCAGGATGTGGGCTTATTCAAGTAAAAGGCAAAATGTAGTTCAATAGGGCCTGCAGAAACCTTTGACTATAGACCACAATGACTCCCGAGGGGATGTAGCTTGAATAACCTACCAACTCAGGGCCCAGAGATAAGTACTCACAGTGATGGCTTCCAAAAAGGCAGATCAGGGACACCAAAACATCCCGGTCAGTACAATATCTTTTTTGCAGGGTGGTTCACAGGACCCAGTCACCCAAGGACTGGACCCTTGGACTAGCGAGGACCCGGATGACCAAAAAAAAGGATAAACAGTCTCGTGGAGGGAAAACCATGGCGAGGATGGCTCCAGGAAGAAAGAAGATCCCAGCCGAGCAGATACAGACGGGTCAAAGGGCAAAGGGCAAAGGGCAAAGGGCAAAGGGGTGCATTAATCCAACAGAAAAAGATCTCACGAAGAAGACAATAGTGAAGGCAATCCAGGATGGACCGAAAAAATAGCACAAGTGGGATAGTGACATCCCACTACCCTTCCAGACAATTGCAGCTTCCTACCCCAAGGTGCAAGAACAAGGCAATATTTTGGGAAGACAGCAGTAAAAAAAAAAAAGGCCAGTAACAGTTCCAACGCAGGGTTCCCAGGCCCCCCAATGTTGAGGACCAGGGAGAGGATGAGGACAGCCCAGGAAAGGTGTTAAGCAGCCAAAAACAAAACCCGGAGCACAGAAAAGGACACCAGACACTGTCAGCGTGGCCAGTCGTGGTCCTAAAATGGCAGCAACAGCTCTGTGGCAAAATGTTTCAGCAGGTAAGTACACCTGCAGAATCCCAAGGATGCCCAGCAGAACTGAGTTAGGCTCAGAGTCTTCCATAGGTAAACACATTCACTCATGACCTTGCCGAGTCCAGCCCTCCAATCACACACAGGGGCACTTAAAATAAGCTTTTGGTAGCCAGCCCATCATGTTGTCCACACAAAACACCAAAAATCCATGTCCTCCCATACAATGGGCCTCATTCTGAGGTTGGAGGTAGCCATGGCGCTATTTGCGCCATGGCTACCTCCAAAACCGGGTCCGGCACCGGTCTGGTTGAATGGGGACTTACTGGGACATTCCGACCTGTGCGGACCCGGTAAGTCCCCATTCAACCAACCATTCCCCATTCCCATTTGAGCCCCCATAGGGCTCAATGGGAATGGGGAAGGTGCTAATTACGGGCCTTCTGATTGATGGCCCGTAATTAGCTCACTGGTCCCTTAGCGGGACCCGTAAAGAACGTGTGGTCCCACCACACGTCCTTTGCGGCTCCCGCTTAGGGACCTCGGAATTGGGCGGTAAGGGTTTACCGGAACCGATCTCCTTACCGGTGCCCGGTATCCCTTACCGCCCAAGTCGGAATGAGGCCCATTATGTGCTCTCTAGGGCCAGGCATAGGTTCAAGTCACTTGAAAAGGTGCACATCTGGGCTCAGAGTGAATCCATGTTTCCACATCAGCCATTGCAGGCATGTTGTGTGGTTTCCCTAACTAAAGGAATGCCCACAACAGCTTATTGGGAGTAGGACTTAAAAAATACATGAGCCCCCTGATGGCTGTGGTAGAGCCAGACTGAAATTACACATGTGCACATCCTACTTTCTTAAACCAAAGTAGGGTGACATAATCATCTCAGGGCCAAAAGGGTTCTTTCAAAGCACTTTTGTCTTACCATGGAACTATGTACTGAAAAAGGTTTGTAGTGAAAGGGGGTTTCATCTGACGTCCCTCTGACCATAAAATCAGGTCAAAGATCCTAAAATCCAATGGGGAAACATGAAAAAGTTCAGGGGTCTCATGAAAGGCAAAGCAGAACAGCCCAAAAGGGAACTCTGACCTAACAAAGGATGTACTCAAAATGGTATGAGGGGTTATCTAAAAGACTGCCTGTCCTTGTCAGGATTCCCCAATCTAACACACAGTATCAGTGACCAGTGCCCAGCTCACTTCTTGATTTTCTTCTTCCTTTTAGATATTACCTTTAGCATTCTCGCACCATTCGGCATTATCCTCCCTGGCCCCCGAGGCCCCCTTATTTAGGTTATTAGTGTGACACACGTATTTCTTCTTTCTTGCATAGGGTTGTTGTCAGGTTGTGTTATTCTCATTCACCTGCCTGGGGTCACCATCCTGGGCAGGAGATGTTGGCCTCTCACTGGTGCTCTGTTCTACTTTCTTCTGTGGTCTCTGGCTTCCCCCAGGATCTGGGGAACAGCTGCCACTAGGCTTGCAATACTTGGTCGTGGTCTCTGCCACAGTCTGATGTGTGGCTCTCAGACAGGGTCCTGCTTTACTCTCCCCTTTAAGCCTCGTCTCTTGTTAATTCAATCTCCTCCCTCTCTCCCCTCTCTCTCTCCCCCTTCCACTCTCTGTCTCTCTTGATCTCTTTCTCTCTCTCTCTCTCGCTGTATCTCTGTCTTGCTCTCTGTCTCTCTCTCACTCTGTCTCTCACACTGTTGCTCTCTCTGTCTCACCATCTGTCTCTCTATTTGTCTGTTTCTCTCTCTCTCGCTGTCTCTCTCTCTGTCTCACTTTCTGTCTCTCTCTGTCTCCCTCTGTCTCTTCCTCTCTCAATGTCTCTCTCTCTCTCTGTTGCTCTCTCTGTCTCGCTCTATGAGTCTCTTCCTGTCTTTCTCTCTCTCTTTCTCTGTCTCTCTCGCTGTCGTTATCTCTTTCTCTCACTCTGTCTCTCTCTTTATCTTTCTGTCTCTCTTGCTGTCTTTCAATGTCGCTTTCTGTCTCTCTCTCCCGTTTTCTCTGTTTCTCGCTATTGATCTCTCTCTCTCTCTCTCTCTCTCTCTCTTTCTCTCTCTCTCAGTCTCTCTCTCTCTTGCTCACTTGCTCTCTCAATGTCTCTCTGTCTCCCTCTCGCTGTCCCTCTATCTTTCTTGCTGTCTCACTCCGTCTGTCTCTCTCACTGCCACTCTCTCTGGCTCGTTCTGTCTCGCTCTCTGTTTCTCTGTCTCTCTCTCTCTCTCTGTCCCTCTTTCTCTTTCTTTTTCTGTCTTTCAATGTCGCTCTATGTCTCTCTCTGTCTTCCTTTTTCCCTCTTTCTTGCTATCGCTCTCTCTATCTTGCTCTATATCTCCCTGTCTTGTTCCCTCTCTCCCTGTCTCACTCTGTCTTTCTCTCTCTCTCTCTGTCTCTCTCTCTCTCTGTCTCTCTCACTTTCTCTCTTGATGTCTCTTTCTCCCTCTCTATCTTTCTTGCTGTCTCACTCTCTTTCTCTCTGTCTCACTCACTGTCACTCTCTCTGTCTCACTCTCTCTGTAACTATGGCTCACTCTCTGTCTCTCTCCCTGTCTCTCACTCTTTGTCTCTCTCGCTGTCATTCTCTCTCTGTCTCTTTCTCTCTGATGTATCCTGAGCCAATGGTAACAGGGAGCAAGAACCAGGCTGACTCAGGTAAGTGTAAAAGGAAACAGGCTTTATTCTTCTTGGTTACATAGCATAGTCATGAGATGTAGGAGAGTAGGTTATAAGCCTCTACCCTGGTTCCCAGTCCATCTCCCAGTCCCAACCGTCACTCTACAGAATCCCCAGGCCCCCCACACTCCAAGCTCCACTTAAACATTCTAGGGGGCCCTTGCACACACTCAGCCATTCAATACAGTCATACCAGGATACCAGCCATTCATCACAGTCATACCAGGATACCACACATCCCCCTCCTTAACAAACAAACAGAAATCAGAATACTCTCACCATCATGTAAGGATCACAATCAAAAGAAACCAAACACCTTCTACCCCGGCCTGCCACACCGGGGTCTCAGTGCTGCCACCACCGAGCGCATACCTTGCCACATGGACAATCAAATCTAAACTACCATCATAAACCCTCCTAACCTACCACCTTTTGCCAGAACTGCCAGTCCTGGCCTCAAGCCTGCCACACTTGAGCACTAACCCTGTCTCAACGAGACCAACATACCTTCCAACATATAGTGTAGCCAAAACGTACACAATTGGCCTGAACAAAATCCTAACATGCTAGCAACAACAAAACCAGCAGTATCCAAAACAAACCCTCTTCAGCACCTATCCCTTCTCCCCTAAAGAAAACACAGAAAATGATGAATATGAAAGCAAGAGACTAACTGGACAAAGACCACATAAACCACAACACAACCACAAAAGACGTGGTGCGTGAAATGTGCACAGTCACTACCATGCAAAACGAAACTTCCGTCCAAACACCAACAGTGGCACCTGCTAAAGGTTTCCACTACCAAAAAAAAAAAAACACTGAAACTCAGTGCAAGCACAACAAGGTGGAAAAATGAAGTGTTTCTCCGATGTTGAAATTGTTAGATAAAAGTACAATAATAAATTCATTGTCTTCCCATTGGCAATTTAAACTTATCTCAACTGTCTGTGTGGTAAACTCGCAGTAACTTCAACCTAACTAGGCATAAAAAGAATAAACATCTCTCATGAACTGCACTTCCTGACACCACAGACATTAGGAGTCCAAAAACACTCACTCCTAAAAAATCACTCCTAACCCCGACACTATAACATTCTACAGGAGACATGAAAACAGAAACACTAACTAATGTAGTGTAGAGCCTACTCCATGACTTCATGCGTACTACTTACGCCTCAATGTCTCCTACTATAGTGTCCTACTATAGGATGCTTATATATAAAGATCCTCCCCGAATAGGATGCTTCTATCTAAAGATCCTCCCCGAACACAAATCACCTATTTGTGTTTAACCTCCAAACACCGGGCTCTCTAGGGTCTCCATAAGGTATCACACCTGGCCAGCATGTGATCCTCACCCTCAAATACATGCGTGCTACCTCTCACACGCCTACTTCTCCCAACGTACGTACTCACGACTGCACACACCCATTGCAGTAACATTCACTTCAAACATGCTACTTCACACACGCACCCAACATACACATGTATGTCACACATACCTACAGATTGCATGCTTCAAATGCACAATCATCTTCAAATGCATTCTACCAATGCCACGTTATACGCATGTAATTTCACTAAAATTAGACATTACATATGCACTCTACATTTGCTCACTAAACCTCCTTAAAAGGGATGATCGACACTAACAGACATGGGGCCTCATTACGACCCTGGCGGAGTGGGTTTACGCCAGCGGTATTCGCGGCGGACCCGTCCGCCCTACTACGAGTTCCCGTAGCGCCATGGAGCGTTTTCCGCCTGGTTTTTCCGGGCGGAGAAATCCATGGCGCTACGGGACCTTGTTGTTAATTACGCCACCGTATTTTACGGTGGCGTAATTAACGCCTTCCCCACTCCCATTATACCCTATGGGGCAAAAATGGGAATGGGGAAGGGTAAAATGGGGAATGGGGATTTACCGCCCCGCCAAGGTCGGAATGGGGCGGTAAATCCGCCAACCCCCATGGCGCTATCGGCAGCTTTCCGCCGTGCTCCATGGTGCATTTGGCGCCACGATTTCCGCCAGGGTCGTAATGAGGCCCATGGTGTTGATCAGGCACCATTCTGGAAGTGTGTCTGTCATCTCAGAGATAGAATTTTTGTTTTGTAACAATCCCTTATTTGTGCAATATTAACTTCAAAATACATTTTTTCTGTAATTGCATAAAACTCCTGTGGACATTAACATCATCATATTAATAAAGATACCACACTCTCTGTCTCTTTCTCTCTCACTCTCTCTCTCTCTGTCGCGCTATCTGTCTCTCGGTCTATCTCTCTCTCTCGCTCTCTTTTTCTGTTTCTCGCTCTGTCTCTCGCTGTTGCTATCTCTGTTTCACTCTCTGTCTCTGTCTCTCTGTCTCCCCCTCTCTCTCTCTCTGTCTTGCTCTCTCTCTCAATCCTTGTCGGCCAATCAAATCAAGCTGCGCTCTTAAATCGGCCTTTTGAGTATCCTGCTAATGTAAACAATCTCCACATTGCGCCATCTCTGGACGCTTTCACTGCTCATCCCATGGTTGCCCCTGCTCAGGTATCCTTTGGCTTTATCTATGGTGCGTCATGGTTTCCCATTAAGTTACCCAGGTACCGGTGTTCACTTGGTTGACTGATGATCCCCTTCCTGGCAGTGTCCTTTGGTTTAAAGTCCCAGTCCACCATTTTAAAGTCAGGCGGGAGCGCCAGGCACTCATCGTGGCTCTGGGTTATGGTGGGGTTTGTCCTTGCTGCAGCCCTCCTTTGGTCGCATCTGTCTCTCAACTTTGGTAGCAAGCGCTGTCCGGCGGTTTGCTGAAGAATTTGCAAAGACTTTGCGCAAGCGCCTTTCCAGTAATGCCCTGCTTCCCTGGATTGTGTTAAGCAGGTACTGGTACTAAACAAAATATTCTAAATAAATACAGTATCAATGCCCTATCGTGAGTATTTGCGGTAGCTACACAAAGAGTTAATGTACGCAATGTTGGCAATTAACAGGGATTTAAGTGGGCCGGGGCTCCCCTGGACTGGTCCTGGCAGGCTTTTTAATTCATTCTTGAGACAGGTCCTGGCTGGCATGTCTACTGCCGATAGACTCCATCCTTTTCCCTTGACATGCTGCCTCTGCCTTAGCAGGCATTAACCTACAACGCATGCCTGTATTAAAATAAAGCCAATCGGATGCATCACTGCACAGTGTTGCTACGGAAAACCTCTGTTTTGTTATAACGGGACGGTCTTTGGAGAGTATATTTCCAGTTTTTGAGTAAAAGGAGACGGGCTGACCTACTGGGGGTCGGGATCCGGGGGTCCCTCCCTGCATTTTACACAGCGATTTCTGCAGCAAACACCGATGTTAGTTGGCTGAGGAATAATGGTGCATTAAATATGCCATATCTATGCAGTAGGCACTTTAACATGCTGCGCTATCTTACAGAGAATGGAACCTGTTTTTATTTTGCTATTTATCTAAACATTTATTTGTGTAGATTATGTTGACTATGAATTAAATTGTACACGTCTCTCAGATGTCTCTCCCTTTCACGTCAAGGGCATTTTGTAATACATAATTTCACTGAAGACTTAAAGCCCTGGTGGAAAAGTTTGAAGACATGCTGGGGTTTCCTCAGCTAGGACGACCTGTTCTTCCTTCCTCACGCCCACGTGCTCCTCACCTCAGGTCACCCCTGGGCGCTGGTGACTGTCTCCCAGTCTTGTGGAATTCCTTGCGTAACAGCGCAAGCGCCTCACTTTCACCGGGTCCGCGGATCGGCGCCAGCTGCTTTGGCTATTTCGACACAGCTGTTACTGTACTGTTGTGTGTCCTCGGTGTGTGCACCTTCCTAGCGCCCTCCCCCCCCCCCCGCCCTAAGCCTGACAGTCGAGTGATGAATGGGAGACACAAACCCTCACACCTGTGTTGTCAGATTACCCGCGATAAGGAGGCGATAAGTATTTTAAGAGCTCTTGGAAGGAGTGGCAGCGAATCCTTTAATCTTCCTGACAAACCACCGAGGCCAAAGTGGCTGCTTCGGGATTGGCCGGGGAATCCGGGTGGCAGGTGAATGCAGCGCGGGGATCGTGGAGCGTTTCCCAGAGAGGGCGCCTTTCCCCGCCGCATTTCCCTGTATTCCCCACTTTACCAGCGTAGTCACATGCATATTTGCTACACTGATTGTTGGACCCAAATTCTTTTGACTTTTTCTAACTTGTCATGGAACAGCAAAAAAATAGAACTCACTCAACATATCCTGCGTGGCGCAACCGTCACGTGCATTTTACACATCACCTTAATATTTCCCTTCTGAACGACTTTTCCTCCCCTAACGGCCCAAGGGCTTTTTTGAAACACCCTGAAGCAGGCAGTGGCCGCCATTTTGCAGAGGCTGATAGACAGGTGCGAGCGCATCCTGCAGCGATTGCGTGCCACCAGAAGAACTCTGGCGTGGGCGCGACGACCGGGAATCTAGGCACCGAATGAATGAATGAATGAATGAATGCATGGATGGATGAATGAATGAATGAATGAATGAGCTACCGCAGGAAAGCTCTGGAAAATGAATGAATGTAATTTTTTTTTTTTTTTTTTTATTTGATTTAATTGTATGAAACAATTTTTACAAAGTAGAAAAAGAGACAAATCTCCACATTAACTATTCCAGAGTTCCCACGATCGTTCTTTGTCCTGAGCCCCCTCATCTCGTGATTCCCTGAGGGGCTCCATCAAATCGATCTTTTTCGGTTAGAATTCAGATTCCGAATCAGAGTGAAGTTCAGCAACCCCCCAGGAGAAATCGAGGTAAAGACGCCCAACTAGTGGACCTGCCCACTCACACCTTCCCCGTCAGCGGAGTAATTCAATTTCTCGGAAGAAGCCCACCACCGCGATCACCCAAGAGGTCTTCTCCCCACTTAATAGCCGACACCACCATTCCTCTTCATCATAGATGTGTAGGTTTTTAAACAAATGTCCCAGGTGTCTCTTGCGGGGGCCCGTGACTCCTAGGCAGTTTAACAGGAGGTGTCTTATGGTTTCTGGCATCGCTGACTTTCTACAGAATCTGCAGGCGTCGTCCGAAACCAATTTTCTTCGGGATAGGACTTCCCTTGTGTGGAGAATGTTCAGGCGGATTCTTAAGAAGTTCACTCTGAGGTTTGAGTCCGGCCCTTTTAACAAGTAGGACTTGAGTTCGTTCACTTTTGTCAGCTGTGGAGGCAGATCTGTAAACAGCTTCGATGCGGCTGCTTTTTCCAATGTGTCGATCCAGTCTTGGTGTAATAGACGCAGTTTAAACTTAGAAGGATTATAGATTAGTTCATTTTTAGAGCTTCC
This sequence comes from Ambystoma mexicanum, assembly GCF_040938575.1. Lineage (NCBI taxonomy): Eukaryota > Metazoa > Chordata > Amphibia > Caudata > Ambystomatidae > Ambystoma > Ambystoma mexicanum. The sequence goes on along the minus strand of NC_090929.1, from coordinate 94,983,851 downwards.
AGCGCCCTCTAACGTAGAGTCGATCTTTGCCGCCCATTTTGTTAGCATTTTGCATGAGCCCGACTGAATTTCGTGTTGAATTTCTTGCATGATCAGAGGGGGGCTTGGAAGTACAGACTTTCGAAATAGCATGGCTTTGTTGCGGGCTACTATGGAGGCCAGCGATTGTAGAGAGAGTTCCCTTCTTATTAACACCATTGGTAGCGAGTCAGGGAGGTTGAGAACCTTTCTCCAATAAAATCCTTCCAGTTTTGACCAAAAGGATGTTGGAAGATTTGGTAAAGCTTCTGCCCCGTAGGTAAGAGTTGGAATCACTTTGGACTTGTAAAAAGTCACCACTGGCGCCATAGTGAATTTTCCGTATTTTTTCAGAACTGCCCAAGATTGTGAGATGAGCGGTCTCGCTTTGGACATGATGATCTCCTGCATCACTGTTTCATTACTGTTCTTGTTGATGGTAAAGCCCAGATATTTGAAGCTGTCCACCAATTCAATTTTGGTGTTATTTACCGCCCATGTGAATTTCTCCCGCTTCCTTTCGTTTCCGCTTAAGATCATGATCTTTGTCTTTTCCAAGTTCATCAAGAGGTTGTTTTCTTTTAGATAGGAGTCGAGGTTATTTATCTGCCTCTGAAGGCCGATCGGGGTTACATCAAAGAGTATTATGTCGTCCGCGTATAGTAGGCGTGAGATTTTGCTGGATCCCAATGTTGGGGGGAACATCCGGACTCTTGGTTCATACTCTTTGAAATCGGCCGTGTATGCATTATACAGCGCAGGGGCTAAGGGACAGCCCTGCTTTACTCCTCTTTCCGTGTTCATCCGAGAGGATAAAAGTCCTTGGTTGTTCAGTCGAACACATATTGTGGTGTCCGTATATAAGGCCTTTATGGGCTCCAGTATCCTAGGGGGACAGGCGTGAAGTTGTAATTTTGCCCAAAGACGTTGCCTGTCCACCCGATCAAAAGCCTGCACCAGATCGATGAAAGCCATGTATATCTTCGGGTTGCCCTCGAACACTTTAGCTTTGAGTGTGCTTACCGCCAAGATGTTTACCGCCGTTCCGACGTTTTTCACGAAACCCGCCTGGAATGGGTCCGACAGGCCAGTCGCGGAAATCCAGTTGTTGAAATTATCCAGGATTAGGGCACCAAAGAGCTTTCCTATCGAGTCCAATAAAGCGATAGGGCGGTAATGTGAAGGGTTATCTTTTGCTCCCTTTTTAAAGATGGGAACCAGAATCGCTTGTCTCCATGATGATGGGATGGTCGAGAGGCTGACACAGTTTGAGAAAATCTCCTTGATGAAAGGTGCCCAGAATTCCATTTTGTTTTTTATGTCGAAGTTGGTTATTCCGTCGGGGCCTGCAGCCCTGGACCCATTAAGCTGTGTTATTTTTCCTTTGATTGTGTTCAGGTCCAGGGGAATTTCCCACCGGTCCCCAGAACAAGGAGCCTTGCTCTCTTTTTCCTTGTCTAGGACTCCGTAAAGTTTTTCAAAGTGGGATAGCCAAGTGTTTTCACCAATTGAATTTTGCAGTGCCTGGTTCACTAATTTGGAGTTTCCCTTGATCAGTGACCAGAAATCGCGTGCCTTATGGCCACAAATGGCGCGCAGCATGTTTTCCGCGTCTGCCTGGGACCTAGTTGCTTTTGTTGACTTCACCCAGGCTTTGTAGATTTTTGCTGCCTTAATCGCTTCCGCCTTCTTACTTGGGGACGTTGTTTTTGCGGCCTCCCGTTGCAATTTTCTGACCACCTTTCTTCGGACAACTAGCTGTTCATTGTAGGTGTGGAGTGGGGCTTTAGTTTCATGCTTCAACTCTCCTTTTTTCCGGTGGTACACTGTCAGAAGGGGCAGGTATTCAATCCGACCTTCTGGGCACAGGTGGCCAACCAGCCTCCGTGCCTTGTATTGGGTGGTTATTTTGGCTATAGTTGTTTCTGACAGTCTCAGCCTTGTCCCGCTCTGATTTACTACCAGGTTCTGAGCGTCGTAAACCGCCTCTCTTCTCCAAGATAGCCACGAGAAGGAGAGCAAGTTATGGTCGCTATGTTGCGTCCTGGTGATTGTAAAAGATGAGAAACGTGGTAGTAAGCTCCTCGAAATCTGGATGTAATCTATTATTGCCTCTTGATTCTCTCTCTCCCAAGTTGGAGGAGTGGCTTTGAGATTTTTCACGTCATTTGGCTTGAGGATGTGCATCTCTCTTGCGTTTAGAAGGTTGTGCCACATGTTGTTTCTACTATGGATCACTTTGGAGTGAAGGGTTAGATCAGTATTCAGGTCTCCAGCAATAATCACATCGCTTGAGGTAGATGTTATCAGAAAGTCATCTATTAACGTCTCGATTTGAGTGAGGAAATAGTCGTTGGTCACTCGCTTAGGGTTCCAGTAAGCATTGATCAAGAGGATCTCTGTGCTGTGATTAGACTCTAGGGAACCTTCCGTCCTTTCCCACTCCACGAGCGTCGCCAGAATGAATTCCGAAGCCAAAAGTGTCTTTGACAGAGATAGGCCGGAGCCCACTCTTATGGCGGTGATAAGGCCTGATCTCGGTCTGCCCCTCTCGCTTCTTTGAGCCGGTGAATGTGCCAGTTGGAAACCATCCAGCGTGGGAGGCTCGATTAGCCATGTTTCCTGCAGACATAGGGCGTCGAAACTCCCAAAGTTGACGTCTGATGTGACAGTTAGATGGGCAAATCCTCTGGTGTTCCACGATCCTAGTTTCAACAATACTTCCAAGGGTTCCTTGGGCGCCACTGCATTCCCGAGGGGGCCACTAGAGGGACCCTCTGGTGGCTATTTCCTTCTGACTTGGAGTTTCGGGGAGTACCTACTGTATCTTATTCCCTCCACAACAGGGTCGATTTTTCCAGATAGGTTTCTCCCGTGCTTCAATGTCGCATCTGTTTGTTCGATGCGTTGGAATATTCTGTGAGTTGCGTTGCGTGTCAAGTGCGATCCCGGTAAGAGCTCCCTTTCCGAACTCACTCTCCTATTCATGTCCCGTTGCGTGTTCTGAGCGTAGGATTCACGCCGAGACCGGCTTTCAGCATATTTACCGAGAGCCTGTTCCCCAATAGGGAACTTGTGCGGCGGAGTGCCTCGATCAAGTTCCTGCTGGCTTGATCGGTAGTGAGACCGCTCCTGCGGGGGCGCAGACGGTGTATTACCCTCCCCCGCGTGTGCCAAATCGAAGCCTAGATTGTGCAGATTGTCTCTTGCTTTCCAAATTTGATCTTGAATATAATTCGATCCAATGTGTAGGAACGAGCTGTCTGTTCTTCCGTTAGGGTTCGGTTCCAAGATTTTTATGTCTTTTGTGACGTCGATATGAGGTAGCCGGCTCTCCTGGAACAGTTTGAGTAGAGCTTTGCGGTTCAGTGTCCACCTGTCCCGTCTTGCGTGTGTTCTTTGCAGAATAAAAGTTCTTGTTGTCGTTTTCCTTTGTCTAGGCGAAGGCGAGCGGTTAGCACGGATGGCTCCACCGGCCTGCCGACCTGTTGATCTCGACAGAGCATGAACCCTGGATCTAAAGTGGCCTTTAGGTTTGTCCATTGCTGTATTCCGGTCCTTTATTCTGTCGTGTTGTACCCAAGGGTTCATCTCCCCTGGGGTGCGCGATCTTTGCTGAGGGTCTCGAGGGTGTGCTTCATCTGGATTTCTTCCCTGATGTCCCTTGACTCGCAGTTGTCCCAGTTTCCTACTTTCTCTTTTTTGTGACAAAGAGGTTTTTTCCACCGCCTGCGGCGAAGTCGAAGGAGAATCAAGGAGCAGGGCCTTTGATTTCGGTTCATCTGCTTCTCTGTTAATGCGGCTTTCAGGTTTTTTTCTTTTTTGGTTCAGCGCTTGCAGAATTTCTGCTTCTGAGTCCTCGATCGTGTATGTGCTCATATTCATTAGGTCTAATGAGTTCCAAGAATCCTCGCGCGACCTCTCTGGGCTCTGTGGGTCCTGCCGTATCTTGTCCGCGGGTTTTAATTTGAAAACTTGGCGATTTTGTGTTGGTGGGGTCGGTTTTTCTAGGTTACCTTGGCCTCTACTTTCTGTTTTGTCTTTTTGTGCAGACTGTTGAGGCTGCTTGTGTTTTAAGGCCTTTTTGCCCTTACTAACCAGTTCACTTTGGCCTTTGTGTTGAAATATTTCGAAGGTAGATGGAATTTTCATTTTGGAGAAATCTATTGGTTTTACCACTGGTTGAATAGCTGCACTTTCGGGGGTGGTGAGAGCCACTGATCCATTTTTCCTTCCTGGCCTGTTAGTTGATTCGTTCGAAGACTGACCCCCCTTGGTGCGGAGTTCCATCTGTGTTACATCAGTCGTCAAAGATGGAGGTCCATCAGAGGCCCCAATGCCCACCTCTATCTCCCGACCCAATCCGAGTCCTTGAGTCGTCTCCTGGGGTTTTCTCAAGCTAGGTTGTTCGGTCGGTTGTAACCCCCGAACATTTCTTAGCCTGTTTTCAGGACTCGGTTGGTCGGAGGTTGATTGGACCGTTGAGAAGGGTTTGCTCCCCGCACTCGTACCCTCCACATCTTGGCCTTTGAGCTGTTGAAAGGCGGTAATGAACCCCTCTAGGAAAGTCAGTTTGGTGTGCATGTGAGCGATCAGGGTAGTTTGATCTTTTAAGGTGTCGCTAATGGCTTCATATAGTTTTCCGAATGGAGCCATCGCGATGGTAACTGTGGCTAGGATGGTTGTGAGATCCTCTTTTTGCGAGGGGGTTTCGGTCGCTTGGTTAGAGGGGGGTTCACCTTGGTCTCTGTGCGGCTTCAATGGGCCCCGTTCTTTAGTGAGGATCGCACTTTTCTCATGCGGGGGGCCCTCTCCGCTAATGTATGGCTCCAAACTGGGCTCCTGAAATCGAGGGTTAAGGGGGGAGGTCACTTTGGGAGGTGCGGGGGGGCCATTGGCCAGAGCCTGGGACAGATTTATCTCCCCCGCTAGAGGTTCAGCTAACCCCCTTCCCTCTATTTGCTTGTAAGTTCCAGCACCATTTACCGGTTGTAGTGAGTCCCACCCTGTTGTAACTTTTGATCCCGTGTATATTAAATTGCGGCTCCCACTCCTTTGGGCGGTTAAGTGTGGAGCAGTATTCGCCGCTTTCTCCAGCAGAGCAGGCATCTTAGCGGGAAAATTCGAGGTTGTAGGGAGCGAAGCTCTTTCTTCAACTATGGCCAGAAGCTCTGCATCCGATACGTCATGGTATCCTTCACCCTCCATTCGTGTTTTTTTCCCAAAAAACTCTTTCAGGGTTGCCATGCAGTGAGGGATAGGATGTTTTTTGCCCCCCACCTGACCTCTTTTGTATGGGGGTTTGGCCCTCACCGTCCTACGTGAGGACATCTTGTGGGAGCCGCCCGAAAGTTTCGGCAAATTGTTCAGATTCTCGTTAGTATTGGCAGTTGCAACAACCGCATCTGGTAGGGGCGGGGGAGGGATATTAGAAGAAGATGAAGGTGTTTTCGCAGAGCTGGAGCTGGATTTTGGAGTTTCCAACCGAGAAAGGGGAGTGGTTACTTGATCATCCCCCTCTTCCAGAGCAAACCCTACGATCTCCGATCCCATGGGTTCGTTTCTTCCCTCCTCACCAGCGAGTTCGAACTGCAATTGGGGGGATGAAAGTAGGGCTTCTTGTCCCGGAGGTGTTCGTAAATCCTCCGCTGCCGCCGCTCCCTCTGTATTATGTATCATGATTACTACTGACTCCCCTGGGAGCGGAAACGGGATTGGGTCTGCCCGGAGTATTTTGCTATTACCCGTACACGTCACTTGCTCCGTCGAGGGGTCCAAAATACGGGACGGTGTTAAGCTTTCCCCCACCGCCGAGGCCCGTATAGGGGTCATGGGCTGCTCGGGCGGGGTCGCTTGCGCACCCCTATCATACAGAGGGGTCAGCTCCAGGTTTCTCTGGCTTCCCCACCCCACTTCTGGACTTGTGACCTCCATATTGGGTAAAGGTGGGGGGGGTGTGTGGGTAGACGTGGGACATGTCATTGTTAAAATGGCCTCTTGAGGGATCGATTGGTCAAGTTCAGCAATTGACTTGTGACCTCCATATTGGGTAAAGGTGGGGGGGGTGTGTGGGTAGACGTGGGACATGTCATTGTTAAAATGGCCTCTTGAGGGATCGATTGGTCAAGTTCAGCAATTGACACCGTCAAGGGCGGTGTGCTATCTAAGCCCAAGGATTCGATCGGGGGGAACATAAAGTCACTTACTTCGTTCAGCTCAGCTGGGCGAGTTGTGTTTACCAGTATCCCTTTACCCGCATGTTTAATGCGGGAAATCCGTTGTAGCCTCTGAGTAGCCAACTGCTCCACTCTCTCAGGCGAGGTTACATGGTCCTTGCTATGAGTCGACGGCTGGCGAGGTTTGCCGTTTCTCAGCAGGCGCTTTTCTTCCAGTCCAGGTTTCAACTTTCCAGGTTCGTCCAGGGCCGCCATCCGTCGAGCCTGAAGAGCCGTGAAAATTTTGTAGAAGAGCGACTCAGCGTAGAGTCCGCACGCAGGCGCGCCGGCCCGCGGACTGCTGACTGCCCTTGTCAGTCCCTTCGCGGTCCGCTTCGCGGAGGACTGAGGGTAAGTAGAAAGGAGGGCTCGGGACACGCCTCTGAGCACACGCCTCCAACGATGAAACTGAAAAAGATACTCGAACACCAGCACAGCGTGCAGGTACTGCTGACTGCCCTTGTCAGTCCCTTCGCGGTCCGCTTCGCGGAGGACTGAGGGTAAGTAGAAAGGAGGGCTCGGGACACGCCTCTGAGCACACGCCTCCAACGATGAAACTGAAAAAGATACTCGAACACCAGCACAGCGTGCAGGTACTGCTGACTGCCCTTGTCAGTCCCTTCGCGGTCCGCTTCGCGGAGGACTGAGGGTAAGTAGAAAGGAGGGCTCGGGACACGCCTCTGAGCACACGCCTCCAACAATGAAACTGAAAAAGATACTCGAACACCAGCACAGCGTGCAGGTACTGCTGACTGCCCTTGTCAGTCCCTTCGCGGTCCGCTTCGCGGAGGACTGAGGGTAAGTAGAAAGGAGGGCTCGGGACACGCCTCTGAGCACACGCCTCCAACGATGAAACTGAAAAAGATACTCGAACACCAGCACAGCGTGCAGGTACTGCTGACTGCCCTTGTATGTTATTGGTAGGAGCAGTGCGTGTGTTGGAAGACCAGGACACATGGATGCTAGGACTTTTTCTCAAGGTGCTGTGCCTGACTTCTCCTCCCGCCCCCCCAGCATTCCGGAAAATGCTAAAGACCACACTCTTCAACTAACACCGCCACCTCCCCCCCTCCCTGCTGCTGCTTCCTTATTGTAACTTCAGTCTGTATTATGCCTTCATATGTAACCTGAATGTACATGCAATCAAGCACGCTGTCTGTAACAGCGCCGCGATGCCCTCGGGCTGCCGCGTGGTTCATAAATGTTAAATAAATAAATAAATAAATAAATGAAGCATTGAACCATTTCGGATGGTAATCACCCGAGCAACAAGTAGACTTCAAAGCCCTATGTCGGGTATAAAGCAATAGCGTCACATCTGTGGGAAATTTCGGCACCACAGTTGGAAATACCACGCCTCCCATTGTCGCAGGGAATGCCCTCATTCCATATCAAGTCAGCATGATTGCGCCAAACGTCTCTGCCTTGTATAGCGTGTTTTTCGGCAGCATAGCGATGTCCTGCACGGTGACGATTGCGGCTTTGTCCCCTTTAAGAATGTATGTCACGACTTCATTATGACTGGCTCCCAATAAAAGGAGCCTGAGGCGGCACGTGCGTTAGAACGGTGGCGGACTCCACGAATGGCACTTCTGTCTCGTATCTCATTTGCTGGGACTGCATGTTGACGCCGTGTGACCATGGTACTGCAGCCCCCACTGATCTGTGTGATCACAGGTCAGCATGTGTAACCTGGGTGCCCGCAGGCTACTGTCCAGCCATGTGTTCATGGCTACATTGGAGAGCCGGGTGCCCCGGCAACTGTTTCCCACCGTGTGACCACGGCACTGTAATTGTCTGCTGCCTGCCCACCGCCTGGATCCGGCTAGCCCTTGTGACTGCGAGACAGCCAGATAACAACGAGGAACAACATCACTCCCTAGATTGCGGGGAGCATCTGCACCACCTACGGTGCGATCATCACCCCCTTTGTCACATACCGCACTGTAGGTGCAGTTTACTCCCCATTCTCCTTACCTGTCATCTCATTGCCTGTCAGTAGCAATGTCACAACTAGCCTGTAATAAGAACATTCTTTACAGTGATTGAGTCAGAGGCCTTTTTCTTAGAGACAAGTGTTGCAGCCAAATTCTTGACCACATTGAGATAGACGTTTAATCGTTTAGATTTTAGGGAAGGGTGACGTAGAAAATGTTTGAGTAGTCAATCATAGGGTTAATTGAGTCTCTCGCTATTACTCGGTGGTACCTTCTGGCACACACATATGTCTTAGAGTAGGTAGTTGTCCTAAGTGGAGGGTACACAACATATTTGGCTTATTCCTTTGGTTCTTTGGAAACTTAGTAAAAGTTCTGGCACATCCATTTTTGACATCATCTCTTCTCTTTTGTCTGCTGACACAAGCACTAGCTCCAAGCACACAACCAACCTGCAGTTAGTTGAATTTCCGGTGATGGTGGAGCGGGGTCAGCGCTTTAAATGGGACGGTCACTCAGTACCTGCACTTCCTATTTTTGAGCATTTGAGTACCCGCACTTCTCAGCTCCTGAAAGTACTGGTACTCAACTATGTTGTCAGGCGCAAATGAAAGCTTTTCATTTCACTTTATGGCCCCTTAAAGGACTAAGCTTCTGCAGCCTTTGCTGGAGGAAGCAGCGCCCCTCCCCCCTCCTCTCTCCACCACCCACAGGGCCAATAATGTCTCCTTCAGGGCCCACCTTGCAGAACAAAAGGAGAGACATACATGCGTCTACTGTGCACTCAGCACACCAGGCGCGGGACACTGTTTCACTGAGTGGGCTTCACCTGTTTCCATTGGTGTCCGTTGATGGAGCAGGGGTGGATTTGGAAAGTCTGGGAAATCACTTTTTTAAGATGTTTTTGTTATTAGCAACGCCTATTCTTATATGTAAATGTTTAAATAATTGGAGCCGTGACGGAACATTTTCGAATAAAAATCTCACAAAGCTCCAGTTATCTACCAAATTTCTTATTAGGCAATAAAAGTGAGCAGCAATAAAACGCCCCTTCTAAAGCTTAGTTTACAGCTATGATATCTGCTAGTTTGAAATGCAAAAAATAAAGTCTCATTTAATAAAGATATTCAAACTTTCTTAAAACAATGCATAACAACATACTGGAAGTTTGGCTGAAAGGATCTCAGATACACTGCTTTGCCAAAGTGTGTGCTCCTTGGCACATCCTTTAATCTCACTGGGCATTGCCTGCAAACAACAGGCTGTGTCAAAAAAGGGACCTGTGGCCAAGGTGCCACGCCGAAACTGCCGGCCCCGAAGGCGCTGCGGCAGAATGTTCAGCTTCGTAGTTTGGTGAGTATCTGCACTTCTTTTTTTCCATTTAAGACACTGAGTGGGGTTGACTGCGGTGGCACATCTAGACCCAAACATTGCATTGGGAAGGAAACTTAAAATTCTGGGGTACGAGCTACCTTCAAAGAGTTTGTGTGGATAGGGCAAACTTACTTTCAAGGTGTCTCCACCCCGTTCTGCACCAATGAACAAAGGTGGAATATGGTATAACATTTAGAGCACATTGTCCCTTGAAATGCACAGAGGGGCAGTTATTATGCCTACAAAATAGGATTGAAAGCAAATATGCACATTTTGCTGGCAGATGGCTTCATGGCAATTCTGCATTATTAATGCACTGTGTGTGGTTGGCTTTGTCAGTTGCTAGTTCGTCTTGCAAGTCCAGCTCCATTGTACCATATGTTTTAGTGGTGCTATGGTTGCAGTGTCTGTTATGTTTCAGGGGACAGTCAGAATGGAGTCTGCGGGCAAATGGCCATAAATTGTGGATCCTGAATTTGCAAATGATGGCACAGCCAGACTTAGCATCACATCATGTAATAAAGCAGAATGAAGCATGACCGACACAGAGAAAGAAGACTTTGATTTCTTCTGTAGGGTGGTCTATGCCCCGCCCAAGTAAATCTTTCGATTTTCTGTAGCAAGAGAGGAAATTATTACGGTTTCAGCAGCAGAGAGTGTGCCTTAATATAATCTCTGATGCCCCAACTGACTGGGGAGACTAAATACCCTTGATATAATCAAATGGTAAAAGAAAGGTTAAAAAAGCTCAAGTGGTGTGGGACCTAGGATGGGGCTCCAACAACACATTTGTGACAGCCTAGGGGACCTCCAGCAACAGGTCATTAGGGAATACAGTTCTGACCCTAAAACATTCAATGTGATCCATTGTTGGTGTGGGTTGTGGCAAACAACACTTTATATGAGGCACAGTTAATACTTTCATCAGCTTGGACCAAATTGACTACAATGAGCTCAATAAACAGGAGGTACTCCTTTCACCCGATCAGGACCTGAGGACACAGGACACATGCCTGACCCGTCGGGCTGTGCAGTACAGAGGCAACAGTAAACTTCCTTCTAACTGATGATGGCGTGTTGAACATTCATTTTAACCAGGTATCCAGGACGATGGTTCTTTATCGAAGATGAAAATGCACAGAGGTTTGAAGAGTCAGAATACTTAGGGCCTGAGTTGTAGAATTGTGTGGCATGTGGAACTCCTTACCACCCCACCTCAGAAGCATAGATTCACATCTAGCTTCCCATAAAGATGTTAAAACTTAAAACATACAGACAAAACAAAGTTCTATTAAGAAATAAACAACATGTTAAAAAACACAACACAAAGGGGCACAGGTACACCTTTGTCAAGCAATATCAACAATGTGCCAATGTTCCCTCTAATTATTTTTCCCTAAGTGCGGAAATGCTTAGCTTTCATGCGCAACTTATTTTCCATGTGCGCAACTAAATTAAGAGGTGCGCTACTTTGTGAGCATGCATAGTTGGTGAGCTACCATCTCCAAAGAGTTTGGAACAGAATGTTTCCTTCCCAACCACTGCAATTCTTTACGAGTCAGTGTAGAAGGTGCATTTTGAAACACTTTTTCCAACCATATGTGCTTTAAAAAAAACAAATATTTTATGTGGTTATAAGGAGCGTTCATCAACCAGTCCAGGACATCAAGAAATGCCATAGTTCCTTACCAGAATTACTCATGTGCAGAGAAAAAAATGTGTATGCACAAAGAAGCTTTGCATCGTCTGGATAAACAATAGGTTTAGTTGTGGCTATTCATTTGTCGACACTGCTTAGAGACAATGCAGAAAGTGTGTAAAACCATTTGAAAAAAATACTCATGTTTATTACAAAAAAGCAAATATCACTTATCACTGATGTGGCTGTCAAAAAATTCAGACAGGATAACATTCTTGCAAATGAAATGATGGCAATTTAAAGGATTGTGTCAGAAAACATGCAAATAGGAATTCATGTGCCACTTTAATAAAGTAATTCAAGGGCCATGAGAACATGCCTCAAAATGTGTGTAAGGACGATAACTTCATTTGAATAACTGCACCACAGCATATGATGATCAGAATTCCTGGGCCTCTGTTTGCTACCCACATTACATGGTCCTGTGAGTTGTGACATTTGCCCAAAACCAGCCTTACAGCTAAGAGGCATATACACGATCCATTGTTACTCCCTAAAAACAAGAAAATGTGCCCAACAAAAACAGGAAACCATGGAGATATAGGAACCTACCCCGTGCTACTACCCACAAAGTTCCACTGATATTTATTTTTTTGAATAGGTGACCCGCAGAGCAGTGGCATTGGTAGAAACTCAAATAATACCCCTGCCCAATCTCAAGAGGAATTTTAAGGGGAAAGAACATGTTTTAATAAACATGAAATATCCTTACTGGCAAAGCTAATTACTTTCTTACTTGAGTAACATCATATCAGAGCCCTCCTTGTATACTGACATAGAAAGAGATATGACAAGATGCATAATACAGTTTACAGTTTTTCCCACCCTTTCTCAACCCAGCCTAGACACAATTCCACTACAGTCTTACTGAAGTTTTGTCCGGCGCACTGTTGAAGAAAATCACATATATTTGCCTTTTAAGTCAATAGCAGCAATGTTTATAGGTACAACATATTCAGTGCTTTCTTCTTTAACTAGGGACCCCTCTTTTGAAATTCACTGTTATCAGTTGGATGCGATACATGGGGATGCTAGAGGCAATAAATGCAGCCACATCATATTGAAAAGCCCTTAGCAGCTGAGCAGAGAAAGAAACCAAAGGCACAGTTTCCGAGACTATTCGTAGCGTATCCCATCCTTCAGAGAACAAACACAGAGTGAAAAGCATTCTAGTAATCTGAATATCCGTTGCCCTAATAATATGTACTAATAATGGCAGGCATAGTCCATACCCATTATCCCTTGCAGCCCAGGTAAATTATATTGAAAGCTCTCAACTTATAAAGTAGACATGACATTTGCCTACTCAAATTCCTTAGTGGGCAAATTAATATTTGAGTTTTAGAATGCATTAACTTACAAGGGGGGCCGCTTCAAAGTGCTTGTGTGACATATGTACAAAGAATAGGAATCATGAGATGAGGTTACACATTTAAGTAGCCTGGTTACTTGCACTCAGTATCTGATATTTGAGCTGACAGTTGGGCTACATAGTCTGGCTAAGGCACCATGAGTAACAGAAATACTTGTGCTTAAACGTCATTCATATTAGAAACATAAAATAAGCGGATGTAGGTACAAGTCTGGTAACCTTTTGCAGAGCCATGGTAGGCAGAGTCAAGGTTGTCTGGTAATATATCTGAATGAGGCCTTATAAATTCAAGTCATAAGGTATTCGTGTGGTAGAGTCAAGTATAGGAGTCATGGGTAGAGAGGGGAGATAATTTGGTTGTGTGCAGACATCTCTTAATTATATCTACTGTTCATGCAATAACTTTTTTATATTCGTTTTTAACATATTGTGGGTGTATTCTACTTTTAGGGTTTGGGGGGGGTTTAAGGTCAAGCTTGCATAGTAGGGCAATCTAAATAAACTAGACCAGAATATCAATACTAGTTCATATAATTTAGCTTCATTTTGAGAGAAAGAAATTATTAGGTACCTGCTGTGCCTTGTGCATTATTAAATCTTTTCGAATAGGTGGGAATTGTCTGTGTGCACTGCTGAAATTCTTCTGAACGGCACCCATAGGGAAGTTGGGCAAGCGCACATGCGCATAGCTTAGGGGGAACATTATGTTCTTAAAGTATTGTGGGTACCAAATACAAAGTTAGTGAATGTGCTGGAACAAATTCCAAGCACATTTTTTGCTGTCGACACAATGATGTTTCTAGTTCGGATCTTTGTTTTATAACCGATAGAGTCTTCGAGTGAAAATGACTTTCTGGTGCTCCAAACTTTCCTCAGGACAACAAATTGTTGCAAACAATGAGCATGTAAAATAGATCTAAAATGTGAAGAAATGCGGACAGATTAAAAAGTGTGATAGTACCCCTACTGAAAAAAAGGGGTAAGAGAAAAGGAGAAGTAGGTCAGCACCTTACCTATCAGCAATTCATGGCGTCTTGGGAAGGAATTTCTTGGTGTCAACTGTCATGAGTACAGTTGGATAATCTCTAGGGCTGGGAAACTACAGAGAATAGAGATGAATGTTTGTGTTTAGGCTCAATACAAAGATTCAAGGTTCTTCTATATTATAGCAAAATAGGTCCTTGATTACCTGGAAAAAGATTATTTTGAATGACCAAAACGTAGTTTAGCGTGGTCTTCAGGTTACAGGCTCAGAGGTGTATCCTTTGTGCAGTCCTACAAACAGAGCATAAGGATACCGCAGTTCAATAGGAGCGGTAGGATGGATAGTCCCAAATTTATTAGCACGACTGCAATTATACGAGAACCTATCATGTAGTTAAATGCAGACTATATTAATACTGACATTTGCTCGTTGGGGACAACCGCTGGTAGACTAGGTGTTACAAAAGCTGAGGATTTTGACATACATCCTATGGTCAGTCAAAATAATTCGACCATCCACACGGTGGGTGTGCGCTCACCTGGGCTTTTTCTGAAATGTTAAGTGAAATTGAATGATGCTAGATCAACATCTGGAAGATGTGTGGGGCTAATCCGCACATATGTTCCTATGCTCATCACATGACATACACATATACCTGTGTACTCTGGATGCACACAGCCTACAGGTGCAGTCCCCCCTGTTATATTTAGTTCTGATCGGACAGGTGGAGTACACGATGCATCTCAGAAGCAGGAGGGCCAAACCCTCCTCCTGCCATGGCCAGCCTAATTTACTAACAAAGGCTCCATGTATCCACCCTGTCCTTTTCTGAGCCCTGAAGATGGAGGCATCAATTAACATAATTAACATACAAATAGAGTGTATTACAAACAGGCCCATATGGGAATTAGCTGCAGAGGTCAACAAAGGAGACATAAAACCCCACCAACCTTAGATATGCACTGTGTCAAACTGAAGCCAGCTCCCGCCCTTAGTATCAATGGATAATGAAATGCCATGTCTGGGACTGCATGTATTACAGTAGTCATCCCCGGAGGCGGTACGGGTATGTGGATTGACAGTGCCAGAAAATCTTGTCTTGCCACAGTTTCATGGGAGACCTGCCACTTTAATCAGGAACCACGGAGTGCTCCATTGACCGGGGACACCATTTCTGTTGCAAATCACTCTGGATATGACCTCATGAATAAGGGAGAATGCTAGTGAGGACCCAGAATTGTTCCATTAAGGTTAGGCTTTGCATACACCAATCACTGTGGCCCATTTGGCTTTAAAAGGAAGGTGAACCCCTATTTCGGCAGGTCATCTGAAGGCTTCACAAGGAGTAACAAGAAGAACTCAGCATTGGATCCTGGCTGAAGATACAGTCTGCCTTACATCTTCTGCAAGTGAAGGAAGGCCAGGGCCTCCAAGAGGGAAGCAAGATCCCTCCCATGAACATCTCCTAGGGAACAGAGGGAGATACTGAATCCAGAGGACCCCCAGCATCTCAAGAAGTGGTACCCAGCCAGCACACAGCGTGCCCTGCTGAGCTCTGCAAGCAAGCTTCCAAGGTGGGAAGTGCCAAAGAGTCTCTGAACCAAACCAAGGACAATGCTGCTTCCTGCAACACTCTCATCAGCTTTGAGCCATCCACCTTAAATTATGACACAAGCCCAGTGAAGAAGCTAGGAGGAGTGCATTGACAAGCATCTACTGATGTCCGTCTCAAAGGACATTTTTGAGCCAGTCGAACCCTTCGAGCTGAAACCAACTGCACCGCTGACTGTTGTTACACTGCAGTCACTAACACCGTCTGAGATGCCTTGGCCAGTGCTTCAGAACTGCTGACCAGCACTGACACAGCGATTCCTGACCCCAAGCCGCCATGTAGGCCAGCCTGCAGCTGTCCATTGAGCCTCGCTCACCAAACTGCCTGCCACCTGATACCCGCAGCAGTCTCCCATTTTGAACTCTGTCGCAGAAGCTGCAAAGAACCCTTAAAACGACTCAACACTGCCGAGCATCAAGAACTCCTACAGCACAAGGTGCATTGTGGTTCTGTCCCAATGGTCCTTCTCTGAAGGCTGCTAGTGACATTTTATGACCTATTGCTCCTTTTGTGTTGAAACCAAGTATCCTTGAACTATTGTGGCTAATTACTTTACTGACTACCCTCCTATCAGTATCCAGAATGCATCCCTTTTCCTTCTTGAAACAGTCTGTCCTCTTCATTCCTTTAAAGGGTGAGTTGTATTGTGTAGTGTGCTAGAACTGTCTGCTGTGATAGTAATGTAGCTATTTTCATACAACCTTGACTGGACAGTCCCTTTTGTCATTGGCTAATAGTTGTATTTTCGTTGTGTTGCAAATAACAAATGATCCACAATCTTTTGGAGCTAAGCCTTCTGTTCCATCCACAATACCATCATTGGGGAAAGAGGTTTCTAATTGACTTGTGTTTCCAATCTGTTTGGGTGCCTTCTGCTGTACTAGAGGTGTGGGGCTGATTGATGTTTAGAAACCGTTTTCATCCGTGGACCACTGGTGCCCCAGAAGGTGTTTTGTCACACACCCACTCACCTCACTGCAAGGCAAGAAAAGCACCCCATACAGTGCCAGACTCCCTGCCACCAACGACACCACAACATGTGCCCCCTTAGAACTTCAAACTTACCTGCACAAGGTATCCACTTGTCTTGCATCCACAGCATTGCACCTGATCTATATTCTAAGCTTGCATACACATGCATTGCATTAAAGTAAAAAAACTGGGCAGCCTTGACAACTCCTCTATGGAACGAGGAAACCGTCCACCCAGTGTCAACGTCCAGAAGTCCAAATAACAGCATGAGCAACTATCAACTTTACAACATCAAAACTCATTGACAGAGAAATCACTGGCAGTGAAGCAAGCAGATTTCAAGTGATGCAGCACAACATGCACTCTGGAAACAGTTAGCCCCGGGATGCGGGCAAAAGTCGAGCCATTGATTGCTGGTATCCAAGTTCTGCACAACCGCCGTCAGGTGTCACATGTGCCTTTAGGTCACCCATGGATGCAGGGGACAAAAAGGACACACAATGAGGAGGTGAAGGTCTGGGGAGTGCAAGTACAAGGTGGGAGCTGATGTGGAGGATGACAGAGGGCAAGGGGGAGACAGGACACATAGTGATGAATGTGTAGCTGCGCAGTGGAGAGAAAGAGAGGCATAGGGGAATTGTGGTGCAAGGAGGAGTCTCACTGGTGGGGAGATGAGAAGAGAGATGGTCATCATTACAATAGGTGACGGCAGAGAGAAGGTAGTAACGAGAGGAAGATAGAGACAGAAAGACAGGAAAAAAATGCTGCAGTCTGAGAGCCTGGAAGACACATTGATGGACAAATAGCACATGTTGGGGGTGAGGAAGGATAATGGGTGTGAGGGAGAAGGGCAGTTTGGGAAACAAAGGCCACCAGTGAAAGGGCAATCCCCAGATCCTCATCACAAAAACAACATGCTCAACTCACCATGGCATGAAAACCAGAGAGACCCATGTCCGCAACATCCACGCAAATGAGTTCCTTGGGGGTCAGCAATCACTAAACCCCCCATGTTGGACCCATTAAATTGACATGACAATACCCAGCTGTTGTCTCACTCTTAAACAAACCACACACACTGGATGAGACAGTCCCAGGAAGTGTGTGGGAATCGTAGGGTGCTCCGGTAACACTTACAGGGACAACAGATGAACAGAAGCTGGGGGGAGTGTACACACACACACACACACACCGTGCAGCCACTCAGAGTGCTGGATTAGACCAACAAGTATGGGAATAAAGTCATGCAATATATCCAGGAGGAAAGAGCATACTGAAAAAGACAATTAACAAGTGACTTGATTGGGGAACCCGGGTAAAGTCAGTTAGTGGTACACATGTGCAAACCAGTACAAACCTAAATGCACAAAGTGTGCCAAACCTGTTCTGTGGAGTCAATGGACACAAATGGCCAGATCTGTGTTACCAGAGGCAAGTCCACGAAGGGGAGCAGCAAGGTCATGTATACCTGTGAATGGACGTGTGTAAAATGTTGAATTGTAGCTTGGCAGGTCATGTGTGTGGTTAAGGGTGTGGAGCGGGCTTTGGAACAGGTCAAAGAGAAGTGTGGACAGGGAGTACACCTGCAGGGCCCTGTATGTCACATGGAGCAGGGGGAGGAGAAGGGTGGTAGTAAGAAGACAGACCTCATAACGGTCAGTGAGGCAAGTGGTGAATAACCAAAACTCAGAGTCCAGGTGTACGGAGAATTCAGAATGTGAATGAGGATGTTGATGAGAATGTGGCAGATACTCCCAATGGCTCAAGCGTGATAAGTGATGCACATTCCCATTATTTGACTGGTCATTGTGGAAGTGTAACCAGAAAAACAATGCACACACATGGATGTGAAAAGGGCACATACACACACATGCATGTGGACAAACACACACCTGCACTGACATTCGCAGTGACTAAATGATTACACTCGCAGAAAATCAAATGTGTGAGAATGCATGCAAGGATTGTGGTGACCACTAATACAGACATTACATGATTGACATTTCTCATCCTTACCTTCTGACAGAGCTGCCCTGGTGTGATTCCCTCATCACCTCCACTGGAAACTGTACCTCCGCATTCGTGAATTGAGGTCTAGTGCCTGGCAGAGGGCATAGGGACTATGGAGGTGGAAGGGTGCTGGGTGGACCTCACTGGCACAACATGGGACATTGTATGTCACCAGCCATAGTAGCAAATCATGCATACTGCACATATGTTCAAAAAGACTATTAACCCATTGTTACCCGCAAATGTCATCATGTTGTAATCAAGTCAACCATGGCAGTTCACACCACTGTCATTGGCTGAATCTCCAGTACTTCACTCATTAATTCCTTGCAAGGGCAACAGCAAGGTCAGAAAAAAAACATCAAACCAGTCCATCTGTGCCTCCATCCTGGACAGGGGTATACAAAATCTGAACAATGTGTCCATTCTGAACAAGGAAGTAAACAAAACAAAAAACAATCAGACCACCCTGGTCAGGTTACAA
Organism: Ambystoma mexicanum; assembly: GCF_040938575.1. Lineage (NCBI taxonomy): Eukaryota > Metazoa > Chordata > Amphibia > Caudata > Ambystomatidae > Ambystoma > Ambystoma mexicanum. The sequence goes on along the minus strand of NC_090929.1, from coordinate 94,965,173 downwards.
AAATATATATAATGTCCATCCTGGACTGGGGGTAAAAAAATGTCCATAATGGAGGAGCAAGCAGGAGGGTGCATATCCATATCCACATGAGTGGACCACATACACCAACACCAAAACATAAAAATACCATCCATGGGCTCATGGACATCACAGAAAAGGTGCCTGCGGTGGCATGGGTGTGCTGGGGCCACCACCCTGAGTCAGATCCTCGGGTGGTTGTGGGGTTGGTGGTGGATCCAGTCCATGCAGTGCCAAAGCCTGGTCTTCATTGGCTAGGGCACCAGCCAATGGTGCTGAGGTCACAATGCGCTTAATTCCGAATGGCCACAAAGTCTGCATGTAGGATCACTCGTGACACTTCAAGTTGGTAGGACAGCGTCTGCTTCAAAGCATCCATCTTTTCATGGAGCTGGGTCCTTGTGAGTGAGAGTTCATTGTGCAGTGAAGCACTCAAGCTCTCATCTCACAGTGATTGGATTTGTGAGATGCCAACATCTCCTGCTTCAGGGCCTCTCTATGTGCCTTCACATTTGCATGCAGGGAGTCCTGTAGACATTTCAGATCGCCCGTCGGCCCTTGATGTTGGCTTTCATGTCCAGTCTGTTGGAGAGCCTTGAGGACCACTCGATTCCCTGCTGTTGCGCATCTCGAGCTGCTGGTGTGGACATGTTCTTGCCAGGCAATCTATGCCCTCTGCAACACGACCCAACATATTGCCATGACAAATAGCGGCACACAACATTTGCTGCTCTCACACTGTCTCTCCAGCATGCACACATCCACCACGTTTGCAGGGCCAACGGCGGTGTGATGTTAGGGATCAGGCCCGTTGCAGCAGAGCCCCTGTCATTGGCCGCAAGTCTGCAACCCCCCCTATTGGACATCAGCCCCACATTCTGACACAAACTCATCAGAGGGGAGTCTTTCAGCCGTAACTACCACAGACGTGGGGCTCACCCATCACTAGCCTTGTGAATCCTGCTGCACTGCCACAGACTGAACAGCCCCATCTGATCTGCCCATTGAGGCACTCACCTTCTACCTCATTGAGGCATCCACCTCTGGTTCTGCATCCAAATCAGCAGCATCAGAAGAGTCCAAAGAAGAAGGCGCATGACTGATGATCACCTGTAGCACCTCTGGATTTTCCTGGCGAAGGACACCACGGATGTAGGTGATTTCCCCAAATTAAAGTTTTCGAAAGAGTGATGTGAGCAAATTGTTTTTATTTTTTATTGCGGGGGAGACCACGTGCAGCTCCCCTTCTTTCCCCTACCTTTATTAATATCCCTTACCCCACCGCGCATATTTTTTATTGAAAAGTTTTTTGTGTAAAAAAATTTAAAAGAAATTCAGTCACTTCTTCCTCAAAAACATTGGATTCGGTCACTTCTACGGTATCGGAACACCAAAGCCACCACTGGTGGACTGACGTACAACCTCTTCATCTTCCTCCTCCTCCTCCTCTACATCCACTACATCATTACCTGCACATGGACAGACAACATTTAGGGGCTGATTCATGGAATTTGGGCGCCGGAAAACGGGGATTTGTGCGCCATTCTGCCCGCAAATCCCCATTTGTTAAACAGGGATTTGTGGGCAGAATGGCACACAAATCCCTTTTTTCCGGCACACACATTCCATGAATCAGTCCCTTTGAGTGATGAGGTTCCTCAGAAAAATGCACATGTGCATAAACATGCATAGATAATGAATATGGCTGTACACCGATACATCAGACCTCGTGACCTGTCACACTGTGAGCAGTATGCCAGAGATGTATGGCTTTTGTCGACATATGACCCTCCCGTGCCTTTCCCATGAAGTTAGTGTGGACATAGCCGTACAAATGTGGCATACTCATGACAGATGGGCCATACAACAGGCATTTGAGTACATAACCCAGGGAGAAGTAGTGCACATGGTTCACTGTGATGCTGAAGGCCTGCACGTGGCATCCGTTAGCCAGCTAAATCCAGATATACTACCAAGAACTAAATATGACAGACAGCATGTGATTACAACTATGTACTTGATAACCATGTCATGTCGATATCCACATGGAGACTGTTCACACATTTCACTACATTGCCACACATTCTGCATCCCTGCGGGAGGCAAACTGTGATGTCTTTGTCAAAGTGCTCCAGTGGATGCATTGGGACATGGCCCACATACATTCCTTCGACATCAACATACTCCCAACCTGGCAACTACTGTTAGATGTCTCCAAAATGTGACTCTGCACCTTGATTTGGACAGCAGGGTCCATTGTGTCATTGTGCATACTGTAGTCCATGTACAGTCAATGACGTGATATGTGTGCAGCAATGATGAGTGCGCTGGCAAAATCACAACCCTCGCAGTCAAGCCCTCCCTGTCCTGGGCAAAAATGTGAATAGACCTATGACTGTTATAGTCTGATGTGTCACGTCATTGATGATACCAGGTCTAAGAGCTCCCTGTGTGTGATTACACGTGGGCGCAAGTCCCCTGCTGTATGCCCAGCAGAATTCATGAATATGCAGTGTCCATGCACCTTGTGTGTGATGACAGCACAATTCACATGGCATTGTCATGTGAAGTGTCATACAATGACTGTCCATGAGTGAGTGACTGACAGTCATTGAGTGTTGTATTGAATGGCACTGTCATTTAACGGGCGCTGTCATGCCACACAATGTGCTGTGACACTTCGTATTGTGTGTGTTGGCTGGGCCCTATATGTGCCCTGGCGTCCATGGGACTGCACAACTTAGTAGTCCATTGAGCCAGTTCTGTATAACTTATACATCCAACAGTGCACTGTGAAAGTTGACATATGCAGCTACTAGGAGTCTGCCATACTGTATTCCCACACTCAATCACATGACTCAATCACACAAATCACCACAAATGCAACACTCCATTGTATCAAACCCACACACCACACCACTGCAACATGGTATGCATTGTCTGCAGGCCTGCACTTACTAGAGATGCTAATGCCAGCACTATCAATCGAAGCATGGTCCCTGATCTTTTGGACATGTATCACCCATGAGGCATGCATAATGGGGAGATGGCAGTGTCACTGTAAAGGCTGATCCCCTACGACGTGTGAAGCACAGCCTTTGTCATTCACACGGCTAAAGCTCATCCCTGGTCTGGGAATCATGTATATGTGCAACAATCATTCTCTACAGTCATGCATCCTGTATTTGTGATTTTGATGGGGCATCAGTCCCTGTCTAAGAGCATAATCCTACAAAGTTCTGTCAGTGTTGTTGACCGGGCATGCGCTCAGACTGAGAACCAGCACCTCCTCATCTTCAAATCTCATGGGAGGATAGCTCTTGGGCAACCTGCTCCCCTCGGAAGCAAGACGACAGAGAGCAACACAGGTTCGATCCCTGGGTCAGTTCTTAGAAACCTCTGGGTATTAAGCGTGTCATAAATAGCCTAATAATCATATCATGGCACAAGGAGCAAGAGATCCCTCATGACAGATCCGAGGGGGCGATGGTGCTGCCATTTCATTCCATATCAAACTGAATCCACATGTCTGGACAAGTAGGCATGCCTCAAGGACACAGACAGGACAATGTTCGGGTGACTTTCGTCAACAGTGATGCGAGCAACAAGGCATGTGTCCGTCATGTATTGACTGATAACCACATGCAGGCCTTTCAGGTCAAACTGGTGATGCAAAAAGACAATGGGCCTGATTCACAGAGCGCTTTCCAATGGGAGTGCACCATTATAAATTGCTTCTGTGAATCAAGCCCAATGTGTATTGCAGCAAATAAAAAACTCATCTACTTCAATGGGTTTACCAATATGACCAATTAATCACATTGAAAAGAGTAGAGTTTGTCACCCGACTTTCACATGACTCTGTATCTACAAAGGTTTCAGGTACTCCCTGAATTCTCAGAGTTTCACCAGGCAGCATGGGCTTTCTGAAAGATATGTAGCATAGAAATAGGTCCTTACCCTTATATGCATTTTTCTATGGCCAATCCTGGGTTTTGTGAGGCTCTTTGCAACAAAAATCAGGTGGCTTCCTGATCTGCACATATGCCATCCAAGGAAGTGACATCAGACTTCAATACTGAGGCTCATGAAAGGAAGTGTCAATACATGAAGTGGACTCATAGCATGCGGCATCAGTGATATTGGAGAACAAATATTGCTGCATTGGCAGCCAATGTTTAACAGAAAATGATGTGCACAAGGCTATTTTATCTGCTATAAATGACCACTGATCTGTCCCTGTGAATAATCTGATACCAAGCTGCGGGCCCCAGTTCCAAGGTTGTCATGCTCCATATGGATGCATGAATCCATTGAGCTAGCCAGGACATATGCAGCATTGATCCAGATCATAATTCCTGATCGTGGACAACTGCCTAAACGACCTGGCTATACAGCCCATCTCCAGTGCGAGTGTTTCCCTCGTAACATCATTTGTTGGGCATGCGCCCTACGCTATGCTGCTCCATGCTCCATAGATCTGTTCTGAGACTTCGTCCCCCATATCCACATCTCTGTATCCTGCGCTGTGAGGCTGTGCCCTGCTTATGCTGCACTCTGAGACCTCGGTCTCCATATCCGACTCTCTGTGCCCTGCTCTCTAAGGCTGCGCCCTGCTTATGCTGCACTCTGAGACCTCGTTCTCCATATCCACCTCTCTGTATCCTGCTGTGATGCTGTGCCTTGCATATCCTGCACTCTGAGACCTCGTTCTCCATATCCACCTCTCTGTATCCTGATGTGTGGCTGTGCCCTGCTTATGCTGCACTCTGAGACCTCGATCTCCATATCCGACTCTCCGTATCCTGCTCTATGAGGCTGTGCCCTGCTTTTCCTGCACTCTGAGACCCCATTCAGCATATTCACCTCTCTGAATCCTGCTCTCTGGTGCTCTGCCCTGCTTATCCTGCAGTCTGAGACCTCGTTCTCCATATCCACCTCTCTGTATCCTGCTGTGTGGCTGTGCCCTGCTTATGCTGCACTCTGAGACCTCGATCTCCATATCCGACTCTCCGTATCCTGCTCTATGAGGCTGCGCCCTGCTTATGCTGCACTCTGACACCTCGTTCTCCATATCCACCTGTCTGTATCCTGCTGTGAGGCTGCACCCTGCGTATGCTGCACTCTGAGACCTCGTTTCCCATATCCACCTCTCTGTATCCTGCTGTGAGGCTGCGCCTTGCTTATCCTGCACTCTGAGACCTCGATCTCCATATCCGACTCTCCGTATCCTGCGCTATGAGGCTGCACCCTGCTTTTCATGCACTCTGAGACCTTGTTCCCTATATCCACCTCTCTGTGTCCTGCTCTGTGAGGCTGCGCCCTGCTTATCCTGCACTCTGAGACCTCGTTCCCCATATCCACCTCTCCTATCCTGCTCTCTGAGGCTGCTCCCTGCTTATCCTGCACTCCGAGACCATATCCACCTCTCTGTATCCTGCTGTGAGGCTGCGCCTTGCTTATCCTGCACTCTGAGACCTCGATCTCCTTTTCCTGCACTCTGAGACCCCATTCACCATATTCACCTCTCTGAATCCTGCTCTCTGGGGCTCTGCCCTGCTTATCCTTCAATCTGAGACCTCGTTCCCCATATCCACTTCTCTGTATCCTTCTCTCTGAGCCTGTGCCCTGCTTATCCTGCACTCTGAGCACATGTTCCCCATATCCACCTCACTGTATAATGTTGTGAGGCTGCGCCCCCTGCTTATCCTTCTCTCTGAGACCTCGTTTTCAATATCCACCTCTCCGTATCCTGCTTTATGGGGCTACTCTGAGACCTCGTTCCCCACATCCACCTCTCCTACCCTGCACTCTGTGGCTGCGCCCTGCTTATACTTCTCTCTGAGACCTCGTTCTCCATATACACCTCTCTGTACCCTGCTCTCTGAGGCTGCACCCTGCTTATCCTGCACTCTTCGACCTCGTTCTCTATATCCACCCCTCCGTTATCCTGCCCTATGTTAATGTTAATGTTAATGTTAAACAATATTTGTATCTCGCTCTATCACCACTGGAGTCGTCACCTGGCGCTCTGGCGGATCTGAAAGAAAAAAGAGGGGAGGTTAGGCTGCACCCTGCTTATGCTGTACTCTGAGACCCCCTTCCCCATATCCACCTCTCTGCAACAGCTCCCTGCATGCCCTGTTTTCAGAGTCTCTGTGGTGTATTCTGCATCCTTCATCCCCCATGACTTTCTAGTCCTCCGTCACCACTCTGCTTCCAGTGGCGTCGCCTGCCAGATCATCCGCCTTGGTCTGACCTGGCCCACTGGGAAGACTGATAATCAGAGGGGCGGGGGGAGGTCCCTGATGAACCTCAGCGCCGAATCCAGCGTCTTGTCTCTTCCTGCAGGCCTCAGCTCTCCTCTGAAGCTCCACTTCTTCTGAGCTTATCCACCGCAGGTGCTTCTGTCTTGCCCTGTCACTAATGGCTCCTCCCCACGCACCTTTCCAGTGCTCCCTGTATCTCTTCCGGTTCACGCCTGGAAGATGGATTGAGTCTGTGCCTCCAGCCCTTACTGTACATTTGCAGTAAGTTGAGACTGGCAAATTGTAAGGGTTCTATACCTCACCCAAACTGGTGGCAGTGCAATAGTTCATGGCCAAACAGACACAGATCCAACTGGACGTTGCACGCGGCCCCTCTGAACCCGCGGCAATGCACTGTATGCTTACAATTCTTCAAGATAGGCCGAGCACGTGTTTATGGGCGCCCACATTTAGGAGCACTATTTAAATTAGAACTACCGTTCATGCTCCATTGTCCTTCCCCAACCTTATGCAAAATGTGTGTGTTCTAACGAATATTTGTTAAAAAAAAACATGTATTCATAAAGTTTTAAAAAACAAAGAAAATCCACCTCTATTTGTATCAGTCAAAATCCACCTCTATTTGTATCAGTTATAACACATTTCTTTCTTAAGAGCCCACGTATGTACATCATCAAAGATTACATTTTACACTAGTACTTCAAGTTGAATGCACTACCATCAAGTATCACCCACTTTCCTTCGAATGCTGGAAGGGATGGGACCCAAACCTGTAGAGTGTTCTTGAAAGGGACGGAAGAGCGACAAGTCTTGGCAAAAAAGGCGTGATCCTGGCCATCATTTAAATTAGTAAAACACAACATACGTGGTATTAGGTACAGGTCCACATGCTACTGATCTTTCTCAGCTTGGACCATATATGTATGTATGGTTCCATGTCATTTCATCGATGGGTGAAATTTCGAAGGTTTTTTTTCAGAGATGTTTTACTGAAAAAAACTCATCAAAATTGATTTATTTTTTTATTTTGGCGGGTTTCCCTTGCTACCCTTATCCCCCTTAGTTTTTATCTATTCCTGACCACCCTCACCCCTTATATATACTTTTCCACCCCCCCCTATTTATTTCGATGAGTTTTTTTGGTAAAATGTACTCAGAAAAAACCCTGTCGAAATGTCACCCATCGATGAAAGAACGCAATACCATATGTATTTGATGGCAATGAATTGAAATGAAGTAGTTAATGCAAAGTTCAACATTTGACTTTGTAATTAAATGTGTTCTTAGGAATAAAATGTGTTATTATTGGTAGAAATGGCGGCAGTGTCAGAAGGGTTTATCAGCATTTTGTGTTTTTTATAAAAAATGTTTATTAAAAACTATTTTGCATTCTCTGCCTGTGTATAGTGAAGAACACAGGTGCATGAGAGGTAATGATTGTAAAGACTGGAGGGGGTGTCTGTACTTCTGCTCTCTATATGGTAGAGGAGAGGCACAGAGGACCCCAGACAATATTCTCTATTAGGTAGCAATGGACGAGCAATTAAGGCCTAGCTTCTCAGGAGGTGATGCAGGCTGGTTCTTAAGTACAGTGTAATCCCCAAGTCCCCCAAAAGGGAATGTCCACAAACTGTATTACTGAAAACGCAGTCTTTATAAAATTAATATTCAAAGGTATATACACTATCGCAATCACTCACTTTGTATTCAGAAATCGACAATGGTAATTATATACAGTTCTACAGTGGTACCACAAATATTATTAGATCTCATTAAAGTGCATCAACTATACTGTCAAAATGTCAATAAAGAGGAAACCAACAGTAGAGAGAGGAGGGAAAGCAAGATGGCTGAAACAATAGGCAGATTACTGGCCGAGCTACCTAGACACAGTTCTGTGTGGAGATCCCCCCAACTGGGCACCCTGTAAAATAAAGATGTAGCACAGTCCCAGTCCATATATTGATCAATAGTCTTAGTTTCTCCTATAATGTTTTTACCCCCCAAAGTACCTGGTGGAGCAGAGTTCTTTGAAGAAGCGTCGATGGATCCTTCTTGAGTGACCCCCTTTCAAGCAGGAGCCACGGATCATCGAGAGGCGTCTAAGAAGGTGAACTTGGCGTCAACGGGGTTGATGAGAAGTTCGAGGGTGCCGAGACCACGGCGTCGATCCAGGCGGTGCTCGATGGCGACGTCCTAGGAGGATGAGGTGTGCGGGGCACTTCAGTGTTTGATAGTTCTGGACCGCAAAGAGTTTCAGAAGAACTGTGGCCCAGCAAGGGTGTCGAGTCGCCAAAGTCTCTGTGGCCTTCAGGTGACGGGAAACCAACCGGCGGATTCTCCTCAGTGCGTGGGCGTCCTCGACTTTCTCCGGCGGGAAAAAGTGGTCGTCGGTGCAGACAAGTCAGTCCTTCGATTCAACAGTCGTAGGCAAAGGAGCGGACTGCTCCGGTCATCGGCGGCACAGCGTCAAGCGGTCCCCTCTTCTGGGGCAACACAGCTTCGACGGACCTCCATCGGTTACATCGATAATCCGAACCCTGGACGACGGCAATGGACTTCGACGGCGGCGATGTCTGGGTGCTTCACTTCGTTCTCCTCGGCAGTCCCCGTATCCGGTCAGCAGCCTTTCGAGGGTCTGACTTCCAGGGAGCTTCGGCGAAGGTTAGCGGTGCTCGATGGTCCCTCGGAGTACAGGAAGAGGGCACCTTACCAAGTCCTCTCTCGGATCAGTCTTCGACGAATTCGGCAGCTTTCAGATCGGGTCGAAGTAAATGCAACAGCAAGTCTTCTTCTTCCAGCTGGGCATCGAGGATCAGCAGTTCCAGCTACTCTTCAAGTGTAGACACATCGTCTGAACAATTTCCAGTGGTGAGAGGTCCCCAGATATACTATTCTGTCTCTCATCCACACTGCTGGGTCACACTCAGCAGCCAATCATACAGAAGGGCATTCATGCAGTCAGTCAGCCAATCAGGCACACAGTGCATTCAGGCCATCCTCCTCCCTCTCAGACACTCACAACAAGGAATGTGGATTGGGACAAGTACCCAGCCATTAAACACTACACACTGCATTCAGGCCAGTTTCAGGCAGGGCTGTCTCAGTCTTTGTCTCTCATACCAGAAACCAGACAGTCAAAACAAGAAGTGCATATTGGTCACACAGTTCATTCACCCAGGTCCCACCCACAGGGTGTACCCACAACATATAGTCACTGGGAAGGCTCCAGCCAGTCTGGCCTGGACTTCACAACAACACCATATATGGAACTTCCACCCAACAGGCAGTCAGCGGGAAGGAACAGAGTCAGGGCTTCCCAGGAATTTGGGAAAACAAGGTAACAGGCAATAGAAAGCAAGAGGCCACAGGGGCCATCTTGTTTTCTATCAGGAATCAACTGATTCCACTGGCAGGGCCTGGGTAGCCCAAAATGGAGGATACTCAGTACACCTGTCAAATTCAGCATGGAGCTTCCACCAGCCCATAGCCTGCTCTGTGGGCCACCCACAGGTGCCCAAAAACATACACTAGGGGCACAGGGTTGTACCCCCACCCATGGGTGCCATAAGGGTATCCAATGGGTCTGTACACCAAACCAAAACCAGGAAGAGCTCAACTGCCAGGAGTCCCACATGGACTCCTGGGCAGAAAACAGCACAGAACACAAATGAAAAAGGACTACAGAACAAGGGCAGGGAAGCCCTGTCCCTCCAATGCATTTCCAGCATCACGGTCGCCCCCCCCCCCCAGACTGAGGTTAGGGTGCCTAATCCCCCACGAGATAGACACCCTCATCCAGACGGTCAACATACCTTCTGGAAAGGCCATCTGCATTATCGTGACTCTTCCCTGGTCTGTGCTCTATGGTGAAGTCTAGCCCTTGCAGGCTAATGGACCACCTGAGCAGTTTCGGGTTTTCACCCTTCATCTGCATAAGCCACTTCAGGGGCTTATGATCTGTTTGGACCTTGAAGGTAGACCCCGTAAGGTAGGGCCTAAAACGCCTAAAGCTCCAAACTATACTGAAACATTCCTTTTCAACAGTAGCCCACCTAAGTTCTCTACCCTTGAGTTGTCTACTGATGAAGATAATAGGATGTTCCCTCCCTTTGTCATCTAACTGGGACCAGACAGCTCCAATTCCGGGGTCGCAGGCATCCGTCTGGACGATAAAGGGTCGGCTGTTGTCAGGCGTACACAACACAGGTGCCCTACACAGACTTTCTTTCAAGCCATCAAAGGCCCTCTGACAGTCTTCAGTCCAATTAACCTTCCTCGGTTGTTTGGGTGAAGTCAGAGGTGTCAGGGGTGCAGCTATGGTTCCATAGTCTGCCATGAAATTGCGATAATACCCAGTGAGGCCCAAAAAGGCTCTCACCTGGGTTTGAGTAGTGGGAGTCTCCCAATCCTGTACATGCTGTACCTTACTGGGGAGAGGTTGGATTTGACCCCCTCCTACCTCATGACCAAGATATGCGACTTTTCCCTGAGCTATCTGGCACTTGGTGACCTTGATAGTGAGGTTAGCCCTTTTTAAGACCTGCAACACCTTATCCAGATGTGTCAAATGCTCTTCCCAGGTGGAATTGTAGATGGCGATGTGGTCTAAGTAAGCCACGCAAAAGGCTTCCAGCCCACTGAGCGCATGGTTGACCAATCTCTGGAAGGTGGCAGGGGCATTCTTCAACCCAAAAGGCATGACCCTAAACTGGTAGAGTCACTCTGGTGTTGAGAAAGCCATCTTTTCCTTGGAATGGTCCGTCAGAGCTATTTGCCAATAGCCGAGGTGAGGTCAAACGTGCTCACAAATTTGGCAGCACCTATGCTGTCCACAAGCTCATCAGCCCTGGGCAATGGATGCGCGTCAGTTTTGGTGACGGCATTGACTCCTCGGTAGTCCACACAGAACCTCCAATCCTTGGTACCTGCCTGGGAACTTGCAATGGGGACAAGGACCACGGGACTGGACCAAGGACTGGTTGAGGGTTCAATAACACCCAGATCCAACATCTTGGCGACCTCAGCCTGGATGTGGTTCTTAACAGTATCTGACATACGGTAGTTCCTGCTTTTGACAGGCACACTGTCACCAGTGTCAATCTCGTGCTTACACCACTGTGTAAGGCCTGGTGTCAGTGAAAACAGAGAGGCATACTGCTAGAGCAAAGCCCTGCAGGCCTTCTGCTGCTCTGTTGTTAAATCTGGAGAGAGATGCACTCCTTCCACTGAGCCATCCAGAGGGTTGCTATACAGCAAATCAGGAAGGGGCTCACTCTCATCCTCTTCTTGCTCTGTAGCTAGCAAGAGACATGAGACTTCTGCTCGCCTGTGGAAAGGCTTGAGCTGGTTAACATGGAATACCTGAAGGGCTACCCCAGGGACTCCCATGTCAAACCAGATAATTGACCTCACCCATCTTGGAGATTATCCTGAAGGGTCCAGTCCATTTATCTGCCAACACCCGAGGCTTGGTGGGCTCCATCACAAGGACCTCCTGTCCCGGAGTCCAATCCACTTGCGATGCTTTAAGGTCATGCCAGTACTTGTTAAATACCTAGCTGGCCTTGTGATTCGCTGTTACTTGACCCATCATCAGTGTCATCCTCCGTCTGAGGTCATCCTCCCACTAGCTTGGCGCGACCCAGAGGGGTGGCTTCCAAACCTTCTCTGAACAAGGCAAGGGGCCCCCTCACAGGATGTCCAAAGAGTAACTCAAAGGGGCTGAAATCAACACCCTCTTGTGGTACCTCTCTGTAGGCAAAAAACAGGCATGGTGGAAGGAGATCCCATTTCCTCCTTAGGGGCTCTTCCAAAGCACCTATCATGCCATTGAGAGTTTTATTAAATCTCTCAACCAAACCATTGGTCTGGCGATGGTAAGAAGTGGAGAACTTGTAGGTTACTCCACACTCTTTCCACATGGTTTTCATGTAACTAGACATGAAGATGGATCCTTTGTCAGAGACAACCTCCTTAGGGAATCCAACACGGGTAAAAATGCCCAGGAGAGCCCTGGCAACCACCTTGGCAGTTACTGTCCGAAGGGGTATAGCCTCAGGGTCCCTGGTGGCATGATCTACCAAGACCAGGATGAACCGATGTCTACCTGAAGTGGCAGGGTCCATGGGACCGACAATGTTGATGCCCTTCCTCTCAAACGGTGTGCCAACCACTGGCAATGGTTGCAGTGGGGCAATGACACTGCCTCCATTCTTGCCAGACAACTGACAAGTTAGGAAGGTCCTGCAGTGGGACTCCACTTCTACTCCCATCCGTGGCCAGTAGAAATGGGCAGTGAGCCTCTGCTTAGTCTTCTTGGTCCCAAGATGACCAGCTAAGGGCACCTCATGCGCCAACTGCAGCAGGAAGGGCCTGTAAACCTGGGGTACCACCAACCTCTTGAGGGCACCAGGTTCAGGCTTAATGGGCTCACTAACAAGGAGCTCACCCTCCCATTAAATCCAGAACGTTCTAGGCACTTCTCCTTGTGCCTGGGACAGGGCCAGTTTCCTCAGACCCCCGAGAGAGTAGCACTCTCTCTACGCCTAACAGAAGTCTGCCCGGGAGGGTCCCCCTTCAGCTAATAAGCATTGAAGGTCGGGATGATTCTCCGGGTTGAGAACCTCTCCCACAGTAGAGTCTTCTGGCGCTTCTCCCACAGGAGTTGAGTTTGGGTTTCCCATTGGACCTAGCCCGTCCGGAGCATGGATCCCAATGGGCACTGTAGGAACAACGGGAAGAGAAGGAGCCCCTGGCACAGAGGTGGCCTTCTTGTTCTTCCTTCGTCTTGCCTTAGGCCTCACTTTTGGCTTGGGTACCTGACTCACAGCCAGACCCGGTGTCACCTGTGACCTAGTGACTACAGCAGCAGTCAGGGGAAGACCTTCCGAGATCAACCCCAACTCTACTAGATCATTACCTAACAGAATGTTAGCAGGGACATTGTCGTGAACCAGGACAGGAAGCTTTGCTTTCTTGTCTCCAATTATGAGTGTGACTAAGGCTACCGGCGATAATTTGGGAGGCCCACCAGCTAACCTGGTGGTTCTCAGAGGAGCACCTACATAGTCCTCTGGCTTGAGCAGGGTCCCGTCCACCACTGTCATGCTTGCCCCGGTGTCTCAAGGCAGTAGAAGGCTGGCCATTCAAGAGGACACTTGTGAAAAACCTAGGGGTGTTCTGTGGGATAGTCATCAGTACTTCTGCGTACTGGTCCCAGGCCCCAAGGGACACTAAGGAAATCTCTACAGGAGCACCAAATGTGATCCCTGTAGAGGAGGGGAGGACAGTGGCCTCCACCTCAGACATGGGGTAAGGGTAGGTCAGGCTGACAGCCTGTACTCCAAGTGCCTTACCTTTACATTTAGAGTCACCCCTCTTGTGATCCAGAGCCCCACAATCCCATAAAGTGCCGGGAGTGTGAGGTACGGTACTGGAACCACTGGGAGCCTGCTTTGCAGCAGGAGGACCACTACTCTTATTCCCACCCACAGATGACTTATCCCCACTAGATCTTTGGGTCTTAGGAGAGGAGGGTTTAGGTCTACCTGACTGTGACTGCTTTTGGGACTCCTCTGCTTTCTGAGAGGCCCCCTTTTCTTTGTCCATGTCCTTCCCACTGGAATCCTTAGGGGACACCCGGTGGGAGACCCACTTGTCAGCCAACCTAGCCAGCTTAAAGGGATCCAAAATGTTCTGGTCAGCAACATACTGACACAGCTCTGGTGAATAGGCTTCAGAAAAATGCTCAAAAAACAACAGGTGGGACAATTCAACAAACGTTTTCACCTTGTAACCATCAATCCACCCCATCATGTACATGTGCGCAGCACTCACCCAGTCAACCCAAGACACATTCCCTCTTTTCTTAATTCCCTGAACCTTTTAAGGTATTGGGTAGATGTCTTGCCAAACCTGGCAATCAAAGCAGATTTTGTACACTCATACTGACCCCTGTCTTCCACACTCAGTTTCAGAATACAGTCATACCCAGTCTGAGGCACTCTGCTTAACAAACACTTAGCCCAATATCCTTTGTCAACATCATGGATTGCACAAGCCATTTCAAATGCTTCAATCCATTTGAGGATATCTGAACCCTCCACAAACACACCAACCAAATCTTTCATAAACTTGGTGGCTGGGGACGTGCCACTCTCAACTGGTTTAGATGAAGTCTCCACTCTAGCTTTCTTTAGCTGGATTATTTGGTGCTCAGTGTCCCTATCTTTGAGTATCACATGCTGTGCCAATTCCTCTTTCTTCAACTCAGCTTCTGTTGCCAACTTTTTGTATTGAAAGGCTAACTGTTCCCGTTGTAGCTCCAATTGTAAAAGTTCAATCTTCAGGGCTTTCCCCTGAAGAGCAGTGCTGGGTTTTGGAACAGAGGCAGCAGGAATGGGGGCATTTTCAGAAACAGATTCAGCAAACACCCCAGGGGCAGAGCCTTCATTGGTTGCATTCCCCCCCTCATCAAGAGTTTCACCATCAGTCTGGTAGTCCACCAGAGAAGCTATCAGCTCAGCCCTAGACTTATCCACAAAGTCTAATTCCCTGGCTTCACAAGCACTCTGGAGAGCCTCTAAGCTCATCCTAGTCAATTTACCATTTGCAATAGACTCCATTGGTTGTAATGCAGTTATTTTGTACACAACTAAACCTCAATTTAATAAAGTGCAGATATTTTGTAAGTGGCATGGTTATACACTGATTCTTAAAACCATAAGCATCCCACCGCTGCCACCAGTGTAAAGTACTGGAGGGAGGTGTCTGTACTCCTGCTCTCCATATGGTAGAGGAGAGGCACAGAGGACCCTAGCCAAGATTCTCTATTAGGTAGCAATGGACAATCAATCAAGGCCTAGCTTCTCATGAGGTGATGCAGGCTGGTTCTTAAGTACAGTGTAGTCCCCAAGCCCCACAAAGGATTGTCCACACACTGTATTAGTTAAAACGCAGTCTTTATATAATTAATATTCAAAGGTATGTACACTATCACAATAACTCCCTTTGTACTCAGAAATCAACAATGGTAAATATATACAGTTCTACAGTGGTAACACAAATATTATTAGATCTCATTAAAGTGCATCAACTATACTGTCAAAATGTCACACAGATCAATAAAGAGGAAACCAACAGTAGAGAGAGGAAGGAAAGCAAGATGGTTGAAACAATAGGCAGATTACTGGCCCAGCTACTTAGACACAGTTTTGTGTGGAGATTCCCCCACCTGGGCAACCTGTAAAATAAAGATATAGCACAAGTTCAGTCCATATATTGATCAATAGTCTTATTTTCTCCTATAATGTTTTTACCACCCCCCCGCCCCAATGTACCTGGTGGAGCAGAGTTCTTTGAAGAAGCATTGATGGATCCTTCTTGAGTGACTCCCTTTAAAGCAGGAGCCACAGATCGTCGAGAGGCGTCGAAGAAGGTGAACTTGGCGTTGACGGCGTCGATGAGAAGTTCGAGGGTGCCGAAAGCATGGTGTCAATCCAGGCGGTGCTCGTCGGCCACATCCTGCAAGGATGAGGTGGGCGGGACACCTCAGCGTTTGATAGTTCTGGACCGCAAAGAGTTTCAGAAGAACTGTGGCCCAGCAAGGGCGTTGAGTCGTCAAAGTCTCTGTGGCCTTCAGGTGGCGGGAAACCCACCGGCGGATTCTCCTCGATGCGTTGACGTCCTATACTTTCTCTGGCGGGAAAAAGCGGTCGTCGGCGCGGACAAGGGAATCCTTCGATTCAACAGTCTTAGGCAAAGGAGCGGACGGCTCCGGTCGTCGGTGGCACGGTGTCAATCGGTCCCCTCTTCTGGGGCAACACAGCTTCGACAGGCCTCCAGCAGTTACGGCGATACTCCGAACCCTGGACGACGGCAATGGACTTCGACGGCAGCGATGTCCGGGTGCTTCACTTCGTTCTCCTCGGCGTTCACCGTCTCCGGTCAGCACCCTTTTGAGGGTCTGACTTCCAGGGAGCTTCGGCAAAGGTTAGCGGTGCTCGATGGTCTCTCGGAGCACGGGAAGAGGGCACCTTACCAGGTCCTCTCTCGGATCAGTCTCTGATGAATTCGGCAGATTTCAGATCGGGTCGAAGCAAATGCAGCAGCAAGTCTTCTTCTTCCAGCTGGGCGTCGAGGATCAGCAGTTCCAGTTACTCTTCAAGTGTAGACACAGCTTCTGAACAATTCCCAGTGGTGAGAGGTCCCCAGATATATAATTCTGCCTCTCATCCACACTGCTGGGTCACACTCAGCAGCTAATCATACAGAAGGGCATTCATGCAGTCAGTCAGCCAATCAGGTACAAAGTGCATTCAGGCCATCCTCCTCCCTCTCAGACACTCACAACAAGGAATGTGGATTGGGACAAGTACCCAGCCATTCAACACTACACACTGCATTCAGGCCAGTTTCGGGCAGGGCTGTCTCAGTCTTTGTCTCTCATACCAGAAACCAGACAGCCAAAACAAGAAGTGCATATTGGTCACACACTCCATTCACCCAGGTCCCACCCACAGGGTGTACTCACAACATACAATCACTGGGAAGGCTCCAGCCAGTCTGGCCTGGACTTCACAACAACACCATATATGGAACTTCCACCCAACAGCCAGTCAGGGGGAAGGGACAGAGTCAGGGCTTCCCAGGACTTTGGGAAAACAAGGTAACAGGCAATAGAAAGCAAGAGGCCGCAGGTGCCATCTTGTTTTCTATCAAGAATCAACTGATTCCAATGGCAGGGCCTTGGTATCCCAAAATGGAGGATACTCAGAGCACCTGTCAAATTCAACATGGAGCTGCCACCAGCCCACACCCTGCTCTGTGGGCCACCCACAGGTGCCCAAAAACATACACTAGGGGCACAGAGTTATACCCCCACCCATGGGTGCCATAAGGGTATCCCATGAGTCTGTACACCAAACCAAAACCAGGAAGAGCTGCACTGCCGGGAGTCCCACATGGACTCCTGGGCAGAAAACAACACAGAACACAAATGAAAAAGGACTACAGAACAAGGACAGGGAGGCCCTGTCCCTCCAATGCATTTCCAGTATCACAATGATAATTTAAATAAAGCTCATAGTTTCCTGGCATAGCACTTACCATCTACTGTAGTGATTCCAGCAACACAGACTACAGGTCTAAAACTAGTTCATCAAGTTGCCGGCCACGTCGTCTTCCTTTGCGCCAAACGCCATTGAGTCTAGATGCTGTGTTAACAATCTCTATCGAGCGCTTTTAAGGTGACCCAAATAGGTACAGACTTTAGCCAATCCAATGTCTGGTACATTGTCCCAAGAAGCTACTGTAGTTCCTGATCCGCCAGTCCAAGGTCACCTTCATCAGATCACCAATCTGTGTGTTCTATTCGATTTTCATTGTAAGAAATTGATGTCTGAGAATAAATCCGTGTAAATAAAGCATATCTAAAACAAACATTAACATCTCATTCCGCTATTGTCTCATTCCTTTTGTTCCAATTGGAGCAACATTGTATGCAGGAGCCTTCACTACAAGTAAACTGTGCAGTAACTTCAAGATACAATTAGGGAACCCCAGTTATGCAGGCCATTGACTTGCAGGTATCTTGTCAGCACTAACCTTGTTGCCTCGGCCTGTGAACCCCCTTGTGTGCACAGAGGCTATTACTGGCATAGAACAATGCCCTTTTTATTAGAATATCAAATGGCATTTACACTGTCAAGACATTTGAACAATATTTAGTGTTTTTTCTACACACTCATAAACGGCTCCTTTTAACACAGCTACTGAACTTGAAAACATATCCCATATTCGGACTCGCTAATATATCCATATGCTTAATGCATTTCCTTCCAGAGTGTTTATTTCATGAAACCCTGCTCTGTGCTGATCATAGTACATTCTCTTCCATTTTTAATGGGGGCAACAAGGCACCCATGTTCGCATCAACTCCATTTCTACATCAGCCCCTGGAAAAATCATCAAACCCACACAATTTAGCGTCCAGCTTCACACGCCACCATCCACATGACGATTTAGTAAAGCGCACGTCCTACCCCAGATTTAGTGTAAGTGCACTGGTATATAGCTACTTAGACCACATCATCCTTAGTGATGCTGAACCCCATGCACTCCTGCCAAATATCGACGGGCGCATTGATCTTGGTGTGCAACACCACCTATGTGACCAGCAATCTTCTTTTCACCCTGGAAAGCAATTTACTGTCCATCATAGAAATCTAGAGTGCCGCAGGCACCGCAGACATATACACACATGCATTTGGCGAGCAGTATTAGAACCATCACACAATCCTAGACTGTGCATTCAGACAGTGTGGGTAATTCTCATTTCACACATTGGTGGTGATGCTCTGACTTGGACCTCTCCTCTGTTAGGCTCCCATGACCCCACATTATGCAACTATGTAGAATTAAGTGCTCTGGTCAAGAAAATGTTTGCTCAACGTTCCTCACCTAAACCAGGGGTTTTGAGATGCTGACGCTAAAGCACAATACTAGGGATTTGGTTTCCTCTGTTGTGCATTGCCAGAAATTAGTCTCAGAACTCTATTGGTCCCAAGAATCCCAGATCACTGTTTTTCAAGTTAGACTTCAAGAAGACATTGAGCACTCACTTGTGCATGGCCATCCTATCCCAGACACCATTGAGGATCTCAACTTCACTCGATCAATGGATCCAGGAACAAAGATTGAATGAAAGAAACTGAAGAAATCCGGTCCCTCAACACCATCTACTCTACTGAGCGCAGACAAAAAACAATAGCTGCTCAAGAGCCAGAATTGCAGCCTTAAATGGAACATTAAGCAGTCTGCACTCTGGAAGAAAGGAATATAAGAAGTCTAGAAAACCTTTGAATATACTGGGGAATCACGTGATATTTCATCAGCGATTGCAAATTGTGCAGTTTAGGATGCATCAAAGCTTGGAGGCAAAGTGGATCTCTCCTTTGGCCATACCAATAATTCTCTTGTGTTCCTTCTGTAGGATTCCTTCTCATTTTCTTCAGACTTCTAAGTGCATAATCAATTAATTGGAAAAATCCAAGTTAATGCAATGATAGATTATGGAGCAATGCAGAGCTTCATGGATCTTCAGTTCACAACCAATATGCTAGTGCAATGTTCCTAAAACCTCACCGGGAAACCAATTCATTAATTCATATGTGGCTCCCTATTGACAACTAGTGATACCACACATGTAAATATTTTTCAACTTATGCAAATCCAGAATCACCCGTGAAACACCAGATTTGAACTCATTCATGACAAATAACTGCACGTCATCTTGAACATACCTTGGCAATCCCAACAAAATCCTTGCATCGTTTGTCCCAACGGACAGCTGAGTTTTCAATTCCATCAGTGTTGACAAGTGAGCTGGCCCACTGCTTTCCCATGGATTAATATACAAAGGAAAGACATAACGAATGGTCAATAGATTCTGCCAATGTGCCCTCTTACATCTGTTTAAAGTCCTAAAAAAATGGACATACCCTCCTATTACTAAACATGTTATAATCTCTTTATTGAAAACAATTAATATTCAAACACTGAGGTACATACTAAAAATAAAATTACATGAGATAGTTTAGTGCATTTTCATCACAAAGAATTAGTACATTGTATTTCACGTTGAAAGAAATATCACAAGATGCTTAAACTATTCTTGTTCTTCGAATAATACAGTGGTGAATGTATACACCTTCCTGTATTGATGATGGCCCTACATGTTTCTGTCCTCTATTCGCAACCAAATGCAGGACATTCCCCAGGCTCTAGAACCATTGATAAGCATGATAACACGAGCCCTGCAACCATACATGATTCAGTTCACTATGTTGTAGGATTCTGTTACATATGATTTAGATCACAATATTTTGGATTTTGTTACATCACAAATGTCGTTTCACTTATTACATCCTATGCGAAGCCTTACAAAAAGGAGAGGGACACAATTTGAATCTTGAAAGCTACAATGCTTAAGTTCATAAATAATCAATTAAGTCCCTATATTACATCATGAAATTTCGAGTACCTGACAAAGTGGTCCATGGATTCATTTTCTCTCAAATTAGTAGCACGTTTGAATTACGCCAAAGATGCCTTTAAGAATGATACAGCACCCTTATATAAGTCCCATTTCATTAAGTTGAGAACTGTTTTTAAAAAAGGGAAAGAAAAGAAGGACATTTTCCCCAATTCTTTTTTTTAAAAAACAGTCTGTCTTACTTCCAGGGTTGAGAGAATGGTATGCATCTCACTCAGGATTTCGAGATAAGTCAACAAAGTTCATCCAATATGCCCGTGATTATATAGCGACGCATGCCATGACGTAATGAGTATGCATTGCGTGTATGTCTGTTGTGTAATGTGATGCTAATATAGGCCAAGAAAATAAATGTAAAACAGTAAATGATACTGATCATAGGAATTATTTGACTATCCGTATGGCAACTGAAGACAATATACATTAGGTCAGTGTCGGCTCATAGGTCTGTAAGTCAACCGAGTGCACGAAATATGTCCACGGCTATATAGCGACACGTGCCATGATGTATTGACATCATCACGTAAAAAATATGCAATGATGTCATCACGTGGCAAAGACAAATAGATGTCTGTTGTGTAATATGATGCTAGTATGGGCCAAGAAAACAACTACATAAAAATGATAATAATCATTAAAATTATTATAACTTTTAAAATTATTATACTTTTCGTATAGAAAATTAAGAGAATATACGTTGAGTCAGTGGTGGCTGATTGGTCCATAATAATTGGCACGTCTACATTGGGAATACAGCTCTTTCTATGACAAGATATTACAATAATCACACACTGCTCGCATTACAGGATTCAGAGACAATTATGTCAAACAGATAGACTAATTTGTTTCATAAAGACAAATTGGTTGTAAAACTACACACTGATTGTAAAAATGTGAACATGTATACAGCCAACCTCATGAGAACACGAGCCATTGAAAATACATGTAGTTCTCAAAGAAACGGGATTGAATCACTTTAGGCCACTTCACATTCTCATTATGGCCAATAATATGGCTCCTAGTACAAAAAATGTATTGTGTTTTTCTTCAAAATGTAACTGTTTCCTATTTATCATTTCTTGATTAGTTCCTCAAATCTTTTTAAGTATAACCCATTGTATGTCCATAAAACTATAGGAATAATTCACATTATGTTTTACCAATGATGCTTGTTCAATTTTGTTTTAAATAAAACAACGAAGTTCAATGAGTTTTTTAACTCATCACCATGTAAACAACATTATCGGTATTACAGTTTTTATAGTCTGTCAATATCCAATCTACATTCAATTCAAAGATTTAGTTTTAGTTGTGTGTGCGCACATGGCACATGATCCATATGGGACATTTCTGATCACAGTATCCAGACCGCATAGAGGAGTTTGTCTAATATTCGCTTGTGGTTCTTTTCCGGATACATCATTCCTCATAATTATATTGTGAACATTGGTCCTTTTTTTAAAGGCCAAAACGGGTGCAAGTGACTATTTAGGGAACAAAAAATGTAATTCTTCATTATGATAGAATTGATTTTTGAAGGTACTCACACACATTAGTTTCTCATCTTTTATTTCTTTGGGGTTATGTTCCAAAAGAGCTTCCCTATTGTTGTTGAATGCTTTTATTTTTGCAGACTTCCTAATTAGTTTATATGGATACCCACGATTCCTTTACTTGTCAACTTGTTGCCTTTTAATTCGTAGGATTCTCGGGTGATGCTATTTTGCTTCAATCTTAAAAAGTGGGCAAAAGGTAAATTAACCTTTATGTGTTTGGTGTGGTGGCTAGTATAGGGCAGCAGAACATGCTTGTCAGTTCCCTTACTCTAGGGTTTAACCATAGGTTTGCCATTGTGGTGATAAAGAGACATTTCCCGAAAATTCACCTCAACATTGCTCATGCTTTTTTTAAATTGAAGTAAACGATGTTGTCCATTGAGCCAATCTACAGACTCGTTTGCACTACTCATCATCCCCTTCCAGAATACCAGAATGTCATCAATATATCAGAGCCACTTTACTATGCACACTTTATGTGCATCTCATTGACACAGACCACTGTTTCCTCCAACATATTCACATAAAGGTTGACCAATTTGGGGATCATTACTGTGCCCATAGCCATCCCTTCTGTCTGCAAATAGATTGGCCCTTAAAACTGAAAGACCTTTTTGATGTGTGCTAGTCCATACACCACACAATGAAAGAATGAGTAACTGGATTACATCAATGCACTTTAGTGGTGTTTCTTCTACAACCTCAAGACTAGTTTGTTGTGGAATTCACATATAGAGGGATTGGATATCCACACAAATCATGATGTTTGATGCAGGATCAAAGTCCAGCCCTTCGGTCTGATTGATAGCATCTTTTGTGTCTTGAACATAAGATTTCATATTACGTACAAAGGGATTCAAATAAAAGTCTACACATTTCGATAAAGGTTCTAATATAGAGTTTATACCCAATATTATTGGTCTGCCAGGAGGATTGGTAAGATCCTTACAGACGTTAGGTACGATTTGAAACACTAGGACCCTTCCGCTCTCCCTATCAAGATATTCTGCTTCCTGCTTGCTCGCCAATTCCATTTCCAGGGCTCTAATAACCTTAGATTTCATTTTACTAACCAAACATTTACTAGGATTCTCCTCGAGTTTTTGGCAACTTGCCTCATCAGCAAGGAAGTTGTTGCATTCTTCAATATAATCAGTCTTATTCATAATCACTATACCCCCTCCTTCGTCTTCTTGTCGGATTACAATACCCGGGTGGTTACCGAGACATTTCAATATATCTTTCTCATAGTTGCTTAGATTGGAATGCACAGTTCCAATTTAGACTCAAATGTCTTTACTTCTAATGTTTTATTCTTGCAAATTATGGATTCAGCAGAGAGGGTGTGTGCAGGTAGAGAGAAAGTGGAAGGGTTTCGTAAGCCGCTACAATTGATGGAGTGAAAATCGTTTTGATTTTTGAAGAAATTCCCTCATATCTAATGTCCGGATAGATTGTTGAAATTCTACCCTGAATTCAAAAGGACTATGTTGTTTGGATGCCACAAAACCAAACCCCTTATTTAGTTGTACCTTCCTCATCATGCGATAGATTCATCACCATTGTTTCGACTCCTGGTCGGTACTTGGTCTGTATTCCAATCCCTCCTGTTGTTCCATGTTTCTGCGTAAGATAAAACAAAGGATGTTCACTAAATCTCTCTTTGTGGTACGCAGCAACTAAAGTATGTAAAACAGCCTCCTTCAATTTTTGCCTTGTGAAAACAGGTTTAGATGATACTGACTAGGGCTGACCTGGTTAGCTCCATTCTGTATTATCTAAGCTGCAAAATCAGTGCTAAATTCATTTGCTCTTGTTTTTTGCACAAGAGCAAAGCTTTGATAATTTGGCCCCAGAATATAAGGGTACAGAATGTGCAAGAGGACCACAGCAACACCTTGAGGTGCCCAATCATGGGACAGAGCATTGTGAACACCACTGCTGGCAACTGACAATGACCCTTGTAAGTAACAAAACACACATTTCAAAACTGAACAAGAATACCACCCATGAGTCTTCTCTACACATGGCAAAATTAAAACTGGTATTATTCATTTTCACAATCACCATCCAAAAATGTTGGTAGTTTCTTTTGGACAGCAAACATCTACACCTCCTAAAAATGATGGTAAATATGTCTTCCATCAGCTTTTTGCCATTTGCAACAGTGATCAGTTGTGGCGTTATCTACCCCTGGCGCTAGGCGTAGAGACTGCTGACAGTTTTGCATACTTGAAATAAAAGCAAGACTTCTGCCTATCAGAGGAGTAATTTTGGGGAGGCAGCAGTGCTTCAAGTGTGATGCAAAGGGCCCGATTCATGGAAAAGTGTGCATGTGTCCTGCAAAGGCTGCGTGCTGAGAACGACACTGCGCACAGAATAAATAATGCGTGCCCTGTGTATTCATGGAATGTTCTGTGCAAATTAACCGTATATCCAAGTTGCATCCGGAACGCCACCGACAAGCCCCCACGCTTAGCAAAAACAGCCAGAAAAGCTACTTTTGCGTGCTTCCCGGGATGTGAAAAAAACATGCACCCTTCAAACAGTGAGTGGGTTCCCCCACAAGCAGGCCTGCTTCTCGGGGACCCTGCGCGGGGTCCCCCATAACTATTACCAGCACCCAACAACATGCATCCGATGTATCGTAATTTGTGCAAAACTAATCTGTTTGCAAACCCCTGTAAACTGTTCCTGCACCAAACTACACTGCGTAGGCGCACCCCTAAATATGATATGCAAACCCACCTGTGCGCTGCGATTCCTATGCGCAAGTGTTCTTATGACTGCCTTCTGTTGTCGGAGAGGGTATCAGGTAATATTATAATGTCGCAATATATATGATCGTCGAGAATGGCCATATGCAACATTATTTGTGGATATAATTTTTTGGGTAAATGGGAACAGGGGTTGCGGGAGTGTCCTCCGCTACCCCTTAAAAAAAATATTTGGGTTGCAGGGTTGTCCCCCGCAGGTTCCATGGGTTAATATCACCACAAAAAAGGCACCTTTCTTGTATGCCGATATTTTTGCGTGGATATTAACACATGGAACTGCAGAGAGATGGAGGGATTTGCGTGGGCATTTCGCAGGTGAGAGGTTGCACGGTCACATCCAAGAATACGTGTTGTTGTCCACATGCGTGCAGCCCGTCCCTCGTAAAGGCCCACATTTTCCCTTGTTCTTCCTCATTTTCCGAGTTCAGCCCCTACTCCACCCTCTGTGCAGGCCTTGCCCACACTCTGCATGGTGTCTCGCGCAGGTCACCTGTCCGCTCGCAGAGACGTGCCGAGCCTGCACGAAGTCCCCACAAGTTACAAAAAAGTGCTGTGCAGTTGATTCCTTGAACCGTTGCACAGGGCTTTGCATGCAGAATGGCGTGCAAATCCTCTATTTGCCACGCAAATAGTTCCAGGAATCACCCCCAAAATCTCAGAGGGGTACTAACAAGAGGGTTTTGTCTAAGTGCTGGCCGTGGTCTATGGAGGAGGGGCACCTTCCCCAAACAATGCATACTGTGTCAATCTGTATGGTTTGACCTCGTCGAGTTTGCATCCAGTCTGCGTATTGTGAATACATCTATCTGGCCTGTAAATAATATACTCACTCACTATATATGCAATTCAGTCAGTGAGTAGGCCACCCTAATTTTGAAACTAAGTCACCTACGTGAAAGGGGAGATGGTCAAATAGCACCAACAAGGGTGGCTGGACCCTTTGCACAAAATCTAAAAGCATTTTGCAATGTAAGTATGACTACAGCATTTTATATTTCACAAATATGTCTAATTATATGGTTGTATGCTTCAGTCGCTAGGTTCATAATGCACACTGGACTTGGTGCTCATTTTGTTTGTCACAGCACTCACCCTAACTGTAACATGTCTGCAAATCCTGAACCGTATGTACTCATTTGGACAGCCCTAGTGCTTATGTGAGCGGCTGGACTGTCCTGCTTCTCACTGTTTAACAGACCGCTTGTCTCCTGAAGCATGCTTTCAGAATGATTGGGCCTCATTATAAGGTTGTCAGTAGCAGTGCCAGAGTCTGTTTTTTACTGGCACCCGGCAATGGGGATGTACCGGGGCATTCCGGCCCCGCCGAACCCGGTAATTTCCCTTTGCTGGGTGCCGGTAAAAATGACTTCCCATTCCCTTTTGAGAATGGGGAGGCTGGTAGCGCCGGCACCGTTAACAACGGTGCCGGCGGTACCGTGTATGTCTGCTTGCGGGTGTCATTCCGCCCAGCAGGTCGTACCTGCCGCACCCGCGAGCATACATCATAGTTTGCCGGTCTGGTAACAACGGTACCGGCAACCTTGTAATGAGGCCAATTCAATTTGCTTTGCGTGCTTTTTGGTGCTCATGGTGGAAGCCCCAGCTTGGGAAACGTTTTTGGAAACCGCTGGGGCTCTACACTGCATAGACACAGTCCACTAAAAGCCAAATGTGGAAGTAATGCCAACTACATTTCTTGCACAACGAGGGATGAATGGATTGCCCGACTTGAGACCCCTAACATGGGGGACAGGCGGAACAGCATTGAGAGAATCTGTAACATGCAAAAGGCCCAATGCACTATGCGCAACCCTCTGCACACAAGTAGCATGCCACAAGGAATACCACCAGAACCACCGTGAGATGTCATTATTGCACCACACGGCACATGAACCCTGCATGTATTTTGCAAATTATTTAAGCAATGTGCTCCAAGGAGGAGGCTTTACCAGTCGTTAACAGCCCGGTCCCTATTTAGAGGCCTTTAATGTCGGCCCCTGTGCAGCTGTTCACATCTTGAGCGTGCGAGGCAAGATGCAAATGACTTTTTAAGTGCATTCGACATCATGCACACCGTGTGCACTGAATTCCCTTAAAAAACACTACAATGGCCATTAAGGACATAGAAAACGAGTTCCTGTGCACATGGCAGCGGTGATGAGAGATAGGTCAGTGACGGACCAGATTGCCAGATAAGTGGGGGCATGCTGCTAGAATCCTGCTCTGCTGTACCAAACTCCACCAGTGCACCAAATATGCATGCTACCACGAGTATCTTCTTACCATTGTCAGTGACAGATCCTTCGGAGTAAAGGAATCTGAGAAGCTTAGACACCCATTCAATTACAGTCAGGAGTCTGCAACCTGTGGCTCTCCATTTAGGCCAGATTCCGGCATACGACACCCATGATCCTGCACCCGGCTACTATGCTGGCTACGGCTGGTGAAAGCTGTAGCCCAAAGCACCTGGCGGTTGCAGAGGTGGTGGAAATTATGCAAATGCTGGGCCTAGGAGACTGCCACTGTGACGTCACAACGGAACTGCATTGTTCTGAATACATTTTATTTTCGGGGTATATTTTAGAGGCAAAATATGCCATTAGCACCCTGGGCAGGCGAGCCAGCCCATCAGGTGGCTAGGAACGCAGGCTTGAACTGCCGATGTAAGCCCGCGGTCCAAGTCACCTGACGGCCGGCTCCGCTGCCGCCATCTTCCCCCACCCTCCCCCCGTTTTTTAAAATGTACTTACCCCCACTTACCTTATTTCGGTGCACCTTCCATGGTTTCCGTTGAAAGGGAAGAGGGGCTCTGAATGGAGCCTTGCCTTCCCTTTCCATGGTGGCCATCTTGGAAAAGGATTTTCCTTCCTACAGAGGTAGAAAGGAAAATCTTTTTTTTAGCACCCCGGGATACCGGTTTGGTAACCCAGGGTGCTAATGACCTTCATCCCCCGTTCCATGTGCTGGAAAGGGGGATAACATCCTGGAGCCCTCGCTTTCCTCCGGCCGATAATGTGGACTGCCGGGCCATTAACCGTCCCTGGAATGAGGGGATGAACGCCACATTAGCACCCAGGGCAGGGGGCACAGCCAATCAGGTTCCGCAGATTGCGGGCTGAAACCTATAATCTCAGCCTGTGTTCCACGGAACCTGCAGACTGCCTCCCCGCCACGGGCCTCCATCTTCCTTCCTCACCCTCCCGTTTTTTTTGTTATTTTTTTTGTAAAAGATCCCCAAAGACCCTCCCCATCCCCACTTACATCACTGTGGTGCTACCTCTGCACAAACATCCCCTCTCCGGCCGCCATGGTGATAGAAGAGGGGCTCCATACAGAGCACCGCCTTCTATGACCATGCCAGCCATTTTAGGTCAGTATTTTCATTGAAGAGAATGCACGCTGCGTCCTGTTCAATGAAGGAAAATACTTTTTTTAGCATCCCCGGTGTAGAGATATCGCGAGAGTGCCCTACTCTCGCGAGATATCGCGTAGGTGGCTAGGACCACCCCCGCGCGCTTCGCGCGCATTACGGGAGCACCAGAGGACGCGGCAAGACGCGTCCTGCCGGCTCCTCCGAGATTTGGGCCTGGGGCCATTACTTAAGTTGGACATTCCTGTCTCTCAGCCCAGGAACTATTATTAGGCAACCCTGCCTAGCCCCCAAGCCTTGCAATATTTATATGTTGATGGCAGTTTGATAATTGTGTAATAAAAGCCATCCAGCCTGTCACCACGCCTCCTGTCATCTGTGCAAGATTATACAACATAATTTGGCGACGAGGATCACCACTACAACCCACGTGGGAACATGCAAGGAGCGACGCTGCCACCCCCCTTCCTGCAAACTCCAGGTAAACCGGCAATTCCGTGGCCGCAATGGCAACCCCTGTTCACGACGTATGTAGAGGCTCTAGGAGGGGCAGGATTTTCAGCGGCACGGCGTAGGGCTATGTTACTTAATGCCCTGGGAGTGGAAGGACAGCGGGTGTTTGAGAGTCTTACCCCGATCCCGGTGGCTGGCGACAACGATGACGTCTTTAAGGAGGCGGTTAGGAGAATAGTGAAGAGATTTGCCAGTAAAGAGAACACGGTGTTGCATAGAATACGCTTTTACACTCGCAGACAAGAAATATCTGAACCGGTCGACGATTATGTCACCAAGCTGCGAGAACTGGCAGCGCTGTGCAGTTTCGGCAACAATGCTGAGAGCCTCATCTGCGACATGTTGACAGTCCACACCAACAGCAGAAAAGTTCAAGATAAATTCATCATGGAGAAAGAATTACAACTGGAGAAGGCGATCGAAATTGCCAGGGCGGTTGAAGAAACCGCGGGAAGACGAAAAGAACTCACGGGAACCCAGGGTCCTGCGGAAATCCAAGCTGTCACATTTCACTCAAAGAAAGAAAGACAGACACCGGACACAAGAGAGGGGAGAGGAGGTAAGAAAGAACCTCTGAAATGTCACAGGTGCACCAGCACGAAACACCTGGCATTCGATAGGGAGTGCCCAGCTAGAGATAAGGAGTGCTCAATCTGCAAACGCATTGGCCATTTTTCGGTGGTATGTCGGTGGAGAAACAAGAAAGTCACCAGTGTAAACACCGATCACACCAGGGAGCAAGAATCGTCCTCAGAAGATGAGGGGAGACCCACAGTCATCATGGTAAACAGCACAAGGGCAAGAAGAGAAAAACCCCATTGCACAATCAAAATTGACGGTTGCGAAACAAGAGTGATGGCGGACTCTGGATCGGATCTCACCATAATACCTCTGCAAACATACAAGGAAATGGTCGGAAAAGAAAGGGTCCAAGTTCTCACCACACGCCACAAACCCACAGTATTTGGAGGGGCGTCAGTTGAACTGCTGGGATATATCAAAGGGAAGGTGGAGCTTAAAGGAAGAGAAACCACCACCAGAGTCTACTTCAGCCACGAAGGCCCAGCAGTACTGGGATGGGACGACCAAGACAAGCTCAAAATCAAATTGGACCCCAGCACAGAAGACCAGGTACTGTCTGTCTGCGCGAGGGATGGGCCCATAGTCAAGAGTGACTACCCAAAACTTTTCTCGGAGGAGCCGGGTCACATAAAGGGCTTTGTCCATAGAATAATGCTAAAAAAAAATGCCGTGCCGGTCAAACAACCGCAAGAGACACTCTCAGGGATCAGCTGGACAAAATGAGAGCGGAGGGGGTCATTGAAGAAGTTGAAGCGTCAGAATGGCTGAGCCCAGTAGTGCTGATAAAGAAACCGAACTCGCAAGAGTTAAGGGTGTGTATAGACCTTCGCAGCTTAAACTTAGAAGTCATCACCGACAACTACCCGCTACCGAGCATAAATGAACTCATTTTGTTGATGAAGGAAGCCAAGATTTTCTCAAAACTGGATATGAGAAACGCATACCACCAAATACAATTGCATTAAGAGTCAAAACCCCTCACAGCGTTCATTACACCATTTGGCACCTATCAGTTCACCAAGATGCCATTCGGGTTATCGTCGGCAGCATCAGCGTTTCAACGCATGATGGATGTGTTGTTACGAAAGGTCAAAAATGTTGCATATTTCCAGGACGATATCCTTGTGTATGCAGGCGATGAACAAACGCATGACGCCACATTGAAAACGGTCCTGACCAAGTTGCAGGATGCAGGGGTGAGACTACGCCATGAATAATGTGCATTTAAAGTCACAGAGGTCGAGTACTTGGGGTACAAAATCTCTGAAAAAGGGATAAGTCCGAAACAAAATCTGATGCATGCAATCATAGAAGCACCAGAACCGACCAGCAAAGATGAAGTAAGATCATTTTTGGGACTGGCAGAGTACTACGCTAAATTTATCCCCTTGTTCTCTGAAACCTCAGCACCACTCCGTGACATACTCAAAAAGGGTTCGGTATTCTCGTGGCAAGAACCCCAGAGGAAGGCGGTTGAACGTATAAAACGGCACATCATGGAAGCGCCGTGTTTACAGCCATTTAACCCGGAGTGGGATACAGTCATCACCACAGATGCCAGTGCATACGGACTAGGAGCAGTTCTTACGCAGAAGAAGGGGGACACGGAGCATGTGGTAGCCTTTGCCTCGAAGGCCTTGTCCTTGGCGGAACAAAATTACTCCACCATAGAAAAGGAAATGTTGGCGTGCGCATGGGCAGTAGAACATTTTAGAACATATGTGTGGGGCACGAAATTCAAGTTGGTGACGGACCACAAACCCCTCATCCACATGCTCAGCCCAGGAGGTACCAAAGTGTCCACACCCAGATTGGCACGCATTGCAGCAAAACTGCAGGAGTACACGTTTGAAGTGCAGCACATATCGGGGTGGAAGAATTCGCAGGCTGATTGCATGTCTAGATTGCCCGAAGGTAAAGACAAGGCCACCACGTTTCTAAGAGGAGAATGCATAGTAGCATCGATCACTGACATAAAAGCACCTGAGTATATGGAACTCAGCGAGAAACATTGGCTGGAAGAGGACAAGAAAGACCCGGCCATGGCGAAAATCCGTCAGTGGATCAAGGAAGGGTGGCCAGGGGAAAAAATGGTGCCGGAAGGTATGAGACCCTATTGGAAGGTAGCCGAAGAGATATCGGAAACGGAAGGAATCATAATGAAGACGGACCAGATAATCCCACCTATAGGCATGAGGAGCACCATCCTATGCAGAGCCCACGCTGGTCACCTGGGAAACACGATGACCCGGCGCAGAGTCCGGGAGGCCTACTGGTGGCCGTCCATGGACCAAGAGATTCGCACCATGATAGAGCGTTGTCATGAGTGCCTCAATAGTGACAAGAGACTGAAAATCAGACAGGCACCCCTAATTCCCACAGAAATACCAGAAGCGGTGTGGTCAAAAGTGGGCATAGACTTTATAGGACCTCTGGAAGCGATGGCACCAGAACATCGGTACGGCATAGTGCTGGTTGATTACCTATCCAAGTGGGTCGAGGCAGAGTTCGTCCCGAACATTACCACAGCGACGGTAATTGAAGTCCTCACAGAAATTTTTCAAAGAGAAGGCCTCCCCAAGGAAGTGGTAACAGACAATGGGGTGCAACTAATCTCACGGGACATGGAACAATTCCTAAGAAAGAACAATATAGGCCAAAGGAAGGCGGCCTTGTACCACCCCAAGCAAATGGGCTTGTTGAAAGGGCCAACAGGTTCATTAAGGGAGCCATACAACTAGCCACGGCTTCGGGGATGGACCCCCTAAAAACTACCAAGGAGGCCATAGCGGCCCACAGACTCACCCCTAACGGAATAACGCAAATATCTCCGTTTCGGATGTTGAGAGGGAGGAATGCAGCCTCCACGCTCATACCACCATGGTTATCCAAAGTGAGAGAAGATGAAGCCGTGGACATGTCAGAAGTGGTGTGGAGAATTGAAAACAGTAAGGCACGCATGAAAACATGGAGTGACCAAAGAAGAAGAACCCGGCAAGAGTCAGACATTGGAGGGGGAGATTGGGTTAAAATAAGACTACCAAAAAAGGACCAAATCACGGGCTCTCGGTTCAGCAGACCCACCAAAGTGGTCCACAGGGGAACCAATCATGTCCGCACAGAGGACGGGCGCACATGGAATCTGGAAAGAGTAGCCTTATATCAGAAGAGACGAGAAAGAGCAAGAACCCCGGAGAGAACATCTGCCGAAGAAGGAATAGACAACGAGCGAAGGGAACCACGGGAGCCCGAGAGAAACGACAAAGAAAGGGAAGAAACAGAGATGGAACCGGGATCACCCTTGCCAGAACCCGAACAGGAGCAGCAGGAAGATCGCACTGGGAAGGGTGACCGGCCGAGAAGAGAGCACAGAAGACCGTTGAGATACACTGACTATGTTATGCAATGAACCTCTTTTTTCGTTATCAAAGGGAGGTGTGTAGAGATATCGCGAGAGTGCCCTACTCTCGCGAGATATCGCGTAGGTGGCTAGGACCTCCCCCGCGCGCTTCGCGCGCATTACGGGAGCACCAGAGGACGCGGCAAGACGCGTCCTGCCGGCTCCTCCGAGATTTGGGCCTGGGGCCATTACTTAAGTTGGACATTCCTGTCTCTCAGCCCAGGAACTATTATTAGGCAACCCTGCCTAGCCCCCAGGCCTTGCAATATTTATATGTTGATGGCAGTTTGATAATTGTGTAATAAAAGCCATCCAGCCTGTCACCACGCCTCCTGTCATCTGTGCAAGATTATACAACACCCGGTTACCACTTTGGTAACCCGGGGTGCTAATGACCTTAACCCCCTTTCCAAGGGCTGGAACATGGCTTGGAGCCTTTGTTAACCGCCCTCGCTTTGCTCTGCGCGTTAACTTGGGCTGCTGGGCCGCTACTCCCATTCCAGCCCTTGGAACGGGGGTTAACGCCACAGTAGAAATGTGCTTCAACGTAGGCAATGTCCCTGCACAGCTCCCCCTGCAGCTATCTGAACATGCTGTGCCTGCACAGTACACAATGTTAAGGATCGCGCATATGCTCAATGCAATATTGGCACACCCAAATGAACTTCAAAGTTCCATGGTCTCGACCTGATTTGCTCTGCATTTCATCTATTTATAATGCATTTGGCAAGGTAGCTCTGTGGGGTTAAAGCCCCATGAGATTAATCTGTATCCCATGGCTAACTTATTTGAAATTTCAGCAGAGCCAACTCAGCCTTTCATCTTCCCAAGGTCAATACACGTAGAACAAATGCATCGCACAATACGTGTGTCCATATTAATTCGCAGAGAGACCATTTAGTCAGTATTGTGGGCTGTATACGTAGTCTACAGCATGGTTAGTAATAATGTGGTCGTCTAGAGGTTTTGGACTTCAACTCCCTTGGTTTCTGAGCCAACAGTCAGTGGTGAGAGATCATGGGAGATGTAGTCCAAATCATTTGGAGGACCACAAAATGGATCTATATTATAACAGGGCCCAGATGATCAGACAGCAGTGGAGTTCGAGCTTTGCATGGCTCCCCATCATCTGAACCAAGCTTGCTTTTTGGAGTGCAGTGGGATTTCAGGTCACTACGTACCATTTGTATCAGTTTTAGAGCGTACGGTTCAAGGGCGAATTTCCTTATTTTATGAAACCTTCGTTTGCTCTTTCAGGCTTTGGAGAAATTTTGCACGCGAGCAAGACAGGGTGGCCATTTTTTTTAACGTAATCTCCTCCCACTCGAAATAGACATGAAACCACGAGCTGTTGACAGTAGGCCTCTGAAGACCTTCAATCTCGCTTTTATTCCATAGCGCCGGCTCCGCGTAGGAAATTAATTCTGCGCCACTATTTTCATTAGATTACCGTGGAAGCGCCCACACTTAGGCACGTTTGTCTGCTCCTAATACATTCTAATTATGAGTAAAGAATGCGGCTGTGTGCTGGGGGTTGTTTGAATATATTCATTTAATGAATAAATAAATTTGTACCCAGCACTGTAAATCCCATTCTACGTCAAGGCACGCTACGGAAAGGCGATGGCGGCCTCGTACAATATGTAAATTATTTCTTCAGCTTTGTACATTTTTTTAGCATATCCGTCCCTAATACAAATGTTTGAGTGTATGAACTGCCGAGAGAGCTGCTTTTAGAAAGGCCTTACATTTAATAGGAGCACATGTAAATTATTTTAAAGAGCCCCGCCCAGACCCATAAAGCCAATTAACAAATGAAATACAATGTTTTAGTTGGATAATGAGAGTTAGTATTGCTTTTTGCAACTGTAGAAGTTCATACACGTTAACTACTAGAGAAACTAGCTATTGTGTAACTGTTATCTGTTATTTACAAATCTATCCATGCTAAGGTACCACTGTATCTATCCTCTATCCAACTATCCCAGCCTTCTCGTAATTTCTGCTCTGCCTCACGGACTACCCTTGTGGCTCCTCGCCCTCCCTGTGCTTCCTCTCGCTTCTGCTCTTTCTCTCTGCTTACTCCACTTGCATGGGCTTCTCTTTCCCCGGACATTCGAGAAACAGTCCACACAGATTTGTTCAAAACCAAACTGAAGGGCTACCTCCTTGCCTCCGAGTTACCCTCTTCCTCTCATCTGCCTGCGAGCTAATATTTTTCCCTCGCTTCTAACTTGACTCTGTCCCTCACTTCCCCTGCTTCCGCTCTAGGACTTCACCCATCATGGTCCCAACCCGAGCACAGATCGTCGTACCGCCTACCCGCACTTAAAAATGTCCAATATTGGTTGTCCTTAATCTATGTACGACCCCTTATGTATGGTCGTCAGTGACTGTTCCATTTACTGTCCTCCACAAACCTGGTCAGAATGCCCCTCAAGCTCCGCCCATTGTAAGACACTCACTGCTTCCCATCAAATCTGATTTCTTATCTATTGTACTTTCTTTTCTGATGAAAAGAGCATTGTTCTTCCTGCATTTAATAACATAAATAAATAAATAAATAAATACATACAAAATGTACTGGCTTCTAGGCTGTGGTCTTCTTACAGTGTCCTTTTTAACTAATTGGTCAATCCTAACATACCCCTAGGTGGACTCTGGGTGACCAGTTTTGGCAAAGTTGTCCTAATAGATGGAGCCAAACCCCTGCCATTCCCTAGTCTGCACATGTTGGGTGTTAAACAAAACATCTTGTTTTATATTGCGCTTCCTGCCGGACTCTAGCCTCTAAGCGCAAGACATTTTGAGATGAGTGCTTTGCCCCGAGCTGTCCTCCGGCCCCCTTACATCAGAATTAAGGGCCTCATTACAAGTTTGGAGGCAGCCATGCCCTTAATAAGGGCATGGCTGCAGGGACGTCATTTCAACAAAATGCCAGGAGTAGCGGAAGTGACATCACATGACCCTTGACCTCTGATGACATAACAGGAAGTGATGTAATTTGACCCCACTCCAAAGTGATATCACGTGAATCGATGGAACACAACCTTTCACCCCTTGTGTATATACCCATATTACCAAATTACTGTGAATGCAAGCAGACGTCCATGGCCAAATGATAATGATGTCTTATTATGTAGCACTTACGCTTAAGCGCTTTATATAGAAAAAATATGCACCCAATATCACCCAATCTGTGTTGGTACTCATTTATCGACCTCAGAAGGATGAAAGGCTGAGTTGAGGTGTTTAAGAACAGACTAAATCAGTGACTCACCTCTTGAAATGTGCCTGAAATAATGAGTCTAGCAATTATTGTATAGAATTCCAGAAAGACACATTATTTGATATTCCTATTCTTTTCTTGTTTAGGGTCAGTGCTGAAAGTGTTAGACTTGTGGCGCCCTGGTTCTTTTTTTTTTCTTTTTTTTTAAGAGGCCTGAACAAGATAGCCACCCACTCCAGAAGTAAAGAGCCACATGGTGCTGGCCACAGCCAGGGACCTTGCATTACAAAAAAAAGTTATCTTTTTTTTTTAGGGGTAGCAAGGAAGACCACAGAGGTACCAAGGGAGACCTCAGAGGTCACAGTTGCGACCTCTGGCGACCCCTAAATGACGTCCCTGCATGGTTCCTTGAATGAGGAATTACCGGGCCATTCCAATCTTGGAGGACCCGGTAATTCCTCATTCACAAAACCCATCCCCATTCCCATTTGAGCCCCCATAGGGCTCAGTGGGAATGGGGAGGGAGCAAATAACGGGCCCCTTGCGGGACGGGCAAAGGACGTCTGGTCTGACCAGACCTTCTGAGCAGGTCCCGCAAGGGAACCTCGTAATAGGGCAGAATGGGTTTACCGGCACCGGCACCAATACCACCGCCGTTAAACCCATTCGGCCCACCTCGTAATGAGGCCCTAAGTCCTTTATAAAAAAGGAGGACATTCGCCAATATGCTTTTTAAAAGCCAAGTAACACAGTTTCTAACAAACCATGAGCGAGGTAAATTCTGGAGTTAATCCTCAAAAATAATTTTAAAAAAATCGGATTTCATTCTAAAGGGCTGTTTTATTTGCATGGAATTCATTTCATGCAGGATAGATTTCCTATAAATTAGCACATTCATTGTGGGTCATTACGAATTTGGGGACTTACCGGATCATTCCAACCTTGGAGGACCTGGCAAGTCCCCATTCAAAAAACCCTTCCCCATTCCCATTCGAGCCCCCAGCGGGCTCAATGGGAATGGGGGGGAGCTAATAATGGGCCCGTAAATTACGGGCCCGTTATTAGCTCCCTGGTCCCTTAGCGGCTCCCGCTAAGGGCGGCTGGTTTTACCAGCCGGCCTTAGCGGGACCTGCTAAGGGTTCTCGGAATGCGGCGGTAAGTGGTTAACGGCACCGGCATCCTTACCGCTGCACTCGTAATGAGGCCCATTATGTTTTAAAGACTTGCAAGTACTAAAGAATAAATAGCAATTTTTAGTACTTGTTAAACTTCTTCTAAAATGAAAGAATATGTTCATCACAGTAAACTGTAAAACAGATGTGCAAGCAGACAATGCATTCCAAGGCACCCACTGGCCTGTGCTATCACAGGCTTGCACTTATTTATTGTCTTTCCAAGTCACTTAACAGCTGCTCACTCCCTAGCACTTCCCCTAGGCACTCCTAGCACTTGCCCCCCCCCCATCATCCCTTCTCTCTCTCTGCACTTGCACGTTCTGAATGCTCACAAGGCCAAATAGGACTGCCTCTAACTTTCACTGTCATATTTGCATTTCATTCCCATGTTCCCTCCCTGTTGCCCTGTGGGCGCTTTGAAGCACAATTTACTTGATGTATGAACGCGTTACAAATGCAGAATTCATAAATAAATAAATAAAGGTGGTGCACAGTGGAGCAGCGTTGTCCCCTCGCCTGTCCCACGGGACCTGGTCAGAGTGTGATATTGGAAAGGCCCCCGGCTGATGCTGTGTTTCAGGCTATGCAGAGATACAGGGCAAAATTTTGGAACTGGTGCACGATTCTGATAATAATGGGCAGCTTGTAACTCAATAATCTAGACTGGCTCCTCCTCGCCCTGCTCACCTGTACTCCCTCCCCTCCATGTCCCTGGAAATGAACCCTAAACAGTCTGGCCCTAATTCATGGAATTATTTGCGTGCAAAAAGGGGATTTGCGTGCCATTCTGCCTGCAAATCCCTGTTTGATGAAGCAGGGACTCTTTCTTTACAACTGTAGCCATTGTACTCTATGTAATTTCAACGAAAATAATTCATTTGTTGTCATTTACTGCTCTATCACTGTACCCTCTTCTTGTATAGCACCTCCATGCTTCAGAGGTAAATTTGCACTCTAAAAAACCCAGGAGTAGATACTTACGCATACCTCATGGTCTTCAAGCCCAGACATAGTAATATTTGCGGCAAAACCTTTATTAATCTACTTTCTTGGTCATTTAATGCTGAACTCCTCTAGTTTCAAAGCGCTGGACCCAGGAACCCACGTTGCCCTATGTCCCTGAGCTACCTCCCAGCCAATACCCAACAAGGGATTGTAAGTTCACCCAATGGGGTAATTATTTTGCGAAAAAGTGCCTTGGCAGCAATTCAGTTTGTTAACATGCAATACAAGTGTGATCACCCCACAGCGGACGATCGTACAATGCGAAAGTATACAGCACTCAGTGACGAAAGAGAACATCCTGTGGTTGAAACCGGGTCCACCAGAAACACCTGTCTTACTGGTTTCAATAGTTTTGATGGGAAGAATGAGAGGTAGCTGAAAAGACTTTCAATAGGGTAAAAACCATCCAGTTTATACATTTTTGCACATTACAGAATCTTGGCATCTGTGGCACAGATTCCACTGGTTCCACTGAAAGTGTCTCCGTCGATTTGTGGCACAAGAAATATCTTTAGTTCCTTACTTGGATGTTTTGGAAATGCTATATTTCAATGTGTAGGTACTTTGGAGTGCCATCTTTTACGGTGGTAGTTCTGGCAGCGTTGTCACCAGTTAGCATCCATTTGATGAGATATATTATCCTGTAAGTAGGGATGAGGTAATAATTTATGCCACCCAAGTAAAGTGCTATGTGACCGTAGCTCTCTCCTTTAAGTGGGTTAGATTTGCTTTTCCCTAGGTCAACATGGCGCTCCCTTTTGTCGCTCCGCTTGTGGTGTCTTGACAGTGTCTTTATCCGTACGATAGCACTGGCCCTGTTCATATCCAATACACCTCCCTTGCTCAGCCGGTCTCAACAACTCTGTCTTCAAGCGCTCCCCTATGTGATAGGGTTCTGCGCTCGAGTAACAGCTTAAGGAATCCGAGGGCCTCATTATACGATTTGCGGAATGGGTTAACGGGTGCCGCTAATGGAGGCGGACCCGTTAACTCCATTCCGCAAAATTACGAGGTTCCCTCGCGGGACCCGGTAAGGACGCCTGGTAAAACCGGGCTCCCTGTAGGGGGAATTACCTGGCCCTCCAAACTCGGAATGGCCCGGTAATTCCCCATTCAGGGAACCCAGACCCGGTTTTGGTGGCAGCCAAAGCCGTATTGAGGCCCCTAGAGTCTAGAACCCTAAATTGCAAATCTGCAACCTGCATGTTGTAGACATTTCAGCTGAAGAAGTCAGATCAGATCCTAAATGCCGGTCCAT
Organism: Ambystoma mexicanum; assembly: GCF_040938575.1. Lineage (NCBI taxonomy): Eukaryota > Metazoa > Chordata > Amphibia > Caudata > Ambystomatidae > Ambystoma > Ambystoma mexicanum. Next base: position 94,925,965 of record NC_090929.1, on the reverse strand, counting down.
GTAGTGCTTGTGGGTTTCAGTGGCGTGCCACTTTCTGGAGGTATACGCTACTCTTGCACCTGTAGTGCTGGGTTCCTGGAATCGCATTCCAGACTCCCACCTAGAGCTCGTGGCATGTTTCCAAGGCTGGCGACGCTGGTCCATTCTGGCTGCCTGCTTCTGGACTCTTTTGATGAGGTTCAAGAAGTATGGCTTTCGAGCTCTGATTATCTGACATGTGACGTAACCATTTGCAAAGGTACCCACATGTATGGCCAACGCTCTAATGTAGTTTCCAAGAGGTACTGGATCGACCAATGTTGCTGCAACACCCTAACAAATCTCTCTTTTAATACAACCTATGGTCCTGTGGAGGCCACTGGCTGCCAGGACATATTAATTTTAGGGACGAAGGCACCGGTTAACACAGACATAGAGAAATAGCATGCATCGCTGAACAATAACAGAGCAAAAATGCATTGATTCATTCATTTTGTCATTTGTATAGTGCCTTTCAAAATAATTATGGTACCAACGCGCTGTTAATCGAATGCCCTAAGGAGAACCAGAGTCCAAATTTGGGAGAATGGGGAGGTGCTATTGTGCATGTGTGCATTTCAGCCATTAAAGTTATGAGAAGGTGGCCAAGACCCTGCTAGTCACCCATGTCTGAATGGAGTGTGGGTGGACGCAATAGAGGTAAGCTATGAACTAAACAGGGGTGGCTTGTGTATGAGGAGATAGAGAATTATGTGTGACGATACAATTCAGATGTTTGTCGTTCATGGAAACTTCGTGCTTATGGCAGAGGTGTTGTGCTGTAGTGTTTGTGTGATATGCGAGTTCAGTGTGTGTGCATTGATCCTGTGCCTTCCGCTAAGTTAAGAAAAATACAGCAAAACAGATGTGTCCCAATATCTAGACTTACTGACAGAAAGTGTGCCCTGATGCCTACGGGCGAGTTGGCGCATTATCAAAAATTAAAATAAATAAATAAAGTCAGGGAAGGGATGTTACATTTGTTCACCCACATTTTGTGGCTAGACCAGAACATTTTTTGCAATCGCTATTCCCATCAAACCGAGTTTACTCTGTTACTGTGTCGCTGGACATATATATGAATATTGTATAGGTTATTGGGACAGTTTGCCCCAAAGAATGATAACGTGGAAGATTGGTGGACTTATGTGATATCAGGCAATAACATCAAACTGACATTGATTACATGTGGTTGATTACATAGACAAAATCCTTGAGACGACCGTTTGATAAGAGCTGCAATTTAGCGTAAAAGTGAATTAAGGAGAACTGAAACTTGAACAATGGGAGCTCGTGAAGAACCGTACGGTGGATTTACTTTGAACTGGAACATTGTGGCAAAGTAACTTGTTCATTTCTGGGTAGTTCTCTTAACTCTTGTTATTCACTGTATGCCTGTATTTTGTTTGAAGGATGGTTGTCTTCTTTGTTCTTTGGATGTAATCATGAATGATGTTTTTCTTTAATGGATGTAATAAAAGTTTTGTAAAAAAAAAACAAAGAATACAATACAAAAAATATATATATATGTATAATATATATAGGAAAGTCCATTTGAGCCAAGTCACACATTCCACAACGCCACCTAGTAGCCATCGCTGGAAGTTCACCTCCAATTTTTAGCCACAACAGGTAGGCATTGTGGGTATGCAAATTAGCCCAAATGTATATATATATATATATATATATATATATATATATATATATATATATATATATATATATCTTTTACGAATTTGAAATCAAATGACACTTTTTCCATGGAAGATCTTGCTAGCCCCATCCTCTTTAACATGGGGTACCGGAGTGTGGTTGTAAACATGTTCCCATGTAAATTGGTATGTGATGGGGAATTCATTTGGGATAGTGCGCGAGAATTTTAACTTAAACGTACACACATTTTGATTTCCACAAACAGGACGGTACTGCCATATGACCAGAAGCATACGTTTTTCTCAGACATGTTCAAAAGCTGGGTTTCGAACCCAGGCAGCAGCTTCTGCAGCGAGAGCCATGGCTCCATCTTTCAATATGTCACCCCCTCGCCCCCACCTCCATCATTTGATATGCACATTTCACTGCCTGCCCCAAGACAGTCCGTGCAGCTGGTTTCGGCTGAAGGTCTCTTCGTAAGCGCTCGTGTTAACCAGGACCTTATGACACAGGCAAGGGTTTGCCTTCAGTTGCTTGTTAAGGAATTGGAATCCGACCCAACTATCCAGCATTGTGCCCCCCCCCCCTCCCCAGCTACATGGTCCATATTAAATCTTGGCAAGTGTTGGGTTTATGCTTTGTCAAGTTTGCTTTTGTAAATGTGGGGTGATTTCCGAAAGATCTGCTGCCCCGCTTCGAAAAATGTCTTTGCAGAATTTGGCCGCCGATTCTTTCTTGGAAGAAAAATCATTTAACAGATTTCACGCTCATCTCCTAGCAACGGCCAGTCAGCTCCAAATGTTTACTTTCACTTTCATCCATGGGTGCAGGATCCATGCATTCGTTAACATGACAATAGTGTTGAATGTCTTCTGGTTCTTCAGTTGCGTGATTCTTCCAGCTCAATAGCTCATCGCCGCTTGAAGATCTGAGTCAATTTAGAATACACCCTTGATCTCTAAATGCATGGCACTCCCAATTATTGTGGATCAAAAGATGCACTAGGACACGTGTATTTTATTTTGTACATTTATAGGAGCGCACAAAGCCCACAGGCATCTAGGCGCTAGTTGTGAGGCAGCGGGCGTAGGGACGGGATCATGGAAGAGGAAGGTACATGAGCCGTGAATGTTTAAGCTTAGTTAAAGAGCAGAGTCTTGAGGTGTTTCCTGGAGACATGGTACGAGGGTTCGTTTCGCAGTTGAGGCGGCAGTTTGTTCCGGAGGGCTGGGGCACATGCTAGGAAGCTGGCGCCACACGCTCTTTTCCTGTTGAAGTGAGGTGTGATGAGCCGGTGTTTGTAGGCAGATGGTGTAGGCCTGGATGAAACATTTTTTTTATGGTGTCCGCAAGGTCTGGTGGAGCCTCATTAGCAATGCATTTGTAGTTGATGGAGAGTATTTTTGAATTTGATTCTGTCCTTGATCAGGAGCCAGTGGGCAGACCTTCTGACCTCCGATTTGTCGGCATGTCATTTGATGTCCAGTGTCGCACGCAGAGCGTTATTATGAATGGTTTGGCATTTGTGCAGATTTTTCTCTGAGGTTCCACACAGTAGGGCATTGCAGTAGTCGAATTTGGATCCAATCCGGGCTCAGGCAATTTTGAGGCGATTCTGGGAGGAGAGGAATGGCTTGCTGGCATTGATAAGTTTGATTGCGTGCCCTGAGGAGGCAGCAATGTGGTTGACCTGGTGGGTCATGGTGAGTGCAAAGTCGAGGAAGACACTGAGAATTTTGATGGATGATGCTATCGGTATTTTGTGACCATCAATAGTGAAGGTTTTGTAGTCCACATGTAATTTGGGAAGGTGTGCTGCTGGGTCAGTGATGAGGAGCTCAGTTTTGTCATTGAGGCATAAGCTGTGTGTGGCCATCCAGGACTGGATAGTTTCATAGATGGTATTGATGCAGCCAGTGTCTGTGGGGTGATCTCCAGAGAGGGGTATGATGATTTGTGTGTTGTCTGCATAGTTAGTGTATGAGACACCGAGGGCATCTAGGTGGTTGAGGAGGTGTTTGCTGTACATGTTGTACAGTGTGGGCGATACACAATAACCTTGTGGATGCCATTGGAGGTGGGTGTGGGGGGTGGGAGTGAAGTCTCCAGCCAAGACCCAGATGATCTGTTGGCTAGGAAGGAGGAGATCCAATTGGTGGCCTCTGGCGAGAAGCGGGCAGAGGTGGACAGTGCTTGGTAGAGGATTTTATGACCAATGAGTTCAAATACACAGAGAGGCTCAGTAGTAGGAGAAGTGAGAGGGATCCTTGGTCATTGGCTACATCTAGCTGATTTTTTAGGTCTAGGAGGGCTGTTTCGGTACCATGCCTGATTGTCTAGATCCTAGAACATGGTGTGATTCTAGGAAGGAATGGATTTGTAAATAGGCAACTCTATCCATGATTGTGGTGATCTGGTGGTAGTTGGTGGTGATAGCAGGGTCGAGGGAGGGTTTTATTAGTAATGGGGAGACCCATGATTCTTTGTGTAAGGTTGGGACGGTGCAGGAGGCAAAGGAAGTTTTGATGATGGCGACGATGATCGGAGCATTCCTTAACTAAAGTGGCTGGGCAGGCATCTTCCTTGCAGGGCTTTGATGATGTTGGCTAGGCTGGTTGTGACGATTAGTTGGAAGTGAAAGGTCAGGATGCTGGATGTGTGGTGGATGGTAGTGGGTTGGGGGGCCTGTTGTTTGCATTTAAGAGTATTTTGGATGCTGTTACACCATGTGTTGTCTTTAAGGAAGGAAGTGGGTGGGTGGGGAGATGGGGGACTCTATATCTTTGAGAAGGCAGAAGAGCCCACGAGAGCTGGAGGTGGCCTTGGAGATTCTTTTGTAGTAGGTGGCAGCTTTGGATGCCAGGATGGCTTTTTTGTACTGGAGTGAGGTCGAGGAGAGGAGGGCTTTGTTGGTTATGGAAGGTGTGTTGCACCAGGCGGCTTCTGCTGCTCTTTTAGCGGCTCTGGAAGAGCAGAGATTAGGGTTGAACCAGGATTTGAGGTGTGCAGTGTTCTTGGATTTCTTAGCTTTGAGGGGAGCTAGATGGTTATTAGATGTACCTAACAGGGAGTTGCAGTGCTCCACTAGGGTGGAAGTGTCGGATGTGGGCGGGACTGGCTTGTCAAGCAGAGGTGCAAGGCAGTAGTAGGTGAGGTTGCGAGGACTTCGGGACATGATGGTGGCAGGATTGGTGACTAGTTTGGCGTGCGGGTGTGGTAATGGAGAAAGTGATCATGTGTTAATGGGACCAGGGGTAGAGGTGAGTGGAAGGGGCATATATGTTGCTATTGTGGTGAACAATCCAGTCAAGGGTGCAACCATGGGTGTGAGTGGGCTGTGTGATGCGTTGGTGCAATCTTAGGCTTGCAATGCGTTGGCAAGTGGGGCTGCATCGTGGTCGGACGTGTGATTAAAGCCCAGATTCAGGTCTCCTAGGAGTATGAGTTGTGAGGATGATTTAAGTTTGGAGGAGATAAGTTGGATGCCGTCCTCCTCAAAGGTGAAGGTAGGGCCTGGAGGACGTTAGATGAGGTGAATGGTGCTTGTGGTAGTGTGTAAGCAGGTGAGTTTGGCTGAGAAGAGTTTGCAGATAGGCAGAGCGATGGAATTGATATGATGTAGTGGGAGAGAATCCTTGAAAATGAGGGCCTCTCTTCCCCTTTTTGGGATGATATGTTGCTGGGTAACATGGTATAGCCTGTTGGGATTGCTATGGCTAGGATGCGGCCAGAGGTAACTGTGAGCCATGCTTAGGTGAGTGCCAAAAGATCAAGATTATGGTGTGAGATAAGATCGTGGATTTTCGTGAGGGTGGGCTGGCAGAGATCTGGTGTTAAGGAGGGCACATTGTGGGGGTGCCAGGTGTGGGCGTTGGCGAGGGGAGCACAGGAGAGGGGTGGGATAGGTAGGAGTGATTGTGAGATGAACGGGGCGGGTGATGCAGGCCTTATTTTTGGGCTGGTGTCCAGGGCTGGTGCCTATATTGAGGAAGTGGTTGCGCTTTGCAGTGCTGGGTGGGATGATGTGGTTGAGGTGGGCAGAGCAGGAAGCTAGGTGATCTTACCTTTCTATCTGCGATTCCAGGCATGTTTTCAGGTGAGGTGAGCCGATGAGGTGACTCTGTGGCGATGGGGAGACTTGTGTAGCGCATATCTGGGAGGAGGCTTCCCCCTTGTATTTACCGGGTGTTGGCGAGTGGTGAGGGCATGGGCTGTAAGTGGAGGGGAGGACATGCACTGTGTGTGCTACATGGGGTGGTGCGGCTTGATTGGGTACTGCAGCAAGGGTGGTTGCATTCTGAGTGGGGGGTAGGGGTGAGATCCCCTGTGGAACGTGGGGGCAGTCGCGGGCCGGCAAGTAAGCGTTTGCAGGGAGGGAAGCATGCACGATACTTGAGGGCTGCCCTTTGGTAGTAGTAGGCGGCGGTAACCCCATTTGGGTGTTGCGACGATTGATCAAGGCAGTATACATTGAGCAATATAGGTTGGACTGATTATAAGCGGCTGGAGAAATTGACAGAGTCGACCCTAATCGTATCCACTTACACCAATATCCACTCAGCTGATTATTGCCATTAGCTACATGGAGCAGATGTAGGTGGAAGAACAGATGTATTCTAGCATTCTTTGCCTTTACCCACTTCACACAGACTGTGCGACTGGATCAACACTGCATGCAGGTGATCAGTAGAAACATGGTGGCAGCCATTCCTATGGATCTCTTCACACTCCACCTGCTTGTTACACCTGCAAATTCCCAGGCAGAACCCTCACCTATCCATGCACCCCCTCTTGCATTACAACTGCGAGGGGTTGGAGCTGCATGCGGATTTACCACTCTGCATTCCACTCCATGCAGCGAATGCCAACCAGCCTGGCCATGCCAGTTACTGTGAGCATCAGACCATGCCCAGTAGAAGAGCTGCATTCGCCACAAAACGTCTGTGGCCAGAAAACGGTGTCCTGGCTGAACCCAATCAGAGTTGGAAAATCACTGCCTATGTTTCGTTGAATAGAACTCGACTCGTGCGATTCGTACATCTCTCTCCTTGACAGTTTATCATGTAGGCTATTCACAATTTTTTAAACCATGGGCTGGTATAAGGTTATATATTTTTTTTGGGTGGTGGTATTCAATATATTGGGCCTTAGAAGGGCATAAAAAAGCACTGGTGACCACCAAATCCCAGGGGATATCGGAGAGAATAAAGTGTTCGGACCCTACTTTTGTTCCTGATGACGTGTTGAGTAAAATACAAATCCATTGCTCATGACTCAATATGTTACAGTGAAAAAATGTCAGTACAATTCAGTGATCAATAGCCATTCCGCAAAAAACTCAAAACCTGGCTCTCATACAAGGTCCCCAGCTCATATGGTGAAGCTGTGGTACCCTTTTGCTTCTAAACCTTACTATGCAATATAACCTTCTCATCAATGTACTACAACCAGCGCCCAGGTACCCTTGGGTTAGGCGCGCGTCACAAATGGAAATACATAAAATAAATCAATAGAGTCATGTGGCTTCCTTGTGATAATAATCTGGAAAAGGTCAAGAGAAAGACCTCCACATGAACAAGTAAACTTTCCAAACTAATAGAAAGGAAACAAAGGAAATTGCTAAAAAAAAAAGAATGAAAGCAGTAACTATAATTAAGCTAACTATTTGAAATACATAATTTTAAATGACAGGACAGCAACTTTGAAAGAAATAGAAACATTTACTAAAAATTAAAAATGGCAATCATAAGATAATATGGGGCAGCCCACCCATATGTCTTTGCATTCTCTCATAACGTCCCTTTGTGCAACTCTCTTAGATGTATTTAATGCAGTAGTAACTCTATGCAGAATGACTTATTCACTGCCCCAAAACGCCTTTACAAAAGCACTGCTCGAATGTGGTTTACTTTTTCCCTGCAGTGGTTGCTTTCTTCTATAAATGTACATGGTTCATGATTTGAGGTTTGACTACTTGAACTATTCTGAGCAGATGAAAACATTCTTTATAGTTTAAATGTCTTTCTAACACAGTAGCACTTTTAAAATGATAATGTCTTAATTTTTCTTGGATTCTGTATCAATAAACCACATTTGTGCCACGTTATTTGTACACTTTATTCTACGTCCAAATGTAAATGTACTGGCTGTGCACCATACAAGGAACTGCTATCCTGAATTCAGTCGAGTGGATTAGGAGGCCAAGAATTAAGGCCTATAGCTGAGGTCTGCAAAGTGCAGTTCTCCAGTTGTTTTGAACCATGTCCCAATTCACTTTGAAGCCTCGGGCTGATGAGAATTCAACTCTTTGCAGAGCCAAAGGTTGCAGGTCCCTGACAGATAGCAAGCTTTAAGATTTAAAAGGTTATGAATTGCACCTAGCTTTAACCTGCAGGTATTTATTTATTGTGCATTTGTACAGCGCTTATACATCAAGTAAATTGGGTTTTAAGTGCCCAACAGTGCAGCGGGGAGGGAACATGGGAAGGAAAAAGGCAGTAACAATGAAAGGGAGAGGCAGTCCTACTAGGGCTTGTGAGCATTCGGAAACGTGCAAGTGCAGAAAGAGAGAAGGGATGGGAGGGGCGGGGGGTGCTAGGAGTACCATGTAGGGAAGCACTAGGGAGTAGGTTGCAAGTAGCTGTTAAGTGACTGGCATGGGTCACTTTGTACGAGTGGTCAACTGCCAATCAATAAGTGTAGGCCTGTGAAGCACAGGTCAGTGGATGCTCAGGGCAAGTGCTGGGAGCGGGAGGAGGCTGAATGCGTTTGGGAGTGTGAGGCTAGGACCCAGGTGGACACATAAGGGCCCTGGTCACCAATCTCAGCGACTATGGGGTTTAGCAAAGGAAGGAGGGAGGGAAGGAGGAGGTTCAAAGGAAAGTCTTGAGCGCTTCCAGAATTTGAGGAGATCCTGCTCAAGACGCAGAGGAAGGGGGAGGCTGTTCCATAGGAGTGAGCCTGCTGAGGAAAGAGATCCGCCACTAGCTCACTGTTTAGCGAAGCGCTTGACACACAGAGAGTTGGTGCCAGAAGAATGTAAAGATCTGGGTCAGTCAGCCGTATGAATGATCCAGAGGGATTTGAATTTGATCCTTGCAGCAACCGTGAGCCAGTGGAGAGATTTTAGGGCTGGAGAGCTGCAGTCCCTGGGCTTGAGACCAAGGATAAGTCTCAAAGACCTATTCTGGATTAAATAGAGGGGATGTTGAGAGGAAGAGGGTAGATTAAGGAAGAAGCTATTTCAGTAGTCTAGCCTAGAGAGCACAAGAGCTCCAGAGACATTGAGCTTCTGTGGGAAAGTGAAGAAGGGAAGGATTCCTTTGAGGGGGTTGAGTTGAAAGTGGGCCTTCTTTTCAAGGTCCTGGATGTGAGGGAGGAATGAAAGAGAGGAATCTAATATGACTCCAAGGTTTTTGGCTTTGGATGAAGAAGAAGGGTGCAAACCAATAGAAGAAGGCCAGAGTGAGGGGAAGAAAGAGGGAGCAGGAGTCCCAATAGGAAGGACCTCAGTCTTGCTGGCATTGAGGCAGAGATCGCGGTGTGCCACACCAGGACTGGATGGCAGATAGGCGGTCAGGAATGATGGAGGAAGTTGAGAGAGTATCAGAGGGAAGTTTGAAGAAGAGTCGTGTGTCTCTGCATAACAGTGGAAGTAAGGGGAGGAGGAGGAAATTAGGTGTGCAAGCGGAGCAAGATAGATGTTGAAGAGCTTTGGAGAAATGTTGGAGCCCTGGGGGATGCCACAGGTGGAGAGAGAGATGGGAGAGGAGAAAGAGCCCAGGATAACATGCAAGGGATGGTCATTTAGGAAGGAGGTCAGCCAATCCAGTGCCCACTCTGAGAAACCCAGGGAATTGTGGAGCCATTTTATGAGGATGGAGTGGTTGACCGTGTCAAATGCAGAGGAGGGATCAAGTAGAATGAAGACAGCTGGAGAGTTAGAATCAAGAGATGCTAGCAGTTTTTCACGTTTGTTCAGAAGAGCAGTTTCCATGGCTCTGGAACCTTGGAAGCCAGATTGATGGTTGTGTAGGCAGCCAACAAGCTCAGTGTGCTGAGTCAGTGGGGGGAAGACGAGCTACTCCAAGAGTTTCCCAAGGAATGGGGATATAGAGATGGGGCAGTAGCTAGCCGGAAATGACAGGTCTGCAGAGGGTTTTTTCAGGAGGGGGCAAACAAGAGAGTGCTTGAGGGAAGAGGGGAAAGATCCAGTAGCAAAAAAGTGCCAGGACAAGAGAGCCAATATTGCCCTTAATAGTTCTGGAAGAACAGGAGGAGACCTATTTGGGGGAGACTGTTCTACTTCATCTCTCCAGGTGAGCGTATCCTCCATTCCCAAGCACAAGCCAGAGAGATTAAAATTAGAATCCCTGGCAAGTTATTGAGACCACAGCAAGAACTGGAAACACTGCACCGGGCCCTCAGTGGCTGAAAGGGAAATACAGGGGTTAACAGCAATACGGTATTGTCAAGCATCCTCCCCTTGGTGTACCTGCAATCTGTTCTTACCTGACACCAGGAAAAACCCACATTCTGATGGTGCGTAGATGATACGACCCAATTAAGGGGAGGCGCGCACCACACAGGAGTGGAGTAGAGAGGCCCATGAAGGTTCTTGTTGTAAGCAAAGAGGTACACAATCCATATGAAACAAAAGGTCCAGACCACCCAAGTTCAATGAGTTCCAGAAGCAATCCAGGAGAAAGAACCAAGTCCAGAACACAGTTCACCAGAGTCAAATGGATAATCCAAAAGCAACCCAGGGAGGGCAGCAACGTTCGAAAACACAGTTCACCAAACACAGCAGGGAAATCCAAAGGCAGTCCAGGTGTCAGAGACAAGTCGTAGCCACAGAGTCAGCAGAGTCAGATGGGTAATCGACAAGCAATCCAAGATACGAAGCCAGAGTTCCGGAGGAACCAGGTAATCCAAACGAAGATAAGCAGGTACAAAAGACAAGGTATGGTGTACAAGTCGCTTACACGTTCAAGCGACCTGGCAATTTTATGAAATTTTAACCAATGATTTCCTCACTTTGTCAGCTTGTAACTGTATGATATATGTATGTACTGCGAATGCTTTGGAATTATAACCAAGATGTATGTAACTACGCCGTGATTCCTCAGGGTTTGGGTGTAAAAATAAATAGAAAAGGTAATAAATAAATAAATAATTAAGAAACAAAGACGCCACCCAAAAGCATTGAGAAGCACTGAGGAGGGAAAACAGGTCTCTTAAATACAGCCGACGTTGTGAGATTTCCTGTATGCATTGGTCACGTGACACCTAGTAGTCACGTGACTGGTAATCACATGCGTCGGGCACCTAACTGGTGCTGACGCCACATGGCGTCATGCAATCGGCATGGCAATCTCCATGGAGAACGTGGAGCCCTGACTGTTGTGGGGAGCAGCCGCAGCGTTCCCACCATGTACTGAGTCTGTCAGAATGGTAGCCGCCAAGGAAGTGCCGGGGTGCGTCATGCATTTATGACAGAGACCTTCATAGAGAGGACAACTCTAGTGACCTCATCAGATGTAATAGGAGAGAAGGAGTAGAGAAAGGCAGAGGGGGGATTGGATGCCATAGGAGGCAGGGGGTTGGAGAAGGGGAGGCGAAAAGGGAAGCAAGGGTGCTCAGGATGTCCTCAGTTTTTGCAGTGAAGTGTGTGGCCAGTGCATTGCAGGGGGTCTTGGAGGGCAGGGGTGAAGTGGAGGCTGCGAAAGGGTTGGCTAGTTCCTTCCAGATTTTAAAGAGTTCAGCTGTGTGGTTGGATGCACCAGAGACACAAGCCTGGATGTGGGCTCTTCTCTTGGAGTGAAAAGGAGAGTCAGTATTGCCTTTTGATAAGGCCACATACCAGTTTGTCAGAGGGTGAGCCTGAGGTCTGCCACTTTGGTTCCGCAGCCCTGTACTTGCGTTTCAGGGCTGCAAGTTCATTGTCGTACCAGGTGTTACGCTCGGAGGCATGTTTCAAGCGGATCCTCATGACTGGGGCAAGAATGTCAAGAGCATTAGAGATGGCAAGATGGAGGTCGCTGAGATGGAGTCAGGGGTAGAGAGTGGGGAGAGAGAGGGGATGAAGGTAGATGCGAAGGCAGCAGCTGATACTTGTTTCATCGGATGGATCGTTCGTGAACAAGGTTGGCAGGGCTGGGGGGGGTGCTGTCACATGGCAGAGGTGACCCAGGTGAGATGAATGGTCTGACCAGGAGAGTGAGGTGGTGAGTGGGGAGGAGAGCAAGAGATCAATGTGGATGATGGTAACAAGAAAGTGTCGAGCTGAGTGGGTAGGACCAAAGGGGAGAATGGAGAGGGTGAGCGAGGTGCAGAGGTCACAGAAGAGAGTTGATGCTGTGATTGAGGAGTCAAAGTGGATGTTGAAGTCACCCAGGAGAAGCAGTTTAGAGGTGTATGTGAGGAGAGAGGGGGAGAAATCAGCCTATTCAGAGAGGAACAGTATAGTAGAGCCAGGTGGCCTGTTGATAGTGGCAATGGTCAGGGAAGAGGTGGGAGAGATGCCCAGCTTGTAAACCAGGCTCTCAGAGTAAGAATAAGTCTGGGTGGGTATGAGGAAAGAAGGGACCCACTCAGGGAAGATCAGGGCAACCCCACTGCCAGCACAGTTAGGGCGAGGCTTGGAGATGATCTTATATCCATCAGGTAAACGGGAGTCAAAAGCAGTGACTGAGCTGGCATTGAACCATGTCTTGGGTAAGAGCGAGGATATCTAAATCTGGTCAGCAGCCTTCCAACCTATGGTTCTAACCACTAATGTCCATCAACATGAAATGCATTTTAACAAATCTGTTTCAATGTTTTGAAAGTAACAATTTTCCCTCAATCTGACCAATGCTTCCTTATTCAGATTTCAACCCTAAATCTACAGACATACACCAAGCCACGCTGACAAAAAAAAGAAAACGTTAACCGCTCTCACTGAAGTATTGGCTGCTGCACAGACTAGGAATCTTGCTTCTCCAATTGATGAAGCGTTAACATTTTCATTCCATCTGTTATTATATTTAATATACATGTAGACAGAAAGCCAGACATTAAAGGACTGGTGACATTAGATACTCTGTAGCAATACATTAAACTCCCTTCCCATCTCCCAAATCCAGGCCATAAACTACATATTCTGCAAGGGCATCTAGGCTCTACCGGTAGAGTAATACTCTTATCACAGACCCAGCAGGATAGCTTAAAATACAAGGGCCCTCATTACGACCCTGGCGGAAAGTGACTGACCGGACCGAAACAGCGTAAATAGCGTTTCCGCCATTGCACGAAGGAGCAAAGTGCGGCTAATCACGACCCATCGGGCACGAGCATTACGCCATGGCGGAATCCGAAAGGCTGCGATGGCGGAAATGACCCCAAAACGGCCCTTACCGCCGCCGTACGCTGCACCAGGTGCAATACCGCCACCCATCTTAGCGGTCACCGTAATGAGCGGTCACCGTAACGAGCGGGCACCGCAAATTACGGCCACCGTAAATATACGGAAACGGAAGTAAAAGCATGTGGCCGGAACGGGAAACAGCACGCCGCACAACTATAAAAACCGAATCCCAACACAACCATTAAAAATCCGACCCTGACACACATCCCAACCCGTTAGCAACCCCAGTTAAAAAAATAAATATGGGAAAGGTAGCCAAGAAAGCGTGTGACCGCAAGCGGCAGGTACACTTCTCCCGAGAGGAACTGACCGTGCTCACCGAGACCCTCCAGGAAAATGCCGCCGTCGTCTTCTCCAGTCAAATGACCAGGACGGCCCTTGCCAACAAGAAGGCCATATGGGCCCTGGTGGCACAGCGCGTAAGTGCGGTGGGGACAACACCCCGCACGCCACAGCAATGTCGCAAGCGGTGGGACGACCTGCGGATCCGCGTACGCAGCATACTTTCTGCGAACAGGAACATCGCCACAGCTACCGGGGGGGGTTCAGAGTCGCCCATCAAGTTGACCCCCTGGGAGGATATCTGCGCCTCCACCATAGGAATGGAGAGCATAGAGGGAGTCGGAGGGATGGAGAAAGGAGTGCCGACATCCGGAGAATCAGGTAGGTTGGCCAAGAGAAACAATGCGAAATCCACAAACCACGAACATGTGCAGTACCATGTGACCCCATAGTGCAATACATACTTTGCCCTGACAGCGCCCTCTAAAAGTCAGAATGAATAAACAAATCAATCAAGATGCCATAAACAACCCCTACATGTGCAGCATGCACCCCCTAACTGCAGGCAGCCAAATGAATGCATCCTCAATCCACACGAAAATGAGACCACCTCCAAGGCCCAGTCCCAAATCAGCCTCATGTACCACCCCAATGCATTTGATACGTTGCCATTCCAAATCCGACAGACCCATAACTAACGCTCGCCCCTCTTTACTCCACCACAGGGTCCGATACCAACGACGAGCTGCAGGACACCCCTACCAGCACGCCTGCAAAGAGGGCCAGGACCAACGTCCCAAGAGCCTCCACCTCAGGTGCAAGGATCAAGACACGGCAGCAGCAGGAATCAAGTGGCAGCACACTGGAGGGGACTGCAACAGGCACCCCAGCAGCCAGCAAGTCCACAACCCCAGCACCACAGGTCCCCCCAAAGAACGTATCTGATGGCACTGCCTCTGGTGGTAGCAGCACCATAGGTGACACAGCTGTCATGCCAGCATGCTCCGACACGGAAAACAGTGCTGGCGACGTAGGTACCATCCATGACCTTTCCCAATCCCCCTGCATGTTCCATCCCCTACACCATGACGAAACCACGCAGGGGCACCCTGAAGACGACGACTGGCCAACCCCCACAAGTCCTGTGCCAAGGCAACATGTGTTGAGCAGCCCCCCTGTCACACCACCGCAAATGTCCATGGCCCAGCAGAGGCAACAGTCCCTCGACCTGCTGATCGAGCAACAGCAGGAAGTGTCCACGCTACTCAAGGACCATGCAAATGAATGCGGGGGTTCCAGGGCAGCCATGGAAACATCCACCGAGACACTCAGGGCACAAATAGAGAAAAGTAGTGAGAGCCTCAGGGGAGAAATGGAGAGAAGCACCGAGAGCCTGAGAGCACAAATGGAGAAAAGCACCGAGAGCCTGAGAGCACAAATGGAGAAAAGCACCGAGAGCCTGAGGGGGGAACTGCATGCGACGTCCAAAGACGTTTGTGCTGAACTTGCTGCTGTGCGCCGTGTGCTCTCGGAGCTCTCACAAACCCTCAGAGACATGCATGGACGCGAGCAGGCAGAGACATCATCCGTGGCAAGTTCCGTCCAGGGCAGCCCCCAACGCAGATCTGGCAGGAACCTGCGCTCCACGGGCAGGGGTGCCCCTGATACCCGTAGAGGGGGCTTGCAATAGCGTCCAACCACGGACAGCATGCATATTTGGACACTGGTGTTGGGGGGGGAGGTAGTAGGGTGGAGGGGGTGTGTTGGGCTTCACTGGGTGGCGGGTCCATATGGTGTATAAATCAAATCACATTAACAATACAGCATCTCATAATCATCCAATGACATGTGTGGACATTGATATTTGCGTACGAGGCCTTCATAGGCGTACAGTCCACAATGTGCCTGTACTACACACACACAGTGCCACAGGTCCCCTTTCCGTGTAATAGGCACCATGCGTGGTTGCTATAAGCATGCATCTATGATGCTCTGTCGGATTGCACGTGCATCCTGTGCCTCATGGACTCCTTGAGGTGCCTCCACATCCCCACCCTCATCATCATCATCATCTTCAGGTGCATGCAGTACAGCGTCAGGGGGCATGGGCACATTCCTACGTATGCACATGTTGTGCAGCATGACACATGCCATGACCATCTTAGAAACCTTCTCATGGCTGTACATGAGTGCCCCGCCAGACCTGCTGAGGCTGCGGAAACGAGCCTTCAGTAGGCCGAATGCCTGTTCAATGACCACACGGGTACGTGAGTGGGCATGGTTGTAGTCCTCCTCATGCTCGTTCTGTGGGTTCCGGATTGGTGTAAGGAGCCATCTCTTCAGTGGATACCCGGCATCACCTGTATGAGACGAATAAAGGGTGTCAGTGGAATGATAGTGCTAAGTAGCCCCCCCCCCTCCTGCAAGGTCATTGACGCATCAAATGGGCCACGATGTCATGCATGGAATGAGACTCACCGAGTAGCCAGGATCTGTGCCCTGCGTGTCGCTCCATGTAGCGTGGTTTTCTTGTGTTCCTCAGGACCATAGAATCATGGGTAGATCCTGGAAATCTGGCACAACAATGCGTAAATATCTTGTTGGAGTCACACACCATTTGCACATTGATTGAATGAAATTGTTTCCGGTTGCGGTACTGGACCTCCATGGCATGTGGGACAACCAATTCAACATGGGTGCGGTCGATGGCACCAATGCAACCCGGGATGCCGCCAAGTGCATGGAATCCCACTTTTGCGTTGGTAATCTCCTGGTACGTGCGTGGTAGTGTGATGTGGTCGTCGGCGTGCTTCAGGAGGGCATCGTGCACTTGGAAGAGTGTCCGTGAGAACAGTGGCTGTGAAATGCCATGCAACTGTCCCACTGTGTGCTGGTAGGTGCCTGTGGCCAGGAAGTGGAGTGCAGACACCACCTTCAGTAGGGGTGGGATGGCGGTTGGGCTATCTATCATGCTCACGAGGTCAGCATGTGTCATGTCCACAATGGCGATTATGGTGTCCCGGTCCAAACGGTAGAGGGTGTGGATCTGCTCAGCAGTGAGGTTGAACGGATCGGCTCGGAGGCGTGGGATTGCGGGCCGCCTGCGTGGTGGTAGTGGCAGTGCTTGTGGGCCTTGCTGACCCTGCCTTGCCCTCCTCCTCCTCCTTCTCCTCCGTCTCCCCTGTGCGCCCGGTTGTTGTACCTGTTGTTGTTCGTCGTCTTCTTGTAGTTGTAGCACTTGCAGTGCTATCTGGTCCCCCAGGCCCAACATCGCTAGTCCTGCCGGTAGCATTTTGGAGTGGGAGTGGTTGTGGGAGGGGTTTGGGTCTGCTATATATGTGCTGTCGGCCTGTATGGCCTCCACCTGTGCTGATTGAATGATTCTGTGGCAGATGCTATCCCTTCTGGCCGAGCACGTCCCGCACGTAAGGCTGCATTTGGCCGCATGGCATCTTGGGATTGGAATCATGTATCAAATCCCGATGGCAGTGTGATGTACTTTGACTGATTTTCATGGTATGCTCCCATTGTTACACATGCTATGATTGCAGCCGCTTACATACCTGTGAAGAGTCAGTGGTATGTAGGGCTCGATCGATGGCCGACCCTCATGCAGCACAGTAACGTACTTCACCGACGGGCGTGGCGTCCCATTTGTGATTGCAGCCAGTTAGCATCATGACACACAGCCGCACTACATTGATGTAATTGTGAATGCAAGCGTTCACAGAAGCCTTTTCGACGTAATGTTGCAAGTGAGGAATTCGAAGGCCAGCATTTTTGGTTTTGAAGTAGCGGCGAGGATACGCCCACAGGTCTGGCTGGAAATGTAACGTTCTATTGTAGAATGTCCTTGGGACATGGCCCATAACGAGCAGGCAATGAATGATATGAATTGAATGGGATGCGCAATAGCGTAGTGGACGATAAGGCAGGACGTTCCCAAATCCATCTTGCTTCACAACACTACAGATCCGGCCAGGGGCACAGTGGTTTTTGCGGACTGCATTACGCACAGACGCGATGGAAGTTTCACATATAATGTGAGTGAATATTCATGCGTTTTCATTGCGGGATGAGGGAATGATGAATGGATGCATGGACTGATGATTCCGTTTAGGGTCTGCCATGTACATGGGTTTTTTGAATCACTCCCCTTCCCCTGCGCTATGTGATGCAAGGCTGCCATAGTGGGACATACGTCTATCTGCCCTTGTCGGATCCTCCCTGTCTCGACGCGCCTTCATACACTTGTGTCTAGGCACGTTACTAATCCCATGTCATGGGTTCTATCTTGACGGACGCATGCACAGTAACCGACGTTGCCAATGGTGTATTTAGCTCGATTGATTTCGTTATGATTCGATACTGATTTAGGGGTGTGTATATTCCTTTGGAGTGGGCTAGCATGCATATGGGTGTGGATTTGGTGTGTTGAATGAAGATTGTAATGCATCATGAGTCCCGTAATGCAATCGGTTAATTTGTGTTTCTTTTGGGTGACAGGTATCTCCTGCCCTATTGCAGATGCCATCTCTACGCCACTCCTCCAGATGGTTTTTACTCTCGACTCCTGCAGCTTCGGGTGAATCAGTGGAGCACCATTTCGATCTTATGGGACGATCGCCAATGGGCCACATGCCCTTACGCTGTACTGGTGGCTAGGTGCAACATTTCGGCCTTTCAGCTCGACTAGTGCCTGCCTCATGGGACGGACCTGCGGTTCTTGCCGCTTCCATGTTGCCTTTTGGAACGTTGATGTAGGCCCTGTGTGCCATGATGGTACAGGGCGTCACACAAGTGGAAGCTGGTCAATTATTGCAGATGCAGCCCTCGGTGATGATGGTTGTTTTGGTGTTATTTTGCAAATTGCTGTGGGGCCTTTGTCATTTGGATGTGCATTTAAATTGTATTCCGATATTTGTCGTGTTGCGTTGTTCTTTGCAGGTGATGTGGCGATTTTCGCTTTGTGGCGGTATGTATTGCGAGATGATCTGCATTGTGTTCCGCCTTCTGAGTTGAGTTGTGTGGTACAGTACTGGCCGCGTTTGCCTACGTAGCACAGTATGGTCACGGATAGGGGCTGCCATTGTGACTGTTTACATGATGTGCTGTTCAGGGGCGGGGGATTGGCTTTTGGCCGACTGGTGCCTGTCAGCCAGGTCGATTGGTGGAATGATGGGATGTTCAGAATGTGGCTGGTCACAGGTGACTGTGTTTGCGTGCGTTTGTTGGAGGGGGACTGGGGTCATGTCCATTGGAATAGCTTCTGTATTGATGCCATCTGTGCCCTGCAGCTCCCATCGGCCCCTCTTGGGATGAGCCTGGCTGCTCAGTCACTCTGCCAACTTGTGTGGTACATGCTTCTGCTGATGGTTGGTTTGTTTACTGGCAAGAGTACAGGGCTGGTGCAATCCCCCTCAGGATGCTGTTTTGGATGTTGCCTTGCGCTGGTGGCAAGCGATGGGGGACTACTGTTGTTTTGTGTCATGTGTTCTTGATTTTCATTTTGATGTATTGTACCTTCACATGCCTGTGCTGCGTCAGTACGGCTATGGTGACATGCCGTACATGGATGCCCACTCACGGGGCGCTTTGAGCCCCTGCATGCTTTTCTACGTTGGCATGCATGGGTGAATTGTAGATTTCACTGGTTGCATAGTGTGAGTACATTGCGCCTGCCAGGAGTTGTGCAATGTGGCCAGGGAGTGGAGTACAGGCACTCAGTGGGCCATTTACGGTTGGTTCACAATGCCGTATTTCTCGCCATGGCGGAATGGTACTTTACGACGTGCTTGATGGCGTTCAGTACATGTCCGCTAGGGTCAGAATTCGCGTACCGTTGCGCCATGGCGGTGATTCCGGTTTTGCAAGGCGCGCGTGCGCGTACTTGGTGCAGTTAGCGTTGCCGTTCACTGCGGTGTCGCTAATGGCATCGTACTTTACGGTGACGGGTCATGATCGCAACGAGCGGTGTTCGATGGCGGTATTGCATTTCCGCCATCATTTTTCCATTTCCGCAAGGGTCGTAATGAGGCCCAAGGACTCTTACATACCTTCAACCAATTATCTAGACCCTCCAGTTCCATTTCCAGTTCTTTCTCCTAGTGCACCTGCTCCCTTTTATGCAAATCCAATCAAAGGCAAGTCCAATTCTGATTAAATAGCCTCCACTTCTCTCACCGCTTCATGACAGCCCTGTCCACAAGAAAGGTCGAGGGTACGTCGCCGACCTACTCTTCCTTCATAGCTGACATATGTGAAGTCCACAAACTCAGTATTCATTTGTTAGATACCATTACTGCCCCAGTGCCAGCTCATCCAGGAAAGTGTTATCCGCCAGCATAAGTGTTGCAATGTCATAGCCTCTTTGTATCCCCAAAACTTCAATCAGCTATTCAGTCACCTCCCCTCAAACAGCGTGAACCTTGCTGCATTCTCACTGCATGTGCAACAGGCTTCCAGCCTGCTGGGTGCAACCCCAACAAGCATCGCCACTTCTGCCTTCTATTTGATGTCCAAAACACTCTTTTTAGTAGCGTAGTTTCTCTTCCCCTTGCACCCCAACTGAAGGTTGTCACTTTAATATTTCTTCAAAGGTTTCCCCATGTTGCCCAATCAATATCTATTACCAATGCCTTCACCTATTCTGCCAACAATCTTGTATTTGGTGACCCCAATTCTTGTAAAAGGCCAAATATTGCTGAAGCCGAGAGTGTTCTCGCCCTCCAGTCTAGTGTATTTGGCATCAGCTTGTTTTCCGCAGACCCCTTTTTTGGTGTGTTCCCGATTCTTTGATTGCCCATGGTATCATAGATAAACAGAGTGTTTGTCTAGAAATATGGTCACCCCTCTTCCATCCCTGAATTTGGCCATGGTACGTGTGGCCATGATCTGTCCATGAACCATGGTCATTACTTTCAAGGCCTCTACCCATGAAACAGGAGCATCCAAGGGCAGATCACATCTGTACTTAGTCATAGGTGATCCTCCTTGATATGTTCGCTGTCATTTGACCATGGTTTTCCCATAATCCATGGACATGGATGTTTGAGTTCACACAGCTCTTTATTCATTGATAATTATGAGGTGATGGGGGGGAGTCATGTTGGGCAGGAACACGTGTATTATCAAAATCTGCTTACTATTTGTCAGCACCCCATCAAAGGACCACCAACATTGAAACTCCATCCATCTAAAATGTTGATAAATTTACAGCCCCACCTCAATGATCACCCCCTAAAATTCGAGTTAATAATCTAAATAATGTTTTAGCACAATCAGTGTGAAATGTCAGCAGGTTGAATACACCTCATGAAACTCATTGCACAGTGGGCACCTTGGATATCAACTTACTAATTGCATCTCTGTTCTCTTGAGCTGTATCACTATGCATACCCACAGCCCTTTGCAAAATAACAGGGAATTATTGGTTTACTCCCACATGAATGAATACATTCCTGTAATAGCTCACAGTACAAATATAAATGGTACTTTGCAT
The DNA here is from genome assembly GCF_040938575.1 of Ambystoma mexicanum. Lineage (NCBI taxonomy): Eukaryota > Metazoa > Chordata > Amphibia > Caudata > Ambystomatidae > Ambystoma > Ambystoma mexicanum. The sequence goes on along the minus strand of NC_090929.1, from coordinate 94,905,104 downwards.
CTCAAGAGGTTGAGAACTTGAAACTATACAATTCATTAAAGTAATTGTGTTATTGTAAAGGGCATTCAGCGGTAGGACCTGAAATAAGAAGACACCTGCAATTCAAGAGGAAACATGACCTGACATGAAAGATGTGCTTCCGGTGTCCATATCTGGTGCCTGTCCTCCTTGTGATTGTTTACCTAGAAGGGGTACTCTGATATTGCTGAAAGCTTTGCATGAATGCGTTCTCCACAGTCATAGCTCAAGGGACAGTGTTTTGCTGAGGAAACATTACTAACCATGGTCATCTGTGTACACTTTTGATTTACATTGTCAACAATTAAAAGGTAAAATAAGGAAAGGATAAACATAGCTGACCATGTAAATGTTCATGCCTATTCATGGTTTTACCAGCTGTTCAGGATCAGGGACAGCCATGTATGTCCACAGCCTTACGTATACCATTACATTAGGAATGTTCATGATCTGCTCCTGAGCTATTAGTGGTTTTAATTGGTTCACCATGGTCAAAATCGTCGACAAACCATGATTATCTGTGGACATTTTTCAATGTTTACCATGTGGAAACGATGGGCAACAGTGGTTTGCTCATGTACTTAAAAGGAGGGTCAGCATTGGCTTTGAGAATGCGAAACTCACCATAGGCGCTCTCTTCTGTGCCTTTAGTTTATCATAATCTCTCACGTGAGATCCCAATTCCAGCCTTAATGTTGTCGCCATCCCGGTTGACTCTGCTCAAAACAACAAGCTAGCCAGAAAGCTTTTATCTCTTCACCTTTATTTATTTATTTATTTATTTATTTATTTATTCATTTATTCACATTTGTTAAGCGCACAGGCAGCCCAGAGGGCATTGTGGCGCTTGTTACAGATATGAACATGACTTGATATACATACAGAAAAGTCATTACTTAGTTGCAAGAGAAAAGTAGTAGCTACAGGAGGGGAGGAGAGGAGAGGAGAGGAGGAGGAGAGGGTCAGAAGACATGACGTTGGAGGAGTTAGTTGAACAAGGTGGTTTTCAGTTTTGATCTCTGGGCTAACGTACACAGGCACCGTCAAATATGTGTAGACCATGACCTATTATTCTCTACATCTCTCGCCAACATTGTCTCTGGAAGTTTGTCCGTGTACATATTTCTTCCTCGCGCCTTGAAACACTTGTGTATAGGCGCGTTATAAATGCCATATCATATATCGTATCTTGTTCACCACCGTGGTCATCAGCTGTAATCTAGGCTGAAGCGTTCCTGTTCTGCTCACGTCCACTTTCTCTCATTCGTCTACTTCTTCTGACAGAAATTTGAATATGTGTCTTGTAATATATGCCAAGGGATTCCTAGCAGGTTTTGGCAGTGCCCTACCCCCTTGAATCAGAGTGAGGGGAGTAGGAGCTGCCATTAAGCTAATCTTGGAGGTCTCACTTCCAAAATGAAAGTCTGTAACACCACATTGATCACATTGAAGACATATTTTCAACCTCTAGTGGTATCAGTGGTAGGATGTGATTTATCTTGGGAGTTGCCATCATCTTTGGCCAGTTCACTTGTCCAAATAAAAACAACGTCAAGCTATACAGTGTAGAGAGGCATATGCACACATCATTTATAGAGTCCACCCCCTCACCTCCGTCATACTGGAAGAACAGCAAGAGAGAACTCTGCATGACACCTGGCATCATCTTAATACCACATCGAAGGCATGAGAGACGTTATGCGCTTAGACAACCGTGCTGAATCTGCCTTTGTACTGATGCGGTGTACATGAGCTTGCAGACACCACTGGATATAGAAGAACTATAAGTAGAGTCAGACAGACGTGAAGTGACGTCATGAAGAAGAGAAGACACGTGGATGCACTGAACCTGATTTATGAATGCCTGAAGAATGAAGATATAATTCAAGCAACAAAGTGAACATAGATTTGTGCGAGAGCAAAGGGTTGGCTCAGGATTACGGATGCCACAGCAAGAATTCCCTGCAAGTAACTGAAAGGAACGAAAGGAGTCTAAGAGGATAAGCCATGGATTTAAGACATACTTCTCTTGGATTAAGTAAAGGAGTGAATAATTGTGTATTGTACAATCAAAGATGCGGAAAGCACATGCAGGTCAGAGCAACCAAGTCTCAGGATGCAAAGAGGAGTATATAATTGAATCAAATAGCACTAAATAGAAAGACAGAATGGACACAATCATGGTCCCCTCATATGTGGTGTAGGACCAGAAGGCAAGGCCTAGTCATAAAGCTCCAGATGAAAATAGAAATGTACTTTCGCTCCCTTTAAAGTTCTTAGGAAGAGAACACGCAACAGGGTCAAATACAAAGAAGAAGCCTTGGCTTAGGGCCTAAATGATGAGAGATGGTAGGCTAATTAGCTAAGGAAGGCAGTTGCCTGACTTTGTTACCTTGCACCTGGGTTTTGTTGCGTACGTGCTGCTAACGAGCCGAATGTCCAAGGTTGGTGAGAGACTGCCAACTTATCATGAGGGTCTATGTAATTAAAGGACTATACATTGTTGGAGAAGCCTATCCGCTGCTGTTGTTATACTATTATCTGTGTTTTACATAGTCATAGGTAGTCCAAGGCATACCCACCAGATAAGGGGCATCCAATGATTATACTAACACTCATATAAACTATATGGTTATGTTTCCCCTAACTACTCCCTCCACCTAGTAGGTTTTTACTGTCAGCTACATAGGATGACATCATTGCTGGCATATGTTGAGGCATAAAACCTTTTGTGTAACTGAAATGCACTAAGCGTCTGTGAGCTACAATCCGTTTGTTCTCCAGGTTTCCCTACTGTATTGCACTGAGAATAAAGTAGTATTTTGCCATATTCTTTGAGTCTGTCCAGTTCTTTGGGCCTGAGATCATTTATTATGGTAATCTCATTCAGCACTTGAAACGCTGCAGGTGCTATTGCACACAATATGTCCAAACCCGCTCTTAAGCCAGAACCATCAAATTTCAAATTGTATTTCATCATCTTTCTAGAGTTCAAGGTGAAGCAAATGCCCAAATATTTAACCTTTTATGGGAACCATTGGAAGCCTCAGTCTATGTGGTCCCTCCTTAGTACTGATGGAGTTTCTGTCATTGTCTTGTATTTTGTCTTTCCATTATTCAGATTAACCCGATGTTTAGGGGGGCAATCATGCATGTTGGGCTGCAATCCATTTTCATTTTTGAGAATGGAGTTTCAAAGTTTGTGTTTCTTTGACTGAGTACTGAAAAATAGTAATACTAATTTGATAGTACAAGTGTTCCTGCCAATCATCAACACCCCTTTGCTCAATAATTATCAATGAATAAAGAGATGAGATAAATGAATGATCCATGTCATTTGATTGTGGATAAACACTTATCACATTACAGTGAACATATCAAGGCTGACCACGCATGATAAAGTGCAGATGTGATCAGTCCTTGAATGCTCCTGTTGCATGGATAGAGGCCTTGGAGGTAATGACCATGATTCATAGACAGATCATGATAACAGAAATGTCATGGACAAGATTCAGGGATGGAACAGAGATGATCATGTGTACACACAGGCAATTCTGTTTATCCACGAAACCATAGGCAACCAAAGAACGGGGAACAGACCTCAAAGGGGTCAGTGTAAAACAAACTGATGCCAACTATTAGTACATCTTGAAGCCTGGTACCATGCCAAACTGGTCTATCTGTGCCATTAACACCAGGATTGAACTGTTCAGGTGTTGCAGCTGCAGCATTTAAGTTCTACACCAGTCTACCTGAACCCTTGGAATTGGTGGTATTTCTCGATCTCAACTGCCAGTGTCTCAATAGTGAAGATCATTGGGGATAGTGGGTATCCCTGTCTTGTTCTCCACCTTAGGACTAAGAGTTTGGAGCATTATCCATTGGTGGTGACAGAACCTATTGGACAGTATACCAGTGTCACCCATACCAGGTAACCCTGCCCAAACCTCATCCATTCTTTTGATTAAAGGAGGTAAGTGTTAAATGTAAGCAGACACCAGATGGTCTATAAATAAGAAGAGCTTTATTGAGTTATAGGGAGCAGGCAAGGCACTGCACCCAGTCAACACAAACAGTAAACAGTGGTTCCAGAACTAGAGTTCGTTCTGGAACCCTGACCAAAAGAAAACAAAGAACGTCACATAAATGACCAACTTAATAGTAAGCCTGGTCAACATGCTCAAAGTCATTTTCCGCATTCAGCGAAATTGCTGCCAGGGGACAATCCCTCCTTCTTCCTTCCATTACATTAAGAATTCCCTTCATCATGTTTACAGCCACAGAGCTTCTTCTTAATGAAGTCTGCCTGGTTTGGATTTCTAAGTCTAGGACATACCATCTCTTATCTTTCCGCTAGAGCTTTCAAGAATATTTTACAGTCTTGATGGATTAAACCAGGGGTCTCCAAACTTTACGTTAGCTAGAGCTACTTGTAGCAGAGGCCAACAGTGGGGAGCTACTAGCGGGCGATATCGGGGTGGGGATATTTATAAACCTCAGAATTTTTACCAATATTTTTTTGGCTCGATTTTTTCCCCTCTATAAACAGATGGACTAACATATGCCTTCACGAATATATTAAGAACTTCAAAAACGTCTTTGTTGCATTATTATTTATTAGTACCTGTCTCAAAAAGACAGATATTTGTTGGATTACCACACAAATATCTTGTAATTTTTGTGCCCCTTCCTTTGCATTTTATGCAGGCTTTCTACATGCGAGGCACACTATTGTTTTCCAAATGTGCATTTCACACTTCCAAACAAAATAAAATAAAAATAAAAAGTAATTTCCTAATTGAAAAATGCTGCTTGCATTCACAAGTTTTCTTTGACATTTTATTTTTGTCAGACACCACACATACTCCGCTATTTGCCGGTAAGATAGCTCAGCGGGTTGAGCACTCGCTGCTGCGATCTGAGCGTGATCTGCAGGTTGCAGGTTCGAATCCCAGCAAGTCCAACTCAGCCTTTCATCCTTCTGAGGTCGATAAATGACTACCAATTTCGGTTGGGTGAAATTGTATGTAAATATGTGCTCTGTAAAGCGCTTTGGATTAAGGCGCTATATAAATAACACATCATTATCATTATTTGTGTGCCCCTCTGTGTTTTAGCACAAGTTATATTTATAAAGATGTTATATGCTCGTCAAACTGGTTAATCACAAATAAATGCTTCTGTTATGCTGACAGCAGATTTTAGGAAATTAAACTGGGTTCATGGGTGTCAACTTTTGATTTTCACTACAGGGGCAGAAATATCCCCACCTCAGCCCTGAATATAAGCGAGCAACCAGCCCAACCCATACCCTGGCAAACACATTGTATAGCACTTTTTTTTATAAGGCATTGCAAAAAGTCATACGATTAACAACCTGTAGTTTTGAATATATAACATCTCAGCATCGGTCTGTCAACCTGCTGAGCTATCCTGGTAGGTTTCTACTGTACAGCGTGTCTATGGATCGCTTAATGTACTAAAAGTGGGTGTACCTGTGTCATGGAAGTGATTTAAATTGGAAATGTACAGTGTGGAATTTGGAAAGAAGCCACATGAAGGAAATTGCACCATTTTATAAATATTATTTTGAACATTTCCAGGCGAGCGGCAGTGCTACTGTGATATTTTCATTATGTGGTCCCAATGATCCTGATCCTGCCCCAGCCCCTCCAACATCTCTGGCAAACGAGAGCAGCTTGCTTAAGCAAGACAGTGTCGTGGGGGCGCACAAGGCCAACTGTGGTACTACAGGCGGCCTGCAGAAGCAGAACGTGATACTGACATCTGTCAGTGGATTTACAAGCAGCTCCAAGTGGCACAGCAGCCAAGCTCTCTGCCCGCAATTGGGACGAAAATAACTGCAAAGCGCACCATTAAATAATATAACTTAGGAAACTGTTTATTTTTCGGTATCTTCAGTGCGGGTGACTGAAAAGGCTCAGGCGAGCTACTAGTTGCCCGCGATCGACTGTTTGGCGACCTCTGGATTAAACCTTCCAGGAAGTGCCACTGGTCTATCCTTTTTCAGGAGGACTAAAACATCTTTGAGACATCAATTGGCCCATCCTTGCTGATTCCCTGTACATCCTATACAGATGTTTGAACACTCCTTTCAATTTAACGCAGAAAATACCTTGCAAGTAATATGATTAGAAAAAATCTTGAGAAATCTTACAAAAACTCAACCCACCTTGCATTCAATGGAGCCGTTCTGATTATAGGCACGCTATAAATAAAATATCATATCACATATAAGTGCTGTCTGATATCAGCAAGGAGAAGTTAGGAGAAGTGAATTACCTGCATCTACTTCATTTTGATTGTCGTCTGTGTGTGGCCTGGAGCTGAGGTCCTGTGTTCTTGGTGATTGTGTTGGTTAATTCGTATTATTAACTAACAGGCAATGTGAAATAACACATGCATGGATAATGAGTTTTGCACCGAGGAGTAGGTATTATAGACTCTGGAATGGATCATTGTCACCTGCCACCAAGTTATAGCCTGGGGAAAGCCAAGGGCCATAATTTGAGAAAGAGTCATTTCCCCAAGAGATGATGACCCCTCACAAGGTTTACAAGGCTATAAGCACATACTGGTTATTGCAATATAAGGTTTGGAGATGAGGTGCTGATGAAAACAGCCATATCAAAATAGTGAGTAAAGTAAACATTCACAATATGTTTGTGAATTAAATATGGGGTTTATTTTGTAATATTTAATAACAAGATTGTTTTCGTACGTTGATCATTTTAATTGCACAGTTGGTAACACTGGAATGGTTCTGACAAAAACATACATTGGGTGAAATGTATTAGTAAATGGTTCATCGATTTTAAAGTAAAAGAAATATTTATATGATTTATCTTTAACTTTGGGACATTAAATTGCAGGTTTCCTGTCACGTGGATGGAGCGTGAATAATGTTCCACCAAAACGTGTGTTAGAAGAACTCTTGCTGGGAAATAGTTTTGCTGTTTCCTGAATACAGACACAATCTATGTTTGCAAACCTTTTATTGGACTAACTGAAAATATTATGCTGACATGGTAGAGGCATACATTTTCGAAGCCCTAGAGACATCCCCATCAGATGGTGGTCACCAGATAAATGAGCAAAGAAGAAAATCACACACAGACCTATACATCCCTAAGCGCCTAGATGCCACTAGGCTAGGTGCGCTATATAAATGACAACATAAATAAATAAGACCTGGACATATCTTTTACACACAAATAACCCGAATACAGGAGATTCTCCCACATTAGACGCCATAGGCTGCAGTAAGAAGGATGCAAGGAATTCCGTATTACAAATGCTTTCTGCTGTTTCCCTGTCCGTGTCTGATTCTGAAATCATAATGTTTGGAATGCAGTCAATACCAGTAGTTATTGACTTACTGCCTTAAGATCATTCTGCTTGGCAGAGAAGTTGGCATTAGTGACTTTCATTTGCTAATTAGAATTACCAGCCAGTCGGAGTAATAGTGTAAATTAATAATGTGTTTGTCTATTTATGAAGTGCTGACACAAAATGCATTGGCTCTTGTCACTTCGATTGTCGGCGTCATTGTTGACCTGCTCAAATGTAAACATATTCTGATCATGTAAAGAATGAAAGGCTATGGCAGCACAGAGTGGATTCAAATCTTCAAACCTGCCGGTCAATCTTCAATAGCTGCAAAATGCGTTCAAACTGCAATGCTGCTTTTCTGCCTCCAGCCAAGAGCCAGTGTCCTGCAGGTTACTGTCAGAGGACAAAGGGCTGCAGCTGAAGCAGCAGTTAACACTCTTTTGAAATAGCCAAGCAGCATGTCCTTGACTGCAAGTCTCATAGTGGGAGCAGCATCAGGCACCACCTGTGTCTCGATGCCTTGGGCCATTGCTCAGCGTCCCTATGTCTATGCACGGCCCTGTTACCCAGAAACCTCTTTTCCCTCTGCCATTTGTCCACTGAGCTGTGCTTCAAATTGGAAAACATAATAAGTGTGGTACACAATCGGTGGTCCTAAGGGGCATATATTGCCTGGTATGTTTTTGTGGCCACCATATCTGCGTGGAGTTTTGAAGAAACCGAGAATAGGTTTCTGATCTGTCTACATTGGTAAAATGCTCCCTTGATTACAGCTTCCATTTGGGTGAACAGGATGAATTGAGAGTTGTCTGTATAGGAGTAGAACGAGAGGCCGTGGTCTGTAAGGAGGGTCATCAGGTGACAGGTCTAGATATTAAATTAGATTGGAATGGTTGTAATTTCCCACAGCGATAGGTATAACAAGAAAAGGTTAAATTGCTGTTTTGGAATTGTAATTTGGCTATTTATAATGAGCAAACCGGGGATCGAACCTGTGTTGCTCCGCATACTTGCTTCCAAGGCGAGCACTTTGCGCCTGCTATCCTCCTTGATCCTACAGATAAGGCTCGGCAAAGTTAAAAACCTCACAAAAGCAAAATTGGTCGATTTACTTTTTGGGTGAATTGTGAATTACCCATGTTCCACAAAAGGTTTCTGCTCTCTGAAAAAAATATTTGCTTTATAAAATGGACCAAGATTAAAAGAAATGGTACCTTTTCAAAAAAATATTTGAAAAAAAGCTAGTTGCTGATTTTAAAAACGCAAGAAAATAATCTTTTGTTTGCTTTGTGTTTTTCAAAATGATCCGCTGTTTGCAAGGGAAACAGCAATATTTTATAAATACCTCACAAATACAGTGAGAGGTAGTCTCATAAATAGTGTTTGGGATTTTCTGGGAGAATATGTTATGTTGTGTTACTGGGCTATAGGCTTTGCACTGCTGCTATTTGCAAGGTCTCCAGGAGCTCTGCTGGGTCAGAAAGAGAATGGGATGGGTTAGGTTAGTGGGAAGAGAGTTCCAAGAGCCCCTTTAGATTAAAAACTGATATTATATAGTGCTGATGGCACTTACATAATATGAATATGCCCACTCTACGGATTGGACATCTCTCTTTCTCCCCCCCCCCGCCCCCACTAAACTGCCCACTGCCAGCTGATAGGGCAAGGAGTTTAGATGTCTGTTTTATGGATAATAGGGAAGGAGGAACATGCATCATTTCAAAATGATATGTTTTTACATTTTGTTTTTTTCCTAAAAATCTCACTGGGTGGTAACTCCCTTTTCCTTTCCGATAACTGCCTTAACATATATTTTTTTGAATTCTACATTTTATAGCAAATCAGGGAACACTACCTTTAATTCGGAATGACCTCCCTGGAAGGAGCAGTCATTTTTTGTTGTTTGTTCCTGAGCTGAAATAGTTACAAAAATGACACTTCACAATCAAAGCATTTATTTTGCATTCTATTAGTTCACCAACATCTGAGTTCCACTGAATTATGAGGCCAGGATCATGGTTTTCTTCCTAACTCAAATTCTATACATCACATAAAAATTAAAAGATACATAGAACTGATGGGCTTTTTGTGATCTTTAATATGAGTCCTGGATGAGCTCATTGTGACACACGGTTCTCTTGTTATTAAGGAAAAAGGAGTCCAATGTTAATCAAATGGCAAGATATAATATGGACAGTGTAGTTTCATATTCCAAGCAAATCCCTCAGTTCTGTTTTCCTCAGAAACATGTGACCTGAACATCTGCTTATCAGTAGTGCCTGTTTCTAAGCTAGAGGGAAAATGGGCCAACTAGATCAGAGATGACACCTAACTCTTGTTTAAATCAAAGTAGCGTTAGATTTATTGTACATATACAATTACATAGAAAACATATCTTATGCATCAACAAAATAGGCTTTATCCGCCACAAGACACACATCCCTCCATATCTTTTGCATTCACAAAGTTTCCACATGCATTCATCATACCTTCACAAACCTCGGTGGTATACTATTCATACCACAATTTCAACATAAATTTCAATTTGCCACTTTTATCATTTTACAATGCCATCCACTGTCTGCATTCAGGGGTTTAAAAAACTGTTGTCAACATGTTTTGGTTGAGTTCTCTTAGCAAGGGTGACGGTCCCCTTGTCCATTCATTTGTGATCAACCTTCTTCAAGATGGAGAGCAGCCGCTGGTTCTGCGTTGCCTCTTCAAAACATATACAATAGGGATTGTGTGGCTACAAAGCCTTGGTTCTAAAAAATTATGAAAGACTAAATTAGTCTAGTAGTGTCATCTCTGTGGTTTAAAAAGCCTTTTACTAGGTAAACCATAGCTCTAAAGCTTAGCTATATGCACCGGGCTCACCTCCTCTGTTTTTACAGGGACTGCGGACCAGTGTACTGGAGTAAATCCTACCGTGAGTGCTCCCACTTGTGGTGCTTCACGTAAAATCAAGTGTCCTGTAACATATGGGACAGTGTATAGAAACCTGTCTGGGTATATCCTTGTGACTGTAACAGCCTGTGCGAGTGGATACTCACTATTTTAAGGAGTTCTAAACGGACCAAATTGGTTCAGCTGAAATACCTATGAGAATCAGGTGTGGTACAGAAGTGCCTGCAGAGAGAGGAGACAAATAACCGGGGCAAAGCATCACCTATTATGTAAACTCGCATTGAGACTGGTTACATATCTCTAAGGGAGAGAAAAGGCTTACTTGAGATGAGCGCCTGCTGTCAGACGGAGGATGGCTGCAGGTGTAGATCTGTGTGCTGCTGCTGGTCCCTGGCTAAAATTCTGTTAGTTGTGAGAGCCTCACTCTGTATCGGAGACAGGAAAGAGCCTGTCAATGGACTGCTGCGCTATGCGTGGTGCGCTGTGATGACTATATGGGGTAATTCTTACCTGATAAATCGAAGATCCTGTCCTGCCGATTGGTCCTTGGCATGGCATCTGCATCTTCAGTTTCAACCGCGGTAGTTGCCGTTGCTGTAGCAACGGCCGTGCACGCATCGGGTAGGCTACTGTGCGGTGTCACGTGCCCATGAGGAATTATGGGCAATGTAGTCCGCATGGCTGGCGGCTCGGTAATGTGAGGAGGGGGAAAAAAACTAAGAGTTGCTCACCCTACATTACATTATATTCTTGTCACGATCCAAAATACAATCCTGAATGGGCTCACCAAAGATGTTGCGGCTGGCTCATATATGGATTCTTCAACTTTTACAGCGTCCTTGGAATGTAGCCCATGGGATTATGGGCACCATAGTCCAACTCGTAGCAGAATGCTAAACACAGCTGGCCCCAAATTGGCATTATAAAACTGTCAGGGGTGCTGGTTTATTTGTTGTTAAGTGCATTCCATTCTACTGAAATGTTTAATACATGTTGCACCGTGTCCAAGCAGTAAATCCATTTTTGCTCTAGACGGTGTAGGGCACTGGCCATGTCTCCGCCTCTCATTTTGGTGCTGATGGTTTGTAATATAAACCATTTCATTTCTGTGTCTTTGTGGTTATTTTTGTTAAAGTGGTCCACTAACGGTTTATCAGGTGTATGATTCCTGATGCAGGAGCGATGTTTGCCAATTCTCACCCTGACTTCTCTGGTAGTTTTGCCTATGTATAGTAGGGGGCCTGGGCATGATATCACGTAGACGGCATTTTTTGTGCGACAGTTGGTATGGCTTCTCATCGTCCAAGTTTTTGTGTGATATTGGAAAGTGTGTTTGGTCTCAGTCAGAGGGCACACACTGCACGTGCCACATTTGTAATGTCCAATAATGGGTGGGAGTCCCCATTGGTTCATGATTGTGGGTTCTTTGTTTTTTTCGCGATATGTGTGGCCCAATTCTGGACATAAATTGCAATTGCGTTTGAAGGCAAACATGTATTTATTTTATAAGGTCCCTGGATATTTGACTAGGTCCCAATTTTGGTTAATGATCTTTTTGATCTTGTTACTGATGGGGTTGGATATGGTAACGCAGACCAGTCTTTCATTAGTTATTTTTTCCTTGCTTTGTAGGGTGAGTTCCCCGTTAGTATTAATAGCCCTCTTCAGATTGTTTTTGATCAGATGGTTGGGATATCCCCGTGTGTCAAGTCGTGCTTTGAGTGGTATGGCATGTGTGTTAAAGTCCTCTCTATCCCTACAGTTACGTTGGATCCTCAAAAATTGTCCGTATGGTAGGTTGTATTTCTAACACAGTCTTTGAAGATCCATTAGCGGCTCTGAGAGGCACTTTATTGGGGTCGAGCCAGTCCTAGAGGTCAATTCTGTTGGATGGCTTATCTGACCCTCCCACAAATTTGATCTAACTCTTTGTATTTCTTTGCATTTTCGCCGGAAAACCAGACCTGCTTCTCCTGCTCGGCCCAGTCCAAAGGTCTTAAGGTCAAAGTTGCAGGGGCGCCATCCTTTCAGTTCAGTGGGGAAAACAAGCTGCATCCACAATTCTGAAAGGACAGCATTTTAAATTGAAAAGGTGTGTTTAACATGACCTTTTGTATTACATCTGGGCCTGTTGTCCATACATTAATTCTTTCTTTTATACAATAATTAACAAAATATGAGTTTCACTTTATGTATTATTCACACACAAGCTACAGTTAACATAGGAAACTAATGTTCACTTCTACAACAAGTAGGCCTCTCCTTTAAATAATGTCATTTTTAATGTTGAAAAGTAAGTGTTTTATTTGTGCCAAATGTAAAGTGCTTCGCTTCACTTTTGATTTCTGGATCACAGTCGTGTGCTGCATTGAAGTCAATGTAACACGATGAGATCTATTTCTTTAAGTGAAATTGTAGCTTTTCATATTTTATGAAAACAGCATTTTCAGCCACAGCTGTCTTTTGCAATGCATTGGGCACATCCAGCAGTTAAATGTTTTAATGCACGCTTTCCTTCACCTTCCTACTTTGCTAATGTTAAGTGGGGCCCACTTTTCGCATTCACTAGGCCTCATGTTGGAAAGTGTTTAGGACTGGCCAGAATATCCCAATATGTCTCAACATCAGCCAGCTTGATGCTCACAAAGGGGTCTTGCATGGCCTCTCAGTCTATGTCACTCTGGGGCTGAATTTAAACCCCACCCAGCATAAGCTGACATGTTAAAATGGGGAACCTATGTACCCTCTCCCCATATAACTGCCTTGAACAACTTTTCAAACAAAATAGTGTTGCCATGAAAACATGAGTGCACCCATCAAAACATGGGACATTCTATTATATCACATTAACAACAAGACATTTTCACTATTTTCTCACTTTGTTTAAGTTACACAGTTTATTTTATTTTTGACATCTAATATAGTGCTAACCTTGCCCAAAGGCATTGGTGCACTGTGTAAACATATGAAAGTCAAAGTTCAGGTTGCACTTATGACTGGAGACGGGTCACACTAACTCAAGGAACTAGGAGCTAGGTCCCCGTAATGGAAGATTAAAATCGTTATGTTCTCATCAAAAGAAATATCAAGGAGGGAAGCAGCCACAGGGAGGCAGGTAGAGAATTGCGACAGCATGCGATGGCCACAAAAACTCTTGATTTGCCGGACAGGCTTTCTTCATACAAGTCATGTGTAAATACCATCTCTGTAGCCCGTTCCCGCCAGTTAACTCCACTTTCTCTATCAAATAGCCTGGATGTCGGACGGACAGCACCTCACAGGCGATGCGGCCCACCCTAAATGCACACCTTGGACCTGATTTACAAAGCATTTTCCAAAAGGATTGTGCCCTTGTAAAATGATTTTGTACATTGAGCTCCTAAAACAACCAAAGTGGGCCAAAGAAATCTGTGAGAAGGAGTCAGATGTCCTCACCCGGAGCTTTCTCTTTTCCCGGGATAAGTAAACAGATGTGCTCTGTTGCATGTTCCTTTCGCTTTTGCAAATATCAAATAAATGCTTTGTTTGATTAATGGCCCCTGAAGTGGGTAGTTTCACTTCATAAAGGAGTATTAAAGAAAAATTAATGATAGTGCCTTGTTAGTGCTGTATTTTTACTTCCTACTGTCTTCCTTTTAATTATATGTTATTTCTTTTATATTTTTTTCCTGCAGTATATTTTTCATGCATTATTCTAATTGTGTATTGTTATGAGGGGGTCTGTCATGATATCATTCACAGGAGCGGCCGAGGATGCGTGTTCAGGTGGCCGTCACTGTGATGATATAAATAGGGGCATGGCAGCCTCTAAGGATTGTTACAAGCATTTCCTTTCGGTTGGTGTTGATGGGTGCTTGGTAAAAGGAAGGTGGTCAGGATTTTGGGTAACCAGGGGCCATTGTGGGAGTTGAACCGCTTCTTGTTAAATGAATGTGTTGTGATTGGTGAAGTCAGCCGGCAACAGTCCAGAAGACTTACATCATTAGCATGGAAACCACTCTACGAGGCTCATTAGGAGTTGGCGGGTCCTTTTCTCAAAATGACTGCATGTGGAAGTCTTATTATGCCTGTACTGATGGCATAGCGGTAACACCGTCCTGCCACTGGCTCATAATGCCTCCACCATTCCCCAGTGACGCAATGCATTACAAATGTGGCTCTTTCAACAATGCCTGCTGGGCGAAGCCTCCTTTCAGCAACATTACTGCGCTACTGTACAAAATGCCGAGCCCAACACTGGCACCCTCCTGTTGTAAAGTGTTCCGCTTCTCTTGAGCCAGGTGTGAGCCATAAGCAGTGAAAATAAAAATAGCCAGATTGGCTTTGCTGAAATATTGCAAGCAGAGTATGCACAGCAAGAGGAACTTTATTTCAATCCCTTGCCACCACTGTTGTTTGGATGAAAATGAACTGAACATTGCATAATATTGCAGACAAGGGGAGATCCTGACCCTTCTGTGCATTGCATTGCAAAGGTGGTGAGAAGTTGGGCAACTGAAAGTCTCTCTTTTTCACATCTTTTGGGGGTACCCGTACAGATTTCGTTTTGGCAGAAGGTGAAGGGTTAAACTTGTGTATCCCAAAACATAATTTTGTTCATCTGGGCGATGCTGTGTCTCCCCGTTTTGAATGGCTGTAAAACTTGGAGTCATTTCTATGAGGTACTTGAACTTATAACCAGGTGATGAACCGTATGCGGTAAATATAGCTTGATCCATATTCAAAAAGAGAAAAGAAATGTGCAGAATTATAAATACTGCCTACCTTTGACTCTACCGCCAAATTCATATTGAAGGCCTAAGTGTTGAACAATTAATTCCATATAAGTATTTGCCCTTTTACTTTGAAATCTACTTTGCTGAGCCACAGGGCCTCATCGCGAGTTTGGCGGTAGCCCTTAAATCCGGCGGTAGCGTTGTTACCTGCTGTAAGCTGGGGGGAAATCTGCTGAGATTTTACCACTTTTCGGTGCGTTTGACGCTGGCGGGAAATCCACCAGCGGTAAAAGTGTGAAATTTCCCCATTGAGCCCAATGGGGAATGGGGATTTCCCGAATGGGCTCAATGGGGAATGGGCAATACCCGTTCCACCAAACCCGTGATCCGGCGCTAATAGTGCTGGTGGGTTTGGCGGTAGGGCTAATAACGCCAGCGCTTTTAGCGCCGGCGTTACCGCCCAACTCGTGATGAGGCCCACAATGTTTACCCAACAAGAGGATATGTTTTCTAATTGGATGAGGCCATCTAATTAAACGTGCACATGCATAAGGAGGAACAAATTGCTGCGAACACCATTGGTCAAGGGACTTCAGAAATTAAAACAGCTTTCCTAAAGCTTTTCTGCACCATAGACAGCTATGCACACAGATTTAGGACCTGATTCACAGAGCGCTTTCCTATGGGATTGCGCCATTATAAAACGCTTCTGTGAATCAGGCCCTTAACTATGAGTCTGTTTGCACCTTTCTTTCCCAACCCTGTCAGGCATGTTAATGTGATTTATAATGCACACTGTTGCCATCTGCATGGTCTCCAAGCACTCTGGCAGAGCAGAAGGGTAAAGAGGAGCCTGTGATTTTCTTGTCGGGAGGAGAGAGAGAGAGAGTGCGCAGAAGTGCTTTTGCTGTTGTGTTGGTAGCTTCAGTTCAGAAAAAACAGTCAGTGTGTGGATTTGCTTCCAGGTGGAATGGGATGATGGATGTACAGGCACTTGAGTCCGTGGCATAGGGGTGTATTGAACATGTTGCGATTGTGTGAACTATTGGAGGATGTATAGATTTGTCTTATAATTGTTCTGGGTATCAGGTATATTATCCCCATATATATGGTCGCCGTAAATAATATCGCCGGGAAAAGGTTGCAGCGATATTATATGGGTGACCATATATATGGGGACAGGGGCAAAAATAAAAAAACAAGTTTGGGGGTTGCAGGGGTGTCCCCCGCATGTTCCATGCAATAATGTCGCCACAAAAAACTGCAATTTTTCGGTGAGATTTTTGCACGGCGAGATTTTTGTGGCGACATTATTACATGGAACCTTGTGGTGTGCTGATTGCATAGCTGGCTATCAGGTGGTCTGCTGTTTGAAGTGCCATGCAGAGTTGCAGCAGGATGAAAGAGGAGAAGAGAGCAATCCTCATTGGGTTAAATCATTGTAGGAGCTACTTGGATCAAAGAGGAGAAGAGGGTGATCCTCAAGGCATCCGGTTAAATCATTGTAGGAGCTACTTGGATCAAAGAGAAGTAGAGGGCAATCCTCAAGGGATCGGGTTAAATCATCGTAGAAGCTACTTGGATCAAAGAGGAGAAGAGGGGGATCCTCATGGCATCGGGTTAAATCATCATAGGAGCTACTTGGATCAAAGAGGAGAAGAGGGTGATCTTCATGGCATCGGGTTAAATCATCGTAGGAGCTACTTGGATCAAAGAGGAGAAGAGGGTGATCTTCATGGCATCGGGTTAAATCATCGTAGGAGCTACTTGGATCAAAGAGGAGAAGAGGGTGATCCTCATAGCATCGGGTTAAATCATCGTAGGAACTACTTGGATCAAAGAGGAGAAGAGGGTGATCCTCATGGCATTGCGTTAAATCATCGTAGGAGCTATTTGAATCAAAGAGGAGAAGAGGGTGATCTTCATGGCATCGGGTTAAATCATCGTAGGAGCTACTTGGATCAAAGAGAAGAAGAGGGCAATCCTCAAGGGATCGGGTTAAATCATCGTAGAAGCTACTTGGATCAAAGAGGGGAAGAGGGGGATCCTCATGGCATCGGGTTAAATCATCGTAGGAGCTACTTGGATCAAAGAGGAGAAGAGGGTGATCTTCATGGCATCGGGTTAAATCATCGTAGGAGCTACTTGGATCAAAGAGGAGAAGAGGGTGATCTTCATGGCATCGGGTTAAATCATCGTAGGAGCTACTTGGATCAAAGAGGAGAAGAGGGTGATCCTCATGGCATCGGGTTAAATCATTGTAGGAACTACTTGGATCAAAGAGGAGAAGAGGGTGATCCTCATGGCATTGCGTTAAATCATCGTAGGAGCTATTTGAATCAAAGAGGAGAAGAGGGTGATCTTCATGGCATCGGGTTAAATCATCGTAGGAGCTACTTGGATCAAAGAGGAGGAGAGGGTGGTCCTCATGGCATCGGGTTAAATCATCGTAGGAGCTACTTGGATCAAGGAGGAGAAGAGGGCAACCCTCATAGCATTGGGTTAAATCATCTTAGGGGATACTTGGATCAAAGAGGAGAAGAGGGTGATCTTCATGGTATCGGGTTGAATCATCATAGGAGCTACTTGGATCAAAGAGGACAAGAGGGTGATCCTCATGGCATCTGGTTAAATCATTGTAGGAGTTACTTGGATCAACGAGGAGAAGAGGGCAACTCTCATAGCATTGGGTTAAATCATTATAGGAGCTACTTTGATCAATTTCAAATATTGATCAGCGTTTTGCAAATTACTGTATTTTATGCTACATCGAAGAAAGCACTGATATATATGCCTGCCGATTCCAACTGAGAAATGACTGGCAATTAGCAAATATGGTAAAATGCAGCATTATTTTAAAAGCGGTCAGCAGATAATTAAAGATAAGATCAACATAGTAGATAAGAGCCTTCGCTTGTATTGGCACGTTTCCCCATTGCAAGGCGAGAATAACATCAGTCTTTTCCATATCCGGGTGTGAATTCCCAACATGCATCCTGCCACAATTGTTTATAATGCCTGAAAAATATAAATGCACTTACGCAACACAGAGGAATCTCAGTAGACAGTAGTCGCTCACAACATTAATCACTATTGGGTTTCTTAAAAACCCATACAATAAATAACTAACGTGTGTTTGAGAGTGGCACCAGTACACAGCAAAACACCCACTAAAATGCATGTACTGAAAACACAGAAGAGTGTTTAAATAAGTATGATTAAAGAGTTGAAACAACTGCACAAATGCAATGGCGAGCCGAATGAAAATAAGTAAATGTTTTATTGAAATAGATTGGACACTGATATATGGAGCAAAAAAAAGGAAAGAATGCTGAAAATGTGTAAAAGAAGTCAAAAAAGAGTAACATTTCAACTCTTAAACATGATATTCCAGTCAATCAGCGAAATAAAGCACAAATTGTGGGGCTCAATACAGGTCACCCTTAAAGAAATGTTTTTAAATCCAACTAAAACAGCCCTGCGTCATACGGAGAAAATATTTTCCTTCCTTCTAATGTTTCCCTGGGAACCGAGTGGACAAAAAGTGTTAAGCTGAGTTCGACGAAGGCAGACATTGGAGCAGAGGATGCTTCCTGGTGTACTATAGCAGAACACACACACGGCCCCTGGCACACCCCTGCCCCGACGAGTACCCTCAGCCCAGGCCAGTCTAGAGCCACAAGGACAGTAACATTCCCCACGTCCCAGAATTAATTCAACAAATGTTGTTCTGCTGGTCACAAGTCGAGCTGGCGTTCGGAAATATATCGCCTCTGCACGGACTCTTCCCCCGGCGATTCCATTTCAGAATAAATTCTCCCGGGAGACTTTGTTACAGGGGAGAGTTTATTTCGTGATACCGGCCCAGAAGAACTTTGGGAAGCCTTATACTGTAACCTCGCTTCGGAGGGCCCTGGATGATATTGCTATTATCCAACCAAAGAAACCCAAACCAACGGACAACGTAACCGACATGTGGTGCACGCTCAGCTCACCAAATCTAAAACTGGGACGGGGAGAGGAATATCCAAGCCAAGAGCAACAGAAACTGATGAGAAGTAGCCTGGGTGTGCTACCATAAGGATGTTGGGCAGGCAAAAAGACCTACCATGGATTCACTGCATCAGGAACCAGCACCCAAAACTGCTGCGAACGACTCGACTTCTTTGAGGAAAACAATCTAAAGGTTTTGCATCCATATATGACCCTCAAAAAAGCACATCCAAATCTGTGGCCCGCCGGTGCTCCGGATAAACTTCTCAGGGCCTCAGTACACGGTAGGCAGTGGACCAAGGTGCTATTAGCACCTTGGACCATGCCGGTAAAATACCGGCACCGCCTTGGAGGAAAGGGGAATTACCGCCCTATTCCAAGGTTGGCGGGGCGGTAATTCCCCCATCCCCCATTGCCCTTCCCCATTCCCATTTTTGCCTCAGAGGGCATAATGGGAATGGGGAAGGTGCTAATTACGGTACTGCAAATTGCGGTACCGTAATTAGCACCCTGGTCCCTTTGTGGGTCCTCGTAGGGACCTCATAGTAAGGCGGTAAGGGTTAACGGTCACCGGTACCATTACCGGTGACCGTTAACCCTTATCGCCTTCCGTGTAATGAGGCCCTCACTCTTGAAATCAGCAGGGCCCTAAACCTTACTGCCAGGATATTATGCAGGTCTATGCAAAAAGGACACGCATCCTCGTCCTTGGCACTTAAGGGGTTAAGGATGCCGGAGAAATCAAGGCATTGGGTCTCCTTTTTGAGCAATCCCATATGTTCTTACTCAAGATGCGCATCAAATTACTGGCACCAGAAATCACCAAAATGATACACATTTCCTCTCCTCCCTCCCCTCCAGGCTCGAGTAGTACACAAAGAAGTAACATGGAGAAGTGCAAAGGCCTTACTAACACACGTGGTGGTTGACCATAGAAAGCCGGTGTAACGAATGAACGTTCTTCTGGTTAACCGAGGAGCAGCAGCAGCGCCACCCAGAGACTAACGCCTCCCATGGCGAGATTCACTCTGGCCAGAGAACCAAGTAGCCCTTTGCCCTTGTTCACGAGAGCCAACCTTTGATTTCACCACGAAAGCAGGTATTGCCCCACCCTGAATCTTAGCAAGGAACCACGTGAATCGAGGGAGCCCGACACCTACCCAACATCGAAACAGTGCATGTTACACCACATTTTTTCAGTAGGAATTGGGCAGCATTCCCAAGAATCTATGGGCAGGACTGAACATATCACATCTCAGCATCAAGTACTCAACCTGCTCAGCAGCTTTCTGGTTTGCATCTGTCACTCAAAATGCAAAGCACTCATGCTGTGGATCCGTGATGCTGCTCAAAATCACCGCATTGCATGCAGTTCATGCATATGACTTCAAGGCCAGTAGTGTTGCATCTTCAGCAACATTGAAACTGCACACATGTCGCTGAGGATGCACGTCCAGAAATTGAAAATTGCTATCAAATACCTCTACGGGGGCAAAGTGAGTTGTCCCACCATTGCTAGAGAGCTAAGGGGGCAATTGGCTATTTGCCCTCATGTTCTCGGCATCTATGCTCCTGATTCCAGTGAATAGCAGATGATGGTGCACGACCTCTTCCCAGAAGGACCCACTCTTGTCGTTAGCCCACGGACTATGTTTTCCCTTTCCCGGCTGCCATTTTATTTGACTTTATTTATTATTATTTGTTTCTGTTCCGAAACACAGATCAGAAAAAAAATGCTATTAGTACCCCAGTCTAGCGGGCCAGGATACCAATGGTATTACGTGGGCGGTATGACCTCCCGTCTCGGGGCTTATTGCTACATTAGGCAAAAGATAAAAAAGAGCGGATTCTCTACAGCCGCCCGGCTGGAAAGAAAGGAAAGAAAGGAGTAGCGATATTGGTGAAGAACCAAAAACCCATGGTGCCGACAAAGTTTCCCAGCACATTGCAGATTAGTGGGTTAATGTGTTCATCAAATCGGCTCCCAAGATATAGAACCTCTCTCAGTCTATGCCCTGTATCAGCCAAAGAGGTCCTGCTACAAAGAGATTGGCAAAGTTGTGGAGGGGGTGCAGGGAGGCGATCGAACAAGGTGTTAAAATGTGTCCTTGGAAAAGCCAAACCTAGCACCATAACAGATAATCTGGGCAGATTAGCTCCTAAAGTAGCGATGAACCATGCGGTAGCCACCTAGAAATTAATCAGTCCACTAAATTAGATTAGACCATTCTTTCTGCCAAGCGTAACAAATTCTTGAGAATAGATGTCATCCTGTTGGACAAGCAATATTCCAATAATTGTGTGGAGATACACATCCTGGCTAGTGGAATATCCCAACATACTGCAGTATGCCTGACCTACAACAATTATCTGACCGCCATGCCACCCACCAGGTGTAAATACAATGGCACGACATGTAATGCCATGTAATGCCACACAGTGTAATGAACCTCAGGAGCTGACCCAGTTGCAAGGTACCTTGAAAGAACGCTTCATTATCAACAATAATTGTGGAGCCGCAACAAACATTATCTGGGAAGCCTTGAAGGCTGTGATCCAGGACATGGAGATAAAAAAGGGCTTGTGCGACAAAAGGAGGTCATGGACCACTCAGCGAAAGCTGGAGAAAGACATTAAAGACCTGGAACCTCAATACTCCCAGTTCCAGATACAAGCACTACTCTATAAATTGATTAACTCTAAATGTGAGCAAAACAAATGTACACTACCAAGGTAATGATTGACCACAGAAAAGTTGGAGGTGCCTTTTATGAACCCAGTAACAAGATTGGAAACGTCTAGATCATCTTATAATGCAGAAATAAATATCCATGCACATCCCTACTCTTCACAGTGTTTCATCACAATGCCTATGGCCATGAAAGAGATGAATGGTACACTTTCCAAGTTCTAAGAAACTCTATATACCTCTGAAGGTTTCCATTCAAATGGTCGAAAATAAAAGATCGAATGACCATTTGATCGACAGTCAAATGGTCGGAAAAAAAGGTCGATTTTTTGTATTTATTTATTTATATATATATATTTTAGTTTTGGTTGGTTAAAAAATATTTTTAATAAAGAAAACGGGGGGTTCGGGGGAACCCCCCCATAAAAATAAAAAATAAATTTTAAAAAATCGACCATTTTGCTCGACCATTTGGTTTTCGACCAAATGACTGGTAACCACCTCTGAATGCCGGCCAATCGATGAGCAGTCTGGAGACTTCTTTCAAGGACTTCAACAGCACAAACGTTCCACAGATGTTGCAATCAATCTAGTGTTCCTGATTTTGGAACTTGAAGTGCAATTTGTCACTAAGAGCCCGAAAAAGAATATCCTGAACGCCCATCCCACCAAACCGTTTAGTCATATATTGTCCCTGGGTTTCCTACCTGATGCTATCAAGCAGGCACATGCTACCCTAATTCTGGAAAGGGTTAAAGACTTGACCTGTTGCAGTAGCTAGAACCGGTTTCGCTCCTAAACACAGAGCTTAAAATCTTAATGAAAATCATTGCTTTTAGGTTACAGGAGAGCATATACAACACAATATATCCTGATCAGATCAGTTGTATAGCAGACAGGTCCCCCTGGAGAAGCAGTCCTTGGGTGGATCTCCAGTCCTAATTTCTATCAGCTCTGAAAAGGCATTTGATTGTTTAGAATTGCCCCTATACATCAAACAATGAAGAAAATGATTACTACCAATTATACATTCTATGTAAAAAGCAGCATGTATGGAGGCGTTAATTATAGTTCCTCATTTGACATCTGACCGTAGCTAGACATCTGTTCAAATTCTCTCTGAAAAGAATGTTTTTTAAGATCGAAATGTATCAAGATACACCTTTTGAATGTATGATAGTTCATCCAGCAAAGACAATGACTCTATTTGAGTTCTGTGCACTTTTCCTCGGAAGTGGCAAGTTAGATAGAACATGGTACTTTAGGGTATTGTGCAATAAATGTCAGTAACATGTTTTTGAATGTAACTGTGGACCTTTGTATGTTTAAACATTTGTTTCACAGATGAAAACATGGTATAATTTCCCCAGGGCAAAGGTCTCTACTGATTCAATGCTGTCCCAACCAGTCACATTGATGAGGGGAAACAGGCATTGGGTGCTCCTTGTCACCCATGTCTTTTTCTAGTAGTCCTAGTTCCCTTTGCCTGCAAAGTGTAGGCCTTTACAGAGATTGGCAGGATCCCACCGGGAATAGATAGGAGCATATGTCTGTTTTATGTAGGCAATATTTTATTTACTTTGTAATAAGTAGTGTCAGATATCCCCAACATTTTAACTTTAGCAGCATAAAATAGAGCCCTGTTAGGGTAATTCCTCATCGGGAATAAAATCAAGCTCTTTCACTGTCTAGGACTAAGCCTGAAATAATGCTGAAGGATGCTTTCAGGTCGTCTTTTACAGATTCCCTTAAACATTTTGGCAGTGACCTTTATAGGAGCCTTAGGATGCTCACAACCAACAATTTGGAGAAGCTACAGAAACAGATGCAAATTCATTTAAAGAAGCCCACTTTATGCAAGGGTCTCTTGTTAAAGCTTGTTATGCCTCCTTTGGCTAATTACTTTTTCAGATGTATTCCCTCAGCTATATTCCATGAGTTATAAATAAGCAATACTAGATTTAACCATAAGGATATACGAGTTTCACTTGTGCACTCAATTTTGTTTTTTAATTAGGTAAAGATATATGGGTGATAATCTGCATGCAACACTTAAATTATATGCTCAAATTCCTTTTCTACAATATTAAGATTACTGTATGTGGGAACTTCATGTGCTTAATTTACAAAGTTTATGATGTGACAAAAATATTTCTTCTTAGATTATTTTATACTTATTCATTAATGTAGCTTTAACACGTATTATACCATTATTCAATAAAAACACCACAGATTGATCATCAACTTCTTTTTCAACTGGACTGCATGAGTCCTCGGACAGAAAGTTAAATGACTACTTTCCCTGAAGTTCTTGATGACGGGGTTTTTGTAACTCGTGCTCCTCCAAAAATGGCAAACACCAAACCAATTGGTTGATACTCAATTTAGTTCACTTTTTTAAGGTTTGCTTGTTTGATTTGAATTCCCATATGTGGCTATTTGGTTGATATGGTTGAATATTTGAAATAATCTGTTTCTCCAATCATTCTTCATAGCATCAGAATAGAAATCCACAATATTGGTAGCACTAAAATGAAAATGTTCAAAATGCCAATTGTCATTTGTAATCTTCTCATTATTAATCCTATTTTGATTTGCTCATTTATAATCCTCAAAATATTGGCAGCACCAAGAATAACATTTTCAAATTCCAATCCTCATTTATGATCATCTCATATAGAATGCTCAACACTTTTTTGCTACTTCTGTAGCTCTCCAGGAGACCATGTTTATATTTCTTTATCTTGTTTATTTTTCCGAATTATATTGTGTTTAGCCAATATAGGCATAAGATATTTAGCTATAGTCAACACGTTGTACTTTTGGTATTTTCTTTCCCTTTTCCATTGAATTAAAGTGAGTTGCGTGTTTCTCACTGTTCCACTGTTTCTTTCAACATACAACTTATTTACCACTCTTAAAGGTTTCCCCTAATCTACTCTTAGTAAATACAAAGGAGATATGGAAAAAGATGCATACATGGATGGGCTTGGAGCCCACTCATTCCCAGTGCATCTTAAACTGGTATAACAGCGACATCCTTATTGATGGCAAGCATATCGTTTTGAAGATGCGGGATGATAAGTGTTTTTGTATGCTGGTTCACTGTATTAAGTATGGATAGTTTTGTGTATTACTGACCTGAAACATAACCTCCTGTTTGTACAATATAGACCTTTGGAGGTTTATGCACTTTGAAGTATTGTAAGTACCAAGATTATAAAGTTGGGCAACCTCGATGTGACATACACAGTCATAGCAAGATATTTAAGAAATATGGGTCTCTTAAAGCATAGCGTCTCCTGGGAATATTCTATACTCCCACAGATTGCAGAGGATGACCATATGGAAAATCGTATCGGAACAATAAATGGGTGAGGAGTTTGGGATAGAGATGGACCAATGAGACTGGAAAGAATTATTTGGGGTTAACAAATATGCTCATGAAAATACAACATAAAACTGATTTGATATCAAATTCAATACAGGTCATACTAGTACCCAACCAGACTGTAGACTCTAAACATTTGCCACAGTCTGACTGTGGGAGATCATGTGGCCACAGTGGATATGATTTCCATATACTGCATGATTGCTAAAATGTATGCTATTTTGGGCCAAGGCTTCAAAATCAATTTGAAGAGCATTACCCACAAATGTCACCCTCTTCCTGGAATGCAGACTTTGAAATAAAGGGGTCAAACAGGGCACTTTGGGATGAAGACAGGGGAGCACAGGTCCTGATTTCAGCAACAATTCCTAAGTTACTGTAGATGTCTTTGAAAAGGTAGAGCGTGGGGTCTTACAGGTCACTAGAGCTTTTTAAGGCTGGCACAAGGACAAAACCACTTCAAATTCCTTGTAATGCTTGTGTCTGGGGCTCAAGAGCACCAGGCTTCTGGGTGCTTTGCTGCATCCGAGCCAGCTTTGAGATGTCAGAGTCACGCTCCCCAGTGGGAGCTCTGCAATGAGACGATTCGAGGAAAGAGCTGCCATTGGGTTGAGTAGGTGTTCAAGATGGGTTGAGTCAATGGCTTCCAGTGGGTTGAGTCAGTAGTTGAGTCCGGTTGAGAGGCTATTTCTGCTGGGGTAAGTTGGAATGCAGACGCTGAACCGACTACTCTTTCTCACGGCTACAATGAGCCTGATGACTGATCGGCTACATTTCCTTAAATTGCGTACCATTTCATGAACAACCTCTGCATACCATAGAAGTATTTCTTGAACCTTAAAGGCTGATCGCTCTACAACTGGGTTATCACAAGAGATGCTGATCATGAAGTTCTGGATGATTCTCCCGAAAAGCTTCAATTACTGAACATTGGCCCCACAGAAATGTGATTGGTCAGTGAAACTATATCAGTGTTCAGCAATTAAAGATATACTTTACATATGAAGTAACTTGCTTCTTGGAAGTTCCCTTCAATTTATCTTAATGATTACTCAAGGAACTGATAGGAATGTCATTGATTGGAATAATACATGGCCACGTGACTTTCTTTTTGAACTGATAATTCATTTATATTTTATGACTGAATATAGAAAGATGAGGTGATCTCAAATTTAAAGTGTTTATTTGTATAGATGAGTTTTTGGGAAATAGTTTATTTTATCCTGTTCTTCTTTCTCTGTTTGTGGTCTATAATTAATTTTAACTTTGAATATATATATTCAGTTATGTTTTTTTAATCATCTTCTTGTGAAAATATATGTTTTCTTTTCCATGACCCTTGCTATGTAGTATTCATTTATTTCTTTGGAGTGGTATGTCATGTCTTGTGTGCAGCATTAATAACCTTGAGTATTATGTTCTCTGAATTTGGCAGGCTTTTAACTGTAGCTTAACTTGAGTAATAAGCTATCACTTTGCATTCTATGCTTAGATGAATAGGTATCACTTGTGGTGGGCCAGAAGTAGGACTCAGACTTTAGGGCATCATGTTAATGGATTTTTATAATTTTATTTTACAAGTAGTCTGACCTCTTGACCAGCTTCAAAGAAAATATCAAACTGAAATAATGAAAAGTAACTCTAAGAGACATATTCCTTATTACAAAACTCAAAAGTTCAAAGGGAATGATATTCTTGTCAGAATGAATACAAAACATAAAGTCCCAAGCTCAAATCCCACACTAAGCTACTGCATTTATAGAAAATCTAACATGCATAAAACTAAAGGATTTGACTATTAAAAATATGCTTGACTGCAGCTTCTCTTTCAGGTTTTCTCCCCTCAATATAATGTTCCTCATCTGCCACTGTAATGGCTAAATCTTCCAAATACAATCTTAGTTGAGGTATTTCAGTCTCTCTCTCTCCTGACACGTTGGGGTGCCTTGTTCACTAGACTCCCAGGTTTACTTTTCCCCTCCAGGGGTTCACACACTCTTTCACTCAACTCGTGGTATTCCTCTCTTGTTTCTCTCATTCATCCCTGTTCTCGTGCGTCTTCACTCTCTCCCCCTCTTCTAGGGTCTCTTTATTATTGTTCCCCTCTCTCGGGGTACCCTCACTCTCTCGCCTTTCCTTGGGGTATCTTCATTCTCTTAGGTTAGCTTCACTAAGTAAGGGGATGAGTCTTTTACATGACTCCTTTGAACTGGATTCACCCCTTCTCACCTCTACACTTTGAACAAAGGGGATGAGTCTCTTAAGTGACTCCTTCTCACTGGGCTCATCCCGTCTCACCTCTTGCTCTCCAGGAGTAGTCAGGCTGCCCTGATTTCACTGGGGAACTTTGGGTTGCCTAGCCCCTTCCACAGTCTATGATGGGTTTCCTTTCTTCCAGTTCGTCTGGGCACCTGGATCAGAGGGGTGTGGCCTCTTCTCCCCCCTGGGTTCACCTGGGCTCTCTCAGGTTTCCCTCTACAGCCTAGCAGTGTAACTACCATACACAAGGCAGCCTTCCTTCCCCTGCTTCAGGCTTCTTCTCCACTCCAGCAAATCAAAGCACCTACCAGGCACAATGCCACCTTCCTTCCCCTGCTTTAGGCTTCTTCTCCACTGCTTTCTGCGAGGAGCCAGTAATGAGACAACATTGGTGCGCCTATGCTGCCGACTTCTTATTGATAGACAACACCCCAATTGGTCTGCAGCATCTAATAAATGCTTTTTAAAAACGTGTTGACTCTAATGGTCTCAGTATAAATGAGAAGAAGTCCATGATGCTAAGTCTAGGTAATTGGAAAAAACGACCTCTGTTTAGTTGGTATCTAAACAAACATATATTGGTGTGCAGGAATTCACTTAAGTATTTGGGTACCCCATCTTTACAAATTTCAAAAGATTTGCCTATCTGAATATTCTGCAAGAACGTACAGCCAC
The DNA here is from genome assembly GCF_040938575.1 of Ambystoma mexicanum. Classification (NCBI taxonomy): domain Eukaryota; kingdom Metazoa; phylum Chordata; class Amphibia; order Caudata; family Ambystomatidae; genus Ambystoma; species Ambystoma mexicanum. The sequence goes on along the minus strand of NC_090929.1, from coordinate 94,877,104 downwards.
AAATGAGAAGGATTAATACAAAGTTTTGTAGATATTCTATGCAGGCGTTGATTTGGTTTTACTACCTAAAGACAATCCCTAAATTAAGATATGGTCTTGAATTCTTTCCAGTAAGCACGCAACATGAGTTGTATAGGATGGAGTCAAAGATTTGGAGGAGTCTGTTATATTGTCTCCCTAAATGCATTCCGCTTTCAGCTCTCAGGTATGAGTTGGGGCTGCAATCTCTGCCAAGTGTAGGCGCCTGGAAGAAAACTGCACTATTCAGAAAGTTGATTCAGACGACTGGTAACAACTTATATACAATTTTGGGTTTAAAATAAAGGGCTGAGTATTCGAATTGGCAGGTATTGCTATCTATGCTTGAATGTTGTAGAAACTCATTAGACAAAATTGGTGTAGATATTGAACTCATGGTTTCAATCCCAAAGAAATGGAAACGCTTGTTGCAATATACCGACTGGGGGGAAACAAAGCTGAACGTGACTAATACATCTTTGTATGGGCATCAGATGTCAAATTGGAAGTCTCTGGTATCCCTGGATCCATACCTGAATAGCTTCCCTGACAGAGAGTGGAGGCATTCTGTTATGCGATTTTGCTTTAATGTGTTGCAAACAGGGGACATTTCTGAGAGTAGAGATCGCTCCATGGGAGGGCATGTGCCTTGTCGTTTCTGTAAGAGCAAAACAGTAAAGGAAACTATTAGGCACTTGCACCTGGATTGTGAATCTCTCTCTGAAAATTGACTTGAATACTTTGGTAAATTTGTGTCTAACACTGAGATAGTGTACCCAGAAGTAATTTGGTGGAATATGCTTCATGGAAAATTGGTATCTTTAAAATTGGCAGTTGCACGATTTCTATCGACAGTATATGGTTTGATGGACACGGAAGGATTTGAATGAAACGAAAAACAGTCTTTTTTTCTTTATGTGTAATGGTATGGAAGATTATGTATTTATTTTAAATCTTCACATGTCACAAAAGATGTAATTTGATTTGTAAAATGAAATTTTGTAAACATTTTGTAAAGGTTTTTTGTGAAAACCCCCAAAAAATAAAACAAATAAAAGAGGTTGTGCAAATGCTCTTCCCATGTCTTACTATGAATAATCATGTCTTCAATATAGACGCGACAAAAATAGGAATATGGCAGAGAGACTTTGTCCATAAATCTTTGAAATGTGGCTGGTGCCCTGTGAAGGCCAAAGGGTAACACTTTGAATTGGAACAGTCCAATAGGGTTGGAGAAAGCTGTTTTCTCCTTGTCCTCTGGATTGACGGGAACTTGCCAGTACCCATTTGTCAGATTGATCATGCAGAGGAAAAGAGTGGGTCCAAATCAATGAATAAGCTTGTTTATCCTTGGCATAGGATACTTATCGAATTGAGACTCCATGTTTACCTTCCTGAAATAGATACAGGATCACCATGACTGATCTGGCTTGGCAACAAGTACAATCTGAGAGGGCCAAGAACTAAAAGATGGATCAATACTGTCAGAGCTCAGCATCTTCTCCACTTCCTGTATGACTACCTCCTACCTTGCCTGAGGGATGCAATATAGTTTCATATGGACAACCTTTCCAGGGGGTGTGCGGGTGTAGTGAAAAACCCCTTTTAGTCTCCCTGGTTCATTCTTAAAGACATCAATAAACTGTTCTAATAATGCTTTCAGGTCTTGTTATTGGTTTGGTAGGTAGGAAGGAATCAAAGTATTTCCATCTGACTCTTCCGTCAGGAGACTGAGCATTACGATAGGGGATAGGTATTTGGCAACTAGTTTTTTGACATAGAGCACAGGTGAGTACAAAGTTCTGCACATCAGCATAGATTCCAGGAAAGTTACACTGACTAATTATTTGTGCCTGGGATTTAGCTGTTCCTAAGTGACCACCGGTCAAATAAGAATGGACAATTTCTAGTCCAGTTGGTCTCCCTGCTCACTGTGCTCAGAGAGGCACAGCTTCACCTGACTGATGAAGCCCAACAAGGCTGAAACACGTGTATGGGTTGCTGTTGGTACTCTTGTTCAGAGAGGAATTGCCATAGCATTTCGGTGCTGGACTGCCCATGTGGGCGGGACAAAGACTGATATGCAAATGGATATTTCCCATCTGTGAAAGGTACAGTGAGCAAAAAGCGTGTGCTGCAAACTCTCACCTCAGAACAGGTTATCATGCCATGTTCTCTCTGGAGAGGAGCGCCTGCTACCTTTTGTGATATCAACGTGGCAGGATCCACTATTTTAGATCTTACAATTTTAATCGTTGGATTAGAAATCATCACCTCATAATATGAAGCTCTTTGGGATGTCAACGTGCCTTTCGGTTTCTCAAAAATGGCAGACAGCATGCTCCACGAACAGAGTCATGGAGCAGCCCATAACAATACTTGTTGATTTCTCAATTGCGAATGCGGCAGCTGCCAATGACTGTTTGCAAGGAAAGTGTCCTCTCATAATTGGATCTAAAATCCCACTATAATACGTTGAAGGCTTGTCCCCCAATGTAGTCCTCTGCGTAAGCACTGCTGTCATGACTGTCCCATTTTTGTGCGAAAACAAGTACAATTCCTCAGCATAATTGGGAAGTCCTAAAAAGGGGCTGCACAAATTGCTTTTTTCAATTCCTCAAACCCTTCCTCTATTTCCTCAGTCCACTCTATTTTTACTTTATCCACTTGTGCCTTCTTAAAAGCTTGAAAAGAAGGTCTTGTGTATGTACTGTAATCAAATACACAGTTTCTAACATTGTTGCATAGCCCCAAAAACGGTTGCATCTGTTTCACTGTATTTGGCTTTAAGGTTTTCATAATCGCCCCAGCACTTTCAGGTGTCACCTACTTACCTTCATGCAAAATCAACTGCCCTATGTATAACGCATTTTCATGACAATATTGTAACTTCTCCTTGTCTACCTTATATACCTTGTCTGGTAAAATAGTCATCAACTAACTAGAATCTTGTCTGCACTCATCTTCTGTGGTGCTACAAATTAAAATGTAATCTACGCATTTTATCACTGCACTCTTAAGATCAATATTGCTTAAATCCATCTGTAAAAACTCTGATCGATGGGGACTCACAGTACCCGTGGGGCAAACAAGTATGTTTCAGTCGAGTTTGGTGAAACGTAAAGGAAGTCAAGTCTTCGGAGTCTTTGTGCAATGGGATTGAGAAAAACGCATTTTTCAAATCGATTTCAGTGAAGTAGCTTGCTTCCACTGGGATACTGGATAGTATTGTCGCCGGGTTAGGAACCAAAGGAAACTCTGCATCTACAATCTGGTTAATTGGTCTCATATCTTGTATAAATCTCCATGACCCTCCTCATAAAGGCCCGTGGTTCAAAGGACGCTTGGCACCTTCTCCAAGCCCTCCTGAAAAAATGCTAGACGTTGCCGCATTATCGCCATTCACTGTGAGACCTCCACTTTCTCTATTCTTATCCAGTTGTAGAGGAGGTCCCAGACATGGCCTGCACCCCAGCCCCCCATTTTGAGGTACCAGGAACATACTCGCCAAGATATGTGACATCTGAGGAACAAATGTACCAAAGGAGAGCGGCACTAGGACTCTCACCAGTTCTCATCAGAAGAGCAATACCTGTTGAAGTGCCTATAACCAGACAACCTTGGGCAGCACGGTACCCGCTGAGACAACTGTACCAGCAGCTGACACGAAATGAAGACTACCTACAGACTGTCCCCGAAGAGACCCAAAGAGCCTTAATGGAAGGCAAATGGTGATGACATAAGAGCCCGGACAGATGTACAGATGAACATAAACGACAATCGAAAGATGACACACAAGGACGAAATGTGAAGAGTAATGATTTAATGGACTTGTAAGACGAAACAATGTTGATATATAAAGAAACGTAACCATGAAGTGAGATGAAAATATGCAACTAACAAATGCCTATAAATAGGCTTGGAACGCAAGAAGCTAAGGAAACGATACTGCTTGCAATGCTTGGTAGAAGGATAGAGCGGCAAGCGCCAATTATATATCTACATCAATGAAGCACATTATACAAGTGCGACTCCATTTTGTAAAAACAGAATTAAGTCCAGGCTGCAAGGGGCCAACCAGGCCGAGATTCATATTCCAGCTAAAGCCAGAAGGAAGGAGCGGAATCGAAACTGAGCACAAAGCAGCTCATGCCTGGGAATTCGAGGTCAACTCCAAGAAGGGAGGAGAGCGGCAACTTCGAAGAAACAAATCTTCAGAGCATAGCAGCCAGCCAGTGAAGGTCAAGATAAGGAGGCCCCAGGCAGGTGGCAAGGCTAAAGGAAGAATCAAATACACAAATAGAGGGAAAATGAAGGCGATTCACGGTGAACAAACACATGACCAGTGAAGCACGAAGAGGTACCAATGTCTGATGTCACCAGAACCCGAGGATGCCATAACTTTTCCTGATAAGAAGCTACAGTTTTGAGGCCATCCTCAGCCAACTAATTGACACATAGCCCTAAAGTATGGATTGATGGAAGGGAGGCAGGGTGAATCTTGGGGCACATTCTGCATGCTGCTAATTAAAGTGGAGATGTATGTCTAGGGGTGTAACCTACCCAATCACAATGGACCAAGTAATCTAGGGTCCTATAGCTAGTACAACCAATAAGACGTCGTACTTGTAGTGACGTCTTTCACGAGTGATGTAGAGGGATGGGCGCGGACACCCACCCAATAAGAGTTATCCAATCCTCACGCTCTGTTACCATATACAGATATAGCACCTATACTTAAGTTATCTTTCCCGACCAATAGAATTGCATGACAAACTTTGAGTGTTAAACGTCAATGATGATGAGAATGTACTATAACTATTGCTGTCTGAATAAAGAATTTGGGAGTTGAAGCGAGACAGGTGATCGCATCACTGTTGATTTCCATTTGTTTCCCTGTTTTTTGTACTTGTCATTAAACGGACTTCCCTTTGCCAAACTACTGAGTTGTCCTTATTGATTTGTGTTGGAGTAAGAGAATCCTGCTCCCCATCCTCCTCAAGGTTCAGCTTTCTCGTCTTAAAGGTACTTGAGGGTGAGCTCTGATCCCATGGGCCCATCAGAGGTCGCTCCGCCCTCTTGTACACTTGGTAGCGTTGAGGATGGTTTTGACCATCAACTATTGAACATTGATTACTGATAAGACACCTATTGACCATCGACACGAAGTAACTCTAGGTCTTCGGCAATATCACAAGTCCTTCGCCATTCGGCTGAGTAGACTGAGAAGCTTCCCGTGGACAATGATAGTGTAAGTCCATCAAAAACTGCAGTTGGTCTGAAGGAACCTGCCTTACAAGGCATAACCCTTCTCATTTCTCCAGGCAGCCGATCGGACAAAAAGACAGAAGGAGGCGGTAAAGGAGGGGCAGTGATCCCGAGGATCCAGAGAGGAACCACGTGAGCGGTGAGTGAACCAAAAAATTAAATACTTTGGCAAATGTCTTATAGGCATCAGAACAAGTAAGGGAAAAGGTAACGGAGGGTGGCCGAGAAAACAAAATAGTTAGAAGTAGAGAAGACTGTGTATATATAAGGGGATAATGGGCCTCATTACACGTTGTGCGGTTAACCATGGCGCTATTAGCGCCATGGTTGCTGCCGGTCCCTTACCGGGTCCGCCTTGGTGGATGGCGGAATTAGCGCCATATTCCAAGGTGAGTGGGGGCGCTAATTCCGCCATCCACCATTGCCCCTTCACCATTGCCAGTCAGCCCCATAGGGCTCCATGTTAATGGTGAAGGGGCTAATTACGGTACCGCAAATTGCGGTACCGTAATTAGCACCAATGTCCCTTTGCGGGTCCCGTCCTTAACGCCTGGAAAAACCAGGCGTTAAGGGAGGACCCGCAAAGTGACCTCGTAGTAAGGCGGTAAGGGTTTACCGGTACCGGTACCCTTACCCGTACCGGTAAACCCTTACCGCACAACGTGTAATGAGGCCCAATGACTCGAGTATAATTGAGAAAACAGAGGTTGCCGGGATACACACCCGAGAGAAAACAGAGGTTGTCGGGATAGACACCCGAGAGAAAACAGAGGATACCAGGGAGGACACCTGAGATAAAAGTGAGAGGATTCGCCATATTCCTGCACCTAAATATAGCAGTCAGAAGAAATGTGAACTCATAGTCCCACATAATAGGGAACGTTAGGATACAACCACATTTAAAGACGTCGTTAAGGGAGTTTGTTTACACCCCATGGTGGGGGTAATGATTAGAAAGCAGAGATATTTGTGTCCAGCTGGTGTCTGTCTAGTCTGTCAAGTGTCTGTTGTACGTGTTCTGTTGTATGTCACATGTAAAGAATTTTGTATCATTGATTGTTTGAAACAAAGTCTGTGTTTTACGCGATTCTGTAGGACAGATATTGTTGAAACTCAATGGTAAAGGAAGTGATGAGCAAGGAAAACCACTCAGTCGCAAACAATGTGTAGCCTATGATCAGTACAGACAGAACCTGCAAAGGTTGGAAGAAGAGCAAAGAGTATGTGAAAAGAGAATAAAGAGACGGGAAGATGAGGAAGTTAGAAGGGCAAATGAACGTAGAAATGAAAGGGGAAGGGAAGAAGATAAGACTAGAGAAGAAGCGAGGAAGCGCAAGGAAGCCGATGAAGATAGTGAACATAAGCGTACACAGAGAGCACGGGATCTCAAATATTTGGAGCGGGAAGTTCATTGAAGAATTCTTTCCTGCATACGACTCAGTACCAGGCACGAGTGGGACAAATGTTGAAGATGACTTCGACACCAGAAGCATCGGGGAAACAATCAATAAAATATATGATGAAATGGGGCTGGAACCAAATTCCCACGGGGAAGGGAAGCTGAGCGCTTGGAAAGCACTCAGCTATATGACACAGAGGATGTCACCGAAGTAGTGGGAGCAGGAGATTGTCCCTGGACAGGCTACAAATTAGTAAGAACGACGAAGACACAAGGAGTTGCGTGAATTGGGAACATTCAGTGTCCGACTCCTGAGACGAGACGGAGGACGAGACAAATGAAGAAGGGAGACGGCGTGAAAAGCGGCTCCCAAGGGACAAAGGGGTACGATGGTCAGATGCTAGCGAGTCCGCACCTAGGACATCAGAGTCTGCCGCGCAGCCTGACCGGCATGGTTGAACACCCCACAGTCAGAGGGGGGTATCAGCATCCGCCTATGTAGCCAGATTGAGAACATTGCCAGGTAGACGGCGATGCAAGAATGTTACCCCGGCGATAGACAGGAAAGCCATGGGGAAAGAGAAGGAAGACTGGGCATTCAAATTCCCACTGCTAGAAAAGGGGGGAGTAAGACCACAATATATTCCATGGCCAACATGGATCGAGAGAACCTGAAAAACAAGCTTCCAATGCTGACATCGGGAGCTGGGAAGTGGATACACGAGTTATAAAAAATGACAGGGGGTGTCACGTTAGCTATAGGGGACATTAAGGGCCTCCTAATCGCCATACTTGGTGAGAGAGCAGACGATGTATGGAAATGGGCATGGTACCCTGGTGTAACCATAATTAACACTACCCATGACGGAGCACCATTTAATAACTGTAGAGTAGCAGTGTGGAAAGCGCTACGAGTGCTGTACCCAGACACTTGCGATATGGGAGCTATAATGACTCGAAGAATTAAGGAGTCAGAAGATCCGTTGATTTATATCCAGATTTTACAAGACACGTGGGTGCTCGAAACACATGAATCTTGGATGAAATCTATCCCTGTATTCTACCATATATTGTGCCAAGGGTTGCCAGAACCGGTGCAGAAACAGCTCAAGAAATTGGTAGGAGTAAAGGCTAAACCTTGGGCTGAAATACAGTTGACGATTGCACATTACTGTAGATTGTTGCAAGAAAAGAATCGAAAAAAGGAGGCAACTTGCAAGGGTGAGGAAGCAAAGCTGGTGCAAAAGAAATGATCAAACTATGCTCTCGAAGGAGCCATGCTGACAAGCCCAGCTGAACCGAACGTACAACAGGTGACTAACCGGCCGCAGAACAACCAGGGTAACACAGGATTTTACCAGAGGGAATGGGATTTAGAGGAAGAGGATGGCAGAGTTATCAGGGAGGGTTTCAAAGTAATCTGGGAGGTTTCCAGAGTAACCAAGGAGGCTTTCAAAACATGCAGATGGGCAATCCAGATATGTCAAATGGACAAATAGCCCGACCACCGCCAGTGTGTTGGCTGTGTGGAATGACAGGGCATGTGGCGTGCTCGTGCAGAAGCCAAGGCGCGTGGCATAATGGTCAAGGACCAGGAGCAGGCACGTTGAATCCGCCTGCAATCTCCCAATAGGGCAGTGCACAGAATCATACAGTGCAGCAGCAAGCACCAGGCATGCAGCAAGGTGCACAGCAAAGGGTTCAACCCCTGAGCATGGGGAACCTGCCACAATCCCAACAGACACCACCGCAAACATCTCAGGGCACAAACTCCGGAAGGGGAGGCAACCCTGGGAAGGGAGAATGTCCACAAGTATACAGTGGACCAAACCTATATATGAACTATGACAGCTTACTGGGAACCCTGATGTGCTCTATCCTATCAGTGACACCAGACCCTAACAGGGAACCAAGGGTGAATGTCGTCATAGGGGGCAAAGAATATTCCTTCCTAGTTGACACGGGTGCAACACGCTCGTGCATACGGGAGGGCAGTTTTTTCTTGTCCGGCGAGGCCATAGACATCAGAATTTTACAGGAGCTTACAGTTGAGTTCCCTTTACAGACGCACTCCCAGTCTCCGTAGGAGAGCGCAAAATGAATGTGCCTTTATTGTATTCGCGTCAGACCCCAGTAAACATTTTGGGTCAAGACTTAATGACAAAGTTGAATATGATAATCTCATTCACGGAGGAGGGCACAGTATGCTCCACTATGGAATGCATTATTCAAACATGTGCGAAATTATCAGAGCATACTCCGGACGCATAGCCATGAGAGCTATACCATTAGAACCAGAAGTCTTTGCATATGGCATGCGTGTGCTTATGCAGGATTGCCAGGCCTCGCAGATAAACCTATGAGAACCCCTGATGAGTTTCTATTCAGACCAAGAATATCTATGCACAAAGAAGAAGGACAAGTATTTCCCTTAATGATACTAACGGCAGCAGTGTGAGGGAAAGTAGCATTGGTCAAAGGGTATGATGATGAAGGCAGACAATGGTCCGCGATTATCACCATTGAAGAAGGGTATCGAGTGACTGATGTCACCGATGATGATCTGTTTGAAGAACAACCTGACTCAGAAGAGACGAGAAGTGCCTCAGAGAATGATGTTGGCACTGATACGTCCGGAATACTTTGATGACGACATGGCCCAGGTGCCTGTCTCAGTATGGACCACAGGACCGTATGACGTAGGACTCCTGAAGTGGGTAGGAGAAGTGAAAATTAAACTGAAAACAGGAGCAATTTTACCAAGAGCGCGACAATATCCCATGTCCAAAGAGGGATCACGAAGACAATTTCCGCCATGATGGATCAAGGCATCCTAGTGACGTCAGAATCACCCTGTAATACGGTGATTTACCCCATCAAGAAATCAAATGGAGGGTCTTGGCGTTTAATCCAAGATTTAAGAGCATTAAACGATATTGTTGAGGCCGAGTTCCCTCTAGTCTCTAATCCATCTACAATTCTCTGTAACATACCGATCGAGGCAAAATATTTCACGGGGATTGACTTGAAAAATGCTTTTTTTCTCAATCCCGTTACACCATGGCCCTCATTACAACCCAGGTGTTAAGGGGTTAACGGCGCCGTAAAAGGTGGTGGCGCCGTTAAACCCTTAACGCCTGATTACGAGGTCCCTTTGCGGGTTGGAGACTTTCACGCCTGCTTTTTGCAGGCGTTAAAAACCAACCCGCAAAGGGACCTTGGTGCTAAGTACGGTGCCGCAATTTTCGGCACCGTACTTAGCGCCTTCCCCATTCCCATTGAGCCCTATGGGGCAAAAATGGGAATGGGGAAGGGCCATGGCGGCATGGGGAATTACCGCCCCGCCAACCTCGGAATGGGGCGGTAATTCCCCATTCCGCCATGGCGGAGTCGGTAAGTTACCGGCATGGACCATGGTGCTATTAGCACCATGGTCCAACGCCAGGGTCGTAATGAGGGCCCATGACTCGCAAGATCTGACATCATTTACTTTCAGACAAATGCGTCTGAAAAGCACGAGGTTGCCACAGGGGTATTGTGAGTCCCCGTCCATCTTCAACAGAGTACTGCAAATGGTCCTAAGCAATATTTCAGTAGACAGTGTTGTTTTGCAGTATGTGGATGACATTCTGATCTGCAGCACCACTGAAGAGCAATGCAGGCGCGATTCTCTCCAGCTACAGAATATACTGGCTGAGAAATGATATAAGGTTGACAAGGAAAAGTTACAATACTGTCAACAAGAGTTGCTGCACATAGGCCAGCTAATCTCACGTGAAGGGAAAACGGTAACCCCAGAAAGGGCTGAAGCTATCATGAACAAGGCTAAGCCGCTCAAGATAAAGCAAATGCAGAGCTTCTTAGGCCTGTGCAACTATGTTAGAGCATGGGTTTTCGATTACAGCACTTATACCAAGCCCTTGCTCCAGGCTCTAGAGAAGGCCCAGGTGACAAAGGAAAACATTTAATGGACTGAGGCAATGGAAAAGGGGTTTACAGAACTCAAGAGAGCGATTTGTACAGCTCCAATTCTTGGGATTCCTAATTATGCAGAGGAATTCTACCTGTTCTCGCACACGAATGGCAGCGTTATGACGGCAGTGCTCGCACAAAGAACCTCGTTGGGGTACAATCCCCCGGCGTATTACAGTGGGAATCTGGACCCAGTAATGAGAGGCCACTTCCCATGTGAACAAAGCTTAGCTGCCGCGGCGTTTGCCATAGAGAAAGCGACAACCATTGTAATGGGATGTTCCATGACACTATACGTCAAGCACTCAATATTTGCCATTTTAGAGAAACCAAAAGGCACATTGACATCTCTGAGAGCTTCTGCCTATGAAGTGATCATATCTAATCCATCAATCAAAATAGTTCGATGTAAAACAGTAAACCCAGCCATGTTCATAGCTGAGCCAGTTACCAAAGGAGAGCCGATACATGACTGCGTAAACTACGATGAATTCTATGATGAAATCCCCAGGGTAAAAGAAAATGCCCTGGCGGATGGTGAGATCATGTTCATTGACGGTTCATCAAGAATCGACCAAGAAGACGGTCAAAGATATACAGGCGTTGCCGTAATGAAACACATAGCAAATGGAGAATTTCAAGTACTCGTCAGTGCACGAATACCATCTCATTATTCACCACAGGCTGCAGAACTATTGGTGTTGGCACTCGCCATTGAGAATCATGCAGACCAGGAAGTAACGGTGTACAGTGACTCCACCTATGTGACGTCCACAGTGCACGCAGGACTAGCACGCTGGAAAAGTAGGGGATACCTCCGAGCGGACAGCACGCCAGTGCAGCATGCAGCCTTATTGGACAGGCTGATAAAGGCACTACAGCTCCCAGTGGCCATAGCAGTCGTGAATTGTGCCGCCCACGCCAAAGGGACAGATTTCGTGTCACGAGGAAACCATGCAGCAGACACGGAAGCCAAGCGTATGGCATCCAAAAGTGAGACGATCATGGAAGTAGAAGTGGTGTGCACCCATGAACGAATGATGGTAGCACAAGCCACACCAGAAGCCTATAGTAATATGGGGCAGACTGAACTGATGGAGCTTCAAGGGGAGGCACCGCAGGACGAAAAGAACCTATGGAAACGTTGAGGGTATTCTTTAAACCCCTCTGACGGCTTGTGGCGGCAAAACAGCACTGGTAAACCAGTAATGCCTGTAGCCCTACTAAAGGTAGCATTGGAGCAATTGCATTACCCATTTCACATGTCAAAAGAGAATCTAGCAGCAACGCTCGCAGATGACTGGTTCACACCAAATTTAGCTGAGCATGTTGCATTCTTTATGGTGATTTGCATAATCTGCCAGCAATTCACCGCTGGGCACACATTAAAAGTACTGAGAGAAATTATCCCCAGGCCAAATGGGCCTTCTCAACACTTACATATCGATTATGTCGACATGATTCAAGTGTGTAATGGGTACAGGTACTTAATTGTAGTGGTGTGTCCATTCTCTAGATGGATAGAAGCAGGTCCCTGTACATACCCAGACTCAACCTGTGCTGCCGAATTCCTGGTGAAGGAAGTGTTCCCCAGATGGGGGGTGTGTGAGGTGATGAGATCAGATAACGGGGCTCATTTTGTTAACGCAGTCTTTGAGCAGATCAGCTTGCTGCTTGGTATAAAGCAAATGTTCTCGTCGGCGTATCATCCGGAAGGTAATGGTATTTGTGAGAGGCTCAACGGCTTGTTAAAGGAAAGGATAGCCAAGTTGAAGCTCACTAAAGAGGGGATGATTGCACTGTCTACCACTGGCATTGTATGCTCTTCGGAACCAACCAGGCTCTGACCATAATTTTACGCCACACAAGATAGTCACGGGAAGGAGAATGAGGACCTCCCTTACCCCATGAGATAGAGCTAGATGTGATGCCCAGTCAACCCGAGAGGTCTTGGGAACCGAGCTGCAGGAACACCTGAACTGCATGACGCAGGTCTGTCTGTAATTTCAGACCAACTGCAGCGATGACGAAAAGGGTGCAGCGCAGCACAAAACACAGCAGGAGATGCTGAAACAGATGCAGTTCAAGGTCTACATACACCTCTCATCTTCCCTGGAGATGCCGTGTTGGTGAAAAACCACACGAGAAAAAGCCAAGATTCAACAGCCCTTTTATCGTAGAGGACTGCACTGCTTCAGCTGTCAGACTGCAAGGCAGGAGAGCATGGATCTTTCTGAATGATATTAAACCCTATATCGGAGAGATCCCTCTAGCTGCATCCTACCGCAAAAAAATCACAGACAACGGGGAAGAACCTCAGCATGTGCAGACAAGATCCATGACGAGGAAGAAGGACGCATGAACAGCAAAAGCCAAGACAAAATAACTCTTTTTGAAAGTTGTGGCTTAAAACTGGACATTTCCGCCAAACAAAAGGGGAATAGGGACATAATATGGACACTCTGTGCATCATAGAAGCAGGGTGAAGAAGAATGAAAAGGGGGTAATGGCTTAAAATGGACACTCTGTGCACCATAGTTGCAGGGTGATGAAAAGAATTGTGCATCTAGGCCACAACACGTTGATGATACGAACTTTTGAACCAAGCCACACGTAAGCATTGTTGAAAAACAAGACTCTGATAGACTGAGATCAAGGACTTTTTAAGAGCTTAACACAGTTCCCTGAAGCAACCAACACCAAGACTTTGTTCTGCAGAACTTATGGTATCTCCCAGCAGAACTCTTACAAAGGATGTGCTCACCTATTTCCAACTGGTAGTGATATCATATCCGTCACTTGTAGGGAGAGTCACCAGTGTCACAGACTTTATTCAAGATCCTGCCAACAAGAAAGTAATCTGGCAACTGCTTACTGTCATCACGGTAGCCTTCGCTTTGTTACCCGAATACAGTGATAAGGACACAAATGCTTCCACCACAGGCGATAGTAGATGAACTCACAAACACGCTTTTCTTTCGCATCATAGAGGAGTGCCCAGCTATCGTTGGAAGAACCACAGACACACTAGCATTCATTAGAGATCCAAGAAACACTGAACATTTGCACCAGCTGTGGGCTAAGCTCATCTATTTAGTTGCAATCCACGCAGCAGGAAAGTGTAGAGACTGTTTGTGTCAAGGGCAGGTCCTGTAATCCTGAACCCAGCATAATCAGAGCAAATGTCCTTATCACCGGAAGACAGTAAATTTGCATACCATGTCTTCTTTCACCTCATTGAGAACTTTCCAAGGCTAGCGGGAAGACCCACCAATGTTGACGTGCTTGCATTTCTCGGAGATCCAGTAAAGAATGCACAGCTCAACATGCTTCTGCGAGCCATCGTAGCACAATTGAGAAGTAATAATGTCCACCGACTTCTGAGGAGATCCTGATCAACCCTTCCGCCGAGGGACAGATCCAGGAGACAGAGTCAAAGCACTTCATCTTTCTGCCAAGGGACAGATCGTGGGAACAGAGACAAGAACGTCGCCTTCTTGTTTTTCTTATCTTTTTTATTTTTTATTTTGGCTTTGATTTTGATTGATTTCTATTTTTCCATTTTTACATTGAACAGGCTCCAACATGTCTTCAGGACTGAAGCAAATTTGGTGGGTGGACTGGGAATTGACCTATTTTGAATATGCTCAATGAATGTGATTTACCAAAGGTGTTAGTCTAATCTATCTCCATAGTCTAGCATGGGAACTGTTTCACATAACCAGAGACAATTGTCACCCGCAAGAGGGCGGACACTTACGAAGCACAAGACACTTCATGTTACAAACTTTCTGAGAAACAATAATGGAGTAAGTGAAAAGAATAGAACTGTAACAGTTGCTATTATTGAAATGGGGGCCCAGAACAGTAACCTGGTCCTCCCACAAACAGAGGGGCGCCCCCGCTTCCCTGGAAGGAAATGCTGCCAACTTTCATACCACTCGATTATGCGTATAGCATAGTGATTATCATTGTTTTTCTGTCATTAACAATCAGAATTGCATTCTTTATTGGTGCATGAAGCGTTCCAATTTCAGTGCACCCACCGGCTAATGTACGCATAGGTCCCACAAAAGCACCCAGACCCTATATAGTTATTCCGGTTCCAAGAAAATCTGATGGTAAGGTAAACAAACTAAAATTGAATGTAATTAGTAGTGATTCATACACACTTGAGGTAACGAATGAAGAGAAAAGCTGGAGACAGGGTCAGCGCGGAATTAATGAAAACGTAGCACTGACCACTACACGCACACACACGCTGAATGCACACAAACAAGGGCAAGTGTCAATGGCTCCAGAACCTCGAACGAAGACAACAGAAAGTACGAGACTGCCTACTGAACAACCAGTCCCAGAAAATAGTAAAGGTGACCGAAAAGAATCAAATGAAAGGCTGACTAAAGAAGATATAGCAAAAGCCCTCAAGAAGACAGAAGTGGCTACGGGAGAATTCACGGCAAGGACGCAAATGTTGATAGATAATTTATTTCCGTTTATAGCTAGAGCAAGGAAACTACATGAGGAACTGAACAATAGAACCGCAGAGACTGTAGTGATAAGCACACCAGTTCAAACACAAATAACAAGCACCAGGCCTATGATGCAGCCCTATGTTAGGCTGATGGCAGACAGGTGGTGGTTAAAGACACTTAAAGAGGGCAGGACAAGAGCGCAAGAGGAGGGGAAGGGATTTACAAAACCTCTACCCATCATGTCGATGCAGATGAAGAAACCTGCTCCACCGACCAGCATGCCCGAGAGACCTCCAGCAAGGAAAAGTCGAACAGACGCATTTAGAGATGTAGTTATAGCTAACTACAGAACGACACTAAGAATCAAGAAAAGCCCACATGAAGATAACAATGAACTAAACGATTACCTGGACAGCACAGCACATCTAGGAAACTATTTTTGGTACCAACACATGAAAGAGGTCGGAAGAAGAAATCAGAAGGACAATGCTTTGTCTGTGCACTTCTACCGTACAGCATGGGAAAATCCTAGATCTTTGTGGCTGTAGAAATTGATGTCCCTGCAGCACACTGTATGTCACATGTAGCAATGTGCAACACCAGAGGACAGTTTATGGGGAGGGACGCCTCCTTGATATGGGCAACTGAAACGGACTATCCAGATGAAGACCGCTACATGGACATCAAGACAAGAAATAGAGCTCATACTAGGAATCACGTGATCAGGTACGAGAAGCCTGAAGTTAAAGGATCAGGAACAAGATGGGAGATAAACCCAAGGCTGAACGTCCAAGGAAAGACTCCAGAAGAGGCTCAAATTTAGAAGAACAGAGGCCAAATGCAGATCTGGGGGACAGTGGTTTCCCCAAACGGATGGGAAGAAGGAGTGGTGATCTGCCGAGCTGCAATGGTCCTTGGAGCCTGCCAAGAAGCAATAGAGAACTCACAGAGGTTATACAAACCTCTATGGCCAAAATTGGTAAAGTTGATGACATGGGTCGAAGACAGAGGGGGACCCTTACAAATAGTGCCACTGGAAAGCCCGAAATTGTGCTTCAGGAACAATGGCACAAGGAAGATGGGAGAGAATCAAAACTGCGGACGAATCTTTGAAGCTCTCGGAATGACTCACGGAACCGCAGTAATTATGGATCATTACTGGGTTTGAGGATCCAAGGCATATATAAGACTGCCAAGAGACTGGGGAGGCATATGCACAATAGTCAACGTCCACGTTCCTGCACTAGTGATCCCGAAAAGTGACCTGAACATTGACAGTTTTCCGAAAGCAGATGCTCACCTGAAGAAAAGGAGATCAGTGGAACTGGTATCCCGAATGAAGAGAGAGAATTACTTTTCTGCTAAATCGGAAGAAGCATTTCATGCAATCCCATACGAACACAGGCTGTTTAGCCTCACTTCATGAGTGTTCACAACAATCCTCATGCCAAGAATCCAAGTTGGAGTAAATACCAAATGGTTGCAGATAACCAGATGGCAGTTATTGCAGACCATCAACACCACCATAAAAGGATTCAACGTGATTAAGGAAGAACTAAGAGCAATCCGATTGATGACCCTCCAGAACAGATATGTACTTGACATGATCACCGCGATGGATGGAGGTGTTTGCGCAAAAATCGGAGAATCATGTTGCACATTTATACCTTTGCATGATGAAGAAAATGGAACCTTAACAGAAGCCATAAGTATGCTGACAAACCTACAGAACTAGATGATTGATGAAACTGACAAAGTGGATGATGACAGCTGCTTTGGAACACTATTCTCATGGGTCCCACAATGGATGGCGGACATATTAAAGTTTCTGGGAACCCTGCTATTAATGATACTACTAGGATTTTGAGTTATCAAGATAATCATCACACACTGCCAGAAAACTGTGAAGAAAGCCTTTGGGATGAAGGTCATGATCGATGTCAAACCAGGATGGAAGCCCAGAGACCTGACTGATGAAGAAATAAGAGACTTTGTGAAGGCCAGCGAATTTGCGCCAGAAGGAACAAAGTTTGTGTATCCCAGAAAACGAAGAAAATATGAAGGAAAGTGGATCTACTGCAGCCCAAATGGACAATGCCAGCTAATGACCTGGAACAAAGATGAACATGTAAAAACAGAAGGAAGTTTGAAGGGAGTAATAAAAATATGGACTCCAAAGAAACACACGTTCACACCATCATGTACAAACCCAGAAGACGATGAACAAGATGCAGAAGAACCAAGTAAGACGAATCCAAACGAGGAAGCAGAAGTGGTCGATGAACCGACCAGAGGGGGAGTGTAGAGGCGGTCCAAGACATGCCCTGCACCCCAGCCCCCCATTTTGAGGTACCAGGAACATACTCGCCAAGATATGTGACGTATGAGGAACAAATGAACCAACAGAGAGCGGCACTAGGACTCTGCCCAGTGCCCATCAGAAGACCAATACCTGTTGAAGTGCCTATAACCAGACAACCTTAGGCAGCACGGTACCCGCTGAGACAACCGCACAAGCAGCTGACAAGAAATGAAGACTACCTACAGAGACCCAAAGAGCCTTAATGGAAGGCAAATGGTGACGACATAAGAGTTCGGACAGACGTACAGTTGAACATAAATGACAATCGAAAGATGACACACAAGGACGAAATGTGAAGAGTAATGATGTAATTGACTTGTAAGACAAAACGATGTTGATATATAAAGAAACGTAACCATGAAGTGAGATGAAAATATGCAACTAACAAATGCCTGTAAATAGGCTTGGAACGCAAGAAGCTAAGGAAACAATACTGCTTGCAATGCTTCGTAGAAGGATAGAGCGGCATGCGCCAATTATATATCTACCTCAATGAAGCACATTATACAAGTGCGACTCCATTTTGTAAAACCAGAATTAAGCCCAGACTGCAAGGGGCCAACAAGGCGGAGATTCATATTCCAGCTAAAGCCAGAAGGAAGGAGCGGAATCGAAACTGAGCACAAAGCACCTCATGCCTGGGAATTTGAGGTCAACTCCAAGAAGGGAGGAGAGCGGCAACTTAGAAGAAACGAAACTTCAGAGCATAGCAGCCAGCCAGTGAAGGTCGATATAAGGAGGCCCCAGGCAGGTGGCAAGGTTAAAGGAAGAATCAAATACACAAATAGAGGGAAAATGAAGCAGATTCACGGTGAACAAACACATGACCACCCATGCGCGAAGAGGCACCAACGTCTGATGTCACCCAGAACCCGAGGATGCCATAACTTTTCCTGATAAGAAGCTACAGTTTCGAGGCCATCCTCACCCAACTAACTGACACATAGCCCTAAAGTACTGATTGATGGTAGGGAGGCAGGGTGAATCTCGGGGCACAAGGAGCCTGGGTGTCCATTCTGCATGCTGCTAATTAAAGTGGAGATTTATGACTAGGGGTGTAACCTACCCAATCACAATGGACAAAGTAATTTAGGGTCCTATAGCTAGTAGAACCAAAAAGACGTCGTACTTGTAGTGACGTCTATCACGAGTGATGTAGAGGGATGGGCGTAGACGCCCACCCGATAAGAGTTATCCAATCCTCACGCTCTGTTACCATATACAGATATAGCACCTATACTTAAGTTACCTTTCCTGACCAATCGAATTGCATGACGAACTTTGAGTGTTAAACGTCAATGATGACGAGAATGTACTATAACTATTGCTGTCTGAATGAAGAATTTGGGAGTTGAAGCGAGACAGGCGACCGCATCACTGTTGATTTCCATTTGTTTCCCCGTTTTTTGTACTTGTCATTAAATGGACTTCCCTTTGCCAAACTAATGAGTTTTCCTTATTGATTTGTGTTGGAGTAAGAGAATCCTGCACCCCATCCTCCTCAAGGTGCAGCTATCTCGTCTTAAAGGTACTTGAGGGTGAGCTCTGATCCCATGGGCCCGTCAGAGGTCGCTCCGCCCTCTTGTACATAGTATGTGATTCTCATAAAGAATACCACTTTATCATCTGTTCAGTCTTTCCTAAACATGTCGTCATCAGTTATGTCAGTCAACCTGTACCCTTCCTCGAGAGCTATTACTGTTCTCCATGGTCTGCCCTCATTATCTACTCCTTCGAGCATTGCTATTTCTCTTCACACTACAACTGCTTCTAATTCTACAGGGATAGTCTGTCCCCCCTCTTCGCCCATAGGTATTCACGGTCTAAACAAAAAATCAGGTATTCTCACGTTTTTTTCCACTAAGCCAGGTAGCCATGTCAATAGAATGCTCACTCCATATAGAACAATCTCTGGATCTACTGGAACGCCTAGAAGAGCCACTTGCCGTAGTAAAAACCAGTATAAATTGACCCATGTTTAAATAGTGTATCCCTGGAGTGGAGCGCACTATTCCTTGATCAGTAAATGAAATCGTAATGTTACATTTTGTCATCAAATCTCTTCCCAAAATGTTAACTGGTGTCTGTCATGAATATAGCAAAGGAACAGACATGTCACACTCTCCCATAGAGACTGGTAATTCATCAGTAAAAGGAACTTGACTCATAGCTCCAGAGAACCCTTGAGTACTCATGGCAATTCCCGACATTTCATATTTTCCCTCTCGTATACATGAACAAGTAGCCCCAGTGTCTACGAGAAAAGAAAGTAATTTGCCTCCTATCGTCACATTGACCCTTGGTTCCACTTGGGGGTCTGGTGTCACAGATAGTACTGAACACATCAAGTCACCATGTGAGCTGTCCAATTGTGGATATAGGCTCCTCCCCGTCCCTGTGTAAGGATTTCCCCCTACCACAGTGGCACCACCTATTCTGGGTGTCAGCACTTGTCCTGTGTTTGCGTACTGCTGTGTCTGCATGGGGGCTTGTTGGGACTGCCCTTGTGGTGGATTCATTTGCACTTGCTCTTGTTGCTGTACCTGCTGCACTTGCGGCGCTTGTGTCTGATAAAATGTGTGATCATGGGCGAACCCTTCCCTAATTTGTGTACTATATGGTGGAGGATAAGCTGTCCCCCCTCTTGAAAATACCTCATACGTGTGCAATGTGCCCTATCATCCCACAAGTCCAACATACCGGGGGTGCTCATCTGACAAGTCCCCCTTGGTTATATCCTCTCTGGGTACACTGATTCTCATTATGTGTATTCTGAAACCCACCTTGAGTATTTTGGAATCCTCCTCTTCCTCTATAGTCCATACCTCTGCCTTGTGGCACAAACACATATCCACCTTGGTCCTCCGGGTGCTGATTACTCTCCTGCGATGCACCCACTGCTTCCTGCATTCCCAATTATTCTCAGCTTGTCAATACCTCCCCATCTATGGCAAATTTTGAAAACCTTTTCTGAACTAACTTGGCTTCCTCGGTTTTCCTAGGCTCATCTTTCTTCTTATTTTTTCTTGCAATAGCCGACAGTGATGAACTATCGTCAGGTGAAACTCAGCACACAGTTTTGATTCCATTCCCACGTGTTTGTTCATCTGCCTC
The DNA here is from genome assembly GCF_040938575.1 of Ambystoma mexicanum. Taxonomy (NCBI): domain Eukaryota; kingdom Metazoa; phylum Chordata; class Amphibia; order Caudata; family Ambystomatidae; genus Ambystoma; species Ambystoma mexicanum. The sequence goes on along the minus strand of NC_090929.1, from coordinate 94,856,496 downwards.
TGTACTCGCTCAGGCAGCCCCTGTCATAAAATGTGGTAAAATAATGCCACTGTTTTTTTCCCACGGCTCGCGAGTTTAAAGTTGCCATTTCTCTTGAATGTCCTGAATGTAAGCAATAGGGTCTTTGTCTTCCTTCATCTTACGTGTCATAATTGCACCCATATCTGATATATCGAGATACTATACCATAAAGCCCTCCACACATCTGCTCTGCAATTATTAAACTTAGCTCCATCATGCACTTTGTTTTGTGCTGTCACACTTGAATATCCTGTTCTCCTCCATATGTCATTATCCCTTTCCCCAAGAATAGCTGTCAGGAGACCTTTTATGTCCCCTATGGCCAACGTGTTTCCTCCTTTCATTTTTTCTAACTCGTAGATCCATTTCCAGCACCTAAAGTCAAACTCAGGAGCGTACACCTTAAATTATCCTTGTCCATCCGAGGCCATGGAATATACTGCGGTCTTGCTCTCCCTTTTTCCAATAAGGGAAACTGTGTAAACCCCAACCCACAGTCAGCTCCAATCGTTAGTCTATCCATGGCTGGGACAATCGTCCCTGCTCATCTCCTTGTTGGTAGCAACCTTAACCTGTACAATCATCCTTTGGGACGCTCTGTATATGCTAAGGGCATCCTAGCCTTAGGTTGTTCCAGATCCGACCATCTTTATCTATTTGCAGGCTTCCATTAGGTGCGCAGACAGTTCCTCCTCCTACCTCGAGGATGGACAAGTTCAGTCTGCTTAAAAACAATGCTCTACGTTCATGTTTGAACGGAATTTCTTCTTTGCCTCATGACTGAAATGCTAGAGATTGATCGCTCTTGCCTCGACTTCTGTATTTGCTACCTTCCTTTAATTTTTGTTAGGCCTTATCGATCTTGTCTCCGATACCCTCTGTATCAAAGCTTTCTTCTTAATGCTACTCTAGATGCCCCGTACATTGCTTTGCTAAGATAGCCAAGCGGGTTGAGCGCTCGCAGCTGCGATCTGAGCGTGATCTGCAGGTCACAGGTTCGAATCCCGGCAAGGCCAACTCAGCCTTTCATCCTTCCGAGGTCGATAAATGATTACCAATTTCGGTTGGGTGATATTGTATGTAAATATGTGCTCTGTAAAACGCTTTGGATTAAGGCGCTATATAAATAACTCATTATTATCATTATTATCATTATCTGAAGGAACTCTTCAATTCTGTCCCATCGTATTTCTGGGCTTGGCCCTACTGGTTACCTACGAATAAGACTGGTATCAAGACCCCGCTGTCTTCTACTTTGTTCTATTTCTTCATCTAGTTATCTTCGCTTTCTCACATCCCTTCTAATTCTTTCTTCCTGTTGCCTTCGCTCTTCTTACTCCTTCCCTTCTTTCCTCTTCTTCCCTTTGTCTCTGTATTCTTTTCCCCCTACATTTTTGTGCTTCCTCCTCTTCTCTCTTCCTTTCTCTTCTATCCCTGTCTTCTATCACTCTTTGTCTATTGTCATATTTTCTTTGTTCTTCTACCAGTTCTTCTTATCCTCTTACTCCTCCTGATGCATCTGTTCTCGTCGCTCCCTATTCTTCCTTTTCTGCTTGTCTTCTTTCTATCTCTTCTCTCGTTCTTTGTCTCTTCTTTCTTGTTCGTCCTTATCTTCCTTTGCCTAACTTCTTCAATGCTTTTCCCATCTATTTTAATTAATATCTGTCCTCCCATCCACTCGTTCTGTATGAGCGCTATCTCATCAGCTTTATCCTTCTCTCCTTTCCATCTCTTAATCTCTCTTTCTATTTCTGTCGACATATTCAACCTCTCATTCCTTTCTTCCTTGTCTTGTATGATCAAGGTTTGTATATTGGATTGCTATACCCCGTCGCCGCTTTCAACTCCTTTAAAGGATATAACCCTATTTCTTCCGTTTAGCACCTTTTACTTCGGGTGAGGTAAGAGGAGCTGAGGGCTCAACACCTTCCTCCTTACACTGACTAAGCATCCACTCCTCAGGTGGTGGATTGTCCCTCTCTTCCTGATACATTTTCCAGAGTTCGAGAATCGCTAACCTTTTCTCTAATTTCTTCCCCGTGTACGCAGCATGTAAGTATGTGGTCATGTGTTACAATACCGCTTTTTACAATGATCCCCCTTGTGGCCATGGCATGGACATTTTATCTGCCGTGCCTTTCACCCATTCAGAACTATACTGTTTGAGCTTGGTAATGTCTTGCATAGGTGCATCAGAAGAGTATCTCCCATAATGACAAGTCTCAATTGACTTTCAATACTTGCCAGACTTATGAAATAACCTTTATACTTTTGCTTAAATCACCAGTTTTTCAACTCCTTTGAAACAACAAATATGAGTGTGCACCATCGATCACTGCTCAAGCCTATCTCTACCTTTGTATTGGTATCAACCACTTCGCTAGGTTTGATCGCTATTGCTCTACAACATTCTCAATTTCTTCACAACTTCTATCGCTCTTCAATATTTTTACTCAACAAACAACATGCAGACTAGTCGACTTTACACCTTAATAAACACTGTGATCACCTTTTTCTCTCTCGCCTTTGTCTGGAATTTTCAGTTCACTTAGCAGCACATAAGCTCAGACCCAGGTGCCAGGAGCTGGACTTGACTATACCTCCCCACCCAATTAGCCCATCATCTCTCATCACCCATGCCTTCTGCCATGAAGATTGTCTTTGCACTTGGACTTGCAGAGTATTCTTGTCTCTGGGCATATAAGGGAGAGTGAGCATGCACTATTGTTGTTCTAGAACTCCACGCTCAACTCTAATTCCATCCTTGGCTCTTGTGACAGAAGACTATGATTGGGTCCATTTTGCAGCATTTAAATGTCGTAAATGAATAAACCTTGGCACGCTTGGTGTTCTTTCTTTGCACCTTAACAAGAGATGTTCAGATTCTTGCGTTCACCGCCTTCAAAAATAGATAACCAGCCTTGGCTGCCTCAGCTTTGGTACCAGGCCAGACAGCATCGCCATTCATGTCCATGATCTCAGCTCATTCTTTGCTGCAACACAGTTCTCAGCCTTTCCTCTCCACGGTTCCGGGCTTACTAAATTCATGACACCGATATCCAGCTTCTATACAATGGCAGCTTTGCCTGTAGTCTATCCACTACGTATAGCCAGCTTCTATGACCACTTAGTCTACTTGCACTACAGCATCTGTACAGTTATTGAACGACTTGCATTTTCTGCAGTGTGTAACACACATGCAATCTTCTTTTCGCACATGAAAGTTTACTCGATTCTTAACTTCATCATCAGTTTCTATAAGGTCCATGCATTCTCTTCAGCCAGTATTCTCAGGGCGTCACGCTCGTCTTTCGTGACGTCACCAGCTCCTCTTTCACTCTTTTTCATATTCCTTCGGGGAGTTCCTCCCTTAGATTGCTGTCTCTTTTGGGAATATATTTGGTAGGTCTTCTTCATAGGGTATCCTCTTTCGAATATTTGCTGTGGTATGGTCACAACTGCCGGTGTCAAACATGGCAGAATCTCAGGCTTCCAACATACAGGAAGTAGGGGGCGGGACTTCCTGCAGAGGCATGTAACTGCTCCTCTACAGCCTCTAGCGAGAACAGCGGTAGTGGCTCAAACCACAGTGCCCGGGATAAGCCCAGACAGCACATCCCCAAAGATTTAGTACAGGCTTATGATGTGGGTAAGGATATTTTCGACTGGTTTGAAGCACTGGAGTTGGCATTCCAGCTGCAAGAGGTGGATGAGGTACTGTGGGGTGCAGCCCTGATGAGTCGCTTACCGACACCAGGGATTGATGGAAATCTTCAGTTAACTCCTGAGGAAAAGCCAGTTTCTGAGCGCATGAAGGCAGCCCTCCTCAGGAAGTTCTGCAAAACCCCAGAACAGTATCTCAAGAACTTCAGAGAGCTCGGAAAGAAAGGTGGGCAGCCATGTAAAGCGTTCACACACTTGTCATTGAAATATCTGAGCAGGTGGATGACACATTTAAAGGGATGTACAGTTTGCTTGCGTGTGAGCATGTGTTGAAATACTGTGATGTGGACTTACACCAGCATCTAGTGGACAAGACTATCACAGACCCCAGGGAGTTTGCAAAGGCTGCCGACAGGTCTGTGAGTACTGGAGTCCAGAAAAAGGCTCAGGCGAGCACACCCCAGCCAGAAGAGAAATCGGCAGACAAAAAAGCAAACAAGGATGGGAAAGACAAAGGTCCAATCCAATCCTCTTCAAAGTCAGGTCGCCAAAGAACGAAGGGAAACCCCAAACTCTAGTTCACTGGAAAGATGAGCGCAGGCACCCCTAACACTGGGACACCTGTGTTCTTACCACCCAAAGCTTGTTTCGTGTGTAAGGAGCTGGTCCATAGGAAAGGGGATCCTGCTTGCAAAGGCTTACCCAAGCAAGCCATAGTGAATGTTGGACTCATGGAAGAGGCCGTCATTAGCGTGGGCCTCTCAGAGGAGGATTTCCCATTAGGCTAGGGAGTCGCTGAATGTGGATGGTTACACTCAGTGGGAATAGTACCGGATCGCTAGAAGAGACCCCAGTTACCAATAGTACTCAACTCTATCTAGAGCACATGTGCATCAATTAACACAAAACTCTTGAGGTCAGAGACACTGCTGCTAGCCTCACCGCTGTAACCGCTGTCACCCGGCAATGGGTACAGCCAGGCCAGTGTATTCCTGGACCTGATTTGTGTGTAAGTGGATTCAATGGTAAGAGTAAGTGCCCCTTGGCGATAGTAGAATTCAGCTGGTGAGGTGAAACAACCCAGCGCTGTGTAGCGGTGAAAGACTCCATCCCAGTCCCATATCTGTAGGCTAATGATCTTCCTGATCTAGAAAGAGTCGCAGTGGCTACATGATCGAGGGACAAAGAGATCACCAGATTGAACGCTCTTAGAGCCTTAGGGCCTGGAGTGCTTCCAGAGGGGGTGTTGGAAGGACCAGTGTAGCCGGTTGCCCATAGTCAAGTTTCACAGACTACTGAGTCGGCTGCTCCTGTGGGAGAGGGGATAGCAGCCACGGAGGACCCTACTTGGGTAGCAAGGGACCCCATGACTTCAGAGTTGCCTGGCGCAGCACAGGGACCTGAGGTGGAGGATCAGGCGGGCGCATATCTGAAGGGTCTACCCAAGCTGGATAAGTTTGCATCAGCTGGGGGCCCAGATCAGAATGAGTTCTACACAGTCAAGAAAGAATGTCCCACTCTGGCAGGTCTGCGGAAGCAGGCAGAGGAGCAGGCTAATGGCAAGGCCCCTGGACTGTTCACAGTGTATTAGGAGGATGGGCTCCTGTACAGAGAGCCACAATATTCTGAGGGCAAGGACACCAGAAGGTTGGCGGTTCCCCAATACCGCAGAAAGTTCCTTTTGGATTTGGCTCACTAAATTCCTTTAGCGTGTCACTTGGGAGTGACTAAGACATCCGACCAGTTGTCTGCGCACTTTTACTGTCCGCAGTTTGGCGTAAAAGTTAAGGAATTTGTCAGGTCCTGCCTGACTTGTCAAGCTTCTGGCAGGCCAGGTGCTGCCACAAAGACCCCCTTAATTCCACTACCCATGGTTGGGCAGCCTTTTGAGAGAATAGGCATGGATATTGTGGGCCCTTTGGATCCTTAAACCATCTTACGGAACAGATAGATCTTGGTGGTGGTGGACCATGCCCAAGGGACCCTGAGGCTGTCCCGCTGAGGAGCATCAAAGCCTCTGTAGTTGCGAAGGATTTGATTGGGATATTAACCCATGTTGGATTCCCCAAAGAAGTCGTTATTGACAGGGGATCAAACTTCATATCAGCATATAGGAAGGCTATGTGGGAAGAGTGTGGAGTCACCTACTGGTTCTCTACGTCCTTCCATCCACAAACTAAAGGGCTTGTTAAGTGGTTCAACAAGTCCCTGAAAGGCATGATAGGTGGCTTGGAAGAGCACTTGAGGAGGAAATGGGATATTCTCCTGCCATGCCTTCTGTTCGCGTACAGGGAGGTGCCACAGAACGGAGTAGGGTTTAGCCCCTTTGAGCTTCGGTTTGGACACCATGTACATGGTCGCCTCAATCTAGTGAAGGAGGGTTGGGAAAGCAAACCCTCATCCCCATCACAAGATGTGGTGGACTATGTACTCAGCCTTCGGTCTAGAATGGCAACGTATATGGACCAGTCAACAAAGAATATAAAGGCCATTCAGGAGCTGATGAAGTACTTGCATGACCAGAAGGCCACAGTGACAGTCTATTCTCCAGGCCAGTGGGTGTGGATAATGGAGCCTGTCAAACCCACTGCCCTTCAGGACAAGTGGACAAACCCACTGGGCCTTACTGTGTGCTGGAAAAGGTGAGTCAGATGAATTATCTCATTGAAGTGAAATGACCTAAAAAGGTGTGCAGGGTCCTTCAGGTCGACCGGCTAAAACCCCATTATAGCCGGGATGACTTGGTCATGGCGTTAGTGACTGACGGAGAGACTGAGGAGGAGACCAATCCCCTCCCACACCTCCTGCACACTGAAGCCACAGATCGGTCAGTTGAAGGTGTCAGCCTTGCAATAGACCTGTCAGAACAGCAACTGATAGACTGTTGCTGTTTACTTGGACAGTTTGCCGGTCTGTTTTCGCTGACTCCCAGTTGCACAGATTGGTTCACCCATGATGTGGACACTGGAGACAGTAAGCCGGTCAAGAGTAGAATTCACTGGATGTATGATAAGGTCGTGACACCATCTAGGAGGAAGTTTCCAAGATGTTGTCCCTAGGAGTGATAGAGCCATCCCACCGCCCCTCAGCTAGCCCAGTCGTACTGGTCCCTAAAAAGACCAGTGGTGGAAAAATTGAGGTTTGCTTTTGTGTGGACTAAAGCGGCCCAATTCTGTCACGAGGACAGATACACACCCCATTCCTCAGGCAGATGAGCTCATTGACATTATTCAGTTCACTGTGATTGAAGAATGCCCCTGCCACTCAGAGGATGGTTAACCAGGTTTTGTCTGGACTCGAAAACGTCATTGTCGCCTATTTTATATGACATTGCTGTGTTCAGCCACAACTGGGAGGACCATGTATTCCACTTCAAACAAGTGCTTCAGGTTCTGCAGAATGCAGGCCTGACATTTTTCCCCACTTAGCAAGCTCCGCCCACCTGGTTCCTTCCTGGTTGCCACTCTTTTCCCTACTTATGGAGGCCTCCAGCCTCTTTTCCTTTGCAGATGGGGAGCAGGTGCAAGTGGATCTTGGTCACCTGACCTAAGCACCACCCACCTTCTTAGCCCTGAACCAGGGCCTGAACCCCTGCTCAGACAGCAGGCAAGCATGCACCAACATGTGTTTACTCCCTCTGTCCCCACAGGACACCCTGGTCCTCCCGTGAGGTTGCCTTGTGCCCCGCCCTTCTCTCACACAGGTGTTGCCTGTTTTGTTTTGCTTGATTCTTCTACCCTGCTCCTCCTCTCCCCCTCCAGCCTACTTCTACAGGAGTCTGTCCTGATACATTCTGGTTTCACCATCACCGTCTTGTGGCCAATGTTGGATTTGACTTTTATGGACTTCATTGCTTCACGGTGCGTCACCCTTTCTCGTTGTGGCCCTGAATCATGCTGTTCCCATCTTCATCTTGTATCCAGGCTTGCAACATTATGGGTTACTACTGACATCTGCAATTGTATTCATTTACTTTATTGCTTCTCCACTATTTTTTGACTGCTTACTCTCTATTCGCTCCTCCTCTCCCTATCTCCCATTTCCTATCTCCTCCTCTCCTCCCCTTACTTTCTTCTATACACTTACTCTATCAGAATTGTCCCTGGAACTAGTATGATAGCAACCTTATCTGTCTCCTCCACCCTCCCCTTACTTATTTCCCCGCCCTACCCCTCTCCAGCAATATCTGAAATGTCGTCAGGACTAGTACAATAGTCGCTTGTTTTGTTCCTCCCCTCCCTTTCTGCACCTCTCTCCCTCACCTTTTGTTTTCTCCGGCTCTACCAGAAATGTCGACAGGCCTAATAAAGTAGTCACCTGTCTGTTTCCATTTCTTTCCCACTCTCCCCCTCCCTTCCTTATCTATGTCTTAACTCTTGCACTATCTGAAATGTCGTCAGGCTGAGTACGAAAGTTAATTTCACATCCTTACTGTTCATGGTCTGTAAGAATGTCATTATATTTTCCCTTGTTCCCTCCCTTGAATTGAAGCGCTTTGAAACACATTATGTATAGGCGCTATATAAATAAACTATCATATCATGTCAAGGCCATGAAGTGCCAGATAGCGCAGGGTACCGTGACTTACCTAGGTCACCTGGTCCAGGGAGGTAAGAAACAACCTCTCGAAGCAAAGGTACAGGCTGTGAAGGAGTGGTACATCCCCACCACACAGATGCAGGTGAGAACCCTTTTAGGTCTGACTGGGTACTACCGTTCGTTGATCTGAGGATATGGAACCCTTGCCATGCTTCTGAATGATGTAACGTCCAAAAAGATGATAAAGAAGGTAACTTGGACTCCCGCCTGTCAAACCTGCTTTCAGGATTTAAAGGATGGATTGTGCAGGGCCCCAGTTCCAAAAGTACCAGACTTTGGTCAGGAATTCATAATCCAGACAGACGCATGTGATTTTAGGAATGGAGCAGTGTTAGAGCAGCTGAACTCTGAAAGGGTAGAGCAACCTGTCCCCTACGTTAGCAGGCGGTTGACAAAAAGGGAAAAGAACTGGGCTGTTGTAGAAAAAGAGGCATATGCGGTCATGTGGGCCATAAAGATGCTGAAACCCTACATCTTTGGGTCTCACTTTATGATCCAGATGGACCACAGGACTCTGCGATGGTTAATGGCCATGCAAGGAGATAACCCTAAGCTTTTGCGTTGGGCCATATCCCTAAAAGGATTAGGTATGGACATCCAGCACAAGCCATCCTCCCAGCATAGAAATACACATGAGCTCAGCCTTTACTTTTGCCTTGATGATGAACCAGACCTTCAGTAACGTGGTGGTTCACATGTTGAGGCTGGTATGCATGTGAGGAATTCGACCATCTGGGCCTTTTCTTTTTTTTTTCATGGAAAATGAATTATGGGAGATCAGCCTGTGATAAATGTGCGAGGCTATTCCGTGCTCATTTCATCTGCTTCACGCACAAAAAGCATAGTCGCGTGTACTCCGGGAAGATACAGCCTACAGGCGCTGTCTTCCCCTGTCATATTCAGCTGGAATGTGACAGCTCCTGGTACATCAAAGCATCTCAAGAAGGGGGAAAGGCACACCTTCCTCCAGCCATGGGCAGCCTAATTTAAATATCAAAGGCTCCATGGATCTGCTTTCCTTTTGTCTACTCTGGCTGGTGGCAGTGCATACTAAAGAGATAATTGAGGCAAGCCTGAGAGGCTTGGTTGTCGGAAGAGACAACAGGAAGGTGGGACTCTTCTGTATGCAATATGTCAACTTGAAGCTAGTTCCTACCTTCTGTATTAAAGGCAGTGAATGGCCTGTCAGGATCCAGCAGTTACCACTGGTGTCCCTGAAGAGCAGACCCCTTTCAGAGGGGAGATGTTTGTGATTTGGGAGAGAAAAGAAATCTGCTCTCGCCACATACTTCAAGGGAAACCTGCGCTTTGATCAAGAGTCACAGAGGGCTTAGTTAACCAGAGAGACACTTTGATCTACAACAGACAGGAAGATGAGTGGGATTTAGGTATATGTTGTCACCCCTTGTCTGTCCTGTAGCAAAGCACTCTGGTCCTGATCTCTTGCATAATAGAAGATTGTTGGTGGAGACCCAGAATTGGTTCATTAAGGTGGTATTAGCCTGCACCAATCACTGGGCCCTATTTTCTTTAAAAGAGGGCTGAACCCCTCACTTAGCAGATCATCCGACGACTTCAAAAGGAGTAAGAAGAAGGACAAATTTGGACCCGTGCCGAAGGTACTGTCTACCTTACATCTTCTGCCAATGATGGAAGGTCAGGAGTTCCAAGAGGGAAGCAAAGTCCCTCCCATAAATAACTCCCAGGGAACAGAGGGAGATACCAGACTCAGAGGACCCATCCAGCAGCTCCAGAATTGGTACCCAGCCAGCACACAGCATGCCCTGCTAGGTTCGGTCAGCAGGCTTCCGAGGTGGGAAGTGCTGCAGAGTCTCTGGGCAAAGGACAAGGTTGTTGCCTGCGATAACTCTCCTGAGCTTTGGGCCGCAGGCCTTGAAAGGACACGAGCCCTGCAAAGAAGCTAGGAGGATTGCCACACAAACATCATCCAGTGTTCATCTTTTAAGGACATTTTTCGAGACTATCGAGTCCTACAACCACATCCAGCTGCACCGCTGACAGTTGTCATGCTGCAGTCACAAGAGCCGTCCGAGCCGCCTCGACCAGCATTTCAGATCCACCAACCAGCACAGAGACAACGATTCTTGCCCCGAGCCATCGCGCAAGGCAGCCTGCAGACGTCCATCCAGCCTTGCTTGCCGAACTGCCTGCTGCCTGCTGCTGTCTCCTGCCGCAAACTCTCTCTCAACGGCTGCAAAGCACCCTGGAACCGTCTCGACGCTGTCAAGAACCAAGACTTTCTTCAGCACCAGGTACATTGTGTTTCTGCCCCTCTGGTCCTTCTCCGAAGGCCCCTAAAGACAGTTATGAACTTTAATATCCTTGAACAGTGAGACTGATTACTTTACCAACTACCCTCCTGTCAGTATCTAGAGTGTATCCCTTTCCTTTATGAAATTGTCTGTCCTCTGTGTTCCTTTACAGGGTGGATCGTATTTGTAGAGTGCAAGAACTGTCTGTTGTAGTGATAATAAAGTAGATTTTTTCAGACAACTTTGACTGGACAGTCCCTTTTATCATCGGGTAATAATTGTATTTTCACTGTGTTGCAACTAACCAATGATCCACAATCTTACGGAGATAAGCATGCCGTTCCGTCCATGTTACCAAAATTGGCCACGGATGTCTTATAATTCACTTGTATTCCAATCTGTTCGGATCCCTTCTGGTGTACTAGAGGTGTGGGGTTGATTGGTGGTTTAGAAACTGATATTCATCCCTGGACCACTGGGGCCCTGGAAATTGATTTGTCACAGCCAGACCTGCCACAACAACTTGCCCATGGTTGGACCATCACATCATCAACTTGGACATCCCCATGAGCAAATGGCCCAGCTCCTGTCACCCAGTGAAACCAGAAGCCCTAGCCTGCTGTTCCAAAAACCTCACCAAGGACCACCTTATACCCCTCATCTCAGACCTCAAGGACCTGACAAACAGAGCACCTAACCTTGAGGCCCTTGTCAATCGTTACAACTACACTCTAGCACATGCGGTCGACACACTTGCCCCGCTTAAACAGAGCAAAGCCAACGCTGCTCTAAAGAAGAACTCTTGGTTAACCTCTGAGCTCCTTGCTTCCCGCGTCAAGAAACGTGCCGCAGAAACGGCCTGGAAAAAAGACTGTTGCTCAGCCACCAAAGCACAGTTCACCTCCCCCACCAAAGACTACAAAAGTGCAATACAACTGCTGAAGTCAGTAGCTACAACGTGAGAATAGACAACGCAAAATTCAACACATGCAAACACTTTAAGATCCTGCATCATGAACTTGAGTCTCCAGTCACCCCTCCCACAGACCTCATTGTAGATGACATTTGGTTAACCAAGGTGAAAGATGCCCTCATGGGAAAAATCTTTTCCCTCCAGGCGAAAATCCATGCCAAGCAACTGACCATGCATGCCAAACCACCTCCTACCACCCTTATGCCTCCCATGGAACCCCCCAGCCCATTAACCCCTCCATTCCACTTCCGCCCAGTATCAGAACTCAAAGTAGCCAACATCATCAAAAGCCTCAAGCCCTCCAGCTGCAAAGGAGATGCTCGCCCTGCACCTATCATCAAAGACTGTGCAGAGACTCAAACCTATCATCACAGCTGTAATGCACTCATCCTTCACCACGAAAACTGTCCCATCTTCCTTGAAAGAAGCATGTATCCTACCACTGATAAAAATAAATCTCTCAACTCCACCATCCCCAGAAACTACTGCCCTTTTACTACTGTACCCTTCATCCTGAAGATCCTCGAGTGAGCAGCCTATATTCAGGTTCAACAATACCTGGAGGATATACACATCCTGGGCACCCGTCAAAAAGGCTTTGGCCGAAAGCACGGAACTGAAACCGCCTTGTTCGACCTGAAAAACTAATTGGATGACATCAAAGACACTGGCAAACTTTCCTGCTCCTCATGCTAGGCTTATCAGCAGCGTTCAACCTTGTCGACCACCAGTCACTCTGCATCCACCCCACCACAACAGCTATCTTCTTCCCTCCAGCTGCAGACTGAATCAAATACTTTTTGGCAGACAAATCCTCTTGTGTCTTCATGGATGATCATGCTGCCCCACCCATGCCAGTAACCTGTGGTGTCCCACAAGGATCGTGCATCTCCCCCACTTTGCATAACATTTATACGAAACCCATCTTTGATCTCTTGGATGTCCTCGGCATATCTTAAACGAATTATGCTGAGTACACCCAAATCCGCCTACCTCTCTAAGGCAACTACCACCAAGATGTTGCGGCCATCAACTCATTCTGTGACAATTCTAGAAGTGGATGGCGAACCACTTGCTTTGTCTAAACAATGACAAAACTGAGATCCTCATTGTTGGCTCGCACACCACTCTCCGCAACATGGATCCAGCCTACAAAGCCTCCAACATTGACGGAAACCTAATCCAAACCTCTCATACAGCCAAAACCCTGGGCATCTACATTGACAGCACCCTCGACCTATCACGCCAAGTAAATGACCACTCCTGTTGCCTACACTGCCAAACTACTCAATGCCAGCAAGCCCTTCCTCAATGCAACCAACCGCCTCACATAGCCAGAGCCATCACTGGAGCCAAACTGGACTGCTGCAATGCCCTCTTTGCAGGCACTTCAGAGCGAAACTTGTGCAAGCAACAAACCATTCAAAACAATGCCCTCCGGGCTGCGCTTGGCTTGTCCAAGTGCGACCATTTTCCAGAAGCCAGAAAAGATGCCTACTGGTTCCCAATCCGTGAGCAGATCAAATTCAAGACCCTGTCCATCCCTCATAGGTGCCTTAGAAACACTGCCACGGCTTACCTATCGCGTCATGTGGAAAATACCCCCCCCATGCCTGCTAAGATCCACAAACTGCCACTTTCCAAGAGTTCCTAACTTCACTCAAAAGACTGCAGGAGGATCGGTCTTTCCTGTCACTGGTGCAAAGCTCTGGAACAATCTCCCCATCGCCCTGAGAAAAGAACCTTCCTACTAGACCCTTAGGAAAACCTGAAAACCTGGCGTTTCACCAAAAGCACCCGACTCCAAGACATTTAGCTCCTGCAACTCTCCCAAGTGATGAAGACCACCACCTTTACTTGTATCCATGTTTGTTTCTACGGCTTCATACTCGCCCCCCCTTTTTTTGCCTCCCCTCTGTACTTTACATGTCTCCTCATCTAATGTAACTAGCTCCTAGATACCTAAGTGTTCAGTATGCTGCAACAAATGCAAACATAAATAGATAAGTAAATAAATCGGTTTAGGTCCTTTCACGTCAATGAGATAATTTACCTCACTGACCTTTTCTAGCACACAGTACGGCACAGTCCACTGCTCCTGAATTACAAAAAAGGTAGAAGGCGCCCCTCTCTCGAAAAGAACACGGCATGATAACCTGTTCAGTGGTTATTAACCACATTGAGAGTTTGCAGCCATTGCTTTTTGCTCACTGTACCTTTCACAGATGGGAAATATCCATTTGCACATCAGTCTTTGTCCCGCCCACATGGGCAGTCCAGCACCGAAATGCTATGGCAATTCCTCTCTGAACAAGAGTACCACCAGCAACCCCATACACGTGTTTCAGCCTTGTTGGGCCTCATCAGTGAGGTGAAGCTGCGCCTCTCTGAGCACACTGAGCAGGGAGTCTACGTCTGGTTGCCCCCCAGGTAACTTAGGGTGACCAACCCCAAGTTCCTTCCAAAAATACAAAAAAGGTAGCAGGCACCCCTCTCTCGAAAAGAACACTGCATGATAACCTGTTCAGTGGTTATTAACCACTTTGAGAGTTGACAGCCATCTGCTTTTTGCTCACTGCACCTTTCACAGATGGGAAATATCCTTTTGCACATCAGTCTTTGTCCCGCTCACATGGGCAGTCCAGCACCGAAATGCTATGGCAATTCCTCTCTGAACAAGAGTACCAACAGCAACACCATCAGGGATCTCTTCCAGAGACCCGGTACCGTTCCCACTCAGTGTAAACAGTCCACATTCATTCACTTCTTGGCCTAGTGGGAAGTCCTCCTCTAGGAGGCCCACACTAATGATGGCCTCCTCCATAAGTTCAACATTCACTATGGCTTGCATGGGTAAGCTCTTACAAGCAGGATCCCCTTTCCTATGGCCCAGCTGCATACACACGAAACAACGTTTAGGTTGTGAGAACATATCCGTCTCAGTGTTGGGGGATCCTGCACTCTTCTTTTCGGAGTACACGGGCTGAACTAGAGTTGTAGGATTTCCTGTCATGCTTTTGGGGACATGACTTCAAAGAGGAGTGTGTTGGACCTTTGTCCTTCCCATCCTTGGTACCTTCCTTGTCCGAAGATTTCTCTTCTGGTTTTGGGTATGCTCGCCTGATACTTTTTCTGGACTTGAGTACAGACAAACCTGTCGGCAGCCTTGGCAAGCTCCCTAGGGTCTGTAAGAATCTTGTCCACAAGATGCTGGTGCAGGTCAACCTCACAATTATTCAAGACATGCTCACACGCAGTCAAATTGTACATCCTTTTCGAGTGCCTGGGGACCAATTCCATTGGTGACGGTGTGGGGTATAAATACCTTTAACATTTAACAATTAACATTTTAAATGTGTCAACTTTGTTACCAGACACCCACCCACATTGTTCACCGACAAGTGTGTGAACACTTCAAATGTCTGCCCACTTTTCTTTCCGAGCTTTCTGAAGCTCTTGAGATACTGTTCCAGGGACTTACAGAACCTCCTGAGCAGGGCCACCTGTATGCTCTCATAAACAGGCCATTCCTAAGGAGTTAACTGAAGAACTGCATCAGTCCCTTGGGTCGATAAGCAATTCATCAGGGCTGCACCCCACAGTACCCCCTCCACCTCCCGCAGTTGAAATGCCAGCTCAAGCACTTTAAACCAATTAAAAATATCCTTACTCACTTCATAAGCCTGCACTAAATCTTGAAGGATGAGGTGCCGAGGCTTATCCCAAGCACTTTGATTTGAGCCACTACTGCTGACCTCTCTGGAGGTAGATCTGTTGGCCTCCTTCTTCTCTTCCAGTGGCAGCCTGTGCAGCTCTATGGTGGTCTTGTCCCACTCTATGGTGGCCCTGTCCTGCTCTATGGTGACCTTGTCCTGCTGTTTTGTTCCTCCGATGCTAGTCTCCTCTCTTCCAACAGGATCTTTCTAGAGGCTGTGCCGACGCAAGGGACCTGCGGGATGCCGCCCTAGCCCCAGACATTCCTGACACTCTGGAGTGTTGAGAAACCACACTTGCCCCCCGGCGGGATGATTGTCGAGAAACACTACTCATGCTGTCTTCCTCC
Organism: Ambystoma mexicanum; assembly: GCF_040938575.1. Taxonomy (NCBI): domain Eukaryota; kingdom Metazoa; phylum Chordata; class Amphibia; order Caudata; family Ambystomatidae; genus Ambystoma; species Ambystoma mexicanum. The sequence continues at coordinate 94,840,904 of NC_090929.1, read as the reverse complement.
TCATCTTCCATCACCCCTCCTGGAAGGTCTTCTTCATTCGGGTACACAGGGCCTAGTCCGTCCCCTGGGGTCTCCTGCCTAGACACCCTCACTTCTACTCTACCTTAGAGGCTGGTCAACAACTCAGGTTTATTTATCCTGGTGCAGTGGGGAAGTCCACCTCTTTTGACATAGATGCATAGGACATCCTTGATCATGCCTTTCAGAGTCGCTATGTCAAGATCCATGATTATTAACAAATACCTAGCAGTGTTTTAACGTTGCCTGCAACAGTACTTCTATCGTTGGGTGACTAAGCTGTGCGCAAGGATCCAACTAGTTCCGACCATCTGCCACCAATGTGATGAATCAACTTCCGGGGGTCCAGTATTCCAGGGGTGAATATCAGTTACTAAAGCATCAATCAGCTCAAGACCTCTATTACACAAGAAGGGATCTGAACAGTTTGTAATAGCAAGCAAATTATAAATCTCCTTGTCCAATTTTGGTAACTTGGATGGAACGGCAGACTTACCCCTGAAAGGTCGTGGATCATTGGTTAGTGGCAACACAGTGAAAAAATACAATTATTACTCAGTGATAAAAGGGACTGCCCATTAAGGTTGCATCAAATATATCTACTTTATTTATATCACAACAGACAGTTCTGGCAACACTACGAAATACAACAAGGGGACTTTGCAGTCTTCTGTAACAGAGTTCGAGATGGGTGTCTTCTGCAGGTATCAGACGGCAAGATGATTCAGTGAGCAAAGTTGGACGAACAGCTGCAGGCTAGCCTACACGACAGCTCTGGGCCAGGAATCGTTGTCTCAGTGCTGATCAGTGGTTCTGAAGCACTGGTCGAGATGTGTCGGATTTCTTTAAGCTATTTACAGTAGAAGTCAAAGGGCTTCCACTACTTGTCTAGGCCCCAATCTATATAGCACCAAACAGACAGTAGTTATTTCATTAAAAAATAAGTTATTCCTGGGTCTGAGTCCCTATAGATAGCTCACTGGCCCTGTGTTCAAATATCTCATGTCCCCGAATCTGTGGCACACCCATCCCTAGAATAGCGATACTGTGCCGCCTACAACGGGGTGTAGAGATACTGGCCCTCAGCTCTCTCATTTCTTTAAGCGACAGTGGGTTGTCAATAGTCAGCATTGCCATTGGTTGCAGATCGAGGAACTCAACTGGCTCGAAAATGTCCTTTAAGGCGAACATCGGTAGAAACTTGTCAAGGCACTTCTCCCAGCTTCTTCAATGGGCTTTTGTCGTCCTTTAAGGTGGACAGCCCACAGCTCAGGAGTGTGTTGCAGGCAGCTGCCTTGTCCTTGGTTGTAGGTTCAGAGACCTTCTGGCACTTCTTATACAGGAATCTTGCTGCAGAGCCTAGCAGGGCACGCTGTGTGCTGGATGGGTCCCGGTTCTGGAGAAGCTGGAGGGTCCTCTGAGTTCTGTATCTCCCTCTGTTTCCTGGGAGATGTTTAGGGGAGGGATCCTGCTTGCCTCTTGGAGGTCCTGGCCTTCCTTCACTGGCGGAAGATGTAAGGCAGACTGTACCTTCAGCCAGGGTCCAAGGTTGAGTACTTTGTTGTTAATTCAAGTGAATTCTTTAGATGATCTGCCACAAGAGGGGCACTGCCCTCTTTTAAAGCCAAGCTGGTCATAGTGATTGGTGTAGGCTAAGCCTACCTTAATAGATCAATCCTGGGGTGCCTACCAACAATAACCTGTATGTGTGAGGTCATAACCAGAGTGCTTCACAACAGGAAAGGTAAGGGGGTGACAACAAGAGCAAGGTGTGCCCCCGCACTAAAATGGCAGAATCCTTCTTTCAGTAGAAAGAGCTCTGTCTCACTCCCTTGTGACACTAAGTCCCACTCATCTTCCTGTCTGTTGCTTTCTAAGAGTCTCTCTGGTTGATGGTCCTTTCTTTGTGGTCCCTGTTAAAGTGGCAGGTCTCCCTTGAAGATGCAGCAAGACCAGACTCTCTGGCTCCTGCCAACCAAATGTTCATCCCTTATGAATGGGGTCTCCCTTGCTGGGTGACCTACGTAAACCGCAGTCCCATACGTGACAGTTCACCGTCATTGATACTCAGGGCCAGAGCTGGCTTCAGGTTGACACAGTTACATATGAAAGGTTGTTGGGTTTCCCTTCTCCTTTGTTAACCTGTGCAGCCAGCGCCCACCCGGGCCTGTTTGAAGTACACTCTATTAGTATGTTAATTACTGCCACGAGCTGCAGGGCCGAACAAAAGAGCAGGGTGGATCCATGGAGTCTTTGTTAGTTAATCAAGCCGGTCTGGCCATGGTGATGCGAATGTTGGTACCCCCTTTCCTGGAGATGACATAGTGCACTCCTGGCTGTGACATTTCAACTAAATATCACATGGCGTACTGTGCCTGTAGGCTGTCTCCACCCAGAGTACACAGGTCTATGCATTTGTCATGGTGTGAGCATCGGAAAATGTGTGTGGATTAGCCCCACACATTTTCCTGAGGTTGGTCTGCCATCATTCCATTTAATTACAAATTTCCAAAAGCCCAGGCGAGCGCACACGCTCGACGTGTGGATGGTCAAATTCCTCTCACACATGTTAGAAAGGCACAGGAAGATGGAGCACGCTAGGATTTAGATTGTTGCATGTCCTGGAGGCAGAGCCTCACTCTGCAGTGGGAGCGGCAGTAATAATTGTATTGCCAACACTTTTGAGAAGACAAACTCCTTTAGGATAGGCCGGATGGAAACAAATGTTTCATTGAGTAGCAGAGTGGGGTCATTTGTGTCCAAAGGGCAGCCTTCAATGGGATACAGAAAGTAAAGGGTGGGGACTCTGTGGGTATTAGAGCTCAGGGTTTAGGGGAGCCTTTTGCACCATCACATTGATAACTTTCGATACTGCTGTGGGGTAGCAGTAAAAAGATATTCTGCTACACTAGCAGAAATATAAATGCAGACCAGGTCATGTGACAGCGAGGACTGGGGTGTAGCGCTGGCATTCCATTTCAGCGGGGTTCCCCTAGGGTCCCCCCCATGCACACTTTTCAGGAACTTTAGTTCACATTTCACCCCACCAGGTTTAGGACAATGAGCCCAACGTTCTCTTATCCTGGTGGCTAGCACTGGCCTGTCATCCAGGCACATTACTGTGCCCACAATCAAAATAGGGGGCATCAGGTTCCTGCAACACTTTCCCAGGGCGTAGACAGGCCCACAACTGTCTCGCCAATATTCAGGCCAGGCAAAATCACCTTGTGTTTGAAGATAAAGAGGTAGGCCGAGAAAGTCTCTGGCTGCTGTCCAACACATGTAATACGTGTAATGTTTTGGAACGTGTGAAGCCACATTTACATTGGGTGCACACACTTCATATGTGGCCTAGAGAGGTTCAGGGAGCCATGTACAGGCCACGCTTACGATAAAGGCACTGCTAACCCTGTAGAGGTGGTCCAGTACGAACATTCAAATTGTCCACAGGTAAATCTTGCTGTGCAGGTGGTGATGCGGCAGTGCCCTTTAAGTAGAAGCTCCCTCCGAACCTGTAAAAACTCCAGCCAGGGAGAACTAGCAAAATAGATCCAGATTTCAGAGTGATGCAGCATTATGTATCCAGATTCCAGTGTGATGCAGCATTATGTATCCAGATTCCAGAGTGATGCAGCATTATGTATCCAGATTCCACAGTGATGCAGATTATGTATCCAGATTCCAAAGTGATGCAGCATTATGTATCCAGATTCCACAGTGATGCAGTATTATGTATCCAGATTCCAGCTTGATGCAGCATTATGTATCCAGATTCCAGAGTGATGCAGCATTATGTATCCAGATTCCACAGTGATGCAGCATTATGTATCCAGATTCCAGCTTGATGCAGCATTATGTATTCAGATTCCAGAGTGATGCAGCATTAGGCATCCAGATTCCAGCGTGATGCAGCATTATGTATCCAGATTCCAGAGTGATGCAGCATTATGTATCTAGATTCCAGAGTGATGGAGCATTATGTATCCAGATCAGATTCCAGGGTGATGCAGCATTATGGTTCCAGTTTTCAAAGTGATGCAGCTTTGTGTATCCAGATTCCGGCGTGATGTAGCATTATGTCTCCAGATTCCAGAGTGATGCAGCATTATATATCCAGATTCCAGAGTGAAGCAGCATTATATATCCAGATTCCAGAGTGATGCAGCATTATGTATCCAGATTCCAGAGTGATGCAGCATTACGTAACCACATTCCAGCATGATATAGTATTATGTCTCCAGATTCCAGTGTCATGCAGTATTATGTATCCAGATTCCAGCGTGATGCAGCATTAAGTATCCAGATTCTAGCGTGATGCAGCATTATGTTTCCAGATTCCAGAGTGATGCAGCATTGTGTATCCAGATTCCAGCGTGATGAAGCATTATGTATCCAGATTCCAGAGTCATGCAGCATTATGTATCCATATTCCAGCGTGATGGAGCATTATGTATCCAGATTCCAGAGTGATGCAGTTTTATGTATCTAGATTCCAGAGTGATGCAGCATTATGTATCCAGATTCCAGAGTGATGCAGCATTATGTATCCAGATTCCACAGTGATGCAGCATTATGTATCCAGATTCCAGCTTGATGCAGCATTATGTATTCAGATTCCAGAGTGATGCAGCATTAGGCATCCAGATTCCAGCGTGATGCAGCATTATGTATCCAGATTCCAGAGTGATGCAGCATTATGTATCTAGATTCCAGAGTGATGGAGCATTATGTATCCAGATCAGATTCCAGGGTGATGCAGCATTATGGTTCCAGATTTCAAAGTGATGCAGCTTTGTGTATCCAGATTCCGGCGTGATGTAGCATTATGTCTCCAGATTCCAGAGTGATGCAGCATTATATATCCAGATTCCAGAGTGAAGCAGCATTATATATCCAGATTCCAGAGTGATGCAGCATTATGTATCCAGATTCCAGAGTGATGCAGCATTACGTAACCACATTCCAGCATGATATAGTATTATGTCTCCAGATTCCAGTGTCATGCAGTATTATGTATCCAGATTCCAGCGTGATGCAGCATTAAGTATCCAGATTCTAGCGTGATGCAGCATTATGTTTCCAGATTCCAGAGTGATGCAGCATTGTGTATCCAGATTCCAGCGTGATGAAGCATTATGTATCCAGATTCCAGAGTCATGCAGCATTATGTATCCATATTCCAGCGTGATGGAGCATTATGTATCCAGATTCCAGAGTGATGCAGTTTTATGTATCTAGATTCCAGAGTGATGCAGCATTATGTATCTAGATTCCAGAGTGATGCAGGATGTATCCAGATTCTAGAGTGATGCATCATTATGTATCCAGATTCCAGAGTGATGCAGCATTATGTATCCAGATTCTAAAGTGATGCAGCATTATGTATCCAGATTCCAGAGTGATGCAGCATTATGTAGATTGTTCAAATTCTACGAGTCCCTAACTTTGTGGTTCACCTTGTGCATCTTTAGCAACTCATGGCCTCATTATGAGTTTAGCTGTGTGGTAAAAAACAGAACAGCATTAATGCATTGGCAACGGAATAGCCACTGCATTACCACCGCATTACCACATGGACTACAGGTTTGGAGGTAAGGCAGAGGAAACACCTCCAGCAGAATGCTGGATCTAATTCCTCTGCCTTACGCCCCCAAAAAGGCCAAATCAGCGGTTTTACCGCCGGTGGTAATGGCGTCGAAATCCCGATGGAGTCCTATGGACTCTAATTAATGGGGACTAACACAGCCTACTTCCACTGGTACTCCGGTGGTATTACCGATGGCTGGGGCACGGACTTCATGTTTCCCCAGGGAAGGTGGAGGGGAGATGAGGGGGGAGTGCCGGTGTCCATGAAAAATAAATTCCCATTTAAAGTATAGGGATTTTTACGCAGATAGTCTTTCCCGTGGGGGCCAGAGCCCCGGAGCGCCTGCATACGCGCGGTAACAGTAATACCGTTTGGTGGCATCTCGGTGGTATTACTGCCTCAACTTCCCCAATCTGTCACTTGCTAGTTTCACAGTTTATATGAAAACCCAAATGCAGAATACAAATAAATATTCCTCCCTTAGAACTCCTGTTTCACCCAGTGCCTGAATGCCAGCGTAGTTGTAAACAGGAGAGACAGCCCTTCCTCCTGCACACGAGGCGTCAGCTCTCTGAGCCTCAATGCACTCCAACTCACAAAGGCCCTGAAAGCCCGGCCGCACCAGTGATGTTTGCGCGCCGGCAGCTGAATGCATACAGTTGAGCGGATCTGCGGTGCCCGGCGCTAAAGCCAGCCAGCTGTGTTGAATATTGCGACAAAAGGGCCGGCACTTAGGATCAGCGAGCAAACAGCTGTCCAGATCGACAGGGCCGAAGGAAAGCAAACAGGCTGCTCGGGAATGGCAACAGAAAAGGGATCCTGTCCCGGGATTAAAGACATGTTAAGTAGTCTGTCCATGAAGAAACAAACTCAGACTTTTTACTACCCTTATACTTAAAATAGCTGAAATTCGCAAGACCCCTACGTGGTTTTTCATGTCATAAACGGTTGCAAAATGATCGTTTTCCTGATTTACCTTGTGCTATGCGGGCAACGCACATGTGTACCAAAATGCACCTGTTAATGTGTGTGAATCGGGTACTTACGTGCATAATGCTACGTGTAGGAAACTGCGCATGCCCAAGAGGGCGGTAACGAGTGGCGCCCATCACCACTCCACACAGAGGCAACAAGCACAGAAATAGCACAAGGCTTTGGCCGGGGAACACGGGGACACCCGATTGCTCTCATTTTGTGCATTTTGTGACTGATCAAACTTCCCCTGGCTCTGTTTCCATGCGTTCGAAATCCACGTCCATGGACCAGGGGTCAAGTCCTAAAAAGTGGGGGACAAACAAGTGAGGCTTAATAAACCTTTTTTTTCAAGCAAAACAATTGGTTTTGAAAACATTCAACAAATTAATGATCAGATAATTTTAAACAGGTCGGCATTACTTCACATTGTAGCTTCTACTTCTCCCTTGCAGTTAGCGTATTCAAGAGACTTTGACTGGGTTGACATATTGGAAGATGGAAGCAGGCAGAGGCATTGCTAAGAGGCGTCATAGGGGGCGTCATAGCCCCATGTGTTTTGGTTGTAGCCCTGGATAGAAGCTCAGAGACTACAACCAAAAGGCTATAGCTAGCCCCGAATCCCGCCAGTCCCGACATTAGCTTAGCCCTGATCTTTTCCAGACCTAGAAGCACCCCTGGTTGCGGGACTTGTTTGGGATAAAATCCCCGGAGGTTAGCTCAGTGGCAATGTGCTGCAACGTGCTCGCCTTGGAAGCAAGACGACACAAAGCAACACAGGTTCGATTACCGGATCTGCGCTTAGATACCTCTGGGTATTTAAGCGTGTTATAAATATGCAACTAAGACAAAAAATAAAAAAATAAAAAATTCTGTTATAGCGCCTCGATGCCCCCAGGCTGTGTGAGTGCTTTAAAAATATAAATACATAATAAAATAGACCACTTTAGGAAGATGGGTATAGACCGTCAAGATTTATCGACACAAGATTTGCACAATACATTTGCAAAGTTTTCATTAACTGAGATAATGAACTTTAAAATCTTGTATCCATCCCATACTATTAAATGTGATCTGCAGCCATCAAGTTAGAGAGTCGTCATGGGGAATGCAAACGATGGACAGCAGGTAAAGGAAAACTTTGAAAATTGGTCTTGGTTGGCTAGCGCTCTTTATAGGGACAGTAGACCGAAGCCCTCTTCGCAGCGACTTTAGCCCTAAGCATGTAAAAAATGTTCTCATGGAATTGTTGTGGCTAAAAAAACATTATCCTCTGTGGCTTGTCTTCGATAACTTTGATATTTGGCGTTGCCGACATCATTTTACTACAAGAGACCATGTTAACTACTGCAATACATATAGATGGCTACACTGCCCTAAGCAAGCTTGCCAGAAGAAGCTTAAAGGGATGCTGGTCTTTTGTTAGCCGTTGATCTAAAATTGGGTTCCTATGTAAAGCTCTGGAGACACATAATGATGAATTGATGGCAGTACACACACAGATTAGGAGAATCGATAGAGGTTTTGAGCTGCAAGCAATTAATGTGTATTGGAATCCCGTGAAAACGTCTAGAGATTCCATACTTAATGATATAGGTACTATGTTGGAGATGTGGCTTTCTTATGGAAACTCTACCAACGTTATTATAGGGGTGACTTTAACTCGGATTGCGCTGCTTCATATTATAGGAAATCTTGTTCTCTTATAAAATCGACGACTAGAGAACTAAATTGTAAAAGAGGAGGAATCTGGGTACATCTTAGGAGTTCTTGGGACTTTGAGCTCCTATTGCCAGCAAAGGTTTTTCCTTATGCTGATATCATGACCTGCCAGTGAAGCAAATGATCTTCTTGGATAGATCATGTTTTACTCTCCAGGGGAATTTGTAATATCAGTTCTCCTTTACTCATTCAGCCCAATTTTCTTAGTGATCATGTTGTGCCTATTATCTTTACACTCGACATTTCCTTCACCGGCCTGGAATGGGCATGGTCCTTAGCACTCACTTCACCTTGTAGAAAAGCGCTCAGTGTACACTGGAACCCAGCAGTATTAGAGAAAGGTAATGTCATTGCTAACCGTTCTCAAGAGCAACTGGGGTGCTGGCATAACACGTTTGTTTAATGTTTATGCTCATAATGAGACTACCTTCAATTGCCTCTCAAGATTCCTAACAAGAGGTGCTTGTGTGGGAAGCGAAAGGGCACAAAATATATTTAATGAAAAAATAGCAGAAGTCCAAAAAGTGAAACGAGCTGAGCTGAGATGTGTTCTATGGGACAGAACACTTATGAATCAAGATGTTCAAGCTAATAAGAGAATTGGACAGAGATATTGTAATTTCTCTGAAAGTAGGATATGGCCGACAGCCAGAACATTTTGTACACACTTAATGGCAAGAGAACCGCATACTTTTGAGAAGTTACCAACAATGTTCATTCTATGCATCCAACACCGTCTGTTTTATAAGATCCTGGAGGAGGAGTCGGCATCTCATTTCAGTCCATTTATGTTACCATTGGCTCCTCTGCCCAAATGGCGGTGGTGGCAAGACATGCACTTCCCAAATGGGAAGGCTGTTTTTCTGTGGATGACAACGTTGAAGGTTTCAAAGGTCCCTGGGCCTGACTGCTTGCTCATTATACCCTCAAGTCGAACCCTTTGTTTTGGGACAGGATCCTGCATATTCTGTTCGATGATGTCATCCACAGAGATAATGTGCCTCCTATATGGAATCTTTCTTATATCATTCCTATATCATTCCTATCTATAAGAAAGGAGACAGAGACAGCCCAGGAAATTATTGACCAACAGCAATCCTGGATGCCTCTACTAAGGTTTTCGCAGCTCTGTTGCTCAAAAAGCTGGATTCCTGGATTGAGAAATTGGCACTCATCCCACATTTTCAGGTGAGTTTTCAAAAAATACAGGGCACCTCATCTTTGCTAACTCATCTCCATGATCTCTTCCACTTCTAAATTGCTAGCATGGATATGACCTGTGCTTTCGACTGGGTGATGATGGTGAGATTGTGGTATAAATTGAGGACCAAGGGGATCTCGGAAGGATTATTAAAATTGATAATGCTATTGCACGAGAATTCAACTATATAAATCAAGCTTAACAAAGAGGGTTCTCTGTCGCATCCCACTGAGACACCCCCAAGCTCTTCAATGTATACATTGCCGACCTTGATAGAATATGGGACCATTCTAGCTACCTTCCAGTGAAACTAGGGTGAATTTTATTGCACTGTTTGGCATTTGTTGATGACTTATTGTTTTTTGACCTTAACCCCATTGCTCAACAAAGGAAACTGGAGTGTTTCTCGCAGTATGCAGAACTCAAAAACTTACCAATGAATCGTCAAAAATCTAAAATTGTTATTTTTACGAAGAAACAGGCCCCTAAGATCTGCCGTTGGCCCGTTGGTAACACCCGGCTGGACAGAGTTGCGGTTTTGACCTACTTGGGCTTTAACATCTCTAATCACTTGAACAGGCCATTTTAAGAACATAGATTGAGGAATGAGATTAGGCGCTGCAGGTTCAACTTCGTCATATTGCTGACGCCTATGCAATATTGATTACGCTTTCATCCCGGAAAATAGTCCCAGCTTTGATTTATGGTCTGGATATTTTGGTTCTAGATCTCAGGGTGTTTCTCAACGCACTTGAAAGCTCGCTAGGGAAGAAGACAATTGGAATTACGTTGTGTGTCCCAACCTGTCTTCTAAGGCATGAGCTGGGTTTGGTTTTATTAGAATCCTTGGTCCTATGGAACACGATTTCTTTGTATGCAAAGTATGTCTGCCCACCCGAGAATTCTCAATTTGTGTATCTTGGACATGTTTTGTTCAATAATCCAGTTCCTTCATTAGCTTCGTTTGGCTTATCCCAAGAATCCCTATCGAGAGAAATTGGCTCCAATAAATGGGAGCTAACAAATAATCCAACCTGGGTAAAGAAGACGTTACACCTGTGGTACTGGAGGCAAACTATGCAGCGAATGAGAACCTGCTCTCTATATTCAGGATATGCTGCTGTTGTCCATAGGCGTGAGCACTTACCTAGCTATTTGAGGATCTTTCCATGTAATTAATTGAGAACTTTATACAAGTGATTCAAACCTAACCAGATTGCTACCATGGAATGTTTAGGATTAGTCATGATAGCCCAAGAAATAAGATGCAGGCTATGCTCTAATCCAAACACACCTGAAACGCTGACACACCTGGTCATCTTTTGTTCAGAAATGCAAAGGTATAGAGTACAACATTTCTATAACTTCAACAACCCTTTTTATTCCGATGTGCGTGAGGGTGGGCTTCCCTTATTTTAGAAGAGAGAATTGACCCTGATATTGGCTTCTGACCAGGTTTTTAAACCTCTTATTGGTATGCTGGAGAAGGAACAGCAAGCTAGTATTAACTGTTGAAATCGGACCATTGCTCTAGAGCAATGGTTTTGTATGAATTAAATGATTTTCAGTATTATGAAATGCTAATGACATTTTAATGGTATTTAAAATATGATTGCTTAATGTGTAATATGCACTTTTTGATATAGTTGTTTCATTGCACAATTGTTTTATTTTTGTGTAAGATTTTGATGCATAATCAATCACAATAACATTTCTTTTAAACGAATATCTATTATGATTATTTATTATTTGTCTGTTTCTAACGCGCCAAAGCCTGCAGGCATCAGGGTGCGGAAAGTAAGATCTTGGGTAACATAGCAATGCGTTCTGGAGAGTTTTGCTGGTCTAATTTATGAAAAAAAATGGTTTTCAAGGTTGTTTTAAAAGGAGAAAGATGTCTTTTGCATCGCAGATCTGAAGGCAGTTTATTCCAAGTGATAGCCGCTGTCACTGGGAAGGAGCTTACTTTCCCCTTAACTCTACGAGATTTGGGGCATTGTAGATGCATAGTATTTCGATCTAGTGTTCCGAATTGAGGTTTGGGCATTAATGCACGTTTTGAGATGGCCAGGTACATCACCAAACAGCCATTTATGTGTCAGAACGTTGGTTTTAAACTCTATTCATGTTTGCACAGGAAGCCAGTGGAGGTGTCTCCCATGCTGTGAGATGTGCTCATATTTTGACACATTATTTACTACTCTCACAGCGTCATTTTGTAGAATCTGTAACTTTTTAATACTGCCTTGACCTGCTCCGCCAAGTGGAGCATTACAGTAGTAATGAAGGGGTAGGAGAGAAGCACCCATGCAGAGGACTTTGATAATCAATATTGATTGAGGATTGAGATTTATCCATTTGAATGCACCCTCCATATCTTCTTTCACACTTTGTGATAATGTATGGACATTGTAAATAACTGTATCTCCTTAATGATTTTCAAGTTGTCAACATACTTTGATACCCATGTATATGGATGACTATGTGAATTTATATTGACTGTTGCTAATGTACACTCTCATGTACCCATAAATACTACTTTGTGAAGTAACAATGTTTATATATGATTGATGAATATGTTCATGAATGTCCTTACCAGGTCTGTAGTTGATGTAATGGCTTCCCCAATGGAGCCAGAGAAGAGTGGATCATTAATAAATGTGGGTCGGTGTAAATATTCTACACCTGCTCTCCCCTGTAGACAATATAACACATACACATATAGTTCAAAGCTTGATCATGTCATCAGCAACTACACCACAATATTATCTTAGATTGGATTCCTAAATATAGTTACGTAACACGAAACAGGCAATTACATGAACAGCTCTGCATTAAGCCCTTTCATGCGCGTAACTATTAGCAGATTACTCCATCCTGTTTTTATATTTTCCCTATTCGGATTCTTAAGGCTGGGATTTTTGTACACATCCACTATGTCATCCTCTATATTTATGGCAGTTGCATGATGGTGTATGCATGGTCCTGAGTATGGCACTTGTTTACATAATGTAACACCCGTGACATCATCATGTCAGCATTATAACACACATATCAGGAGTGGCTATTTTGGATTGTGGTTTGCTCGTCTTGGCACCCGCGATCCAGCTAGAATTTAGGTAAGTGAGCCATTGAGATATTAGATACACATTTTTAAACAATACCTTGTCTCTGTTCTAATACAGATAATGTTGATTGTTGGATTTGACTCGTGGACCTATATCATTGACCCCTTGATTACAGTGACTTTTTTCTTCTTGTCTATGACTGATGAAAGAAAGTGAGTAGCTTCTATTCTTAATCTCACAAACTCATGACATCTAACAGTCAGCCTTTTGGCTATTACTAATTGCATACTATACATATCATTTCAGATAATCACACTGTGTAATGTGTTAAGACCAACATTTATAGAGGATACCCGGCCACCTTCACCCATTTAGGGGGTTGTCTCCATCTCTAGGTCGGCACCTCACAGATCATTCAGATCGTGTAAATCCCCTAGGACTATCATTATAGATAAAATACTTCCATTTGTGTTTCACAATAGGTGGAGCCCCAGATCGATCAGCAGATGATCCTAATCTCGAGCATCTTTTCCTACGAGGAACATTAGAGTCCATCAAACCAGAGAACAATACTAAGGTGATGTTAGATTTATCTATTCATACGATATAGTGAATTGAGTGTAATATATATATGTTTGAACCTATGGATAGCCATTTGAAACAAGTGTCTTACTTTGTGTTATATACTTATTTGTAGACTTTTGAAGGTCAAAGTCCAAAGTACAAACATCACTATAGTTAATGAACGTTGCTCCAGATGAAGGGATTTATGGTTACCAGACATTTGGTCGAAAAAAAAAGGTCGACAGGACAAATGGTCGACACCATTTGGTCGAAAACCAAATGGTCGAATTTTTTTTTTTTTAGTATTTTCTTTTTTTTTTTTTGGGGGGGGGGTCCCCCACCCCAACCCCCTTTTTTTTCTAAAAAACCCTTTTTTTCCCTAAACGAAAACCTAAAAAATATATATATAAATAAACAAAACAAATTCGACCTTTTGACTTTCGACCAAATGGTGTTGACCATTTGTCCTGTCGACCTTTTTTTTTCGACCAAATGTCCGGACACCGGGATTTATATCCCGAAACGCATTGAGCTCAGTATTTTTGTATAATCTTTGTTGTTGCAATCACTTTTTGTTAATTCTTGATTTAATGTATATATTAAAAAACTGACCGTGATCAGTTGATTCTGTAAGTTGTTCTTTGTGTTAACAAAACTATTTACACTAAATCAAAGTTACAAGACTAAATCAAGTACTGACTGAGATATTTCTCAGTGTAATTGGGGTACATGGGGCGGGAGTGTCCTTGAATATTGGTCACTACTTTTCTTTTTCATGACTTGTCGGCGGCTTCCTGTGCCAGAGCTGCGCTAATTCTCCCGTGCACCAAGAACGGCTATAAATTCCTTCATGGGCCGCATTACAAGATCAGCGGTAGCCTTGCTGGTAAAATTTGGCAGGCTGCCGCTGAACGTGCACATTTTTCTGGCGCCCAGGAATGGGCAATTACCAGGGTATTACAACCCGACGGACCTGGTAATTGCCTATTCCTGGGCGCCAGAAAATAGTCTTCTGCATTCCATTGAGCCCCGTAGGGCTCAATGGGAATGGGGAGACTGGATGCGCCGGCGCCATTCGTGAATGGTGCAGGTGCATCCGACATGCTCTGCACGCGGGTGCCGGTCCGCCCACCAGGTCTGACCTGGCAGGTGAAAAGGAACCCGCGAGCAGAACTCGTAGTTTGCCAGTATGGTAACAACAGTACCGGCAAGCTTACCGATACCATTGTTACTGTACTGGCAAACTTGTAATGAGCCCTTAATCTATTTTTTTAGTGATACATTTTATCATTATAAGAAGGTGTGCATTCCAGCCAACCACAGTCCCAGACGAAGAGATATCAGATCTGAACACTCAAGTTATATATGTTGTTAGTATAAATGCAATCTGAAGAGACCCTGAGGGGAACTTAGAAACACATGTCTTGCATTCTTGCAGCTGAAGGTAAGCCACAGTCTAGTAAGACCAGAGGATATGAAACTGGTAAGGAGAGATGTCATCCTGGAATGAAGCAGGAAGGGGTCCGTGGTCTAGTAAGACCAGAGGATATGAAACTGGTAAGGAGAGTTCTCATCAGGGAATGAAGCAGGAAGGCAGACAAAGGCCCTCATTACGACCCTGGCGGAAATCGCGGTGCTAAATGCACCGCGGAGCACGGCGGTAAGCTGCCGATAGCGCCATGGAGGTTGGCGGATTTTCCGCCCCATGCCAACCTTGGCGGGGCGGTAAATCCCCAATCCCCATTTTACCCTTCCCCATTCCCATTTTTGCCCCATAGGGTATAATGGGAGTGGGGAAGGCGTTAATTGCGCCACCGTAAAATACGGTGGCGTAATTAACATCAAGGTCCCGTAGCGCCATGGATTTCTCCGCCCGGAAAAACCAGGCGGAAAACGTTCCATGGCGCTACGGGAACTCGTAGTAGGGCGGACGGGTCCGCCGCGAATACCGCTGGCGTAAACCCACTCCGCCAGGGTTGTAATGAGGGCCAAAGTATAGGAAGACCAGAGGATCTAAAACTGGTAAGGATAGATGTCATCCTGGAACGAATCCGAGAGGGCGGGGCACAGTCTAGTATGACCAGATAATCTAAAACTGATAAGGAGAGATGTCATCCTGGAATGAAGCAGGAAGGGGGCCACAGTGCAGTAAGACCAGAGGTTCTGAAACTGGTAAGGAGAGATAGTATCCTGGATTGAAGCAGGATTGGGGTCACAGCAGGAAGGGGTCTCAGCAGGAAGGGGGACACAGGCCATTAAGGCCAGAGGATCTGCAACTGGTAAGGAGAGATGCAATCCTGGAATGAAGCACGAGGAGGGCCACATTCTAGTAAGACCAGAGTATGTGAAACTGGTAAGGAGACATGTGTTCCAAGAATGAAGCAGGAAGGGGGTCACAGCAGGAAGGGGGGGACAGCCTAGTAAGACCAGAGGATCTGAAACTGGTAATTAAACATGTCATATTGTAATGAAGCAGGGAAAGGGCCACAGTCTAGTAAGACCAGAGGATCTGAAACTGGTAAGTAGAGATGTCATCCTGGAATGAAGCAGGAAGACAGACACAGTCCAGTAAGACAAGAGGATCTGAAACTGGTAAGGAACAATGGGCCTCAGTACGACCCTGGCGGTAGCTGTGCCCATATTAAGGGCATGGTGAAGGTAATAAAAATCCAGAGAGAGACTGCGCCCAATATTCCAAAGGTTTATTTTTATTGTATTTTTTAAAGTATTTTATAAGTTCCCTTTAGTGATGACACGTGTAAAGGGCACTTATAAAATACTTTAAAAAATACAATAAAAATAAAACTTTGGAATATTGGGCGCAGTCTCTCTCCGGATTTTTATTACCTTCACCTTACTTAATGGGTTCTTCTTGGCTTAACCCACTTTGCGGTGAGACGCGACCTCTCGAAATCTAAAGTTTTCTATTTGAATCAAATATTCAATTCCAATTATGTTGATGTTGCCATGTTAGACCAAACCGCTGTAGCCAAGATTGAGTGAAAATTCATATTAAGGGCACGGCTGCCGCCGGTAATGATTTTTTACTGGCAGCCAGAAAAGGGAAATAACCAGGTCATGCCGACCTTGGCGGACCCGGTAATTGCCCTTTTCTGGGTGCCGGTAAAAACTAATCCCCATTCCGATTTGAGCCCCAGAGGGCTCCGTGAGAATGGGGAGGATGCTAACAGTGGGCCTGTTAATGACGGGCCCGTTGTTAGCATCCTGGTCTGCTAGCGGGTCCCTCTAAGAATGCCTGGTCTGGCCAGGCGTCCTGAGCGGGACCCGCAGCAGACCTCGTAATGAGGCAACCCTGAATGAACGGTGCCGGTCCCTTACGGCACTGTTCATTCCGGGGAAGCCAGGGTCGTAATGAGGCCCAATGTCATCCTGGAATGAAGCAGGAAGGGGGTCACAGTCTTGCAAGGCCAGAGCATCTGAAACTGGGAAGGAGAGACGTCATCCTGGAATGAAGCAAGAGCAGGCTACACTCTAGTAAAACCAGAGGATCGGAAACTGATAAGAAGAGATGTCATCCTGGTATGAAGCAGGAAGGGGGCACAGCCTAGTAAGACCAGAGGATCTGAAACTGGTAAGGAGACATGTTATCCTGGTATGAAGCAGGAAGGGGGTCACAGTCTTGCAAGGCCAAGGCAACTGAAACTGGGAAGGAGAGACGTCACCCTCGAATGAAGCAAGAGCAGGCCACACTCTAGTAAAACCAGAGGATCTGAGACTGATAAGGAGATATGTCATCCGGGAATGAAACAGGAAGGGGGCCACAGTCTAGTAAGACCAGAGGATCTGAAAAACTGGTAAGGAGACATGTAATCCTGGAATGAATCATGAACTGGGCCGCAACAAGGAGGGGGCTACAGTCTTGTAAGACCAGAGGATCTGAAACTGCTAAGGAGAGATGTCATCCTGGAATGAAGAAGGAAGAGTGGCACAGCAGGAAAGGGGCCCCAGCAGGAAGGCAGTCACAGTCTAGTAAGAGCAGAGGATCTGAAAATGGTAAGGATAGATATCCTGGAATGAAGCATGAAGGGGGGCATAGTCTAGTAAATCCAGAGGATCTGAAACTGGTAAAAAGAGATGTCATCCTGGAATGTAGCAGGAAGGGTGCCAGAGTCTAGTAAGACCAGAGAGTATCTGAAACTGGTAAGGAGAGATATCATCCTGTAATGAAGTAGGGAGGGGGCACAGTCTAGTAAGACCAGAGGATCTGAAACTGGTAAGGAGAGATGTCATCCTGGAATGAAGCATGAAGGGGGCCACAGTCTAGTAAGACCAGAGGATCTGAGCTAGTAAGGAGATATGCCATCCTGCAATGAAGCAGGAAGGCAGAGACAGTCCAGTTAGACGAGAGGATCTGAAACTGGTAAGGAACAATGGGCCTCAGTATGACCCTGGCGGTAGCCGTGACCTTATTAAGGGCACGTCTGCCGCTGGTAATGATTTTTTACTGGCGCCCAGAAAAGGGCAATAACCGGGTCATGCCGACCTTGGCAGACCCGGTAATTGCCCTTTTCTGGGCACCGGTAAAAATGAATCCCCATTCCCATTTGAGCCCCAGAGGGCTCAGTGAGAATGGTGAGGATGCTAACAGTGGGCCTGTTAATGACGGGCCTGTTGTTAGCATCCTGGTCTGCTAGCGGGTCCCTCTAAGAATGCCTGTTCTGGCCAGGCGTCCTGAGCGGGACCCGCAGCAGATCTCGTAATGAGGCAGCCCTGAATGAACGGTGCCGGTCCCATACCGGCACCGTTCATTCCGGGGCAGCCAGGGTCGTAATGAGGCCCAATGTCATCCTGGAATGAAGCAGGAAGGGGGTCACAGTCTTACAAGGCCAAGGCAACTGAAACTGGTAAGGAGACATGTTATCCTTGAATGAAGCATAAGGGGGCCACACCAGGAAAGGGACCACAGTTTAGTAAAACCAGATGATTTAAAACTGGTAAGGAGAGATGTGATCCTGGAATGAAGCAGAAAGAGAACCATTGTCAAATAAGACCAGATAACCTGGCACTGGTAAGGAGAGATGTCATCCTGGAATGAAGCAGGAAGGGGTCCACAGTCTACTAAGAACAGAGGATCTGAAACTGGTAAGGAGAGATGTCATCCTGGAATGAAGCAGGAAGACAGACACAGTCAAGTAAGAACAAAGGATCTGAAACCGGAAAGGAAAAATGTCATCTCCTTACCAGTAAGTGCGACAGACAAAATCTATTAAGACCAGAGGATCTGAAACTGGTATGGATAGATGTCATCCTGGAATGAAGCATAAGGGGGCCACACCAGGAAAGGGACCACAGTTTACTAAAACCAGATGATTTAAAACTGGTAAGGAGAGATGTGATCCTGGAATGAAGCAGAAAGGGGGCCACAGCCTAGTAAGACCAGGGGATCTGAAACTGGTAAGTAGACATGTTATCCTGGAATGAAGCATAAGGGGGCCACACCAGGAAAGGGACCACAGTTTACTAAAACCAGATGATTTAAAACTGGTAAGGAGAGATGTGATCCTGGAATGAAGCAGAAAGAGAACCATTGTCAAATAAGACCAGATAACCTGGAACTGGTAAGGAGAAATGTCATCCTGGAATGAAGCAGGAACTGGGTCACATCAGGAAGGGGGCCACAGCAGTAAGGCAGCCACAGTCTAGTAAGACCAGAGGATCTGAAAATGGTAAGGGTACATATCCTGGAATGAATCATGAAGGGTTTTTGACATTTCCCTCACCTTACTCTGCTAAACATTAGGTCCGGAATGGACCCTCGGCCTTAGTCTATCCATGCTCCTGTGCTCTCTATGCAAGGGCACTTGGGCCAACTGGATTATGGCAAGCCCTTAAGACCTTAAGACATCATCCTCCTTAAAACAATCTCTATCACCTCTAAATGTCTAAACAATTTAGCACCTCCCTACCTATCAGAAAAAACCTCCAGGAGAACCACCACCCGACCCACGAGAACTGCTAGTACATCTATGCTTGAGATTCCTAGATTTAAACGGACCACTGCTGGAGGAACTAGTTGCCCAGTTAAAGCTGCACAATCGTGGAATACACTCCATCTTGACCTCAGACGACCCCAACCTTACACCAAATTTAGACACAATGCACTCAAATGGCTTTGCACTAATGACTCATAACCGCTTCTACCCTTCCCACTGCCTCTCGACCCATCTGACACAACTTTGGTAACCACTGCACCTACCACAACCACTGCAACCAATGCTGCCGACCATGTATTTCCTTGGCCGTAAGCCGCCATCATAGTATATGTAATGTTAAGCACTGTTTTGTCATGCATATATGTATATCTATATCCTTTATGCTCCTTGACATGCAAATGTCTGCATTGTATTGTATGCATGTATGCACACGCATGTACTCACCTGAGACAGGCACTGTAACCAAGCTTAGAGACTTCTTGTATTGCTGCGCATTATCAAATCAATAAACAAACAAACAAACAAACAAACAAACCTTAAGAGGGAGGATCGAGAATGAAGGGAGGCAAACAAGAGTAATGATTATATTTATATATTTAATTATATTGAAGTATTGTTCTTCTGCCACAACACAGCTTTTTCCTAGCACACCATGTTGGAAGACGATACATTTAAGAGGTGGGAGAAGAGGAAGGGAATGTGAGGCCTCACACTTAGATATTTTAGGCCATTCAGGAACATTTAAGTACATGTAAGGAGGTTGGGGGAGAGGGAAGTGCAAAGGCATAGAGTCCGGCGTGTCCTTGAGAACAAATACCTGCAAGGATATAGTCCTGCTGGTAACAGCAGGAAATGCAGTAGCTCCAATAGGGCGATAACTGACGCAGTAGAGTGTCTTGCAGTGTCCGCATGTGAGTGACATATCACATTCTTAGAGTAGGACCACAGTAGGCAAGAATCAATGGCTTGATATGGGCAGTACACCGAAGACCCCCTCTATCAACTCTATAACCTCTATCAGACCAACAGAGAGGAGATCAGCATGCACAGAAGGGTGGGTTGCTGTTGTGCCCCTGGCACCAAAAAGCAGGACTAGCGCCAGGGCTAGAACCTGTTAGTGATTCCAATGTACAGTTTCCTATATGTCCTTCCTTGAAATCACAAAGGTTGTAGAACTGAGAGAGGCCATACAATAAATGGTACTTTTTGCGAAGACTCCAAAGTTTAGGCATTGCCTCTTCAGCCCATGAAAGCTTTTGATCTTGTTTAAGGGAATATGGAATTAGACCGGGCTATGTTTCAGTTTTCTCCCTTCTTAGCACCCGGGGTTGGGGGGGTCGTCATTCAGGTTCCTTGGTTTGCGGGCTGGTGACTGCTTTCGCCTGCCCTGCTCCGACATCTTCTCTACACCCACACTCTCTTTCCCATTAGTTTTCTTTACTAATCACAACCCCCACACACCAGTCCCACTTAACTGATTGTGGCTGCGGCGCCGCCCTCGCAGAAGCTTCCCTGCATCTCACTTTTCTGGCTGCCATGGAAATGGACGAGGTGCTCCATGTAGAGCCCTGCCTTCCACAACCATGGAGAACATCTTTGCACAGTATTTTCCTTCAATGACCAGGATGCCGCATGATGAACGGGATGCCGCATGATGAACGGGATGCCGCATGATGAACGGGATGCCGCATGATGAACAGGACGATGCACGAGTCCCGTTCTTTGAATGAAAATACTTTTGTTTAACACCCGGGGTTACCGCTTTTCTAACCCGGGTTGCTAATAGGGTTAGTAACCCCTTCCACAGGATATACCGGGGGTACCATCACGGTGCCCTTGTCAAACCCCCTCGCTTCACTCAGGCCTTTAACTCGGGCTGCAGGGCCGTTTCCCCCGGTATAGCACATGGAATAGGTTACTAACGCTATATTGTTTCCTGAGGGCCTCCTGAAGGTAAACACTCTTCATGATCTTACGTGGTAATTGAGGCAACTTGGTAATTATGGGGGTCTAGGATTCTGAATGTTTTGGCGATGGCCTCTTTGCATTTCACTAGCAGGACGTGTGGGTCCAGTGAAGCTACCAAGACCTGATGGCTCAACGATAGCAGCTGACCACATCCTACCAGCCTACCACTCCACTTTCTGGGGTAAGGCTTCACTTAACAATGTCCCAAGTTCTCCTGGTTCCACTTGAAAAATGCACAAACTGTTTTCCTTATTCTAGCCTACCATCAATATTAATACATTATAATACAATGGGCCTCATTGCAGGTCTGGTGGTAATCCTACCGGTGCTACCGGCGGGTTGCTGCCGGACTCGTAAAAAATGACCGGCGCCTGACTTCTAGGTACCACTGGACTATTACAAGTCCGGCGGCCAGGAAGTCAGGCACCAGTAATTTTGTTAGTCCCCATTCCCATAGAGTTCCACGGAGGTGCTTCCGTGACAGCTTTGCCTACTGTGACCGCAGTGCCCGGCAGGGTCTGAGCTGCCGGGCACAGTGGCTCCAGCAGGCAAACACGTAGTTTGTCGGTCCGGAAACAAGGGTGCTGGTGAGCTCACTAGAACCCTTATTTCCAGAATGGCAAACTCAGCATCAGGCCCAATGCCTTCCTTTTGTTCTTTTCTATGCAAAAGCGTGAAGAGTGCATAATGAAAATGGCAAAACGTGGCAAGTGGATCACAGTCATAGACATGTTTTGTTCTGTGCATGCACGCGGGGTGTGAGAAGGATAGTGCTCCCCAAACCCCCATGCCATATGTTGGTGAGCCAACACAGCATCAAACCGTGCCTGCAGAGACAGCAGTCACAAAATGCTCATGTGTGGCTTGGCAAGGATTGCACCACACCAAACATGGGTCAGTGGGCATGTGCCAGTGTTACAGAAACAGACTGGCTGCCTATGCCTACAACAGATCCTGCACCCGAGTGCTCCACTCTGCCCGCCACCTGCCAAATTCAGCAGCACTGGTGCTGATCAGCCTGCCCCACTGCTCCCCCTCTCGGCTCCTCCATCGAGGGTATTGGGGCATTGACCCAGCGCCCCTTATGCAGGAGCCGCCTCTGTATTTTGTGACGCTGCTAGTGCATCTTCGGTACTGTGAGGAATGCTTCTATTGGTCTTGACTGTTTATCCATTGCAGGAAGATTATATGAGCTCTCTGTTGGGGGACCGGATACTGTTCAGTGCATGATGCCACATTTCTAAATGTGTAGGCGCGGAGTTGCCCCCAGCTACTTTTCCCATGCTGCATTATGGGACAGGCGCAGGAGTGATCTCTGGTCAGTTTCAAGAACCCTACGCATAGTGCCTAGAACTAACGGAGCGATCAGTGGGGAGGGATCTACATCCAAAGATTACATTGAGAATCTAGCTGGCCAATGGAATAACTAACTTCTTGCATGGATATTCCCCCCTTCACCCTATAGAGATGATTACGTTTGCAATGGCTCAGTCGCTCATTCTTACACTCACTCATTATCTCAGTCGATACACATTCTCATATCATCAAATAGGGCCCAATCTCAAATATGGGTCATTTTTCATAACAATAGACACATATTTCAAACAACAATTGTCATTGGCTTCTTCCTCTAAACTGCTTATAAGACCTGCAACAATATTTAAAATATTAATTTCACTCTGCATAAACCAACGAAAAAAGTTATAACATGTACACTAGAAATGCAAGAAATCCAACTATTGCACTCACTGGAGAGCGATAATATGCACATTCCATAGACTCTTCACTGTGCCCAGGTCACGTTAGGTCAAGAAGGAATGTGTCATGCCTTGCACTTCATGCAGTGGCACTAGGAGAAATGCCCTCAGGCCTAGTATGCTAGTTATTTTTTGTTAGATCATTCGGAAAATTCAAGGCCTAAGAATGACTACTGTATTCCCTTGCTCTTTGGTGCAGTCTGTAGATGGATTTCCATACGAAACAAGTAGCAGAGAAAATATTGGGGAGCAGAAGTGGCATTACTACCTCTGGTGTTTTTAGTTACTAGGGATATTGACTGAAATCAGGCAATCTTGACTATTTTGCAGATTTATTTATTTATTTAGGTACTTGGTTTGACAATCAAACCTTTTTATCATTGAAAAACATCATCAATCACAAAACAAACTATGTCACAAAGGTAGTGATAAAAAAGGGGGATGGGGGGACCAAAGCAGTTTTATCTCTTGCCAGGGCAGGATTAATTTCCATTAGATTTGACTTTAGTTCTTGACTTGCAACCATACCAAAGGGTAAATGACAATATCAACTGGTCCAAGGGTGCATAAAATGAGGGTTTTTCGGGAACTGGGTCTAAAGGATTGGGGAGGGAGTGAAGCAAAGCAGAGGTACGCTGCGGGCAGCGGGCAACTGCCGCTGAGGAACAGACAGCAGATCCATAGGAGGGACCGCGGTGAGATGGTACTGCTAGTTTAGGTAAACAGTGCACAAGCTGCTGCTGAGATCCAGGGAAGGTTGTGCAATCAGAGTGCAAACCTAATGAGACCACAGTACAATCACCTGGGGGATGGTGGATGGACAGTTAAGCTTGATAGTGGCTGCCCAGCATAACTCCAACCCAACCACCAGGATGGTGGGCGTCAAGGTTTGGTCTTAGGTGTTTGGCCAGATGGAGAATTAAGGCTTGTGAAAATTGCCACATTTAACTTACATATCAAAGATGTTATGTTACTAACAACGTGAGGAGAACCATCTCCAGTTCGGGAAGCACCTCAAGACCTTCCTCTTTGCTTCTGCCTTTGCTCCTCCTCTCCCCTGCTGATCTGCTCTCTCTTGGCACTGTGCACCTGGCCACCCTCTATCCCCTGGGGCCCAGGTACTGCTCACCCTGCGACCCTCCAGCACTGCCTCCTGGCCACCCCTTGCACTGGGGACTGTATCTGTACCCATGCAGTCCCCCACCTCTCCAATTTCCTTCTTTTTATGCACTTATCAGACTCACCCAGACTGCTGCCATCAACACAGCACTTTCCACTTGCTGGCTGCACTGCCCCTGTTTATTGCTCCATTATCTATTTATTTGTATTTAGTATTATGTATCTGTTCTCCTCTGCTCTGCACTTTTCACTCTCCTCCTTCCATGCGCTTTTCCCCTTTC
The DNA here is from genome assembly GCF_040938575.1 of Ambystoma mexicanum. Classification (NCBI taxonomy): domain Eukaryota; kingdom Metazoa; phylum Chordata; class Amphibia; order Caudata; family Ambystomatidae; genus Ambystoma; species Ambystoma mexicanum. The sequence goes on along the minus strand of NC_090929.1, from coordinate 94,816,693 downwards.
CCTTTCCCATGCACTTGCGCGTTCTCAATGTCACTGGGCCTAGTAAGATTGTTGTGTTCTCCCCTGTTCCCCTGCCTTGCCTTGTCGCGCTCTGAAACACTTGTGTATGAGCGCGATACATATAAAATATCATATAATATCATATTAGGAGGCATAACATTCACCACTCTCTCTTTCAAAAGTACTAAGTGAGCCCCTCTCCAAAACCCAACAAAAAGAGAAAAACATCTGCTCCACGGTTCGCACCACGCCTGAAAGAGCAAAAATAAATGTTAAATGAGACAGAAAAATACTGGAGAATCAATCGCCAGATTCCTTAGCAACGGTAAAAGAGTTGTTTTTGTATAAAAAAGCAAATTTTTATGCCAAAAAACAGCTGTATTATGAGATCGAAAAGGAAATGCTGAGAATATGCGTATGAACATGTTTCAAATAATTCACAATTTTATGTGTGTTGAAATATTTTATTTCAGCAATGCCATAAAAAGTTTGCAAATTTAAAACACGATAAAAATCCATTATACATCATAAAAACTAACATTTTCAGACCCAATAATTTAAAAATTTCACACGCAAAAACCAAGCAGAGGCTAGAGACATCATTACTCAAACTAGCAGTTTTCAACCCTTGTTATTATCAGCTGCCTATGGGCCGCAACAACAGTCCTCGTTTGCCACTGAACGAATACCGGTGTTCAATAACATCTCCTTGTGGAGATAAATAAGGGGCAAACAGAAATAAAGCGCTTAGCATCTTCCACCAAGGTGGTACAAAATGGGCAGTTATCTAGAGAATCTTTCTTCCAACATGTAACAAAGCAATGGAGCGGAATAATTCCTAATCTAAACTTGAGCATCAAAGTCTTCTCGGTCCTTTAAAAAGGGATATCCAGATACGATTCCAATACAAAAAACTGTTCAACCCTAAAAATTCAAGCACAACCCCCCCCCCCACGATTGTTTGCATATCTCTTCTAAAAAACATTTGTCATACGCCTCCCTCCAAACAAGTTTGTAATTGTGTCCCAGACGAAAGGGGCCATTCCACAGCTGAGGAAGGTCCAGTAGTCGGGGCGTATTTTTAATACATTGAAACTATGGAAGTCCTGTTGCACCATTCTGACGCAGCACGTCACTCGTTCCCTCCCATATACTACAAGTCCACTCGTATGCCATATTCGCAACCAGCACAAAAGTGTTTGCAACTTCATCAGATACTCCAGCCCATATTAACCCAACTCAAGTTTGATCCCTAAATTCAGACTGCTTTTGGGAAGGTTATGTAGCCACTTTAGTCATTTACTTTCCTCCAAAACCAGGCAATGGGCATCTGACTATCCCCACAATTCCGCTCCAAATAACATAGCAGGCACAGCCGGCCTTCTATACATGTCCATTGCTGGGTAACTACATCTCCCTCCATACTTATTGTTGAAGCTTATCACCACTTGTCCCCTCCTGGACAGGGTATTTAAGCTGTTCTCTACCTGGCAACTCCAACTGCAATTATAAAACCAATAGCCCCAGATAGACATAACCCTCCACCTGTTCCAAATTAATGTTAGTGGACCTCAAATTGAAATGTCAGATTACAAATGTAACTTACATCATCCTGCTATAAACTGTGCTTTCTTTCAAGGATCTTGTCCTGTGTGGAAAAAACGTATCATCCCACCGTAGTAGGTTCCCTTATTAACCCACTACTGAACTATTTTAACACTCTTTACACAGGATTACAAGATTAAGAGTATAAACATCCCCAGAAAGTCCAACATACAACAGACCGTCTGCTCTTTAAGCTGTGGAAGTTCAATACAGTTTCGGAAACGGCACCAATCACTACATGGGTTAGCGATAAAGCAAAGAACCACCTTTAAGATCTGAAGATTGGCCTTCAAATGTTTACATGGCCTTGCAAATAAATATCTCGAGAACAAGGTGGGCTTCTACAGACATTCACGCTCCTTGCGGTCTTTAGATTAGTGCCTATTAGGCAGAACAGTAGACCACAATTTTTCTGTGGTCGATCCTGATCTTTGCAACAATCTACCAGCTCCTCCTCAGAAGCTCGACAATTATCTTACTTCCCCTAAGGCTCTTAAAACATCATTATTCTGCTGATTTCCGTACAGGTTTCTACCAACATCAGTTTGAGTTCTAAACAGATCTGCCCAACGCCTTACAATGTCAGCCCTTGATGCAGTTAAGTCTCTTGGGTGGCACCGTAAAAATACCTTAAGAAATTCATAGAGTGTTGATGGTCTCCAGGAGCTCTCATGGACCTAAAAAGATAAGAGGGGGGGGCAGTTGGTTAGTGCGAGAGAGAGGGAAAAGGCAGAGAGTTGTTCACAGCTGTTGGTTCATGTAGAGCTAGGAGCAACCAGTGTCTGGGCAGGTGTGTTTTTGTCAGTGCAATGGGAGGCCATTTTAGTGCCGGAATCCCTGACAGTGAAGTGATCATCTGTCAAATCTTTATCTGTCCAGGCCAGACATCTCAGAGAACATCAAGAGTCAAATTGTCTCTGATTTCATGAGATATATTTGAATATAGGGACTCTAATCAGGATTTATTTCCATGGTTTGCAATCATCCTGAAAACCTAGAGTGGTTGCGGATCTCGAAGACCAGTGGTGGAGGCCGCTGCTCCATAAACCAGACCAATGGCCACCTAGTTGGAGTTGCTCGACTATGGTCATAGTCAGTGTTTCTTAAGGCTGGTAGTGATTGCAGACGTCACCATGGGTGTAGCCTTTGAGTGCATTGGGAAAGTAGCCACAGGTCTGCATTGTGATCTTGACTCCATCGAGAGCCCGTTCAGGGTCTTCATAGCAGGCACGTCCAATGGCGTTTAGACCCTTCCATCGAAATACGAGCCAGACAACCTGTTGACAGTTTGCGTAAAGGCTGCTTTCGGAGGTCCCGGCCCAAAGGTTTAAGATAGTCCAACTGGAACATAGACAATACTATGTATAAGCGGGTCAAACCAGTTTGTCAGCTCCTTTTTGTTTTGAAAGCGAGAGGAAGTCGATTGCTCCGACATCATGGATAGGACTCCATAGGGCAAGATGGAATCTAGACGCCCTCTCCCGCCTCGGTACTTGCGGTCTTCTGCAGGCAAAGCAAGCAAATTCAAACTGACAAGGCAATCTGGTGTCGTAGTTTAATTCACTAATTACATGTGTACTCCCTATCCAAGGGTGTGCACTCATGCCAAGCTATCGCTTAACACAATAACATGTTATATGACACGCTTTGAAACTTCTCTTTCCTTGCAAAAGGGAACGACTCCAGTAGGAAAACCTTTTTTTAACATTTTATACACAAAAGTTAAACTTTGTGTCTTCCATTGCCCAAGTTATTACTCTTCAACTCCAGTCAAAATAGTCGAATGATTCTGAAAAGGCCGTTGATCCTGAAGAACCCCTCAGTTAACTTCAGCCAAGTGGTTCCAGACACCCCTTTGATCAGGAATGGAAATCACGCCTTTACAATGAACTACCAGTCTCGAAGAATGAAACAGCTGTATAAGAAACAACAAATCAAATTAAAATGTACATATATCCTCAACAGTGAAAGAGGATGATGCATTTTTACAAAATGCTTTTAGAAAATCCTGTAAAGATATCACTGCATTACTGTAGTTTTACCACCCCTCTGCGCACTTGTAATTAGGCCCAGGGCCTAATTATAGGTTTGGTGGTATTTCAGCTGTAAATCTGCCAAAATACCACCAAACAGATTTAACCTCACCACTACGTGGCATGGCGGGCTTACCACTGGATTACAAGTGGTGGTAGACAGTGTTAGTCCCCATTAATTATACCATAGGACTCCATTGGGATTTTGGCAGGATAACTAACGGCGGTAATTCTACCGATTTGACCGCCTTTTGACGGTAAGGCAGAGGAAGTACCTCCAGCATTTTGTCGGAGATTTTTCCTCCACCTTAACTCCAAACCTATAGTTCACCGGTTTTGTAAAGCAGCAGAAATGCCGTGGTAACTCTGTTACCACAGTTTATGCCCCTACCGCCGAACTTGCTATGAGGCCCCGAATAGCGGCAAACTCTTTTCAATACTGGATGTAGTTAGCTTGTGGTAACAAGGTGGGCTTGCATGAGTCAGCGTTACACCGACCCTTCGGATACCAGGCACTTTGGAGTCCCACAAGACTCTATGGAGAAATGCGTGCAGTTTAACCTACCACACGCGGTAGATAATACTGCACGAGGTAACACTTTTGTATGGAAGAAATTTGCACCACACAAAAGCAAGTGATCTCTGGGAGTTTCAGATGTAAAACCTGCAATTTGGGTGTGGTATAAAAGTGTTGGTAAATCTGTTTTACCCTACTTTACTTTACCACACTTCCAAACTCTAAATGAGACCCATAATGTAACCCTTTCATGGTTCCACTGTGTACTTGCAGAATAACTGGGGTCTTTTTTTGTTCGTAAAACAAAGCACTGAGATATCGCCTTCTCTCTTATGCAGAGGAAACTTGACCGGGCAACCTGTGCACGCAGCCCAATCCAGCGGAACCCTCGGGTTTCAAACTATCATGTTCTTTTCAAATATGAAATAAGGGTCCCACCTCTCTGAAAAATGTGGCTGGGATTTCACGTCCTGTTCATTCATGGTCTCATAGAGTGTGTGTCACTTGGCTGTTTCTGCCAATTTTTGGGTTGAGTATGGACCGGGAGGCTCAGCCACGTGACCCAAGTTTTAAATAACTTCTCCTCTTCTTAGTGTTCGGGTCAGATCCAGCCATGGTCAACCATTGAGCCTCCATGAATGGCATCTTCAGATTGCACACCTATACAACGATCTAGTGTGAGCCCGACGATTTTTGTTTAAAAGGTACATACATTTCATAAAAATGTAGCACTCCGACGGGTGTGGGGACAACCCCTGGTACTTGGTTGCATAAACAGTATATCAGAAATTGGCTCGGAAGAACTTCCTAGGGCATCCCCCCTGCCACGCTCTCTCAATGTAGTGTGCCCAAGACTACTAAGAGCACCTAAGATATTTAGTAGATAGTACATATCTTAGGTTTTATTAGCAGTCCTGTTTTGGGCACCCTCGATTAATGACTGCAGGGGGGAGTTCCTTCTTTGCAATTTCTAATATGATCTTTAAATTGCAGCTATGGTGCTTGATTTTGAAGGTGCCTGGCTCCAACACAAAACCAAAATAAGCCAAATAAAGGACACAGCTCATTAGGAAATGAGACCAGGAGATGGATTGCAAGTTGAACAAAGTTTTATATAAGATAAAGTTGTCCATGCAGAGGACTCTGCTGCCCTGAGAGCGCTCTGCCAAACATTACATGGGCAGCACATTATAAGGTTTGGAAATGTCAATACTGACGCTCCACTATGGGTACATAATACTTGAACACGATAGGATAGACATATGTATACATTATATGGATATATGAGCCAGCCACACAGGATTGGTGGGTAGCTTGAATGTTCTGCGGGCAGCACTTGGGTCAGCTGGGCTCGTTTTCGCGGGGTGAAGGTCAGACCCACAGAATGCAACACCTCTGACTAATCTATTCTACAAAAACAGGAACTAAAGACATGAGACAAATGACCATCATAAACGGTTGACATTAACAGGGGTGCTGTAAAGTCCATTCTGACGAAGTGTATGGTTAATCTACCCTTTACCAGCTGGGGAGCAGGTGTAAGTGGATCTAGGTCACCTGGCCTAAGCCCCGCCCACCTGGTGCCTTCCTGCTTGCTGCTCTTTTTCACCACTTAACAAGCCCCACCCACCTGGTACCTTCCTGCTTGCCGCTCTTTTTCACCACTTAGCAAGCCCCACCCACCTGGTGCCTTCCTGCTTGCTGCTCTTTTCCCTACTTAAGGAGCCCTCCAGCCTCTTTTCCTTTGCTGCTGGGGAGCAGGTGTAAGTGGATCTAGGTCACCTGGCCTAAGCCCCGCCCACCTGGTGCCTTCTGCTTGCTGCTCTTTTTCACCACTTAGCAAGCCCCACCCACCTGGTGCCTTCCTGCTTGCCGCTCTGTTTCACCGCTTAGCAAGCCGCGCCCACCTGCTGCCTTCCTGCTTGCTGCTCGTTTCCCTACTTAAGGAGCCCTCCACCCTCTTTTCCTTTGCAGCTCGAGAGCAGGTGTAAGAGGATCTAGGTCACCTGGCCTAAGCCCGGCCCACCTGGTGCCTTCCTGGTTGCCGCTCTTTTTCACTACTTAGCAAGCCCCGCCCACCAGGTGCCTTCCTGCTTGCCGCTCTTTTCCCTACTTAAGGAGCCCTCCAGCCTCTTTTCCTTTGCAGCTGGGGAGCAGGTGTAAGTGGATCTAGGTCACCTGGCCTAAGCCCCGCCCACCTGGTGCCTTCCTGGTTGCCGCTCTTTTTCACCAGCTAGCAAGCCCCACGCACCTGGTGCCTTCAGGCTTGCTATTCTCCACTTACGGAGCCCTCCAGCCTCTTTTCCTTTGCAGCTGGGGAGCAGTTGTAAGTGGATCTAGGTCACATGGCCAAAGCATCACCCACCTTCTTAGCCCTGCCTCTTCCTTCCTGCTCTTAACTCTTAGATCAAGGGTGTCTCTCGCCCAGGCATCCAAAGTGAAGGACAATTCCTGTCTGGACCTGTTTGGACCAGGAGGATCCAGGGTCCGACCCCCTGCTAAGACAGCAGGTAAGCATGCACCAACATGTGTTTACACCCTTTGTCCTCACAGGCCATCCCCACCCTCTCTGTTCCCCCCGTGTTGTTCCCTTGTGCCCCCCTCTTCCCGCACACAGGAGTCTGTCCTGATACATTCTGGATTCACCATCACCGTCTTGTGGCCAATGCTGGCTTTTACTTTTATGGGCTTCATTGATTCACGGTGCGTCACCCTATCTCAACTCATGCTGGGCTTCCTTTGCATCTGGTACTCATGGTGGCCCTGAATAATGCTGTTCCCATCTTCATCTTGTACCCTGGCTTGCAACATTATGTGTTACTACTGACTTCTGCAATTGTATTCGCTCTCCCCTCTTGCTTCTCCACTCTTTTTGACTGCTTATTCTCTGTTCTCTCCTCCCCTCTCCTCTCCCTTTTCCTATCTCCTCCCTTCCACCCCTTACTTTCTTCTATGCACTTACTCTATCAGAATTGTCCCTGGACCTAGTATGATAGCACCCTCATCTGTTGCTCCCTCATCCCCTTACTGTTCCCCCCTCCCTCCAGCACTATCTGAAACGTTGTCAGGCCTAGTACGATAGTCGCTTGTTTTGTTCCTCCCCTCCCTTTCTGCACCCCTCTCCCTCTCCTTTTGTGTTTCTCCGGCTCTACCAGAAATGTCGTCAGGCCTAGTACAGTAGTCATCTGTCTGTTTCCTTTTTTTAAATTTTTTAAAAAATGTATTTATTTATAAGATTTACACAAATATAAACAAGCAAATCAAATAATATAATTAAAACAAAGCAATTAAGTACACACAGAATATAATGTCTGTCTGTTTCCATTTCCTTCCCACTCTCCCCCTCACTTCCTTATCTATGTCTTAGCTCTTGCACTATCTGAAATGTCGTCAGGCCGAGTACGATAGTTAATTTCACATCTTTACTGTTCATGGCCTGTAAGAATGTCGTTGTATTTTCCCTTGTTGTCATGATGCCTACTCCCGGGAAGCCAGTTCGGCCCAGCGTCCCCAAAAGCAGACATCATGTCCCCAGGGAGGGACCCAGCAACCCCTTATAGGGGCTCTTTGGACATTGCCCTGGCGCCTTTGGCGCCAGGCTCATAGAAGGCATCAGTCCTGGCACCATAGGCGCCAGGCTCATTATGGGAGTGCTTGGATGGACTTACCTGATGCAGACCATGCTGCCGGATCCAGACCTCCTTGAGGTCTGAAAGGGACTATTTTACCTATGGGAATATTTTACCACTCGGGCGTGGCTGAGGAAGAATACTTACCTGGAACTACTTTGGGGGCTATTTAAACCACGCTTCGCGTTGTTCTGCATCTAGCAGCTGGACGTTCACCGTGTCTGCTCCTGCATCCTAGCTCCAGCCACGCCCGCCTGCAACCTGGAACACCTGAAAAGGAAGGAAAGGAGAGAAAGGTGAATAATTGAACTTTACCTACCTCCATCCGGAGTCCGGAACCATCACTCCGACGATCCTGAGAAAAGACATTATTTTTAGAAGCGCATCACATCACTCGCTGCAGCGCCGCGTTCCACTCACCTTCACGAGGCGCCCTCGGGCTCTTCAGCGACCATTGGCACCATCCATCGCCTTTCAGCGCCTAAGGAGAAAAAGAGACAAAACAAAGGTGAGCGAAGGAACAGATTGAGGAAGGCCTGATTCTTCCACCTTAAGACTTACCTGATTTTTGTTGGGACAATCTTTCCACACCTCGGGTCGGCGCCACTTCTTTGGCACTGCCGTACCCCGGCCCCTATGGGGAAAAAGAGACAAAACAAAGGTGAGCAAAGAAACAGATCGAGGAAGGCCTGATTCTTCCACCTTAAGACTTACCAATTCTTCTTTGGCACTTCCGTACCCCCACCCCTAAGGGGAAAAAGACACACGCATTAGTGGGTGAAAGCAAGATCACTAAGGGAACCATCCATCAAAAAGACTCACCAGAGTTTACCTTCGGCGAATCCATTCCTCTACGCGGATTCTTCATCCTACATCTGAAATAGAGAAAAGTACAATGGACAATTAAGGCTTGAACTTTTGCAACTGAATACTTACGGCCTCATATCGGAAAAGTAAAGCGGAGTTGAATACTCACCAAACCCGAGATCCAGTGAAGTAACTGGAAATCAACGCGCCCCTGCATTGGAAGCAGGATCGAGAGCTTGTCCTTTCAGACTCTAAGGTGAGACTCTACGGGGAATCGCGGAGGGGGTTCAAGGAGTGTGAGAGGGAGAAGGGGGGGGGGGGAATCCGACACATTATCCAGCAGACAGTTAATCCCCTTTTCCATCTACAGAAGGATTCTTCTACGGGCCAGACAGGCGAGGTTTGGGGGTTCGGTCCAGTCCGTCTTCCGAGTCCTGCGCATCACCTTAGAAGATGTCATAGCAGTCCAGAACAGGTTGGCGCCTCCGTGGGAATCAGGTGAGCGTTACAGAACGCAAAGCCTACCTACAATTTCCCACCCGGGCACTATGGAGCCTTCCGAGACAGACTAGCTGGCCCAGCTATTGGGGGAATTACGGGCTGAAGTTCATTCCGCTCGCCAGGAGACGAATGCCCTCAGGAGAGAGTTAATTGTATCTAAAGAACGAACTGATGATCTTGCCAGACAGCTGTTACAAGGTCAGGCTGGTCAAACTCCTTTACCAGGTTCTGGGGGTAATTCCGCCCCAGTGGTTTCAAATAACCCCGTGCAAATTAATCTACCTGGAAATATGCCACTGGCCCCACCGGAACATTTTGCCGGGGACCCCAAAAGGTTCGCCATATCCATGAATCAATGCCGATTGCACTTCCTCTGCAGACCTGGGGCCTTCCCTAACGACCAAACTAAGGTCGCTTTTGTACTATCATATCTCAGCGGCTGTGCTGCGGATTGGTCAGTTCCACTGGTTACTCAAGATGACCCGATTCTTCGGCACTTTCAAGCCTTCCAGACAAGCATGGAAAGACTTTTTGCGCGGCATTCTCAGGGACAGGCCCTGGACAACGAGCTTCTATCCCTACGACAGGGTATGCAAGACCTCTTAGCCTATATCGCAACCTTCAATAGGTTAATTGTGGAGACTGGATGGCCGGAGGATAAAAGAATCACGTTATTCCATCGAGGTCTACGTGGAGAACTTAAGGATGTCCTGGCCCAGGACGTAAATCCACCCCAAGACTGCTCTGAATATATAGACTTGGTGGTCCAATTAGATCACAGGCTTCAAAACAGAAAGGCATATCGGTCCAAGTTTGAGACCCCGGTTTTGGTCAAAACCCATGTTAACCCCAAGGGTGCCGATGTTACTGAACCTATGCAAATTGGAGAGGTTAAAGGACCTTTAACTCAAAAAGAGCGTGAACGAAGACGGCAAATGCAATTTTGCCTTTATTGTGGGGCTTCTGGACACTTTTTAGGAGATTGCCCTATAAAACCGTCTAAGAAGGCGGTAGGAGTCGCTGATAAGAACCTGATGGAATCTGAGTCGGGAAACGACCACGCCCGACAAGCGTAGGGGTCCGCTTGCCGAGCTTAAAAACTAACTCTCTGACCTCGCATTGTTAGCCATTAAATCCGCCTTTAAAGCCTGGCGGCATTATCTACTTGGCGCTAGAAATACCATCACGGTGATCACCGACCACCGGAACTTACAGTACGTAAAGACCGCCAAGGCTCAGTCATCTCGACAGCTCCGTTGGGCTTTGTTTTTGTGGAATTCGATTTTGTAATCACCTACAGTCCTGGCTGTAAGAATGTCAAAGTGGACGCTCTATCCCGAATAGGAATGGGAGAAACTGATACTAACCCAGAACCTGTACCGATAATTCCCAAACAGAGAATTTTGGGCATGAATTCTTTACAAACGCTTGAAGACATTCAAGCTAGAGTTAAACAACTCCTGGACCCTACAGACTTACATGATTGGGTACAAAAGGGATCTGACTTTACTCTAAATAATGATTTACCTTATTTCCAAGGGCGCTTATTTCTGCCACACAAGGAATTACAAGAGCTTGCTATTTCTTGTTATCATGATACACTAATAGAGGGGCACCCCGCTATTGCCAAGACGGAAGAAAAGGTGAAACGACAATTCTGGTGGCCTTCTTGGCGAAAAGATGTTAAATCATTTGTGATGTCCTGTGGTGTTTGCGCCCAAAATAAAGGCCAAAAGAAAAGACCAGCCGGTCTCCTTCAACCTTTAGACATTCCGCCAGCACCTTGGCAGACCCTGTCATTGGATTTCATTACGGACTTACCTCCTTGTTCAGGATATAACATTATTCTTGTTATTGTGGATTTATTTTCCAAAATGGCCCACTTCATTCCATTGAAAGGTTTACCTTCAGCTTCAGTTCTAGCCAAAGAATTCCTTGAAAATATTGTTCATTTACATGGATTCCCGTCTGTACTAATCTCAGACCGGGGAAGCCAATTCATTTCCCACTTTTGGCGTAGATGTTGTCAATTGGCACAAATCGATGTAAGATTATCGACTAGTCACCACCCTCAGACCGATGGTCAAACAGAGAGAACGAACCAGACCTTTGAGCAATATTTACGGTGTATGTTGCAGCAATCTGAAAGTAACTGGAAAGACATTCTTTGGATAGCCGAATATGCATATAATAATTCGGTACACTCTGGAACTGGGCAAAGTCCTTTTTATACTTTATATGGGCATCACCCTCGAACCTCAGACCTCGACTCGCCTCAAGGCCTCGGAATGCCCGCAGTGGACCATCTACATTCTACAATTACCCAAGCCTTCAAAGAAGCAACTACACATTTACAACAAGCCAAGAGAAAATACAAGAAGAATGCTGACCTCCATCGGAGTGAAGCACCTCAGTACCAGATTGGGGACCAAGTATGGCTGGCTACCAGGCACTTGTCGCTCAAGGGACCTCGAACTTTTAATCCAAAATATCTGGGGCCTTACTCCATTACGGCCATAATCAATCCAGCGGTCGTTAAACTTGATTTACCAGCTAACATGCAAATTCACCCTGTTTTTCATGTGTCACTTTTGAAACCAGTGTAACCTGGAACCAGACTAATCAAGCCTCCAGAACCCATTCAAATAGATGGAGAACCTGAATTCGAGGAGAAGAACATTTTAGATTCAAAGATGTTAAGGTCAAAACTTTTCTATCTAATCGATTGGAAGGGATACGGGCCTCAGGAGAGGTCGTGGGAACCCAGTGACCATGTACATGCACCTCGATTAATTAAGAAATTCCACTTGATCTTCCCAAACAAACCAAAGCCCCCGGAGGGAACAATCTTGGGAGGGGCCTCGGGGGAGAGTGCTGTCATGATACCTACTCCCAGGAAGCCAGTTCAGGCCCAGCGTCCCCGAAAGCAGACATCATGTCCCCAGGGAGGGACCCAGCAACCCCTTATAGGGGCTCTTTGGACATTGTCCTGGCGCCTTTGGCGCCAGGCTCATAGAAGGCATCAGTCCTGGCACCATAGGCGCCAGGCTCATTATGGGAGTGCTTGGATGGACTTACCTGATGCAGACCGTGCTGCCAGATCCAGACCTCCTTGAGGTCTGAAAGGGACTATTTTACCTATGGGACTATTTTACCACTCGGGCGTGGCTGAGGAAGAATACTTACCTGGAACTACTTTGGGGGCTATTTAAACCACGCCCAGACAGCAGCTCACGCTTCGCGTTGTTCTGCATCTAGCAGCTGGACGCTCACCGTGTCTGCTCCTCCATCCTGGCTCCAGCCACGCCCGCCTGCAACCTGGAACACCTGAAAAGGAAGGAAAGGAGAGAAAGGTGAATAATTGAACTTTACCTACCTCCATCCGGAGTCCGGAACCATCACTCCGACGATCCTGAGAAAAGACATTATTTTTAGAAGCGCATCGCATCGCTCGTTGCAGCGCCGCGTTCCACTCACCTTCACGAGGCGCCCTCGGGCTCTTCAGCGACCATTGGCACCATCCATTGCCTTTCAGCGCCTAAGTAGAAAAAAAGAAAACAAAGGTGAGCGAAGGAACAGATTGAGGAAGGCCTGATTCTTCCACCTTAAGACTTACCTGATTATTGTTGGGACAATCTTTCCTCACCTCGGGTCGGCGCCGCTTCTTTGGCACTTCCGTACCCCAGCCCCTAAGGGGAAAAAGACACACGCATTAGTGGGTGAAAGCAAGATCACTAAGGGAACCATCCATCAAAAAGACTCACCAGAGTTTACCTTCGGCGAATCCATTCCTCTACACGGATTCTTCATCCTACATCTGAAATAGAGAAAAGGACAACGGGCAATTAAGGCTTGAACTTTTGCAACTGAATACTTACGGCCTCATATCGGAAAAGTCAAGCGGAGTTGAATACTCACCAGACCCGAGATCCAGTGAAGCAGGATGTAGAGCTCGTCCTTTCAGACTCTAAGGTGAGACTCTACGGGGAATCGCAGAGGGGGTTCGAGGAGTGTGAGAGAGGGAAGGGGGGGAATCCGACACATTATCCAGCAGACAGTTAATCCCCTTTTCCATCTACAGAAGGATTCTTCTACGGGCCAGACAGGCGAGGTTTGGGGGTTCAGTCCAGTCCATCTTCCGAGTCCTGCGCATCACCTTAGAAGAGGTCATAGCAGTCCAGAACAGGTCGGCGCCTCTGTGGGAATCAGGTGAGCGTTACACTTGTTCCCTCCCTTGCCTTGAAGCACTTTTAAACACATTGTGTATAGGTGCTATATAAATAAACTATCATATCATACCCTTAAGGGCCCATAAACCACAGCACCCAAAGCCAGGTGCCTTCTTTGGGGGTTGTTGATCTTTCTGATGCTTCATGATATAAATTGACATGTGTCATTTGTACAATGGATACATGGTGTGGGGGGTAAAGGCTGTGGTGGGTATTTGGTTTGGTCACTACAAGGGGTTAGATGTATATCAGCATCAAAGAGATAGAGGGTCAGGGGCTCTATAAACTGTAACTTCAGAGGTGGGGGTCGAGTGAGCACAAGCAGGTTTGTGGAGACAGATGGGCACACGACCAGGGATTGCTCTGGTCACAGTGAGCTCATAGGAAGAGAAAGGATACTGGGTATTTGTAACAACACATGGCTGAGCTTCTGTGTGAAATGAGATTGTGCAGAGCTGCAAGGAGGTGGAGGGGGGGCTGGGCTCTGTGTGTGCGGCACTGGACAGAGGGAGGGATGGCTCTTTAGAGATCATTGTATGGCCTAGAAAAAGATGTTGTTTCGGGTGGCACAAAATGGTGTCTGTATGTCTCACAAATGGGTTTGTTTACTGTCTTATTTGTGGTTAATACTTGGTCCAAATTATAAAAACAGATGAACAAATGCAGGGACGTCTTCCACCATTGGGTAAATATGAGATCCATTTCAAATGGGAATGTCGAGGGTGTCAGAAAGACCTTCCCTCCCCACCATTCCCCCGTTTCGTAACTCATGAAGTAACAAATACCCCTGCCCAGTACGCCTGCGTTCCTTGGCTCTTTTACTGCTTCATCCCATGCTAGAGTGCCTTTTATTGGCATCCACGCACAGCACAAACTTCTTAGGCTTTCACCCCTTCTTGCATATTCTTCAGGAGTACATGTCATATAAATACAACCCCTATCCCCAGCCAGGTCCACTCACACCTCCTGATGGTTTTCCAAGTCTTGGGGCTCTTTAATGGTTGTGTGGCATAGATTATCCGCTATATCTCCTGTGTTGTATACTGTTGTCATACGATATTTGGGCTCATTACTTTCGCCAGTTTGTACTTGTGCTTCCCTAGTATCATGAGGCATCTTGTTTGGGTTGGCCACTGACACCATCATCGTAGCACTACTAGGGATTGCTTCAGCACAGCATCTAACCCCTACCTGCCACACACAGAAGATCAGAAGCAGGAAAATAATGATAGGGACCAGTAGCTTCATTATAGTCCCGAACCATGATGGTACCCAGTCGAACAGTGTGTCGACCAAAAAACACAAATAGAGGCATGAGGGAAAGGTAAGCCCTCCAATAGCGATCCCTCACATAGGTTTAACAACCTTTAACAACAAACACACACGCTATGGGGCAAGCCAGACTGTTGTCAAACGGGTAAGAACCACCACAATGCTGGTTAGATTAGACTGATGCCTATATCAAAACTGAAACACATATCAAATTATCACATATTTAATTCATATTAATACAATATAAAACCAACATAAAAATACACAAATATTATTAATGACCTCTATTTAATTTGTATCAGGCAGTTTAACAGCATACAAGCATTTCAAATGCTATTTTCTTTTGTTTTACAGAAAAAAGTGACTTGTGATGTGCAGAAAATGAATACAATAAAACACATCAAGCACTCCATTCACACTTGCTCATTTTACCATTATTCAGACGAGTCTCACACTTCGTTTCGGTATGTATGCTCACTTCAATGCGATGTACAAAAACACATATGCTGTCTTTTTATGGGTTTGGATGCCTGTCGCGAATACAACTTCCGAGCTCTTAATCAACGACCCGGCGTAATGGAGGAACAAGTTTCTTTCAAAAATGAAAGCTCCGCCCAAGCAATATACATGGCATTCACCCATGCCGTGAAGCAGTAAAGCTCCACGATGTTCACCTTCGACAGATGGTAACAATCCTGTGTCGTAACAATTACAATCCTCTGGCTGGTCATCTGCCTAAAGGTCTTTTTGACGTACCACTGTGTCGAACCAATCACTGGGCTGAACACCACCTTCCTTTTTCTTTCTCACTCCGAGGTTGTGTACTGGAGCTATTACATGTGATAGTGTCCCATTATCAGCATCTGAAGAAGCTGTAAAAGTGCAACATGTGGTCACCGATTTTTCGGCAAACACTGCCTTCCAATGGTGTGAGGAGGCCCATGACATAGCAGTTCCGCATCGTCATTAACCGCAGGGCCCTGAATTCTACCTTGATGACGTTGACCCCTCCTCAGTGTCGTTGGCCAATTGAATCAGCTCCCACCTCACGATCTGCAGCGATTTGGCATTTGCTCGGGTTTGGATACTTGGTATGAGTAATGCAAAACATTTCTCTGCTGATTTAAACAATTTATACTGGTCCGGAATTTGTGCCAGGAGGTTGGAGGAGTCTTTAGAGAGGTAATTGTATGCTCTTCTTTTGCGCAATACTTTATCTTGCAGCTTCTCTTCTGATAACACATTATAGATGGGGGTTCTTCGTCTGTTGACTGGGGTGCCGATGATAGTCTGGCAGGCACCCTCTCCCCCTAGACAAAATCACCATCAGGGCAGAATGCAACAATGCTAGAGCAAAATCGCGCCTCCTTGATTGCAGGAGGAGCAAGTATGCCTGGTTGCCACATACCCAATAAATGTCTATCAAGGCAGCAGTTCCTTTTCGTATGTCAGGGATGACAAGTGTTCTATTGCAATGCCTTTTTGATTCCAGGGGCACCTTTCCTTCTCCACGAAAGCGAAGTGCTAATGTTTCTTCATGCTGCATTTTGATTGGTTTTTCAAGAGTTGTGACCCAAGTGAGCTTTGTGATGTGTTTCGACCACGTTCCAGCACATGTGTCTTCCATCCATTTCAGTCTCTCATTCGTCTACTCGCATAGTGCTACAGACTTGCACATCACTGTTGCACCATGCCATTTGCTTTCAGTAAACATTCTCCCTTTTATTGCTAAGAACGGCTCCTTGAGGCATATAGCACCTTCTGGCTTCCTTTTGCATAACCTTTCGTCAGGAGGGAGTAAGTTTAGTTTTACTGTGTGTGCCTGGAAGATACTTCTTCTAGTTTCTTGTGGTACCAAAACCATAGGTGTTCCTGATGCATGGGGATTCAGTGAACATACAGCCTTGATTGGTAGCCTGCCTACCGGTGGTGCTCATCTCTGAGTACCATTTATTTGACTGTTCTGGGTGACACGGGTCTTCAATTGTATCTAGCCCCAGTTTACGGTACACATCATATGTGTGCTGTTGTATTCCCCTTTTCCTCCTTCCTTTCTCCCTATGCCATTGTAGACCTGCATAGAGTTTTGGAAATAGATGGGAAAAATGCCTGTGTTTAACATTTCGTTGCAATCATTATACTGCCAATACTGTGCATTTGGGGGAGTAGTCAATGTCGTAGCCGGGGACATAGTATAAATAAACTTGACATTTGAGGTAGGATCAGAGGTTGTTTGTGAGTGAGTGTGTGGTACTGCACATGCTGGTGAGGTTGGTTGATAGTCATCATATACGTATATTACATTTTCAGTACCATTCATTATGGGTAACCGAGGCCGTGGTCCTTTCATTGTGCGGTTCTTATGCAAAATGGTGAGATTTGCAGAGGTATTGAGGTCCAATATCAATTTTACCCCATCCCATATTAGCTGAGTTTCCTCTTGTATCAATTCCACCCCCTTCTTTTACATCCTTGATGATAAAGGAAACACTCCAATAGAGGCCTAAACATAATAATAAAACTGAAAAAACAATGGCCATAAAATAAAAGCCACATTCATAGGAACACAGCACTAACTCTCTTCTTGCTGTATTCAGAGGTCTTGTCTCTGCCATGGTTCCTACAGAGTGGAATAAAATGGGTTAAGCACACCTTTAGCAAAAAAAACAGTCATACATTCTTGAAAGGTACTTTACTAGGGGTAGAGAGAGAGACAGAGAGAGAGAAAGAGAAAGAGGTGAGAGAGAGAGAGAGAGAGAAAGAGAGAGAGAGAGATAGAGAGAGAGAGAGAATATTTACATTTATACATAATATATTTTCATTATAGTTTATTTTCCTTTTCTCTTTAATCACATATGTAGAACTATTTGATAGCACACTCCTTATGACCACTATTCTCGTCATTTCAGTACCTTAGCAGCTACTGTTTCTCTACTTAATATCCTCATTAAGGCACTACTTCTTCATGTTCCTCTGGCACTACTGATTGTGGTGCTACGCTGTCATGTGCTTTCCTGACATCTGACAGATTAATCCAGTATTTCAGGCCCTTGACTTTTTCTGCTGAAGAAGTGCAATATATTACTTCCTAAGAGCCGTGAAATCTTAGAGAATTCCATCTTCTTACAAAGCTGCACACATATACTAATTCTCCTGGAATTAGTTGTTTTGCTGGGTTGTCTACTGCAGCCGTAGCTGTCTCTGTCTCGTCATCCTTTGTGAAGGGCAGGGCAATTTCTCTAGCAATGATTCTCACCGCTCGTGTGAGTTGTGTCAGATACTCCTTAAATTCTTCACCTAATTTTGTTGCTGTTTTGTTGGCATCGGATACGTTTCTCACTGGTGACAGGGGGGTTTGCATGCGTCTTCCTGTCAATAGCTTGTGGGAGGACAAGTGGTGGCCTTTACTAGGTTATCTGCGTAATTGGAATAGGGCCAAGGGTAAGCAATAAACCCAATTATTTTTAAGAGAGTGACACAATTTGGATAGTCTGCTCTTAAGGAGGCCGTAGATCTTCTCAACAATCCCATTCGCTTTTGGATGATAAATCGAACACATTTTGTGTTTTATTCTCAAAAGTGTAGTGACCTCTTTAAATAAGTCATTAACAAAATGCGTTCCATTGTCAGAGCGTATGATGTCACATATTCCCCAGCGTGGGAACACTTTTCTCACCAGAAATGTTGCTGCACATTTTGCATATGGGTGTGCACAAGGTCCTGCTTTCACCCACCACGAAAAGGGGCAGACCACCACCATTAATTATCTTGCTCCATTGCATCTTTCTCCCATGTCTGCGTAATCAATGTGCAGCTCGCGGAAAGGTCCAATGGGGCGGGGTAGTGTTCCTCTCAATGTTCGAACTGTCATTCCTGAATTGTATGTTTGGCATGTGACACACTCTATGGTCATTTTAATGAGGTGCTTGTGGAGGTTTGGAACAAACCAGTCCTCCTGGATGTTTGCACCTATGTGCTGTTTTGTTGTGTAGGCAGGGAAATGCAATTGTTGGAATGTTCTTTGTAACAATTCTACAGGCATTACCACTTTTCCCATTGCTTCCTGTCTCCATAGGACCTCTGTTGGTGATTGTGTACAGCCCCTTTTTAACCATAGGTCCTGTTCTGCGGGGGGAGCTCTCTTTTGTAGTTCTATTATTTGTGCTATAGGCAAAGCATTATACCCGTCCTCCTTCTCCTCCTCTTGCCTACTCTTTTGCATGCATTCTGCAGACAGTGTTTTAGTAAAATATGCTGCTTCTTTCGCTGTAGCATCCGCTGCTGCGTTTCCCAGTGATATTTCGTCACTGTTATTTTGTGGGCTTGGCATTTTACCAATGCTATTACAGATGTTTCTGCAAGTGCTTTAATTAGTTTGTTTAACAATTCTGCATGTTGTACTGGTGACTTGTCTGCCCTCCTAAACCCCCTTCTTCTCCATCGGGTTAATCCAGCATGCACCGTAGTGGTTGCGTATGCTGAATCTGAATATATTGTTACTGCACAGCCTTTTGCTGCACGCAGAGCCTCAATTAGCGCTACCAGTTCTGCTTCCTGCACTGAATAATGCATGGGTAATTGTTTTTGGACCTGAATCTCGTACTTCCCTTCCTCCAATCTCACTACTGCTGCGCCCACATGTTTCTCCTCTGTTTCTGGACAAATCGATGCTGACACATCTACGAAATACACTTCGCCCTCATCTAACGCATGCTCACTTGCTTTGGGAATGTCGTCTCCTTCACCTTCATAAGTGGCACAATCATGATTTTGTATGTCCTCCACTCTGCATTGTTCTGTGAGGAATGTAGCTGGGTTCACTGTCTTGTACCATACTATGTGGACATTGGGGCTCGATATTATTATCTTGTATGCTGTTGCTCTTTTTGTAGTGAGTGCGGATTTAGATTGTTCGAGGATGGCGAACAAGGAGTGTTCCACAAACAATGTGAGGGAGCAGCCCATCACGATTGTGGAGCTTTTCTCAATTGCTAAAGCGGTGGCTGCAAGGGTCTGTTTGCGCGCAAACTGACCCTGCATCACTGAGTCAAGAGTTCCACTGTAATAAGCTAATGGCTTATGTCCCAAAATTGTTTTTTTGTGTCATTATTGCTGTCATTAATCTCCCGTTAGAATTCGAGAACAGGAGAAATTCATGCTCATAATCAGGTGTTGCAAGGACGGATGCGGTTCAAATAATTTCCTTCAACATGTTAAAGGCGGTGTGCATTTCAGGGGTCCATTTATTGTTTTGTTTTCTTTTTAAGCCTCTTTCAGCCCTTGCAGTAAGGACCTTGTGTACACGGCATAGTCTAGAATCCACGCTCGGCAAAAGTTGCAAATGCCAAGGAATTTCTGCATGTCTTTCACTGTGTGCGGTCTGGCTGCAGCACGCACTGTGGCAGCCCTGTCTGGTACTATTCTTTTGTCGTCTTTGGAAATGAATTGACCCATGTACAATACGTCTGCAAGGCAGTATTGGAGTTTATCGTTGTCCACCTTATACCCCTTTTTGGGCCAGTAAGGTGAGTATTTCAACAGAATCTCTCCTGTACATTTCTCCTTCACTACATATCAGTAAATCATCAATGTTCTGGATGATCGTACTTTGGACAGCAATATTGCTGAGGTCTTTGTGCAATATTCTGTTAAAAATGCTCAGGCTTTCGCAGTACCCCTGGGGCAGTCTGTAGTGCGCATATCTTTTCCCCTCTAGGGTAAAAGTATTGTGAGTCTGGATCGAGGGGCACTGAGAAGAAGGCATTCTTTAAATCAATCACAGTGAAATGTGTTGCCTTTCTTGGAATGCTACACAAAAAAAAATGGCCGCTGGGTTTGGGACAAGAGGGAACTGCTTTTGGTCAATATCATTAAGTGAGCAAAGGTCCTGCATCATCCTCCACAACCCCCCTTTTGCTTTTTAATCAGATACATCGCAATATTGCATGGGGAATTGGAGGGGACAATGATGCTCTAATGCAGCCGTGCATGTGTTTGTTGTTTCTTTTATTCCCTCCTATGCTTCCCTTGGTGATACCTTGCAAATCTAGTGAGAGTGAGAGAACAGTGCCAGATAGCATTTTGAGGTTAGCCACTGGGCGGAAAACAAAATCGGAGGGCACTCTCCAGGCCTTTTGCTTTGTTTCTGGCACTACTCTCGCCAACACTTGTATGTCATAGATAAACATATCCCCATTTATGGGAATTCCTCGAACTGCTGCTTCGTTTGCTAATGTCTGTATCAATAACATGGCTCTAAGAGTGCACATACTGGATGTGGAGCACACCACACCCCTATCTGTAAATGCTATGGTCATGTTGGGTTTGCTGAGGTGGTCTCTTCCTAATAAGTTTACGAGTGAATTTTCATGGTAAAGTAGGGGTGCTCGTACCGTTCTTCCTCCACTCATACATCCAAATTGTCAGTGTAAAGAACCATGACCACAGCCCCAGAGAATCCCTCCGTCTTGAGATTTTTGCCCAATAATGGAAAATTGCCTTCACATAGACATCATTTCTCCACCCCCGAATCCACCATGAAGATGTATTTTTTGTTTCCTTTTTCTGCCCTCACCAATGGTTCCTCGTCTGGGCGCAAGGTAGTCAATAGGACTGGACACGCAAGGGCTCTCTGTGGGCTGTCCTAGTCTGGGTGAGTGTCTGTTCCGGGGCAGGAGAAAACCTTGTCATCGAGCACACACGTTCCTCGAAATGGTGCTGGTGCTCCATTTGCCGTTGTAGCAAAGGGGTTTGTGTGTGTGTGCGTCATCTGGTTTTGACGGGTGAGATGTGTCGGCATGTTTTGTGGTTGTTGCCTAGGCACGTTGGGTCCTTGTGTGTGTGTGTCTGTTGTCCTGCTGTTCATCCTGTCCGTAACCTCCAGGTAGCCCATACAGGCTGCCTGGGTGCGGGTGTCCAAATTGGTATCCATTATTGTACCTTTGATCATTTTGGTAGTTAGTCATAGGGCGGACACGACATTCCCTCGCAAAGTGGCCCCATCTCCCACATGACCAACATGCACCCTGTCCTCCTCACCTAGGTCCTTGCCTTCTGTACTCTCCTCCGCGCTGCCCTCGGTACCCACCTCTTCCTCTTGTGGGCCTCCCTTGCCACTGGGGTCCTGCATACTGCTCCTCTCCACCCCATTGCTCCTGACCATTGTTTGCCCATGTAGTGCCTTTCTAGCCTGTAATTATACTGTTCCCTCCCCCTCTTCTCCCTTCCATACAGTGGGCGATCCTGCTGTTAACACCGCAAACTTCACCAACTTACTCTGTACCAGCTTTGCCTCATCTGCTAGTCTTCTTTTTCCCTTTTCTTGATCCTCCTGCAGTGGTGTATTATGATGCTCTGTATTTCTGGCCATCCCTTGACTTCTATCCCAGCAATTCTATCAAGGGCCTTCTGTACTTCCTTTGGGAGGCCTTTTTTGATAATGAAATAGAACAGGGAGGTGGATTGGTCCAACGCTGTACCCGTCTCTGCCCGACACATATCCTACATCCGTAGAATAAACTGCAGAGCCTCTTCCTCGTCCCCCATAGTGCATTGCATGATAGAATGTAAATCTGGGGTGTCGGTGAAGGTCCTCCTCGGTGCATCCCATACTTGTGCTCTTTGTTAAAAGATGCCCCATCATGTCGCTCACTGCCCCACTGCCCATCGTTATGGCCGGGAACCCCGCCTTCACCCACACTCCATCTGCCTGGTCATCCACTGCTCACACCAGGAGGCTTTTGATATCCCCTAGGCCAGGGGGACCCCTGCTGTGTTTTTCTCAAATGTGTATATCCATTCCCCCCCTGAAGGTGGAGGGAGCACTTTTAATAAGTTAGTCTTGTCCATCAATGCCCAAGGGACATAATGGGGATGTCCTGCTCCCTTGTGAATGAGAGGCATTTGCAATTTTGACCTAGCATTTCCCCTACTGACCTTCTCTTCTTTCTTTTTTGCTATCGCCATTCACCCTAGTCTGTTGCGGAGCCTTCCTTTCCAACATTTTTCTCCTGCTTCTGTTACGTGTGGAGTTGCCCACTGTATCTGTTGTATTCCTCCCACTGCCCCCTCGTCTGACGCGTCAAAGTCAGTCCAACATTCCTCTTCCCTTTCAGATGCTACTGTGTCGTATCCCACACTTACTGTTTCTCCTTCTCGCTCCACCCGTACTGTTTTAATTGGTGTGCTCTCTATTAGAAAAAGGAAATCCTCGGATTTCCATTCATCCTCTGTAATACAGTGGAACTTTGTAATGGGGGCGGCAGCTGAGGGTGTCCTACCCACTGTGGTGGCAATGTTGCTTTGCACAGTGTCCTCAATCGTGATAGCTCTGCCTGTGTGTTTGTCACTAATATTTCTAAATCTTGTGTCGTTGGTCCTAAAGGGGCGGGAGCTGTACTTGTTAGAGCATATAAACCTACAGGGGTGCCATTGGAGTTTTCTGGGACATATGGAGGAGGTGGTGCAGTCACTGCGGTAGCAGGTGCACTAGGTTGTGGCAAATAAAGTGGATCGCAATATCCCTCAGTGGGTCTTGTGAGCAGTGGGTATAATTTCTTTGATTCTGCCCCTCCTTTGTACTTTTCTCCCGCCTAGCCATTTGACACTACTTGAGCCTCTGACTCTTTTTCCTTGCTATTTGTAGCGGGCGTTTCTTCTAACATCCTCCACAAATCCAACACTTATCCTCTATTCCTCTATTCTGGAGCTGCTTCCCTTTATACTTAGCCATTAAGTACGTTTCCACATGGTCTAATACTACTTTATCAAAAGACCCCTCTTCTGGCCAGACCCGGGGCGGCCCCTGCCCTTTAATTTCTGTCAACCACTGCCCATGATACTTCTTTATTTTGTCACTATAGAGAGGGAGGTGCTTACAAAGATGTGAAAGTGGTGTGTCCACACCCATAGTGTTGCTATATTCTCTCCTCCTTCCTTAGTGCATATATGTGTGTGCTGACCCTGTTATCTCTGAACCTCTGATAATAATAATAATAATAATAATAATAATAATAATAATAATAATAATAATAATAATAATAATAATCAGTTAGCATTTATATAGCGCTACAAACTTTCAGGTATCTGAGTACTCCTTATTATTACCCACCGTGTGCGGTGCTCATTCATCGACCTCAGAAGAATGAAAGGCTGAGTTTGGCCCTGCTGGGATTTGAACCTGCGTTGGCAGGCTCTGCACATATGTCAAAGCGAGCGCTCTACTCGCTGTACTATCGGACCAGGATATATCACTTACACTTTCTATTCTGCACTTAAATCAATTACTTATACATTGCAATGATGGACATATGAAAATATGATGAACATTTAACCAGTCAACGTAGAACACGACAGATCAACAAATATACCAACAACACTGAACAGAGAACATAAAACCTTAAAAACAGACCCCTAATATCCCAGGCCCCTGCTTAATTAAAAGTCTGCTTTCTCCCATTCACACTCAGCATTCACATCACCTCCGCGACTCCTGGACCTTCCTCCAACGAGTTATAGATACTAAAATGAAGAGCTAATACTATTTTCCCAAGCCTACTAAATATATAAGGCTCCTACTTTTTCCTCACTTATATTCCAGCACTGGTCGGGACAATGCAATACGGTGCCGCCTTCCACCCCCTTTCGGAGCTAGGTTCCCGTATCTCCTCTAACTTCATTAGCTTGTTCAAATAAAAAACCTAATGGCCATTAAAGAACAAACAACCCCCTTTGTGTTCAACAATCACTCTGTTCACTCGCAATCAGCCCATCCCATAACGCTGTTCCCCTTAATAAATCTGCTCCATGCTTCTCAAACTCCCACCTTTAATTCTTCTTGCAATCAGTACTCACTTGTCCGTGGTATTCAGAGAGCCTCTGTTTGCAGTCTGTCCAGAAGGGGGGCATCCCTGTGGTGGGCCCTGCCCAGCTAAGGTGAGCAGTTGGGTATTCGCAAAGCCAGGATCCACAAAACCTGCTCAGGAGCGTATGCTTTTTGTAGAATTTTGGTCAGCTGTAGGTAGCGATGGCCCTCTCAGGGAAGTTCCGGATCTCGCCGCAGTATGGGGAAGTCAAGAAATAATCACGTTGGACTGGTCACCACTTTGAAGGCACCTGGTCCCAACACAATACCAAAATAAGCCATATAAAGTACACACCCCACTAGGGAATGAGACCAGGAGATGGATTGCAAGTTGAACAAAGTTTTATATAAGATAAAGTTGTGCATGTAAAGAACTCTGCTGGCCTGAGAGGTTTCGTAACGTCACTACTGACACTCCAAATAATACTTGAACACAATAGGATAGACATATGGATACATTATATGAATATACTGTATTTTCCACAACCTAGTGCACCTGCCACCGCAGTGACTGCACCACCTTCCCCATATGTCCCAGCAAACTCCAATGGGGCCCCGATAGGTTTATATGCTCCAACAAGTACAGCTCCCGCCCCTGTAGGACAAACGACACAAGATTTAAAAATATTAGCGGCAAGCACACAGGCGGAGCTATCACGATTGAGGACACTGAATATACGAGCCAGCCACACATGATTGGTTGTTAGCTTGAATGTTCTATGGGCAGCACATGGGTCAGCTGGCCTCTTCTTCAGGGGATGAAGGTCAGATTCACAGAATGCAACATCTAGGACAACATCTATTCTACAAAAACAGGAACTAAAGACATGAGACAAATTACCATCATAAAAGGGTTGACATTAACAGGGGTGCTGTAAAATCCCTTCTGACAAGTGTATGGTTAATCTACCCTTCACCCTTAAGGACCCATACAGCACAACACCCCGAGCAAGGTGTCTTCTTTGGGGTTTTTTGATCTTTCTGATGCCTCATGATATAAATTGACATGTGTCTTTTATACAACGGATACATGGTGTGGGGGGTAAAGGCTGTGGTGGGTATTTGGTTTGGTCACTACAAGGGGTTAGATGTATATCAGCATCAAAGAGATAGAGGGTCAGGGGCTCTGTAAACTGTAACTTCAGAGGTGGGGGTCGAGTGAGCAAAAGCAGGTTTGTGGAGACAGATGGGCACGCAGGCCAGGGTTTGCTCCGGTCACACACAGAGCATTGAGCTCATCGGAAGAGAAAGGATACTGGGTATTTGCAGCAATACAATGCTGAGCTTCCATGAGAAATGGGATTGTGCGGAGCTGCCAGGAGGTGGAGGGGGATGATGGGGTCTCTGTGTGCGGGGCTGGACAGATGGAGAGATGGCTTTTTAGAGATCATTGTATGGCCTAGAAAAAGATGGCATTTGAGGTGGCACAAAATGGAGTCTGTATGTCTCACCAAATGGTTTTGTTTACCGTTTTATTTGTGGTTAATACTTTGTCCAAATTATAAAAACAGATGAACAAACGCGGGGACATCTCCCGCCATTGGATAAACATGAGATCCATTTTTCGCGGGAATGTCGCGTGGGGTCAGAAAGACCTTCACTCCCCAACAATTTTCACAACCACTTTTAGGATACTTTTACATTGCTACGTAGCATGTAGTGGAAGGCAGCAAATCACAGCCTACCTGCTGTTACAAAATGAAAACAAGTACAGGCAAAGCCAAAGACTTTGTGTCGGCATGTGAAAGGCATTTTCCAGACAGTGCCAAAATATAGTAAATGACCATAACAAAGGGAGGCAGCACATAGGCATATTATGACAATAGCTGTCAAATACCTATCTAATGCTTATCCAAGAGTTACAAGTCTTAGTTTAGTCAATGCTTTAAAATAGGAATGCAGTGCAAGGGATAGGGACAGCCCTCTTGGACCTAGAAATCCAGATGGATGAAGCTAAAGATAATGAAATCCTGCCTTACTCCTCTTTCTCGACCTATCGGCAGCTTTCGATTTAGTTGATCATAACATCCTAACTACCCACTTGACCTCATCAGTTTCTTTTTCCTCTAAAGCTGCAGCTTGGTTCCAATCCTTCATTTCATACAGAACTATGAGGGCCTTCTCTCCTTCAGCTTCAGCAGAACCCTCTCCAATCACCTGCGTCTCCTCAACTCTACACATCATCTTTACAAAGCTGCTGTTCGACCACTTAGATGACCTGGGCGTCCCCTATACAAATTACGCAGATGATACGCAAATCCTCATCACTCTGTCAGGTTCATATGACAAAAACTCACATTCCTAAATGGAATACACCTCTGAATATAAGCCTGGATGGTCAAGCATGGTCTTTGTTTCAATGATGACAAGACCGAGCTACTGCTTAACGGTTCAAGGCCACACCTCAACAAGCTAGATCCCCAATACACCTCATTCAATATTGATGGGGATAATATCAAGTGTCTAAGGATGCCAACACGCTAGGAGTCTATCGGGATTCCACTCTCTCCCTCTCAAGACAAGTAAATGCGACAGCTCCAGCAACTGCCTACACCTCCAAATTAATAAATGCATGCAGACCCTTTCTATCCACTATCAGTTGTATCACTCTGGCAAGAGCTTGGACTATTGTTCCACTTTATACTTTTGCGCCAGTAAACGAAACCTAAGTAAGTTACAAGTGCTGCAAAACAATGCCCTCACAGCGGCTCTAAACATTCCTCGCTCCAACCACATCTCACAAGCTAGACATAGCACTAACTGGCTTGCAATACAAGACAGGATTACATTCAGGACCCTAATAATCAAATTTGGCCCCCAAATATTTGGTTGATACATTCTCTAGAAAAGACCTACCAGAGCCAACTACGTACACCGCCTTAACATGCCCAAGTTCAAGTTGCATAAAGCAGGTGGGTCTAGCTTCCCAGTGTTGGCAGCTAAGACTTGGAACTCTCTGCCTCCTGCTCTAAGAGTCAAACCTTCCTTTCTGTCCTTCAGAAATAAGGTAACATCTTGGCTCTTCTCCTTGCTTAATTAAGGACGCTTCCCAACTACTGACTCCATAATTACCTTCAAAGGCCCTAGGACTCGATATGTAACACTATGCTTTCACCTTTCCCAGGACTCATCCTAAAACTATATCCACACTTTTACAAAACTCTGTATATAACTGTATTTTATTGCCAAATCATGTTACTTTGACCTGTAACATAAATCAAATGCCAACTGTGTATATTTCTGTATCTTATTGTCAAATGTATGAGAACACTGTGTGTTCCTGTAACACTAGTACCATTATCTAACAATTGTTGTATATTCCAGTAAAAGCGCCTAGATACCCTTGGGTTGGGTGCGCTATATGAGCAAATAAACTAAACTAGACTAGCAGATATATTGCTTATAATGCAAGTGGCTGTAGGCACACTTGGTTAAGTCATTACAGAAAGACAAGCAAAGGCAGGGGGCAGTCAATGGGTGGGCAAAAATCCCCAACAACGCCCATGCGCTGTATGCCCCTCCTTCAATAACATATTTCTCACATCTTCTCAAAGAAGTCAAAAGGCAAAAAAGTTAAACCTTTCTTCCAAATTGGGATCTTTTCTAAATTCCAAAGGCGGAAATAATCTTTGCACCTCCCTAATGCTAAGGTCAATGAGAGGTTACTGGTTGTGAGCAGATAATCAAACTATCCAAGATTGGAGGTTGTAGTTTCCCCGAAATAGCGGCCCAACTCTGTAACTCCTTGCCCCATCACTTAGAGAAGTCCAATCCTATCTAAACCTCAGATCAAATACTATCACATGGCTTAAATCCACTGACCTGTAACCCTGGCGGTATCATTTTCCATCCTGTGACCCTATGCCTCTGCAACCAAGATGTAACCTAGCACTACCTACTCCTGATCCGGTGCAAAAAAATGCAAAGTTTTGTGTTATGTATTGTGTGTCATATATGTAACCCCCTTAGCTCCTCTAGTCTTCACCGATCCATGTATGTACTTTATTTCACTCTATGTAACGGTATTTAATTTGCTGTAACACTGTAACTAAGCTTTGAATATTCTTGTAACTGTTGCGCCCTGATACCTATGGGTCTGGTGCACATTTCAAATAATAAAACAAACAAACAAACATAATTGCTATAGTTGAAAGGTTGTGTGGAAAATGGGTGATAATAATGAAGGTTCTCTGCAGGGTGCTAGCATAGAGGAATTTGCCTGTCAGTTAGGCTATGACTCTGAGGGTTAGATGATAATGGTTGAGTTGCTCTCCCCAAAGGAAGAGCACTTTTTGGATGACTTTTAACTTTGACGTCGTTCAACAAATTTGCATGAAACTTTATGAACATATATAGACCAGAGTCTGAATTCTTTGGGAAAGTTTTGTGTGGTCTCATCAAGAGGGTGCAAAGGTATAGTGGGGTTCTGTTAAAGGTAGATGGTGATTTGCAGTAACCTTGTGGCAATATAGTGTGTTTCCATTTCTGGTTGTGGTACATGAAGCTGGTCAAATCTTGTGAATCTGGATGCAATGGTACTGAGAAAAGGGCATTTTAAGGTCAATGACAATGAAACAGGTGGCTTCTGCTGGCATGCCATATAGGATTGTTGCAGGGCTTGCTGCTACAGGGTACTCTGCCTCTACAATGTGATTAAGAGAGTGTAAACCTTGTATAAAATGCCATGACCCCCCGTTGGCTCTGCACACAGGGTACACCACAGTGTTGCATGGAGATTCTGATGGTACCAAAATGCCTCTCTCAATGAGGGCGTTAATGGTTTCATAAATGCCCCCATCTGCTTCTTTGGTGAGGAGTATTGCTTCACCCGGGGTAGGATTGCTCTGGGTTTCAATTTGATCTTTACTCCTCCTATGCTCTATATTCACCCCACATCATAGGGACTTGTGGTCCATAGTGTGTCGGGTACCTTGGCCAAATCCTCCTCCCAGAACGGTGGTGGCGCCTCTAGTGCCATTGCCATTTTCTGTGCAACCTCTCTGTATGAAATGCATAACCAGAAGCGCACACTCATTTCCAACATCATCTCTGCCTCCCCTCTGTTGTCTGAAAACAGCTCCCCATCTGTTGCATGTGTCAGCCTGCATCCTTCTGCCACTGCAATTATTGCCCTCATGCCTTCCCCTAGTAATCAATTGCATGCACTGCAACCCAATCCTCTCTTGCCACAACTCCCTCAATGTCTATAGATAGAATGGTTATCTCCTCATCTTGTGGTGCCTCTGGTCTGAATAGGTACTCACCTGGTCTCCTCCATACCTTCCATGCTATTCCTGGCATCCATGCAAGGGCCATGTCTGTCCCGTACTGGAACATCTTGGGGTCTACTGATTCCCCCCTCTGTACTGTAGTCCCACAATATGCTTGAAGAATCTGTCTTACAGTAAGCATGTGTATCCCTGGTGTGGAGCATACTATACCCTTGTCTGTGAATGAGATGGTCATATTCAGTCAGCTGATGATGTCGCATCCCGATATGTGTACAGGTGATCGTTTCGAGTAAAGTAAGGGTAAAGATAAGTCGTGATCTCCTATAGATAAGGAGATGTTATCAGTAAAGGGAACCACTTCTCGAGCCCCCAGAGAATCCTTTTGGAAAACATTTTGTCACTTATTGCCAGCCTATTTTATCATGGAACATTCCATCTGGCTTCCTGTCAATGTTTATATCAATGCAGACTGAAACCAGGATAATGGTCCGGCTGGACCAGTCTAGTACCACTTCTATTTGGATCCCGGCATACCGCGGTCTCAAGCAGGGCTGTATGCTCGCCCCCCCTTCTGTTCATCTTATACTTAGCAGACACGGGCCTGGCCTTGGCTAACTCCATCTCCATTTATTTTTTCAATTTTTTCAATTAACATTTTATTAAAGTGATCATGAACAAGAACACACTTACATTTGTATTGCATTATAAAGGGTAGAGAATGCGGAAGCTTGGCCATAGCTCAGATCAAGTTAAATCACGCAGAGCACACTCCACCAATCCCACAGCCAAATATAAGTGTTAACCTTGAAGCCAACGGGTCAGAGGAGATCGCCTGGTAAGGGCAGGGAATTGATCAGAGTATTCCATAAAGGGCGCTGCGCCCAGGTTGTTAGGAAGGAGTTCAGGTTTCCTGTGTGGATGGCAGTAGCTTTTTCCACTGCGATCTCCCAACATTTGGACCACCACAGGGGGACATAGGGACCGTCCACGTGCTTCCAAAGTCTAGCCATTGCCACCTTCGCTGCAAGTAGGAGGTGTGTACGAAGTTGAGAGAGCCGACCAGTAATTGGGAACTCCCCGCCCCCCTGTCTCCCCCAAAAGTATGATGCCAGGATCTCATAGGAAAGCGAGCCCCGTAATTGCATTTATGTGGTTTGTCACCTAGCTCCAGTAAGCTTCCGCCTTAGGACAGGTCCATAGCAGGTGAAACAGATTGCCCTCGGCCGCACATCCACGCCAGCAATTTGGAGACATTTCAGCGTTGGATTTATAAAGTTGGGCGAAGTGATGTAGTACCTGTAACCTAGTTTATATCCACCTTCCCTATTTGTGATACATTGTGTGATTTTGTGCAACCGATCCCAGATCCTTCCCCCCTCAACCACCTCATTTTCCTGTTCCAGGACCCTCTCCCAGTCAAGCATATACTTGTCTTTTTTCTCAGGGTCGTGTCTATCCAGGAGGCGATAGAGAGTCGAGACCCTGCCCCTGTGTGACGCTGTGGTCAGGGAGAGTTCCAATGCGGTTAGGTCTCTGGCCCCACTCTCTTTGATCGATCTATGGGAAACCCAGTGTCGGAGTTGGGCATAATGGAATCGCTCTGCCTCCCCACTCCAAATTTCTCCTTGCAACTCCATCTCTATTGATCTTCCCCTCCAATGGCTGAGTTACGTGGACTATATCATCTTGCTTGATCTCACTCCTGCGGATCTCCAAGCCTCCCTTGATGCTTTGAGGAGATACTCGGACTCCCTGGACCTTGTGGTCAATATTAAAAAGACCAAGAACATGGTGTTCCATTCTCCCGGCTGCCCCAAGACCATGGTTCCTTGGTACCTGGAAGGAGTCAAATTGGAGGTGGTAAATGTTTACCAATGCCATGGAATCCACTTTGATGAGGGCCTTCGTGGCGATTTCCATCTCACCCAAGTCAAACTTAGGTGCTCCCATGTGGTCGGAACTCTAGGAAAAATGGTCTGCTCTGGTTGTGGCTACTCTCTTGGCATTTTGTCACAGCTATACATGGCTAAGGCTAGCTCGATCATCATGTATGGCGCCATTGGATGGCACCTCAGTAACGAGAAAGGGGTGGTAAAACTTGAATCCCTCCTTCTAAAGAGGCAGTTCTGGTTACCCATGCACGCACTGGTTGAATCCATCTTCTGCTGTAGGGCAAGACTACAGCTCACCCTTTCAGACATATATTGGCGACTAGTTAATTCTGAGGCTGGCATCCTGAATTGGATGATCCTTAAAGCTGCCCGGTCGAAGGTTGCTTATATACCTTGTACTGCTTTTCAATGCATTCTTTCAACGGCAAGCAGGTGGCTGAACTTCCTTCCAGCCACATGCGAGCGCTGGGCTTACGCCAGGTTTAAAGCTGCTACGCGCACAATGGTATATGCCAGCTACCATGAGCAGTATGTAGCATTCCTGGCCACCAAGGAGAACAGCAGTCTCTTCACCAATTATATAACCAGGCGGAACGGCCCCCCGAACTATGTTGCACAATTTGTTGGTAATACCTTGGTCTTGGAGTACCTTATGGTTAAAATGAACGCTGTCGAAACCTTGGAGGTGACGGGCGCTTGGACTAACATCCCCAGATCTATGCGCAAATGGCGCCTCTGTGGCACTGCTTCCATTGAATCTGCCAATCACTTGTTAGTCCATTGTGCAATGGAGGATGCATTCTGCCTCTCTGCTCTGGTGGCAGTAGGCCTGGAGCCTTCATTCCCTGCTCCAGTAATATGGGAGTTGTATATGCAGGGGAATCACAAAACTTTTATTGTGTTTTTTACTATTTTTTGGAAAAAGTTTGAATGTATGCTGGAGACCAGTCATTAACTGTTTTATATGTGATATTATTGGTCTTTTTGTATCACCATTTTAGAGACTGTTTTTTTGAGGTGATTGTGTATTTTCATTGTGTTAAAAAGCTGTGTTTGGCTGCTATACAAAACGAGTAAATACAAAAAATGAAAATTAATCAAAAATCAAAAGATGTCTGCACCCACACACACACTCCTAACAAAAGATTGGTGAGATCAGAAAACAAAACATTGTGATTGCAACATAGTATCGAACTTTCGAATTCATCCCCACCTAGGTAAACATAAACATTCCTGTTGTGTTAATAATTGAAACAACTGCTCCAAAGTGTGCTCTTTAATTTTATTAAAAAATAATGATATCATTATCTATTCAGTTTGAAAGCAGGTCTTAGAGAGCTGTCATTAAAACTCTGGATAAGACACAGTGGCCATCATTATGACATCAGCGGTAATACAGGCATGGCTGCCGCTGGTGTCAGGTCGACCCTGGTGGGCAGAACGGCCCCCACGAGCACAACCTGTAGTTTGCCGGTCCGGGAACTACAGTACCGGCAAGCTTACGGTACTGTAGTTCCCGGACCGGCAAACGTATGATGAGGCCCAGTGAGATAAAACTATTTGCCCAAGATCACTCACTTTTGTTAAGCAGTGTAGCCAGAATTTGACACCAGTCTGCAACTTAAGTACTTGACCCCATATCTTCTCAGCTCTAATTGGTGGGACTAGGTGATAAGGTTTGCCTTTCAAAACTATTCTGTCATATGTAGTCGACTTGAGCAGTACATACATCATCATGAAACAGCTTTACAAATATATATATCCTTGTAGAAATAGCATCATTGTAGCTTGGTCCCCACCCCCTCGCTAAAGCTAAAAGCTAAAAACATTGTGCTTATGCTGAGCAATTCCACTTTAAAGACTTAAAGACACACAATAAAAGATATTGTGACAAGATGGCCTGCTTATTGGTTGCCATAGGCATCCTGCTTGTTCATAAATAGTCTTAAAAAAATGTTACATTCCACAAAAAGGTACATTCTGTGTGTGTCTAATAAGAACCCATACGAGGTCATTTTCGAGTACCCACATGATTCGGTGGCTGGGACCAGTTACGTTAGCACTTTAGCACAGACAGATCCCTGACACTGAATTTTTCTCATTTGCACAGGCAGCGCCAAAAGGCAGCATACAGACTTGTATGCTGTCCTTTTGCACTGCGACATGCAAATGAAGTAAACATTGCCTGCTTTTTGTTGGTGTAAAAAGCAGGCAGACTCCTTAGGAATCCACAGAACTTGTCCTGGCATGAACATTCATGCCGGCACAAATACTGTAGAACTTGAATGGCAGCGGAAGGGGGCGATGGAATCGTAATTTACGATCCGCCCCTCCTCTCCACCATAAAAATGACTTCAAATGAGCCGTCACGTGAATGAAATGCATACAATCTTCTGCACGGCTTTAACACATGTGTGCTGACATAATGTTAGCTGTATAAAGAAAATGATTGCCAGTTTAACTTTTTTGTCTTGAAATAAAGCACATAATTGTATACCGAACTGGAGACTTGTTTGGGTTTTCTGAAGCAAAATAGCAATTGCACCCCTCCCCCCCTTAACTCTTATCACCAGTGATTAACAGAGAGGTATTAAGTGTTTAAGAGCCCTGGTGGGACACCTGGGGATTTTCTACAATATTTTATGGTGCCACTCAATTCTTGAAAAAATTTACTGATTATCTATCAATTTCTGTTGCTGCACTATATAAACAATCAATTAACATGCAACTGTCTCCAGAGTTGGTTTTCCCGCACTCTACACAGGTTATGACCCTTTCTAACAACTTCAATATATTAATTGATTAATTCCTATTATCACTTATTACAAAATTCCCCAAATGTAATCAAATACGCTTATAATTACGATCATCATTACTTGGAGATAACAATATTTTTTAGTAACTTGTAATGTTGCATTATCTTAATAGTCACATGAATTATTGTCATTCAGGATTCATGCAATGTTGCCTGCACTTTCAATGGATGTAATTACATTTCCCCACTTCTTCAAAGGTATGAATTCGCAAAAGAACAATGAAAACATATTAAACAAAATCTTTGTTTATATATGCATTGCTCCAATGTGAACTTTCACCAATCGAAATGGATCCTGTTGTTTTTTTATACCCAACCCGTTTCGAAAATCATCATTTTCTTCATCAGGGAAAATAATCAATGCAAATGACCCAAACACTAATAGAATAATAAAATAATTGTAATGTTATGCCTAATAAAGTATGGTATGCATCTAAACCCTGACTTATATCCTGCTAACTTGTTTGTGTGTTGATAAATGTTCTTAGTGATGTTTAGTAACCTCAGTGTTACTATTCCCATTCAAAATAATTGCTGTGAAATGAACATTACCTAAATGCAATACGCTTAACTTGTCTCCTCGTGCATTCTTGCCAAAAATCAAGCGATATCTTAACAAAGGAAAAGGGAGTCCTGTAACTATGCAACTATTCATAGTCCTATGTTTATAAAGTTTCAACTCTTGATAGATTATCGCAATTGTATGGTAACATTGAGATACTGAGCAAAACAGGAGTTAGAAACAACCCTAGAAGACAGTAATAAGAAATTAGCGCAATATGATCAAGGTTTGGTAACACACAAAATAAGAATGTTTATAAGAGATACGTATGACTACACACTAGATATTGTTTACACCTAGCAGAAATATAGGAACATTAATCTGAGAGAGTACAGACAGCCATATAGGAGAAATATCCCTACCCCAAGAGATTCAGCAAACAGATTGTTAGAAGTATCCACTTCAGAATAAGAGGAAACCTATCAAGGAGAGGGTGAGACTAGGGAATCAACAGTTGAAGTAGTCCAAACTGATACAAGGGACTTCATCGTCAAGAAGCAGCAGTGACAAACAAGCTACTATTTTAGAACATGAAAGAGGACGCAGAGAAGACAAAAAAAGAAATCCAGTAAGGAAAGGAAATCTGCACCCAAGTGACCCTAAGTGATCAATCTCTTTAATAAATCATCAAAGTCACAACATGACCTTTGTAAAAAGGCTTGTTATGTGTAGCTTAATGTAACAGTACATGTTTAAAAGAAGAAATAGACCTGTTTAAACAGGTCCAAAAAATGAAGTTGAAAATGTTTTTCTCCAGAATTGAGGAGAATGTGAATGATGAACAGGATTCCAGTGTTTACAAAGAATGTTCACCTGAAAGTCTTTTTAACCCAGAGGTATATAACTCCACTCTTGGCTGTGTTTATAAAATCATGGAGAATGATATTCAGAAAATAATTTTCGATAATACACTGAGAGATAACTTAAGTAAAATAGAATGTAGTGCTCTCTTCAATCTTGGTACAGACCCAGATATTGCCATAGACCTGCAGACAAAGGGGGAGCTCTAGTGACCTTAAACAAGAATGTGTATATGGAAGTGGTTTACAGACAATTAAGAGATGTAGAGACATGTATGGAAATACAGGATGATCCCACAACAACTCATTGTTCAACTCAAGTCCAGCAACTCATTGAAGTGACTTTGGAACAGGCTGAGCTTAATGAATGGATTAAAGAGAAGACTAAGTGTTACCTTACAAAACAGTATCCGTTGATCCCTATTTTCTATATTTTACTGAAAGTAAACAAAATACTTAGGAAAATGTACTGGAACACTTAGCTAATTACATAGATGCAATTGCACAACCTTTGTTCCAAGAAAGTGATACATTAGAGACAACAGACATTTCTTGAGATTGCTTAAAGAGAATGAAGTGTTTCAGGAAGACTACATATTGTTTATGGTGGACATGGTTAGTCTACATACCTCAATACCACACTCTGATGAAATGGCTTCTCCCAAAATTTGATAATCTGGGAGCAAATACAATATTCCTATTGACCGTGCTTAAATTAGTACTGAACACATTTCAATTGTAATTTGAAGGTAAATTCTACTTACAAATTGCAGGAACATCAATGTGAGCTAGTATGGTTCCAACCTATGCCAACACATTTATGTATTACCTCGAAACTCAACATATCTCAACAAACCCATCTTTTAAGGATAACTTTATCTTTAACAGGAGATGTGTCAATGATATTTTCAGAATTTGGCAAGGAACAGAAACTAAATTGAAACACTTATTTGTATTTATTAATGACATCCTCCCTCGTATACCATTAATGACAGAAAATTGCAAATTTTACATACATTTTTTAGATGTGAAAATGTATGTGAAAGATCAGAAACTACATACCACCATATACACAAAACCCACAGATCATAATAATATCTTACTTGGCAGTAGCTTTTATATTGGGATGATTTCAAGGAAAGCAAAGACAAGATGGTGGAAAGGGGTCCTGTAAGGTGTTGTCTTCTAGGAAAGGAAAGCAAAGACTTTTTGGAAAAGAGTCAAGATATTTCACAATTACATTTTGTAATATTGGAACAAGTTCACATCTCTAAAAGAGGAGGTGATTTAAATCAACATGTGTATAAAAGTGAAATCGTTTTGATTGAAAAATTGACTCTTTGTCATCGAGATGTATGAACAAAGACTCTGATTAGTCTTATTTTCGGTGAAATCAATCTGTAATTTGAATTAAGAGCATTAAACTGGTACAACCAGTGACATTGCACATGCAAGTTTAATAGGCAGAATTATTGTAATACAGTAAATATTTTGTTGTAATAAATTGTACTGTGAAACACAACGATTGATTGGTCTAAAATAGGTTGACTTCACATGTGAACTGATATGTGAATTGGAACCACTCAAAGATGATCTTTACATTTACAAACATAGAAATATGTCTAACTATCATGTTGCTGTTAAACAAATAAAGGATAGTAGAGATATTTTCAAAAAACAGGGACACTACAGGTCAAAAGAAGAGATCTGACATTTAGAACCATTGAAAACATTTTAGGGAGTTGTAACCTGTTGAAAAAGGGCTGATCCATTAGGAGAGGAGTATAATTATGTGATATATGTTAGAGGATACATTAACATCATAAAAGAAGCGATGGACTGTTGAATTGCCTGCTGTTTGCGTGTGCATTTTTGAATTATTACTAATTATTAGGTTTTGTGAATTCATGAAGTAAGATTTAGAAACAGGAGAGTAGAGACATTTTTAAAAAAATCTTTGTGATATTATAGCTGACTAGAATAGATACACCATTTAGTACCAATCCTTGAATTTAAAAAAAAGGGCAACTATAACGAGAGGTGTAGAATCACGTGATATATGTCAGGTGATGCACTTACATCATCAAAGAAGCGATAGTTTATTGAATAGCCCGCCTTCACCATGGGCCTATTTAAACTCCTGGGAAAGACACAGACATTCCTTTTCCGGTGAATACAGCCAGACATTTGATACAGGAGAGAAGACAGAAAACTAAGGTCATGTTCTTGGAGTTGAAACTTTATGTAATAGGTCTTTGCATAGTTGCATAATTACAAGACTCCCTGTCCATTTGTTACAGATATCGCATGATAAATTATTGGAATTGCAAGGCAAAATTGATATGCTCTCTTCGGTTAAAAGAAGTACGTCTGACAATTAAGATTTTGAATATTGGCAGGAATGCAAGAGGAGCCAAATGAAGTGTATTACATTTAGATCATTTCTACCTCTGTTTATTCAACATCATCAGAGCCGCCAGAGCGCCAGGGGACCACTTCGTGGTGATAGTGCGCGGTACAAATGTCCTTTAACATTAACATTAACATCAGTTTCATTTGAAATGATATCATATGATATGATATGATAAGTCATTTATAATGCACCTGTACACATGTGTTTCTAGGCATGAAAAGCCAAGGCAGGGTACTGAGGGAGGACAAGACAAACGTCTTACTAAGCCTTGTGTCATTCAGATCGTGCAAGTGCGGTAACGCAAAGTGCAGGGGAAGGGTGCGGGCGAAGTGCAAGGGCGGGAGGGGAAAGTGCACAGCATTGAACAAGAATAGTAACACTGAGATTACTGGACATCACTAAGAACATTTACCAACACACAATCAGGTTAGAGGAATGTAAGTTAATGTTTAGAGGCATAACATATTTGATAAGACTTAACATTACAATTATTTCATTCATGTAGGATATTTGAATTGATTATTTACGGTGATGAATAAAATGATGATTAAAACAACAGGATCCCTTTATTTGTGATTTAATGAGTTGGAAGAAGTGGGGTAATGCAATTACATCCATTGAAAGTGCATGCAACTTTACATGAATCTTGAATGAAAATAATTCATGTGACTATTAAGATAATGTAACATTACACATAACTATAAAAGATGGGTATCTTTAAGTAAGGAGGATACTAATGAAACGCGTATTTGATTAAGTTTGGAGAATTTTGTGTTGAGTGATGATAGGAATGAATTCATAAATGTATTCAACTTGTTAGAAAGGGTAAACTCTGTGGAATTTGCCAGCAGAGCGATGTTCTGTGCCCTTTCTGTCACAGGCATCCTCTGATCACTACAGAGGGAAAGTGGCAGCTGCAATACAGTGTAAGCTGTTTCAGGCCCTGGCAATCCCAGAGTTGTTGAACTCTTCTGCGAAGACCCTGAAAAGAGCAGGAAACCCCTGACACTCTGGGCCAATCCCTGAGGTTAGGCGGGTATGGCTGCTTCCCCCTGCCCTAATAATCACAGTTGGCGATTCTGGCATGTAAAAGTCAAAAGAGTAAGGGCACATGCAAACCTTAGCGGAGGGTACATCCTGACCACTTTCCTGGGTGTTACCAAACTAGGAGCGCTTCTACCAGCTTCTGGAAGATAAACTTGGAGATGGGAGATTTGTTTTATTTATTTATTTATTTTGCAATTCGTAAAGCACACCCAACCCGAAGGCATCTAGGCGCTATATGGACGAGGGGGACAGAAACATAGTTGCAGCAGCTCCTGCTGCACGTGGGAGCGAACGCCTTGTAAATAACACCAATGCTGACAGAGATGCAGCAGGCTGAAGAGGACTAAGTGTTGTTTTGGTTTTACTTAGACTGTGTCAAGGATTAGTGCACTAATGAGCATGCTTAGTGCACCTGCTAATCTTTGGTCGAAGCACTTTCGATTTTGTTGGCAAAAGGCACTTTGTATAATGATGTTAAAATACTGTCAAGCTTCACATCTCCTCACTCTTGATGGTGTCTCGCGGGGCTGCTAGTGACGTTCGGACTGGATCTTACTGGGACTGGTTTAGGTGCAGGCGTAACTATGTCATTTTGTTAAATGTTTTTTCTGACTGCTCCTTCGGTTTAAAGCCAAACCCGGAGAGACGGTAGAGGTTCTGTTTTCATGTTTAGGGAAGTCTGTCCAATACAGACTCCAATAAGAATGCAATGAATAATTATTGTCTACGTTGTCTAGGAGACAGGGCGAAGAAGTTCTGGACTGAAACAACTTTAGAAGAAGCACATGCAAGTAGCAGCGATAACCGACTGCAGGCCTTTGTAACCTGTGGCTTTCCAGATCTTTTGGACTACAGCTCCCATGATCCCTCACTATTGCCTGTGCTGATGTACGTGCAATGAACTGCTTCTGTACTGAGCCCCAGTGTACAAAAGCCTACTCAGAGCCAACATGGTCAAGCAGATGGCTGCTGAAACAGGTTTCCATGAAACCCTGGCTGCAGATTGCCTGCAGTTTGCAGACTTTTGCAACACAAGTAGGCATTGACTAAGACATATTGAAATATTATTAATACAGCAATCAAAGGCCCCAAAAGAAAGCAGAAAGCAGAATATCTAACATTATACCTGTGCAGGTGACTGTGTGAAAACAAGGAAATAATATGAGGCAGGGTAACCAAAAAGGAAACACACCAAACACAGGTTACAAAGGAACATACAAAGTACTTTATTTTATACTGAATCCAGTTACAAAAGAACAGAACAAAATTCAGATAGCTATCGACCCTCAGTACAACACAGCGAACTCCGGCGTGGTTCGGTGTGCTCAGTGAGTGCAAATATTCATTGAAACAGTCAGGCTTTTATACATTTCTCCAGCCTGTTGTCCAGCCTTTCTTCAGGTTAACTATTCCATAAATAAGTTACTGCTCTAGGGTCCCTTGCCAGGTCAAATCTAGTTCATCTTAGGTTTATACATTAACAAGAAGAAATGGTAATAATGTATGCTCTAGGCCTAACATTACAATGCGGGACTTAATTTATACAATATAGTTAAGCAGGTGTTCTCATTCAATTATAGATCAGTTTCGGTGATACAGGTAATCCATTGCACACAGGCCAGCAGAAGGACAAGGTCTCAGCTCATGACCCTAACAAGTGGCCTGCAGGCAAGTTATACATTAGCTGTACAGAGGTCATGACAATCGAGTTCTGTTCTGAATAACATAGGCTACCATTTTAGCTCACATGGTGACTTTATAGAGCAAGAAAACCTAAAATGGCGGCTTGACCCAAAATGACAGTTTACATGGTTTCTAAGGTCAGGACCTTGCAATGCTAGTTTATTCACATGCAGTTTATAAGCAGCTTGTTAGCAGCTTGGCGTAGGCCAATATACATATATTCATAGCAGTAGGAGGCACGATATAATTTCTAGTTTGACAAACCCTCCTTTTGGCCTATGCCAAGTGCTAAACTACTTCTGATCTCCCTGCAAATAACTCCATGTGTCATCGTCCATACACCCTGAATAGCTGTCAGAAATATCTATCGCCATTAGATCTTTTACTAAGATCTCTTTCAGTACTAACTCCTTAGAGGTTTTATCCAGGGCATACACTTTATGTCCTATTGTACCTATCACCTGAGCGCAACATCCCCTTAGCATTGAACATAGGATACAACAACAAAGACATTGGATACAACAACAAAGAAATAGCAGA
Organism: Ambystoma mexicanum; assembly: GCF_040938575.1. NCBI lineage: Eukaryota > Metazoa > Chordata > Amphibia > Caudata > Ambystomatidae > Ambystoma > Ambystoma mexicanum. Next base: position 94,775,255 of record NC_090929.1, on the reverse strand, counting down.
ATTCCCAAAATAATCAGCAAGACTGAAAGCACTTTCCAACCCCAAGACCGCAAGAAGTCCCAGAACCAAGCGCTAAGATCCCAATTTCCCTCGGGAACATGCACTTCTGAACTAAGAATGTGCAGATTCTGTATTGCCTTAAAAATAGTTGGGGAGGAATCCGGTACGAAAACACAGCAAGCGGACCCCACTAGTTTACATACTCCACCACGTTCAGCCAGAATGACATCTAATGCCATCCGGTTCTGAAGCGCTACCAATCTGATCGCTTTCTGCTCTAAAGTCATATTATAGAGTATATCTGTGGTCCAGTTGAAGGTTATCTCCAGTATTCTCGCTAGTTTCCTGATATCCTCGGAATTCGCTATCTGCCCAAAGAATGGAAGGAATGATTTTGCTACATCTCAAACCTGTGCTGGAGTGTCGCCATTCTCACACTGTCAGCCTTCGAAACCTCTACAGTACTTGCTATAAACACCCCAGGTAACAGGATTCCTAGATAACAAGTTCCCTGCCAATCCCTGGGCAACCATGGAAATGCTACATTACCGCAAACAAAATAGATAGGTTCGCCTACATACAAAGGTCTGTCTTCCCCAGTCAAATTTGCAAAGTTGGCACAACCTTTAAAATCTCCCATTGACCAGGTGCCATTCCTCTGTATGCAGAAAGAAACTAAATCGGGGCTATGGTTAACAGTATAAGAAGGAGGCACGGCATCCTTATTGCCTATCGGAGCCATTTTAAAGGAAATCAAAGATTGGAAAGGACGAGACAGTCTATCAGAAGGCCTAATAGAAGCAATATTGAGCTTACTCCTATTTGCGAAAAGCGAGCATCCCAGGGGAGTCAGAACACGTTTCTCAAAACTATTCAAATTAGTGCCATCAAAGTTCCCTGAGATGCTATCGTTCCATCGGCCAAAGAACAGTGCTCTAAGTGAAGCATAACAAGCAGTTGTCAAAGGTAAAGGGTGAATATACCAACCTAGCCCCTTATCCCCATGTTGCGGTAAATGCGAGCAGATCCAACAATTGGTTCTGTTAAAGATTGCATGGGTAGCATTCATAATTAGAAGTAGAGTGTTATTTTGATAATTCCGTCTATGCAAAAGATCTCTAGGTGACAAGGTATGTAGTTGCACAGAAGGAGTGGGAACAACAGTTATATTTTCAACAGGTAGGAAATCATTCAAAGGGTACATTCTCTCCAAATACCAAAACCCACAACCAACAGTTACTAAAAGTCCCGTGATTATCACCAGTAGACAACAAAACGTTTTCGGGGCCCCCATACATATCTGCTCATTGTCTCTCCTAGTCACATTTTTGTCCAAAAGTTCAGTACGAACGGTAGCGGATGCGGGCATTGTCGTCTTCAATCGAGAAACACCAATTGTTAGTTTGCTGGTGACTCCGGTCGCGCGTCTTCTTAATGTCTTTTCCCACAACCCTTAGCCAGCAGAACCCTTTATGCAATTGGGCCAAAAAAAGGCAAGCCCTCAAATTCTTTCAATTGTACAGCAAGAGCCGTATTGCAAACATATCTCCTTGGGCGGAGATTATACTTCACAGTTTCCGGTGCGAAAGAATCAGCAGACAGGATGTCGTCACTTCCCACAGGAGGTGGCGAGTGAACGGAAGTTGGATCAGAAGATGGATGATCCACAAACGATGCAGTGGGAGAGCAAGGAGGGAAGATGGCCGTTTTGTCGGGCCTTACAACTTCCGGAACGGCCTCCGATACTCTCTCTCCACCGTCTGCCGTTTCGGGTACGTTGGTTTCAATGTCGGAAAGAGGTTCTGCGTCTTCTGTATCGTATGGCACTGGGTGTGGGATCCGTTTGGTGTGGCTGCCGTGGATCCAGTGGCGACGTCCTCCTACCCGCACCGCAGTCTGAGTGACCAGGAGCACCTGGTAGGGGCCCCTCCAACGTGGTGCGAGGCAAGACGCTCTATCGAAGGATTTAACGAGGATCCAATCCCCTGGTCGTAAACTGTGACCGGGGCCCTCGTACCTCACCGGCAATGCCTCTCGCACCTGGCGATAAATTGAAAACATGTTTTTAGTCAATTGGTTACAATAGTCGGAGAGAAGTACATTTTCTACATCGCGCAATGCGCAGCTTTTAGGCAAACCCCAAATATTAGCAGGTCTCCCCATTACCACCTCAAAGGGAGAGAGCCCAGTTTTAGTTTGAGGGGTTGTTCGCATTGAAAGTAACACGATCGGTAAGGCGTCCGGCCATTTTAATTTGGTGCCGGCACACGTCTTAACAAGCTTGTTTTTTATGATACCATTGTGTCTTTCCACTAATCCGGCGCTCTGAGCATGTCTGGCCGAATGGAATCGTTTGTCAATTTGCAATGCCGTACATATCTGTAGAATTACAGCAGCGATAAAATGCGGACCATTATCCGACCAGATAACTCTCGGCAAACCAAACCGTGGGAAGAATTCCTTTAACATGGTCTTTGCAGTGGTCATGGCTGTAGCGTCTTTAACAGGGAAAGCCTCGACCCACTTACTAAAGGCGCAAATTACCACAAGGACATATTTTAGATTGTTACATCGCTCCATTTCAATAAAGTCAAAGTGAATCACTTCAAACGGGACAGAAGGAGGCCCAAAGCTACCTCTTGGAGTTGCTGTCCCCTTTCCGACATTGTGTTGTAGGCAAATCATGCAATTTTGGACATAATGCTGGGCAATTTTTGAAATCTTATCATTTACCCAGACTTTCTCTAACATTCTCGTGATCTGTGGAGCGCACACATGTGTGGGACAGTGTGCCATGGTAACCATCATTACTATATAGGCATTAGGAAGCAACCATTTCCCTTCAACCATGTCCACCCAACACCCATCATCATCGAGTTTCCCCAAGCCCTCAGCCCACCTATTGGATTCTTCTAATGTGGCATCGGCTTGGATATCCCGTACAGACCCAACACCCTCATCCATTGCATAGGCATCTACAGTCGCCCTTGAAACATACATCTCCGTGAAGAGATCAGAGGCAGTTTGTCTAGCTATTTGATCAGCGAAAGCATTCCCTTTTCCTACATCATTTATAATCTTGCGATGTGCTGCGCACTTAATGATTGCTAACTGACTAGGGAGCGCAAGCGCTGAAAGCAATTGTACTATCAGGGAGCCATGTTGGATCTTGGTGCCATGCGAAGTTAAAAACCCTCTCTCTGACCAAAGTCTCCCAAAGTTGTGAGCCACCCCAAAGGCATATTGGCTATCAGTATATATGTTTACTGTTAGCCCTTCGGAAAGCTCACAAGCTCGAGTCAATGCTATAATCTCTGTGGCCTGCGCAGAGTTATGCGTAATTCTCTTGGTCTCCACAACCGTACTTAATGCAGTGACTGCATAAGCAGCTGTGGATGTACCATCCAGTAGCCATCACAAAACAGCTCCCCTTGTGGGTTATCCAAAGGAGTGTCCCTCAAATCAACTCTGCCTTTTGTATCTTGTTCAGTACTATACAGGCAGTCATGTGACTCTTCATCACCGCAAACAGTATTTTGCGGGAAAGGTAGGAGTTCAGCCGGATTAAGAACGCAGCACCTCCTAATTTGAATGTGGGGAGCAAACAAGATTCATTCATATCTTGTCAGTTGTGCGGAAGTGAGGTGTTGCGTTTGGGTTTTGTTCAATAGAATATCTACAGAGTGAGGCACCATCAGGGTTAAATCATGGCCTAGGAACATTCCCTCACTCTGTTTTACAGACGCAGCAGCAGCAGTGACAGCGCGCAAACATCTTGGCAAAGCGCATGCAACAGGATCAAGGGCGGAAGAGTAGTAACCGCATGGCCTATTCTTCCCTCCATGTTCCTGCGTTAATACAGCCAAAGCACATCCATCACATTCATGCACAAACAACACAAAGGCCTTCTCATAGTTCGGTGTGCCCAAAACTGGCGCCGAACATAATGCAGGCTTGAGCAACTCGAATGAATGTTGATGCTCCGTATTCCATGGCAGGCAATGGTGAAGAAATACCCTTCTTCGTCAAGGCCAACATCGGTTTTATCACTAGTGAGAAGTTTGGGATCCATAACCTGCAGTAAGAAGCCATAACTATCAAGGCTCTAACTTCCTTTTGTGTATTTGGGACAGACATGCCAGAAATGTGTTTTATTCTTTCAGGTGTCAATCTTCTTCCCTCCTTTGACAGGAGATAGCCTAAATAGGCGACCTCCTGGCAACAATATTGAAACTTTTTGAGCGAAGCTTTGTGACCATGCTTAGCTAGATGGATGAGCAACAACACAGTGCCCTCTTTACAAGAGCTCTCAGAGTCAGCGGCTAAAAGCAAATCATCAACATATTGAAGCAACGTACAAGTATGGGGCAATCCAAGGGTATCAAGCTGCTCTTTCAAAGCCCTACTATAAATACTAGGACTCTCAGTATAACCTTGAGGTGCACGAGTAAATGTGAATGAGCGTCCCCCTAAGGTGAACGTGAACAAGTATCTACTATCCTCATGTATAGGAATACTGAAGAAAGCATTCTTTAGGTCCACAACACTGAAGTGAGTAGCCGTAGCTGGAATCATGATTAATATTGTCGTCACCTCAGGCACAATTGGAAATTGCGGAGCGACGACTTTATTAATGGCACGTAAATCAATTATAAAACGAAATGGAATTGCATTGCCACCTTTTTTGTACACGGGTAAAATCGGACTATTGCACAAACTTCCTGCAATCTCCTCAATCACCCCACGATGCACAAAATCGGAAACAATGCTCTTCAAAGCTCGCTCGCCTTCTACTGAGATCTTATACTGTGGAATACGGGGCAGCTTAATTCCATGTTTCAAAACTATTTTAACAGGCTCAATCTGCAAAACACCGACATCATTGTCATCAACTGCCCACAAACACTCTGGTACATTACTGAATTCTGGCGGCAAAGGTCTAGTCAAGAATTGCGAAACAGAACATTGCTGTGGTGAAATCGTCAAACGCACTCCATCAGAAGAACAATGAATTACCGCATTTAATTCTTTCAACAGATTCAACCCCAGCAAATTCTCTCCACAATTCGAAGTCAAGAGAAATGGACAGTGGTCCGTAAAGGGACCCAAAGAAATAGGTACCGGTGAAGAAACCGGACAAACAACTGGTGTGCCAGAAAACCCTACAAAAACATTGGTTTGCCCTGACAGTGGAATGTTTGGAACCGGAGAATGATCAATGGAGCACTTCTGTGCTCCAGTGTCTACCAAAAATTGATGTTTCCTATTTCCCACTACCATTTCAACGTAGGGACCTTTCTGATTAACGGGAATAGGTGTAGGTTCCAAACCCTGCTTCGAGCAATCCTAACGAAACAAAATATCATCAAAAGGAAGCTCTTCAGATAGATATGCAGCAGAAGGATGATCAAATATGTTTCTAGTATCCACACTCGAAGTCTGATTATCCTGTGAAAAAGGTTGTTGGGGATCCTGCGAAAACTGGCCTCTACCAGGGCCCCCTACACCCAGGCGACCTCTGGATCGTCTACCCATATTTCCAAATGTGTTATTCGACCTCTGTCGAAGGACGGGGCATTGTGCATGCCAATGACCCTCCTGGCGACAATAGGCACACTGGTTAATATTCACAGGACCCAGGGGCACATTCCCTTGTGGAACATACTGACCTCTAATCTGCGAACTACCCCCTCTGGGGCCTCTAACAATTTGCTGTAACAATACTTTAGTCTTCAAATCACCTTTTCTCTTCTCGACTCTATCTTTTTCATTATTGACACGGTTCTCGTAGTACTGAGCCAAGTGCAGTACTTCTGATTGGGATTTCGCCTGCCAAGCGCTCTCAGAAGACATAATTTGTGAATGGATGTCAGGCAGCAATCCACGTACAAATTTGTCCACAAATAATCTTTTCCCAGACTCTGTGCCTAAGTCTTGTCCACTGAAATCCGAGAATACTTGTTCGAACCGATTAAAGAACTCGGTAGCACCCTCAGATTTTCCTTGGACACAGGCCGTAAGCTTGTCCCAAATAATTCTCTTTTCGGGGATTATAGTTTTCAGTTTTGCAATGATTCTGTCAGGCAAAGTTAGTATCACCTGAGGTGGTCTCTCACCAGCTGGCCTTTCCCCATCAAGCCTAACTATGTTAGCCCATGTATCTCCCAACCCTGGTACATCGTCTATAGCTCTAACTTGTTTCCATAAATCTACAGGCAGGAGTACAGGGAATAGCAAATCAATGTCGCCTAGGGTAAACACTGAGGACTGCAAAACGGACTCTATCTCTTTATAGAACCCTGTCGGATTTTTCCTAATGTCAGGAATAGTTTGTCTAATAGTATTCACTTCCTGTCGTGAAAACGGGATGTGAACAAACTGCGATACATAATGTGCAGGAATGTCCACAGCAGGTGTAACTGCTGCAGCATTAGCAGGAATCTCAACCTTTGGGACAAATGTCGGAGGAACCTCTCTCATAGGCAACTGAGATGTAGGCAACTCTGAACCCTTACTAAGCAACAAAGCTAAGTCGAGCGCTAAAGCAGTTGAAGAAGTGTCAAGTGAAAAAGCTCTCTTATAAATGCTCAATAACTCTGTGGGACAACTAACCTTTCTCTTTAAACATTCATCCTGCAGGTACTCTACCATTACCTGTATCACTTTCCTCTGCATTTCTAGCGTATATTGACTGTATGTGTCATATACCTCAACTGGAGTTATCGATATGTCTGAAATCCATCTAATCGCATCTTTTGTACAAATCCGCGCCTCCTCAGTTGTCGATTTACGACACGGAAGAAATCGTTTCTGTACATACATACTTTCTTCTTCGTCATCCTCATTCCGTAACCTTTCCAACTCCTTTCTATACTCAAATATCCTCTCAACATGCTCATGTACCTTCTCCACAGTGTCTCTTGAAAACGCTAAAGTATTCAGGTCCCTCAACCCTTGTGGGAGGTCTGCATTATTTAATTTACCCCACATTACACACAAATGAATCCCTAAACCTTCAATGAAAACATTTTTCTCAGGAAAATTATCCATATTAGAAAGTGTGGCAAGAACATTAGCTCGATCATCTCTCTCCATACAATGCTTAGCCCATGCAAAATAATCCTGTTTCTTTTCTGTAGGAACAGTATTACGAGTAACAATCCTCGACCCCGCACCCTGATCAACTACAAGCGGTACAGAACTACTTGGGAGTGAGGGTGCAGGCAAATTCAATGGAGGTACTATTACTGGTGCAATGGGAAGAGGCAGAGGAGCAGGTGGAGGAACAACAACCGGAGGAACAGGAACAACAGGTTGAGCAGGAAGAGCAGGAATAACAGCAGGAAGAGGTACAGCAGGAGGAAGAGGAACATACGGAGGTGGTGCAGAGGCACCAGGCCTTCGTTCATTTAACAATTTGTCGATAAACTCATCAGAAACATGAAGATCTTTAGTCGGATAGATTTTCTGAATACCGAGTGAGAAAGCCCTGTCCATATTCCTAACCGACTCAGACTGTTTGTCCTGATCATATAACAACGCCTTTTCAGCATTTGTTTTATGACGGCTCACATGTTTTTCCCTACTTTTAAGCTGCTGCAATGCTTCTCTTTTCCAATTTTGCAAAACATCAAATGCTGCAGGTCTGGCCTTCTTTTTTAACCAGTCTAACTCTATATATTCAATACGAGGGATCTCAAAACTACCATTGACTGGCCACTGAAGTTCGGAGGCATGTCTGGTTTGTCTGTGCCAAATTTTATTAAATACTACACTTCCAATGCCATGCTTACAGTACATAGTACATGCCGGTGACCCCTCCTGTGGTGCCGGATGGCTAAATTCCAAAGATTGTCTATCGCTGCGGAATAATGCCCTAAAGCAGCTAGACAATTTCCCAGGCATTTCTCAAATACTCGGTGTTACCTGGTCAATAATTGTGTCTGCAGATACAATAAGCCAAATTCAAATTGTCAGGGTTGAATTAAGAGTCGGGTAACGACTCACCTGACCAAACCTAAGGAGGACCGATCGGTTTACAAAGGACTTACCTAACAAATTTTACCTTGTGTATGGTGATTTCGGCAAATCTGCCCGCCTCAAAAAATTGACCCTCGTCAAGATGCCGTCTCAGACCACACGGCTATCGTCCAGGGAACGGATCGTGCAGCTCTGTTGAGGTGTCGCGTCTCGTTCAGTCGGGCCCGTTATGTCACACCGTCCGACCCCGGTCCGATAGCGTGCGTCAACCTTCAATAATCCGGCATCAATCTTGAGGGTCCCTATTCCGGGCGCCAACTGTGAAAACAAGGAAATAATATGAGGCAGGGTAACCAAAAAGGAAACACACCAAACACAGGTTACAAAGGAACATACAAAGTACTTTATTTTATACTGAATCCAGTTACAAAAGAACAGAACAAAATTCAGATAGCTATCGACCCTCAGTACAACGCAGCGAACTCCGGCGTGGTTCGGTGTGCTCAGTGAGTGCAAATATTCATTGAAACAGTCAGGCTTTTATACATTTCTCCAGCCTGTTGTCCAGCCTTTCTTCAGGTTAACCATTCCATAAATAAGTTACTGCTCTAGGGTCCCTTGCCAGGTCGAATCTAGTTCATCTTAGGTTTATACATTAACAAGAAGAAATGGTAATAATGTATGCTCTAGGCCTAACATTACAATGCGGGACTTAATTTATACAATATAGTTAAGCAGGTGTTCTCATTCAATTATAGATCAGTTTCGGTGATACAGGTAATCCATTGCACACAGGTCAGCAGAAGGACAAGGTCTCAGCTCATGACCCTAACAAGTGGCCTGCAGGCAAGTTATACATTAGCTGTACAGAGGTCATGACATTCGAGTTCTGTTCTGAATAACATAGGCTACCATTTTAGCTCACATGGTGACTTTATAGAGCAAGAAAACCTAAAATGGCGGCTTGACCCAAAATGACAGTTTACATGGTTTCTAAGGTCAGGACCTTGCAATGCGAGTTTATTCACATGTAGTTTATAAGCAGCTTGTTAGCAGCTTGGCGTAGGCCAATATACATATATTCATAGCAATAGGAGGCACGATATAATTTCTAGTTTGACAACTGGACAAATGTTTCTAGCACAATCTGTAGCACAATCTGCAGAAGACGTTACATTGGCAAAGGACTCAGGCATGACATCAACTCCGTAAATTCTGCATGCATAATTTCAGGAATATCCTACAGGCTTGATGAAACTTGAAGCTGCACTCTTGACACAGGAGGTCGTCAACCGGAGGATGACCAAAATGTTTGACTACGACTCCCATAATCCCTCAGCATATGCTATGCTGACTACGGCTGAAGAGAGTTGTACTTAGGGTGAACAGATTTCCAAAACGAAAAAACCGTGATAGCCAACAACATAAAAGAAGGACTACCCCATTTCAGCCCACTCATTACCGGCACACCCGCAAGACGCCCCAACAACCACTACCCAACACTATTTCCAGCACTTCTCCTTTCTATAAATTATATCTGATCTAAAATGTAAAGTTTTTTCTGTGAATCTTGGCATGTTAATTAAAAAGAAGCTTTTGCTCTAATTGATATTACATGGCTTGCTGTAGAAACGTTTTCAAGCCAGCCGCTGTGGCACACTCAGTAAGCCAATTCTCCAAACTTCAGAATTCTGAAAGGGTTGTGAAAATAATTACAATTATAATTGTTGTCACCCGCCCTTTGCACAAAACCGGGACAGGGTTTTTAAATGTAAAAATCTCTCCGGAAGGGGAGTAAGAGGCAAAACCGGGACGTCTGGTCACCCTAGGTGTACTCCAAAACAACTAGAGCGCCAAATGGAAGGTTCATCTCTTGCAGGTTTCGGAAACTTGCATCCTCCAAACACATTCAAATTCCTGCCATTCAGAAGGCTCTCTGAAGTCGCAAGGTTCTGGATTGTATCTGGCCTGCGAACCTCTGCGACTAAAGTGCCAGCATAAGAATCTCCCCCTCCTCCCCCCCGGCCCCTGGGTACTCACCATAGTGATCTTACACCCCCTCCCTGATATACAATGTTTGGCAATGTTGGATAAAAGTGAGGTTAGGTTCAGGAAACTCTTGGATGAAAGAAAAGGCGAAACCATCAAAGGGAAACTCGTCAACAGGTGAGGGCCCCGAATTCTCGGTCATAAGGAGTGGGGTACCCCAAGAGATATTGATAGCCCAGAAAGACGAGATCTGACACACAAAACAGACACGGGAGAAAGAACTGAAAACATCCCTCGCCTCACAATGTGAGAACCTGTAAAGTTTCCAGGACCCCACACTACATGTTCAAGGGTCATACACACAGCAGAAGGAATTAAGGATTTTGGATGAGGCGAGAGGAAAAAGAAAATACACTCTCTGGTGCACATATATCCACACAAAAGGCACACAACCTCAATATAAAAAAAAACAGGGGAGTCCATAAAAAGAGCGAGCACTCCCCTACTTGAGGCCCCCTTTAGCAACCCCATTACAAAAGCAACTCATGGGGCGAAATCGGGTGCCAGTAAGACCTCAAAGCAAAGCCAAAGAACCGTTCACAGGAGAGAAGGTCTGGAACGTTCGAAGATTGCAGACGGGGCTGATGTGATGGCGTGCATGGAGAAGGGTATGCTGAAACAGGCATTGTGAAAACCATCCGCTTTCTTTTTTTTTACTTCTGTGAAGGCATGCGATGTGCATTTGGCTCATAAACTACTTCTCTTGTATGTATTAGACACACGGCATTGGCATGTATTGAATGTGTCACTTATTAGCTACATATGGTCAGCAGCATAGGATTATGACTGTGTATTTACTAAATGGATTGACCCATATCTTTAGCCTTCTGTGTTTTTAGTAATATCGCATTGCCACCTACCCACAATATATGTGATTTATTTCCTTGTAGTTTGACATTCTGTTTACACACATGCATTAATGGTTTTTCTTGCAGTGGTTTTGTTAACAGTTAATGTTGGGCTTGAGTTATAGGTGTCAAGAGTGAATTAATGGTCTTTGTTTCATTTTATGTGTGTTTTATCTGTATAATCAAAAACAGATTTCATAAATGTTTTATGCTCTATGTGGTAGGACCCATGGCCTACTGAATACATAATATGTTTTTGTATCCAAATGTGTGCAGTCTGTTGGACTAAATTGGAAGTCTATTTACTGTGGCCTGACCTAAGTGATGTTCAGGCTCTAGGAACTATTAAATTAAGTGGTTCCTTTAGGGGGGTCCCCTCTGCGTGTTAATTAACCTCCCTGGCAGTGCCATAACGGTACTAGATAGACATAACATGGCAACAGAGCTGGAGAATTGTGTGAGTACCTGGGAATATGATGTCAGTTCCTGGTATATGCTTATCTATTACCTACACACATCAAAGCTGTTCATCTTGCCAATTATTGCTTTAACAGGACTTCAGTGCACGGAATAGATGTGAGAACACACACATTGCGTTTAAATCAAGTGGCTGAATGCACACATGGTTAATACATTTGTATAACCCCAGTAGATCACTTATAGCTGCAATTAAGCCATTACGTATCAGAAGACTGCTTATAAATTACACTGGTAAGCCCTACACAGCAAAAGGTTTGAAGTTAAGGTGTGACAAAGCTAACTCCAAGAGATCTCAGAAGGGTTTGGTTTGGATGGGAGGAGCAAGTAGTGGGTGAGAATGGTCATGGGCATTACCATACCAATGGGTTGTCAATGAGTGGGTGGATAAATTATGAAACAATGCCCACAGGATGTGTTACTCCTCAGATCTCCCTCCTAGTTATACTCCAATGCAATACTTTCAGTTTATGGCTGGCGTTACAGTGCCACCTAATAGCCAAAACTAACAAGGTTTTTTTTTCCTGGCCAACATTATGTTATTGGGACAATACTGTGTAGAGACAAAGAAACATGCAACACAATTTAATCAGACACATGCAAGTTATAGAAGAAAAAAAAAACAACAAGCTCCTGCATCTGCACTTGCAGAATTGGTGTCAAAGATGTAATTGTAATTAGTTTTTTATAACGCACTTAATACCCACAGGTTTCTGAGCCTGTGTTTCTCTGTGTCGTCTTGCTTCCAAGGTGAGCACGTTACCCCTGAGCTATCCTCCCGAGACAATGTAAAAGTTGATGGAAAGGAAAGGTTGAGGCGCTCTGAGGTAAAGACCATAGCAAAGGGGGACACAGGAATCCCCAGGGTGCGCGAGGCAAAGCTAGGCAAGTTCATGATCTTGAAAAAGAACCTGCAGAAGGCAAAGAACAAAAACACTCAGACACATCTAGAGAGGACTAGCGAAACACTGGATTGGTTAATCTGGGGTCTACTAAGTTTAATTGATGGCATGCTAGGAGCTGGACAAATGAAGGCCAAGGATACAGCATTCCTGAATGATGCTAAATTCAGAGTTGGCCATTCTTTGCTGACGGTGGTCTTTTAGGAGGAGGACCGAGCAACCTTCTGCTAAACCGGCCCCTAAATACACACTTACCCCTGAAATCATTCACCATCTAAATGTCTCGACAACAACAGGAAACTCCACAAGGATGACAGATAATGCCCCTCCCATCAAAAAAACAAAAGCCCAGGTGAAAGGGAAAATATTGAATGCATCCAGAAATGGGCAGTGTCTGCCACAGCTTGAAAATAAACTGGGCATCCGAGAGGCGGGCAAAACCTCACAACCTTAGAGGATCTACACAGCGCGCCACTGGGAATTAAGTAAATTCCCAGCCATCATGTACTCATATATAGCCCTACAAGGACCCATTTAACCCCAGAAGCCATTTGGAAATGGTCGGCCATATGCCGTCAGCCTCCACCCAAGGACTACTCTCTGCGAGCAAAAGCGGATAGGGTTAATTTTACTTTGCCACTCCCTTGGGGGATTTACTCCTCTGTCCTGAAATCCCTTTCCCTGCCCTGTTCACGCTTGCAGCTCTGCCGCTCCTTATTAGGGGCCTTCCTCTTCCTGGGGGAGACCACAATGCCCTTCCATTTTCAACATTAATTTTCAATTTAAAGATATACGTTTTTACAAATGTATCCAGAAAATGCCATGAACACAACTGTTTCATAGCACTTGTCAACAGATGGGCCATAGAGGTATGGTGATTATGCCAGCCCAAGCTGGCAGAGGTCTACGACATGGTAGTCCATGCCACACTCCAAAGACATATTTCATCAGAAAATAGCGGGATCTAAAGTAGATGAATCGCTCATCCCTAAAAACAGCTAAATGAACTCATTTAATATGGAGTCTCCCAGGAATCTTCGCTGTCTCCACTTCTTTCCAATCGAATCAACTCTCCTCAGTCGATTTAATTCTCTGCAGTGGCTTCTTTTTCTAAGGTAGACTGAGGATGCATGGATGAATATATGTCAGGTTATTAGGCATTCAAGTTTCCAAAGCGACTCAGTTAAAACAGCCTTTCGATGTCTGAAAATGACAGGAAATTAGACCTGCTCTGAAGAGTCTCTAGAGCTCCATTTTCCGGTCAGACAGGGTGGGCATGTCCTGCGCGCTACCATTGGTTAGAAATGTCTGAATTTCCATGGAATTACCTTTAGAACCAAAGATATTGTTGGTTCATAAACTTAAAATGCTGTTACCTCTACTGTCCCTCATTCTTGTGTACGCCTTACGTCACCGCGTTGCACATGTCCAACTCCACTGCACATGTCATATTGGAACGAGGAGGCTCTCTCTGTTTCCTGGTTCCTGTCTGCAGGGAGCATGGAAGGTGGAGGCATTGAACGCAGGTAAGACATTTTTTTTAGTTTGTTTAATGTGTGTATGTGTGTATGATGTGTGCCTGTCGGATGTGTATGCCTGTATATATATGTGTACATGCATGTGAGTGGTGTGTATGCATACATGTATGGTTACGAGTGTGTGTGCCATTGCGTGAATGAAAATGTAGTTTGTGTGAATGGGGGGGGGGTGATGCTTTGTGAATGTTATGGATGCGCCTGTGTGTGAATGTGCGAGAAGGCGTATGTGTGAGTAAGTTGTTGGTGAATGAGTATGAATGTGATTGTGTGTGAATGTTCTGGGTGGGTGCCTGCGTGGAAAATGCAATGTGAGTGTTCTTGGTACGAGGGTGAGAGGGGGTGTGTGGGTGAGCATGGGTATGAACATGTTTGTGTGTGTGTGTGTGTGTGTGTGTGTAAGCCTCTGGGTGATCTTGGCATCACTAGAGCATTATTGTCAGTTTCTCAAAGTGACATTGCATGTTTTACCGGCATTTCTGGCAAACGCCAACTTTATCAGTATCATTACTTGGCGAGTTTGGCATTTTGGTGCAGCCAGTCTAGCCATTGTTTATTGTGACATGACATTTTTTCTGGCCACCTATGATAAAGCAAGAATGATAAATAAATGTTAATGTGTGGCTAGAATTGCGTTTTGGTACAGCAGGTCTAGTCAGTTCTTACTGTGGCATGACATTTTTAATGGCCATCTACAATAAGGCAAACAATTTACAGGGTAATTCATAGAATTTCGCAGAAAAGTGTCGCAAGCGGCTGGCGCAGAGTGTCCGCGTGCGATTGACTGCGCCAGGCACGTGCGCTAAAACCGATTTCCGCGCACAGCGTATTCATGGAATTTAGGCTCCCAAACCAGCCGTGGCGCAGAGAATCGCAGCGACCCTGCAGCAGCACCAGTTACGCCCCCAAGAATGCCCTCGCGCAAGGAAAAGCCATCAAAATCGCTAAATCATCGCAAAGGGCTGCGCTAACCCTGGACCAGTTCACCGGGCTGGCAAACAGCAAACGCCAAGCGGGGAACGTGTATTTCAGGGGTGCGCGGGAAGTTCCACACGCGATTGGCCCAGTGCGAGCAAGGTATGTGTATTTCAGGGGTGCGCGGGAAGTTCCACACGCGATCGGGCCTGGGGGAGCGGGCTACGTGTATTTCAGGGGTTCGCGTGAAGTTTCTCACGCGATCGGGCCTGGGGGAGCGGGCTACGTGTATTACAGGTGTTCGCGTGAAGTTTCTCACGCGATCGGGCCTGGGGGAGCGGGCTACGTGTATTTCAGGGGTTCGCGTGAAGCTTCTCACGCGATCGGGCCTGGGGGAGCGGGCTACGTGTATTTCAGGGGTTCGCGTGAAGTTTCTCACGCGATCGGGCCTGGGGGAGCGGGATACGTGTATTACAGGGGTTCGCGTGAACTTTCTCACGCGATCGGGCCGGGGGAGCGGGCTACGTGTATTTCAGGGGTTCGCGTGAAGTTTCTCACGCGATCGGGCCTGGGGGAGCGGGCTACGTGTATTACAGGGGTTCGCGTGAAGTTTCTCACGCGATCGGGCCTGGGGGAGCGGGCTACGTGTATTTCAGGGGTTCGCGTGAAGTTTCTCACGCGATCGGGCCTGGGGGAGCGGGCTACGTGTATTTCAGGGGTTCGCGTGAAGTTTCTCACGCGATCGGGCCTGGGGGAGCGGGCTACGTGTATTACAGGGGTTCGCGTGAAGTCTCTCACGTGATTGGCCCCGTGCAAGCAGGGTACGTGTATTCCAGGGGTGCGCGGGAAGTTCTACACGCGATTGGCCCCGTGCAAGCAGGGTACGTGTATTCCAGGGGTGCGCGGGAAGTTCCACACGCGATTTCAGCAGGGTATGTGTATTCCAGGGGTGCGCGGGAAGTTCCACACGCGATTTCTGCAGGGTATGTGTATTTCAGGGGTTCTGGGGAGTACTACACGTGAATTGGCCGTGTGGGTCCTCCCAGGTGTATGCTCCACAACCTCCACGGCCCCTGCAGGCAGCCCACACCACGGGGGACTACCCTGCACCCCTGCTCATGTCCCGCAGGCAGGCCATCCACCATGGGCATGCCCCCCAGCCAACCCACATGTCACCTTGCACTACTGATCAACAATGCATGTCTCCCACCACCCCCACCCCCCAGCAGTGCAGGGGCAGCCTCCACCAGGCCCCCACTCATGTCTCGCACCACCCCCACCCCCCAGCCACCAGGGGCACCCTCCACCAGGCCCCCACTCATGTCTCCCACCACCCCCACCCCCCAGCAGTGCAGGGGAACCCTCCACCAGGCCCCCACTCATGTCTCCCACCACCCCCACCCCCCAGCATCCAGGGTCACCCTCCACCAGGCCCCCACTCATGTCCCCCTGCACCCCCACCCCCCAGCAGTGCAGGGGCACCCTCCACCAGGCCCCCACTCATGTCTCCCACCACCCCCACCCCCCAGCCACCAGGGGCACCCTCCACCAGGCCCCCACCCATGTCCCCCTGCACCCCCACCCCCCAGCAGTGCAGGGGCACCCTCCACCAGGCCCCCACTCATGTCTCCCACCACCCCCACCCCCCAGCCACCAGGGGCATCCTCCACCAGGCCCCCAATCATGTCTCCCACCACCCCCCACCGCCCTGCCACCATGGGCAGCCCCCACCAGGTCCTCACAATCCCCAATCATGTGCGTAATGGTCAGCCTCCACAGCCAAAAAGCCCTACCAAGTAACCCATTCACCCACATGGAAATGGAAATCACATGTTACACCCCCAATGTTCATGAAGCTAATGAAGCCATGTCCGTCACACACAATGGTTGCAATTGAATGGGAAAACACACAACATGACATGCATGAAACCAATGAGATGATACCACACAGTGAAGTATGCAAACAAAATTGTATTGAAAAAAAATAAGAATGCTAAAGAAAGAAAACTAACTACAATGTGAATGAGAAAAAAGTAAGCTGCATGTCCGTATGAAAAAATGAAACTTGAAATCCAAATAGAAAAAAATTTTGTCCAAAGTCAAATGTAAAAAAATCTCCATGCAATAAAGAACTATGTACAAAAATAACAAGGGTCCATGAGCCCAACTGAACAAAGGAAACCTACTAAAAAATCTACCTAAAAATCAACTATATACAAAAAGTGGAGCAGTGTCCGTCGACTCCAAATCATAATACGAAAGAAAGGAAACCTAAAACTAAAGAAAGGCGGCGGGCAAGTCCAGCGGCTCACTCTGTGGTGTCCCGGGCCAGGGCATCATCGAACTCCTGTTCGATGTCCCAGAGGCGGTCCAGTTCCATGGCCCCGAGGGTCCGCAGGGACGACGCTGTGTCCTCCTCCAACCCCCTGCGGATTGCCTCGAGGCACTCGGCCCGCCTCAGGGCCCTCCGCATGGAGTTCTCCGCCCTGACCATTGTGAGCCGCGCCTCTTCCGCCCGCCGCCGCTCCGCACCTATGGCGTGGCCCAACCGCTGCCACACGGAAGACACTCTCTGTCCTGGGTCCCCCTGCCCTCCGGCCGATGCCTGCCCCTCCGATGTCGAAAGCCCCGAGCCTTCATGGCTCCCACCATGTTGCTGCTGCTGCTGCTGCTGCTCTGCCTCTGCCCGTGCACTGCCTCCTGCTGCCTGCACATCCTCCGCCGGCTGGGGTGCACTTGTTGATGTGGCCACCCCTGCTGGACCACCGACTCCCGACTGTGGCAGGGATGCCTCCTCCACCAGCCTGGCCGCACCGTCAGAGGCAGCTCCACAGGGCACCCAGGTGACTGATGGGTGGGAAGATGGCACAGAGGACGACTGGCGCGTAGGGGGTCCAGTTGAGGAGGGGGTCGGAGCAAGCCCCATCAGACGGAGGAATCCGGCCTGGGTGACCTGTCCCAGCAGCCTGACGTGGTCAACGAGCCATTCGAGATGACGTGCAGTCTCTCCATGAAAAGACTGCAGGTCACCTCGCATGGCCCGTTGACGCAACGCCACACCAGCCAGGACAGGCTCAACCCGGACCTGGATAGCCACGTCCGCAGGCAGAGGAAGGCCAGTTGACGTCAGCTCATCCCCTGCCTGGAAACGGGTCTGGACGTAGGCATCCCTGCTGGTGCAAGATGATGCAGGGACAGGATCGGGGACAGGATTGCCCACAGGCACCTCCGCGGCGGCCTGTGCTGCCTCCTGTCCCTGGTCCTGGACTGCACCACTAGCACCAGTGGGATCCCCACCTCCAGACCCCGTCTCTGGTGCTTGCACGGCCTCCTCCGCCACCAGACCCCCCACCAACCTGGATGACTCCGTGCCATCTTCCCCTGTTGGGCCCTGTGGGGTCCCAGCTGCCCCTTCTGCTGCCGAGGAGTCCAACTCCAACCTCCGCCTCTTGGACCTCCCCCCGGCACCTGCGGCCTGGGATGCGGCACCGGACTCCTCACTCCCCGACGAGATGACAACACGGGAGGGGAGCCGGGCCTTGCGTCTCCGGCTGGCGGTCGGATCCCCGCCGCTGTGCTCCACAGCACCTTCTCCGCCCTCTTCATCAGTTGACGCTGCACACAGGGAGAAACAAAACACAGGCATCAGGGCACTGTACAATGGACACATACACACATGACAGTTGCACATGAGTGGCATTGGCAAACCTCAGACATGTCATCACAATCCCCAACACACATGTCATTGCAACTCGCACACATGAGCCATACCACAGGCATATCGCAACTGCCACCACCATCCATACACATACAACAGCATGAGCAGCCAAAGGTGACCCAGACATCACATGCAACACAGGAAGTGCACCACACATGTACACACACCACCACACTTGCATGCATGTGTACACCTCGGCCAAGTGTCGCACTGTTCAGACGGGCATCCATGTCACATCTGCCAATCAGGCTTACACATACCGCAGTCACATGCATCCATGTTGCATCACTGTTGCACCCTTGTCAAATACACACACATGCACATGTACACAGTGCTCATACATGCAGCCCAATACAACATACATGCGTGACATCACGGACATGTCTACTTACATACACATACATACAAACATGTGTGCACGCACAACTGCATTTGCCATGCAAGCCTACACACACAAGCACCATCCATGTCTCACACATTACAGCCCTCGCATGTGTCAGCCCCACGGCCATGTACACCCCCACCCATACTGGACCCCATACAAACAGATGTGCAACCTGCACAATACCGAATAATCACCACACGCACTGCTCACAATCAGGATGCATGTACACTCACCGCTCGACTCCAGACGGGTCTGCTTCTCCAGGACCTGGACGTGGAGCGCTGGGGATATGCGTTCCAGGACCCCCATCTGTTCTTCCGACAAGTGGCCCCGGCGCCCCTTGGCATCCGCTGCCTTCAAGAGGCGCCGGGTCTTGTTCAGGGTCCTGGACCTGAAGTCCTCCCAGCGCTTCCTGACATGTTGTAAGTCCTGGACTGCCACCCCCTCCGCGTTGATGGCAGTCACGATGTCAGTCCAGATCCAAGTCCGTCCTTCCTTGTCGGCGCGGGAACTTCCGAAGAGGGCATCATACTGCCCCAGGACTTGCTCCACCAGGACACCAACTTCGGTGGCACTGAAGCTGGTGCCCCTCTGCCTCTCTGGCCGGGGGTTGTCAGTGGTCACAGATGGTGTTTGCCCCGACATGACAACCCCAGAGGCAGGAGTGGGTGGGCAACTGGGTCCTGGGGCTGGGCTGTGGAGCGATGGAATTCCAGTCGGGAGTCTTCGGTACCAGCAGGGGTGGTCACAGCAACAGCACCCCTGGCTGATGTGCAGGCAGCAAATGGCAGTGCACGTGGGCAGCAGGCAGTCAGGCAGCAGCAGATGGTAGGTGGGAGCGTGCTCGGGGCTCTGGGGGGCAGTAGTTCGGCCTTCTGGGCAGGAGCGTGGTCTTCCGTGTGCTTACGCGTGGCCAGCTTGGTACGGAGTGATTTGGCACGTGAAAATCCTGCACGTCAGCGTGAAAATCGAGGAAAGGCCCTTAGCGCGTAAGCGCGTCAGCACGCATAGGCGATTCTATTGGACCAAAGGCCCTCAGCGCGTAAGCGCGTCTGTGACGTGACCCGCATGGGTGTTTCCCACACAGCACGTGATGACAGAGCACACGTGGAAAGACTGCACGTCAGAGTCTCATCGCGTGTGATTGGTGGAAATGGCCCTACACGCAGAAGTGACAAAGCGTGTAATAGGAGGAAATGTCCCTACACGCAGAAGTGACAAAGCGTGTAATTGGAGGAAATGTCCCTACACGCAGAAGTGACAAAGCGTGTAATTGGTGGAAATGGGCCTAGCGCGTACACGCTGCCTAAGTGACGCTGGACGTGTGGGCCTGTATAAAAGCTACGCGTAGAACACCACTTCCTTGTACGTGCTTTTCGTGGAGAGCGAGTGGGTGAATTCTGTACTTCTTGTCGTTTCACACGCGATTTACTTCACAGCGTTTCAAGTTCGTTTTCCCTGTTACCTCTGACAGATTTTTCTCTTCTTTCGCTTTTACTGGTTTACCTGGGCCTGTTCCCTCAAACAGTGTTCCCTTCTACTGTTGTCCTGTCTCCTCAGACAGCGTACAAATCTTCTTTTGGCGGGGGTGTTGCCAACCAAACGTGCTCCTTTTACACGCTCGTTTACCAGGCAGACGGTGAGTCACGCACGTATCTAACATCTGTGCTTGCCCCGTGTGTAGCCTACCCCTTCAGAGGTCATTCTAGGCTGCGTGTGACACGCATACGTTCATTCTTGTGTTTCTGGGTGCCACAGCGTAGTGCAGGTTTTTCTTTCTGCACACGTGGTCTAGGAGGGGTTGCGTGCACGTCATCTCCCTTTTTTGGGACTCCTGTGCGTTGCGTGACCCGTCATCTTTCCCCAGGGGTTACATTCAGCCTTGCTAGAGCACTAGGGTACAATTACCATCTGGTACCCAACCCCTTTGACCCCCAATTGCCCAGGACAATAGTCTACATCCACTCCCATACGCACATTAACATCAGTGCCATGGCTGGGAGGCGAGGATTCCGTAAGGGTGGCAAAGGTGGAAGAGCCACAAGTGGTGGCCGTGGTGGATCCGGTAGGGGACGTGGTCGTAACTTGCAGGGTGAGCCTGTCCCCCCATGTGTGGAGGACCAGTCACGGGCACCCATAATCCCCCCTCCTCCCCCCCTCCCATTGAGGCTGATGTGGCTGACACCATCCATGCTCAGCCCTTGTTGGACCAGCCCATTGTGGCACCAGACCTGGCTGACTCCATGGCTGACTTCCAGGTCAGCAGGGCTACGACACGTGTGCTGGTGCACGTTGATGCCATCATGCCACGTGGATCTGGGGCAGCAAGGTCATCTGCTGCACCAAGGAGGCAGGGCGGAGAGGCTGCAGGGGCAGCTGCGGCTCCATCCACCCCAGCCCTCACACACCCAGCCAGGACAGTGTCGGTCCTAGTCCATGCTGCTGACATTCCCCCTGACACCATCACACTAGAGCCAATGCCTGCACCAACTCCCATGCTGAGTGTGCAATCCCACACTCCTGATACAGAGTCCACCAGGGCTCCTGCCCCTAGTGTCCAGAGCGGCGCAGGACACTCAGGATCACCACCACCTTCCAAGCGGAAGAGGAAGAGTGCTCGTCCGGCACAGGCTGATGCCCCAGACACGGCTACACAGTCCGGCCCGTCCAGGAAGCCCAGCTTCACGGATGACGAACTGAATGCACTTGTCGAGTATGTGTCCGGACATGACAACGAGATGGTCATTGTTGCAGGATCCAAGACCACACCTGCACAACGCCAGGCACACTGGCAGACCGTTGCGGACATCGTAAGTGCCCTTGGAATTGTGAGGCGCACAGCCAATGATTGCTATAAGCGCTGGAATGACCTAAAGCGCAGGGCAAAGAGTAAGCTGGCCTCAAGTCATGCCGCAACTCTAGTGACTGGAGGTAGGTCTCCAGTAGTAGACATGGAACTCACTCCACATGAGTCAGTCGCTGGGACCTACGTCACGGAGGAACAGATCCAAGGCGTGGGAGATCTGGCTGATTACGAGGCATTGTCCGGTGAGTGCACATGCATGTGTGTGTCATCCATGTGCATGGTGTGTGTGTGAGGGCTTCTGTTTGTGTGCCAGGTGAGAGTGTGTGCGCCTGAGTCTTATGGGTCAGCCATGTGCTTCATGCAATCCTTCCTGCGCAGCTGCATTTGGCCATAGCAGTATCCCTTCTGCCAACAGTAGACATCTAGCCCAACTGCACGCCAGTTGCCCTTGAAGTGTCACCTTGCCACAACATATTTGCTTATTTTTCACTGTTCATTCAGTCAGTTTGTTTGCATTCCACCACTTTCACTAGGCATGTCGCTGTCCACTAGTCACATGTCTGACATGGGTATGGTAAAGTGGAGTGACTTTGTTACCTGGATATCATTTGTACACACATGTCCCTGTGCAATTGGACCATTTCAGACTGGCAGCTCCTGGTGAAAAATCTGACCTGTTAGAATTAGAAAAGCAATTACATGCGGGAACTGGATTGAATGAATAGGTGCTGCCCTCCTCTCCATCTTCACTCAATAGCAATGGTACATGCCATCTGTGTGATGGCATGTGTGTTTCACCTGGCAATCACAGGCCAATGTGTGATGCCACTGCCAGGCAGCATGCAGAAAATGTGTTCATCTTCCATCTTGGTGTCATCAGTGTGTGCCATTTACCTGCACTTCATACGCAGTGAGGGTGCATGCATGGGAGGGTTTTAGTCATGTGGGACATGTGTCAATCAAGTACTGGTTCTCTTGCTTCTCAGCCCTCATTGTGTGCCATGGTGCTAATGCCTGTTTCCATTTCTTTGTTTTCATGTCTTTGCAGGGGAAGACGCACCTGATACTGCTGGGGTTGTGGAGATGGTGCAGACCCAGGAGGTGTCCGAGGGCCGACCAACCACCAGTGAGGGACGTGGTGTGGTGGTGGGGGAGAACCCACAAGTGCTGCAGGTCGTGCTCTCAAGGGGTGTCTCTGGCTGCACCTCCCCCGAGCTGTACTCAGGTGTTGATTCGGATGAGACCTACGTGCCGTCGCAGGTGAGTGTTCCAGGGAGGGATTCTGTTCTGTCTCACCCACCTGCACCAGGGTCAGGACCCTCCATGGGGATGTCAGTGTTGGCAGCTACGCCTTCGGTGGTTACGGATGCAGGGTCACACTCCGCGACATCTGATCCTGTTCCTGGGCCAGCAGATCAGAGGGTCCTGCAGCCTCAGGCAGTGCCGGCACAGCAAGGCGCAGTTTGCCTTGCCCCAGACAGGTGTGGTGCCCGCCGACGTGGTGGCCGTACGCCACCCGGCAATACCGCATGGGAGCAATCCATTTACGGTATGGCAACCCAACAGGCTGCATCATCCGAGATGATGGCTCAGGCCATGGATAGGGTGTCCACTTCCATTGTCCCCCCAGAAAGGCTGATGGAGTGACTAGAGCAGGCAACCAACTCCATCTGCCAGTCACACAGGGAGGACATGTTGGGGTCCAACAGGGACAGGCGGGCGGCACTGGCGACTCTGCAGGAGGCCATCTCCATTGAGTCCCAGGGCCACAGGGAAGCCCTGAGGCAGGAGCTCCTTCACCTCAGGACGACTCTTGTTGAGCTTGAGGCTTCAACACACCAAAGGACAGAACAGCAGCTGGAGCGTCTCACCCGTACGCTCTCAGCTGAGATGCAGGCAACGAGGGCGGAGGTCCGGGCATCCCGTGAGTTGTTGCATGGGGACCTCCGCACACTCATCCTCCAGAACCAGACCTACCACACCCGCATGCTTGCAGCCATGGAGGAGCAGACTAGGGCCTTGCGTGGGCTGCCTCCCATAGTGCAACCACCTCCGGATGCAGCTGCACAGGGTGATAATAGCGACAGCAGTGATACTCCCACAATAGGGTAGCCGTGTGGGCCATGAGCCCATGGAGGTGTTTTATCTTCCCAGGATCCACGCAGGTGGGTTCTGGTGTGCATCCTGTCCTCGGACCTCCTGGGTGGCCTCCCCAACCCCCCCGGGCCCATCAATGGCCATTTTTGATTGTTTCTTATTTTTATTTTTATTTTGATTTCTTTTATTCCCAATTTTTTTGGGACGATCTGTTGGCTTCCGTGGTTCCTGTGGGCATACGCTGCATTGTGGCTGGGCACATGCAGGCTTGTAATGTATTTGGTTCAGATGCTTGGGTTTGAGTCACACACACCCCTCCTGCTTCCCGTTTCCATGGGCTTGCAAAGGGTGTGCCCAAGTGACAGTGAATTACACAGTGACGTTGGACTCCCATGAGCTGTGTGGCCAGTCTGTAGTCAATACTGTGTATACATTCATAGTGCATATTGCTGTTGTGTTGTACACTGCATGTTGCATTGATGTGTAACTCTTCTTCTGTGTCTACCTCCCAATTTGCAGATCCCTTCCTCATGTCCACACAAGGACCTCTAGTCTGGAGATGGGGACAATGTTGGCAGCAGTGCACCTACAACTCTACATGGCGACAACACTGCACAGTTGGTAGTGGTGGGAGTGCAGGCATTTCCAGGTGGTGAGACTACTAATATGTAACATTTGTGATGTCATGTTAATGGTACTACGTGCTCAAGTATGTTGTTGGTCCGGCATTGCTGTGAGCATTTCAGGTGTTGCAGGTTTCTAATAGTGCCACTGTACATAGTGAGACTGATGTCATGTTGTGGGGATTACTTTGTTTACCTGCAATTAGCATGACATGGCACGGTGTGTCGTGTGGCGGTGCTGGGGTTGGGTTGGCTGACATGGCACTGTCCTCTTGTTGCATTTTGCAAGTGGGTATTCATTTTAGCTGCTTCAATGTGTAACTTCACAAAACTGCATTGGTGGTGTCTGTGTGGGTAGGGATGCACACATTGTGACACTTCCAGGTGAACAATCTCAGGCTGACATGGTATTCCCGGTTCATTCTCCAGACATTCAGGATCAGTGTCAGGTTGAGTCATCATTGATTGTCAGATGGAATGTGCCAGGGCAGTGTGCACTCCACAGGGGTGTGATTTCTATGTGAAGTAATTAGCCACTAGCTGTGTACGGGCTGCCTCCCCCCGTGCCCTTTCCCCTCCCATTCGCAGCGGCTGTGCATGTGGTTGGGGATGTGGGGCCACCACCATGTCCACGGCCAGGCCCCGGCGTGTTGCAACGTTGTGCAGGACACATGCTGCCACTATGATCCTGCACACTACTGGGGGAGCGTATAACAGCTGCCCGCCAGAACGGTCAAGGGAGCGAAAGCGTGACTTTAGCACTCCGAATGTGCGCTCCACTATGCCCCTGGTTGTAATGTGGGCTGTGTTATATCTTACCTGGGGTGGCGTGGTGGGGTTCCGAATTGGCGTCATCATGTGGGGGCTGAGAGGGTAGGCACTGTCCCCTGTGGAGGTGGTGATTGGTATCATTGGTGGGGTTGTGACCTTGCTCAGTATCCAACATGCATGCATGTGCAGTGGCATACATACTCACCAAGCAGCCATGTATCGCCATGCCGCCCAGCTTCTAGGTCCCGGCTTAGGGTGGACATTTGGTAAATGAAGCTGTCGTGGGTGGAGCCGGGATAGTTGGCATATACTGAGGTGATGATTCCCTTGGCATTACATGCTACCTGCACGTTGATGGAATGCCAGTGCTTGCGGTTCCTATAGATGTGCTCAGATGCCCTGGGGGGACGTAGAGCCACATGGGTGCAGTCGATGGCACCTAGCACTTTGGGGAATCGTGCCACAGCGTAAAAATCCAGGGCGGCAGCCAGTCCTTTCTGCAGGTGTTCTGGGCAGGTATATGTGCCTGCGGACTGATGGGCGTGCAGTGATGATGTTCAAGACCTGGTGTAGGCAGCGTGACTGGGTGGCCTGTGACACCCCACCCACTATGGCACTTGTCCGCTGAAATGATCCAGTGGCTAAGAAGTGCAGTACATTGAGGACCTTCTCCAGGGGGCTGAGTGCTTGGGAGCACAGGGTGGGTGATGTGAGGTCATCCTCCCACTCACTCACCAGGTCCAGTATGATGTGTGGTGGAAACCTGTACCTCCCATACACCTGGTCATCAGGCATCCCGAAAAGGCTGGTTCTGGGTGTGAATATTCTGGCCCTGACTATCCTCCTCCTCCTCCTTTGGTAGCCCACTGCCACTGCTGCTAGGAACGGTATGTTCATCCTGCCGTCTGAGCTTGTTATTGTTAAAGTCCGCAAATTTATGCTTTGCGCGTGTTCTAGGCGAGCGTGTGACCCGCGCACCCCTGGAATCCAGTTCCCAGTCCAATAGCGTGTGGAAATTCACACGCACCACGGAATACAGGTTCGCTGACGTACTTGCGTGTGTAAGTGCCCGCGCACCCATTAAATACACGTACATAGGCCAATCGCGTGTACGCGCACTTTTGTCCAATTACACGCGATGACACTCTGACGTGCAGTATCTCCACGTGTGCCCCGTCATCACGTGCTGAGTGGGGAACACCCGTGCGGGTCACGTCACAGACGCGCTTACGCGCTGAGGGACTCTGGTCCAATAGAATCACGTATGCGTGCTGACGCGCTTACGCGCTAAGGGCCTTTCCTCGGATTTCACGCTGACGTGCAGGATTTTCACGTGCCAAATCACTCCGTATCAAGCTGGCCACGCGAAAACACACGGAAGCCCACGCTCCTGCCCAGAAGGCCGAGTTACTGCCCCCCAGTGCCCCGAGCAGCCTCCCACGTGCCATCTGCTGCTGCCTGCCTGCCTGCCTGCCTGCTGCCACCGTGCCCTGCCATTTGGTGCCTGCACATCAGCCATCTGCAGGGGTCCAGTTGCTGTGTCCACCCCTGCTGGAACTGAAGACTCCCGACTGGGATTACATCGCTCCACAGCCCAGCCCCAGGACCCAGTTGCCCACCTACACCTGCCTCTGGGGTTGCCATGTCGGGCACTTCCACATCTGGCACCAGTGGCAACCCCAGGCCAGAGGGGCAGAGGGGCACCAGCTTCACTGTCACCGAAGTTGGTGTCCTGGTGGAGCATGTCCTGGGGCAGTATGATGCCCTCTTTGGATCGTCCCGCGCCAGCAAGGAAGGACGGCAGAGGATCTGGGCCGACTGTGTGGTTGCCATCAACGCGGAGGGGGTGGCAACCCGCGACGTCCTGAAGATCAAGAAGCGCTGGGAGGACTTGAGGTCCAGGACCCTTGTGAAGGCCCGGCGCCTCGTGGAGGGGGGCCGGGGCCGCATGAGTTCCATCCAGATGAGGGTCCTGGAACGCGTACGCCCAGCGCTCCACGCCCAGATCCTTGAGAGGGAGGCCCGTCTGGAGTTGAGCGGTAAGTGTCCATGCATTACTGTGTGAGACAGGGCATGTTGCGGTGTGCTGGTTCTATGATACTTGCCTGTATGTGTGCCATAGGCCATGTATGCATGTATGTGTGCAGGGACATCATGGTAATGCATGTGCGACCAGTGATGTGTGATGCACATGGTTGTTGCATGTGTTGAAATGCCGCATGGGGAGCCCTGTGCAGATTTTGAACATGAGAGCATGCCAGTCTCTGTACCTGGACATGGGTGGGGGTGAGGGATGGGTGCTGATGCCAGGTACATATATGGTAGCCATGTCTGTGTGCCTGACCCGCGTGTCTGTGACTTGTGCATGCCATGGATGCATGACACATGTGTGTGACAATGCACAGATTCAGTAAAGCAGCCAAATTACCCTTGTATCCGCTGTGTTTGGTGTGTTTGGGGCCAGATGGATGTGACTGAGGTGAAGTGTGTGCATGTGATGGGCATGAGCCATGATGCATGTGAGTTACATATCATTGAATGTTTCAAGAGTCCATTGGACATGCATGGAAATGTCCATGGCATGCACCATGCCTGTTACTGTGTGTGTTTTGCCTGGACTGACCCATGTGTTGTGGAGGGACATGATGGAAGTGTACTTTGACAGTGCTGCTCATCTGCTATTGCTTCCTGTCTAGGGGACCATTGTACAGTGCCCTGATGCTTGTGTTCTTTGTCTCCCTCTACGCAGCGGCTAGTGAAGAAGAGGGCGGAGACGGCGCTGTGGAGCAAGGCGGCGGGGATGCCCCCACGGCTGCAGCGGAAAGGGTGAGTGAGCCCCCACAGGGGCCTGCTACGGTGGGAGACGGTGAGGAGCCATCCAGGTTGGTGGTTTGCACAGAGGAGGAGGAGGCCGCCACTGGGGCACACATGGGGCCTGGTGGGGGCATCCCTGCTGGTGCAAGTGGTGCAGTCCAGGGCCAGGGGCAGGAGGCAGCACAGGTCACCGTGGAGGGGCCTGTGCATGTCGCTGTCCCTGACCCTGTGAGTGCACCACCATGCACCAGCAGGGATGCCCCGTCCCAGGCCTGTCCGCAGGTAGAGGGGATGTCCATGTCACCTGACTCCCCTCCACCTGCGGACATGGGAACCCCTGGCCGTGCGGAGAAGGTCCTGATTGGGGTCGCGATGCGCACGGCTGTGATTCGTGATGCCGTGCGTGCTTCCCGGGAGGAGCACGCACGTCATCACGAAGTGCACCGTGCCGACGTGGCCCAATTGGGATCGGCCATGTTCGGGGGTTTCCTGCATGTGTTGGCCAATGTGGCGGCCCTCTCCTCCTCTGTGCAGGCTATCCACCATTCGTTCTCCTTGCCGTCTTCCAGCCCAGATGCCACCAGGGCCCCCTGTGGACCTGCCCCGACCAATGCAGCCAGCTCGGTGGGGATCCCATCCCTGCCACAGTCGGGAGTCAGAGATCCAGCAGGGGTGGACACCAGAGCAACTGGACCCCAGCAGATGGAGGATGTGACGGCATCATCGGGCAGGGCACGTGCACGACGGCGTCGGTGGTTTCCATCAGCCTGGATGCCGTCGTGCTGGCACAGGCAGTTGCGTCGGAGGCAGCAGCAGGCTCAACGTGGGAGGCATCATGGCTCGGGGCCATCAACATCAGGGGTGCAGGCATCGGCCGGAGGGCAGGAGAACCCTGGAATGGGAGTGGCTTCCGTGTGGGAGCGGTTGTGCCAGCGGATAGGTGCGGAGCGGCAGCGGGCAGAGGAGGAACGGCTCACGATGGTCAGGGCGGAGGACTCCATGCGGAGGGCGCTGAGGCGGGCTGAGTGCCTCGAGGGTCTTCGCAGGGAGTTTGAGCTTGACACTGCGTTATCCCTGCGGGACCTCGGGGCCAGGGAACATGCCCGCCTCCAAGCCATTGACCAGAAGTTCGATGATGCCCTGGCCCATGACAACAACCAGTGAGCCGTCCGAATAGCCCGCTGCCTTTGTATATAGTTGTATAGTTAGGGTTAGGTTTCCTTTGTTTTTTTGATTTTTCTTTTGGTTGCGATTGGACAATGCACCACTTTTTTGTATATAGTTCAGTTTTTAGTTAGTAGTCATAGTTAGGTTTAATTTGGTTGGGCTCATGGACCCAGGATGATCTTCTTCATGGTTCTTCATTGGCTTATTTTAATTTTTCAGATTATTTTCTTGGACATTCATCTTGTTTTGTTTGATTTGCTTTGTGTTTTTTCTTATTTCATTTCCATTCTACTTGCTGTTCAATACATATTATTTTTTTAATCTTCAATGTGTCGTATCATCTCATTGCTTTCAGGCATGTCATGTTGGGTGTTTTGTCATTCACTTGCAGCCATTGTGTGTGACAGACATGTGTTCAATTGCATTATTTAAATTGGGGTTGTAACATGTAATTGCCTTTGATATGTGGGTGGGTGTGATAGTTGGTTGGGCCTTTTGGCAGGGGAGGATGGGCATTACGGACATGATTGGGGAATGTTGGGACCCAGGTGCAGGGGGGAATGGATTGGACATGGGTGGGGGCCTGCTGGCAGGTGCCCCACAGTGCTGGGGGGTGGGGGTGGTGGGAGACATGAGTGGGGGCCTGGTGGAGGGTGCCCCTGCACTGCTGGGGTGTGGGGGTGGTGGGTGACATGAGTGGGGGCCTGGTGGAGGGTGACCCTGCACTGCTGGGGTGTGGGGGTGGTGGGAGACATGAGTGGGGGCCTGGTGGAGGGTGCCCCTGGTGGCTGGGGGGTGGGGGTGGTGGGAGACATGAGTGGGGGCCTGGTGGAGGGTGCCCCTGCACTGCTGGGGTGTGGGGGTGGTGGGTGACATGAGTGGGGGCCTGGTGGAGGGTGACCCTGCACTGCTGGGGTGTGGGGGTGGTGGGTGACATGAGTGGGGGCCTGGTGGAGGGTGACCCTGCACTGCTGGGGTGTGGGGGTGGTGGGAGACATGAGTGGGGGCCTGGTGGAGGGTGCCCCTGCACTGCTGGGGTGTGGGGGTGGTGGGTGACATGAGTGGGGGCCTGGTGGAGGGTGACCCTGCACTGCTGGGGTGTGGGGGTGGTGGGAGACATGAGTGGGGGCCTGGTGGAGGGTGCCCCTGCACTGCTGGGGTGTGGGGGTGATGGGAGACATGAGTGGGGGCCTGGTGGAGGGTGACCCTGCACTGCTGGGGTGTGGGGGTGGTGGGAGACATGAGTGGGGGCCTGGTGGAGGGTGCCCCTGCACTGCTGGGGTGTGGGGGTGGTGGGTGACATGAGTGGGGGCCTGGTGGAGGGTGACCCTGCACTGCTGGGGTGTGGGGGTGGTGGGAGACATGAGTGGGGGCCTGGTGGAGGGTGACCCTGCACTGCTGGGGTGTGGGGGTGATGGGAGACATGAGTGGGGGCCTGGTGGAGGGTGCCCCTGGTGGCTGGGGGGTGGGGGTGGTGGGAGACATGTGTGGG
Source organism: Ambystoma mexicanum (assembly GCF_040938575.1). Lineage (NCBI taxonomy): Eukaryota > Metazoa > Chordata > Amphibia > Caudata > Ambystomatidae > Ambystoma > Ambystoma mexicanum. The sequence goes on along the minus strand of NC_090929.1, from coordinate 94,744,676 downwards.
GGCCTGGTGGAGGGTGCCCCTGGCGGCTGGGGGGTGGGGGTGGTGGGAGACATGAGTGGGGGCCTGGTGGAGGGTGCCCCTGCACTGCTGGGGTGTGGGGGTGATGGGAGACATGAGTGGGGGCCTGGTGGAGGGTGCCCCTGGTGGCTGGGGGGTGGGGGTGGTGGGAGACATGAGTGGGGGCCTGGTGGAGGGTGACCCTGGTGGCTGGGGGGTGGGGGTGGTGGGAGACATGAGTTGGACATGGGTGGGGGCCTGCTGGCAGGTGCCCCACAGTGCTGGGGGGTGGGGGTGGTGGGGGACATGAGTGGGGGCCTGGTGGAGGGTGCCCCTGGTGGCTGGGGGGTGGGGGTGGTGGGAGACATGAGTTGGACATGGGTGGGGGCCTGCTGGCAGGTGCCTCACAGTGCTGGGGGGTGGGGGTGGTGGGTGACATGAGTGGGGGCCTGGTGGAGGGTGCCCCTGGTGGCTGGGGGGTGGGGGTGGTGGGAGACATGAGTTGGACATGGGTGGGGGCCTGCTGGCAGGTGCCCCACAGTGCTGGGGGGTGGGGGTGGTGGGAGACATGAGTGGGGGCCTGGTGGAGGGTGACCCTGGTGGCTGGGGGGTGGGGGTGGTGGGAGACATGAGTTGGACATGGGTGGGGGCCTGCTGGCAGGTGCCCCACAGTGCTGGGGGGTGGGGGTGGTGGGGGACATGAGTGGGGGCCTGGTGGAGGGTGCCCCTGGTGGCTGGGGGGTGGGGGTGGTGGGAGACATGAGTTGGACATGGGTGGGGGCCTGCTGGCAGGTGCCCCACAGTGCTGGGGGGTGGGGGTGGTGGGTGACATGAGTGGGGGCCTGGTGGAGGGTGCCCCGGTGGCTGGGGGGTGGGGGTGGTGGGAGACATGAGTGGGGGCCTGGTGGAGGGTGCCCCTGGTGGCTGGGGGGTGGGGGTGGTGGGTGACATGAGTGGGGGCCTGGTGGAGGGTGCCCCTGGTGGCTGGGGGGTGGGGGTGGTGGGAGACATGAGTGGGGGCCTGGTGGAGGGTGCCCCTGGTGGCTGGGGGGTGGGGGTGGTGGGAGACATGAGTGGGGGCCTGGTGGAGGGTGACCCTGCACTGCTGGGGTGTGGGGGTGATGGGAGACATGAGTGGGGGCCTGGTGGAGGGTGCCCCTGGTGGCTGGGGGGTGGGGGTGGTGGGAGACATGAGTGGGGGCCTGGTGGAGGGTGCCCCTGGTGGCTGGGGGGTGGGGGTGGTGGGAGACATGAGTGGGGGCCTGGTGGAGGGTGACCCTGGTGGCTGGGGGGTGGGGGTGGTGGGAGACATGAGTTGGACATGGGTGGGGGCCTACTGGCAGGTGCCCCACAGTGCTGGGGGGTGGGGGTGGTGGGGGACATGAGTGGGGGCCTGGTGGAGGGTGCCCCTGGTGGCTGGGGGGTGGGGGTGGTGGGAGACATGAGTTGGACATGGGTGGGGGCCTGCTGGCAGGTGCCCCACAGTGCTGGGGGGTGGGGGTGGTGGGTGACATGAGTGGGGGCCTGGTGGAGGGTGCCCCTGGTGGCTGGGGCGTGGGGGTGGTGGGAGACATGAGTGGGGGCCTGGTGGAGGGTGCCCCTGGTGGCTGGGGGGTGGGGGTGGTGGGTGACATGAGTGGGGGCCTGGTGGAGGGTGCCCCTGGTGGCTGGGGGGTGGGGGTGGTGGGAGACATGAGTGGGGGCCTGGTGGAGGGTGCCCCTGGTGGCTGGGGGGTGGGGGTGGTGGGAGACATGAGTGGGGGCCTGGTGGAGGGTGACCCTGCACTGCTGGGGTGTGGGGGTGATGGGAGACATGAGTGGGGGCCTGGTGGAGGGTGCCCCTGGTGGCTGGGGGGTGGGGGTGGTGGGAGACATGAGTGGGGGCCTGGTGGAGGGTGACCCTGCACTGCTGGGGTGTGGGGGTGATGGGAGACATGAGTGGGGGCCTGGTGGAGGGTGCCCCTGGTGGCTGGGGGGTGGGGGTGGTGGGAGACATGAGTGGGGGCCTGGTGGAGGGAGCCCCTGGTGGCTGGGGGGTGGGGGTGGTGGGAGACATGAGTGGGGGCCTGGTGGAGGGTGACCCTGGTGGCTGGGGGGTGGGGGTGGTGGGAGACATGAGTTGGACATGGGTGGGGGCCTGCTGGCAGGTGCCCCACAGTGCTGGGGTGTGGGGGTGGTGGGGGACATGAGTTGGACATGGGCGGGGGCCTGCTGGCAGGTGCCCCACAGTGCTGGGGGGTGGGGGTGCAAGGGGACATGAGTTGGTGGTCATTAGTTCAAGGAGACATGTGCCTTTGCTGGGGGGCATGCCCATGGTGGGTGGGCTGCCTGCGGGACATGACCAGGGATGCAGGGTAGTCCCCTGTGGTGTGGGCTGCCTGCAGGGGTCGTGGAGGGTGTACAGGGTACACCTGGGAGGACCCACACTGTCAAATCACTTGTGGAACTTCCCGCGCACCCCTGATATACACGCGCCCAGGCTATTCGCGTGTGGAACTTCCCGCGCACCCCTGGAATACACGCGCCCCCAGGCTATTCGCGTGTGGAACTTCCCGCGCACCCCTGAAATACACGCGCCCAGCCTATTCGCGTGTGGAACTTCCCGCGCACCCCTGAAATACACGCGCCCAGCCTATTCGCGTGTGGAACTTCCCGCGCACCCCTGGAATACACGCCCCCCCAGGCTATTCGCGTGTGGAACTTCCCGCGCACCCCTGGAATACACGCGCCCCCAGGCTATTCGCGTGTGGAACTTCCCGCGCACCCCTGAAATACACGCGCCCAGCCTATGCGCGTGTGGAACTTCCCGCGCACCCCTGAAATACACGCGCCCAGCCTATTCGCGTGTGGAACTTCCCGCGCACCCCTGAAATACACGCGCCCAGGCTATTCGCGTGTGGAACTTCCCGCGCACCCCTGGAATACACGCGCACCCAGGCTATTCGCGTGTGGAACTTCCCGCGCACCCCTGAAATACACGTAGCCCGCTCCCCCAGGCCCGATCGCGTGAGGAACTTCACGCGAACCCTTGTAATACACGTAGCCCGCTACCCCAGGCCCGATCGCATGTGAAACTTCACGCGAACCCCTGATATACACGTAGCCCGCTCCCCCAGGCCCGATCGCGTGAGGAACTTCACGCGAACCCCTGTAATACACGTAGCCCGCTACCCCAGGCCCGATCGCGTGTGAAACTTCACGCGAACCCCTGATATACACGTAGCACGCTCCCCCAGGCCCGATCGCGTGAGGAACTTCACGCGAACCCCTGTAATACACGTAGCCCGCTCCACCAGACCCGATCGCGTGTGAAACTTCACGCGAACCCCTGAATTACACGTAGCCCGCTCCCCCAGACCCGATCGCGTGAATAACTTCACGCGAACCCCTGTGATGCACGTACCCTGCTGAAATCGCGTGTTAGACTTCCCGCGCACCCCGGTATACACGCACACGTATTTTTTGTCAGCGGGTGTCCGTGTTTGTGGGAACCCCTTTGCACGTCATTTTTCCTGGAGGGCCACAGTATGGGACATTCATCATGGCAGTATATAGGTGCTATTTGTTGGCGCACCTTTTGGCGCACATTTCTTACAGCCGCAGAGACGCTACCGCCTGCTTTCTTGTGGCGGTCGTGTTTGTGCCTGTGCGCTGGTTTGAGCGTGCGCTTTTTTGCCCTATTCTATTCCATGAATACGTGTTGTAGGCGAGCGCGTGGGCGTTCCGCGCACTTGTGCCCTACTTCCCCCGTGACGCCCACGTTTTGGCAAGTTGTTCCCCATTCCGAGTGTTACGCCCGTGTTCCGCCTACTTTTGTTGCGTGCGCCGCACTATGTGCGAATTTCGCTGTGGCCTGTGCGATTTTCGCTGTGACCTGGCGCACGCTGTTAGATGGCCTGTGCGCCAACGTGCGCCGCGCACTTTTTTTTCGCACATCCGCTGGTTTTCTCGCGCACGGCCTTCCATGAATCGACGTGCGCTGCTTTTCGTGCGATTTTCGCAATTGCACTGCGGTTTTCGCTATTCCACTGCGATTCGCACGTTTTTGCCCACTTGCGCCGCGCTAATTATTCCATGAATCGGCCTGTTAATTGTTTTTAAGTAGCTAGATTGATATTTTTGTGCAGCCTAGCTATTTCTTACTGTGGAATGACATTTTTTACTGAGCATCTACGATAAAGCAAGCAAGCATGATACGTGTTTCTTACTGTGGCATGACATTTTTTACTGGGCATTTATGATAAAGCAAGCATGATAAGTTTTATTACATCGCTAAACTGGCATTCTGGTGCAGCCAGTCTAGCAATTTATTACTGGAAAATCACATTTTTTACTGAACATCTATGATAAGGCAAGCATGGTAAGTGCTCTTGTGTGTCTAGACTGACCTGCGTTGTAGACAGTTTGGACATGTTTTTATATTTTTAATGGCAAAGCCAAGAGGAGTATGTTCTTGCGAGGGGTGCTGGCATATATTGTCAGAGACAGCTTGCACAGGTTTTCTTATAGTATCATTACTGGCATTATGCAGAAGCAAATATGGGTATGTTTTTATGTGAGAATACTGGCATATATTGATGCATCCACCATGAAAATGTATGGGCACAGCCAGTGTGAAAATGTTCTGGCATATATTGTGGGAAAAGACATGCAAATTTGCTGGTAAATGCTCCTGGGCACAGAAGGTGACTTGCATTTTTGGCATTTTTTAAAGAAATACCCTACAAAACCGATTGTAAACTGCCTGGCTTTTTGCCCATTTTACAACCATTTCGGCACCCTCGATACGCTAGCTCGCTTTCACAAACTTGTGCCAAAGATTAAAGCCCCTCCAATTTAAAAGAAATGACATTTGTGTGCCAGGGGCCAGCCCATGTTTCTACACTAGGTGAAGGACTGAATCTTTTATTTTAAAAAACATACTTACAGCTTACACCTAGCGCAGTGTGTGCATGCCCCATGCAGCGGTCTGATCATCATGGGAATTGTGCATACATGGTGGTCCAGGCCGGCCCGGAGTGTGGCGAATCCCATGCTTTGTTGAGGAGCTTGGGGGCTTGCCCTCAGCATGGCTCGCAAGGGGGGGCGCGGGTGTTGTGTTATGCCACTGGTGCAAACTTTGGACTTCAGAAGTTATTCAGTGTCAGAAGAAAGTACATGTATAGTACCCCCAATAAACCTTTCATTGAGCTTTGACTGGCATCCTTCAGCGACATCACAGACGAGAGGTGTAGGATGCATTGGGTATATGCCAGACCCATCCAGTCCCCTATAGAACACAACTGCAAAAATGTTTAGGACAAGGGTCTTCAACCTTTACCCGGTGGTCGAAGTGTATGAAAAGAAGTAGTGGAACTATGTTCCCTGCTGGCCGCTCCCCACAAATCCCATCGCCACACCCCCTCACACGCACAGTACACACCCACAGACAAATGCATCTGCTCTTTTCAGTGCAGTGCGCTGAAGTGCAAGTTTCAACTTCTTCCTACACTTTTATTTTAAAACAAAACCATTGTGGAACGGTTTCTTTTTCAAAGAAAACTATAGGAACATGAAATATTAATTTAAACTAAATTTAACACTGCTCCCAACTGCTCCTGCCCACTTCGACCACTGCCATTGCCTCGCCAAATGCTTTGAACTACAATTTCCATCAGTCCTTGACAGCACAGGGAATGGTGAGGAATCGTGGGAGACATAGGCCCTCATTCCGAGTTGGGCGCAAAGGGATTACCGGCACCGGTAAGGACACCGGTGACGCTAAACCCTTTGTGCCCTAATCCGAGGTCCCTTAGCGGATCCCTCCTTTAACGCCTGGTCTGACCAGGCGTTCTGGACGTGACCCGTTAAGGGACTTCAGAGCTAATAACGGTACGGCAAATTGTGGTACCGTTATTAGTTACTTCCCCATTCCCATTGAGCCCTTTGGGGGCTGAAATGGGAATGGGGAATGTTTTTTTCAATGGGGACTTACCGGTCCCTCCAAGGTCGGAATGGACCGGTAAATCCCCATTGAACCAACCCGGAGGCGCTACTGGTATGGGAGGCAGCCATGGAGCTAATTGCTCCATGGCTACCACCATACTCAGAATGAGACCCATAGTCCCAAATATCCTGCTGAGCTGAAGGTTGCAAACCCTAGTTTTAGGGAAATAAATGGAGGCTGGCAGCAATTGAGTGTTTAATCCCCCACTAACTACTGTAACCTACTTGACTGCTCTTGTCTTACTGTGTAACTCTAACACTTGTCATTTTCATGAAATGCGCCCAGATACCCTGGGGTTTGGCGTGCAATATAAATAAACAAACAAACCTTTCTCAATCCAGAGTCCTTATAAAGATGTACACTACACAATTCAAAGTAGCGCCGTGAAGGAAAGCAACTCACGGCGCAATTGAAGAAAAGCGCGCCCGCATGTACACGTTCTATGATCCTTTGCTGCGCATATCCGGTGATGAGCGCTCACGCATTCTGTCTTCATCATGTCATGCCTTGCTTTTCTCTTTCCTCCTTCATATGACTGCAGAAACCGCTAGACATTAAGTACATGTGCGCTTCACCGGATACCGTCAGCTGGTTCTGGGAGCAGCAGCGATGAATTAGCGATTCGAGCCCGTCCAACCCGCAGAATTTACTCTGCAATGTGCTTTCTGGCTGTGCTTTTGACTCGGGGTGCGTGATCGCGCAGGGAGCTGGGGAGCGGGGGCAGGGGCCCAGGGCCGCTGCTATTGGTTTGCTGGTGGCTCGGTAGTGGAGTACAGACAGCCTTGTTCTGGAAAATTCCTCTTCCAAACTTCTGTACAGCTAATCATCCGGAAAGGAATATTTGGACTAAGTTGCGTTGGAAATCATCTCAGCATGTCATCATTTGCATCTAGACGATGAAAAAGCACTACTGGGCCACAGAGAATAGGAGCGGTGCACAGGTGTCACTGATATCTTTCTTTGTTCGATGACATAATTACAATTTTATAGCACTTAACACACATCTGACTATATCCATGGAGTGACCCCAGAACATTACAACAAGCATTGGCAATGCCAACAGTTTGGGCTTTTGTGTAGGCATGGGAAAGACACTTGCCATGCGCTGCCGTAGTGGTATTAACTGGCCATTGAAAGTAGCAGGGGCAAAATGATGCGAGTACCTCAGCATATAATAGCAGTAACTGGCCAGTGCCTAATACTTATACACAACCCAAAACGTTTGGCTTTGCCAATGCTTGTTTTTAACAGGACTTCACTGAAGGACACGCATAGTGCTTATAAATCGAGTGGCTATAGGCAGACCTGGTCAAGACATTTTTATTACACCAGAAGTGTGTTTACAGCTCCAATTAAGACATTAACTATCAGAAGACTGCTGTGAAAAAACACTGGATGGCACTTTGAGTGCAAAGTTTGATGGTAAGGCGTGAGTAAAGTGAGCTCAAAGAGTTCCCATAAGGAGGTGTTTTGGGCAGAGAGGGGTAGGAACTATGTTGGAATGGCCATATGGATTACAATGGCAGTCAATGGGTGGGCAAATAACCAAACAGCGCCTACAAGATTTGTGTCCCTCCTCATATGCCATTTCTCCCTATCGACACTCTAATGCAATGTTATGTTATGTTATTAACACTTGTAAAGCGCACGTTCGCCCAAAGGCATCATGGCTCTGGAAAGGAGACTACCCAATCGAAGAAGACCAATGGAAAGGCCAGACTTAAAACAGATTAGTTTTCAGCGCTCTTCTAAATCCCAGATGGTTAACAGTGGCCCTAAGAGATGAAGGGAGGCTGTTCCAAAGTTTGGCCGCGTTAATAGAGAAGTCTCTACCTCCGAGCCTTTCCCATGTTAAACCTAGGGACAGTTAGCAGGTTAGAGGTGGCAGAACGGAGGTCCCGGTCCGGAAGGTAGCGGGTGAATTTAAACTGCAAGAATTCAGCTCCCTGTCCATGGATTGCCCGATGAACAATGCACAGTGATTTAAAATGAATTCGCTGATTCACCGGGAGACAATGCAGTTGGCGAAGCACCGGCGTGATGTGGGCACCATAAGGGGAGCCAGTGGCCAGCCTAGCAGCCAGGTTCTGCATACGCTGAAGGCGGCGTATAAAACCGATAGGTGGAGACAGATAGAGCGAATTGCAATAGTCCAGTCGTGTGAGGACTAACGCGGCCACCAGAGGGGGGGCGGAGGGCTTCCGGGATCAAGGGCATGACCCTCTTGAGGATTCGGATCTGGTGGTGGGTGGACTGGCACACGGCCGTGACCTGGTTAGACATAGACAAAGAAGCAGAAAGGATAACTCCTAAATTCTTTACTAACTGGATTAGGTAACGGGCCAAGGGCAGAGGGCTAAAAAGCAGAGGTCCACAAGAAAGGGGTAGGGGGGCAACCTACCAACAGTACCTCCATCTTATCACCATTTAACTTTAGCCAATTCTGATCCATCCAAATCCCGACTGCCTTCAGGCAATCGTGGAGGCAAACTGAGGCCTCAGACTGATCCTGATCCAAACGGATCAGGATTTGAGTGTCTTCCGCATATGAGTAACAGTTAAGCCCATAAAAGCAGATGAGACAGATCAAGGCCCAGATGTATATGTTAAACAAAATTGGCGATAAAGATGATCCCTGAGGGACACCACAGGTGAGAGAACAGGAAGGAGAGAGGGTCTGTGTGCGATCTGAAAGAAACGAAGTAAACCAAGCAAGAACAGAACCAGATATCCCAATCTGTGAAAGGCGAGAGAGAAGGATGGAATGGTCCACCGTATCGAATGCGGCGGAGAGATCTAACAGGATCAGAGCCCCAATTCCGCCAGCATCGACAAGTCTTTTTTGGGGTTTGGGGTATAGGTGGCACTGCCACCTAATATCCCAAACTAAAAAGTAAGCAGGGATACACATTGGAGCTAAACACCACAAAACATATCTCAAAGATGTAGTTAGTCTTTGTTTTTTGTATGTGCATGCACGTCATTGAGGATTTCATCTTGCACTCAAGTTGTGCTACGTTATTTTGATTTATACCGCACGCCTCTGCCATTTGCATGTCCTCCAGGTCCTCTGGCGGGTCTGAAGTAGAAAGGAGAGGGTTTGGATAGTGGAGGAAAGAAAGCTTTGCTGTTGCGTTGATGCGTGCAGACCTGAAGTCCCCGGACCTCTGTGTGCAGGCCTGTTTCTAACTGGCATGTGAGGATAGCCCAGAGGCATTTGTGTCCAGAGGTGACCCTTGATTACTTTGTAAAAGGTTTTTTTTTACATTTATATAGCACTACAAACCCTCAGGCATGTGAGATCTGCTTACCCATGGTGTGTGGTGCTCATTTATTGACCTCGGAAGGATGAAAGGTTGAGTTTGGCCCGGCCGGGATTCGAATCTGCATCCGCAGGGTCTTCACCCGCTCTACTTGCTGTGCTATCTGACCCGCTTGTGGCACTAGGATGCATTGGCCAGGAATGTGATGTGTTAGTTGATTGTAGAGGTGTGGAGATCTGTTGTTTGTTATCTGTTGGAGGGTTACCCTAGTTCCTCACAGTGGATCTGACAGGTGGCCCCTTATAGATATATTATAAGCAAATAAACATTTTTCAATTTCCCCGTGTGAGTGGCATAGTTGGTATGCATTTCGTGTGCTTGAGCATTGTGTTTGCGTATGATAGTGCAGGGTTGTTAGTGGAGGTTCTGGTGGGAAACTCTAAGCATCAATACGGTGCGGCCATGTCACCGTCTTGGTAGGGGTGCACTTTGGGCTACATCTCATTATGAGTGCCCACTGGGTAAATTATTGTGAGGAAAGGTCCTGGGGCATTCTTGAGTGGGCTGGTGTCTCTGGCAGTGGACAGTTGGCAGTGAGTGGTCCTGGTTGAGGGCGGGGCCATAGAGAGATGAGTGGAGGCCATAGGGAGTTGCAGCACTGGGCACCAGGTACCTAGATGGTGAGAATAGTTTGTGAGTATATTTTGGGGTAGGTGTTCCAACGAGGGCAGATTCTTGGTGAGGCCGCTAGGGACAGCTCAGCTGACTATGAGGCCAAGGTGAGATATTGAGCCAGTCACACAAATCAATTTGGCATCAGCGAGAAAATACACATGGGAGGGGCTCTAATTGCATTGGGCACCAGGGGGTCAAATCATAATATAACAGCAGGGACCTGCACCTCAGAGGAGCTACATATCAGTCAGACATTTTTTTTTTTATGATATTGTTCATTTATAAAGTGCTTAATACCAGCGAGAAGCTTCTAAGCACAGGATCGGGATTTGAACATGCGTTGTGTTGCATTGTTTTGCTTCCAAGACAAACACATTGCCCTTGAGCTACCCTTCCGCCCCCATAAAAGAACATTATTACACTTGGACACATGGAAGCAAATGCCCATGGGCAGTTTCACTGTGGTGCACCTTCAAGCAGTATAGTGCAAGATAGAACGTAGGATGCTAAATAGGTTAGCAAGTGGTGCAGTATAGTGCAAGGTAGAAAGTAGGATGCTAAATAGGTTAGCAAGTGGTGCAGTATAGTGCAAGGTAGAACGTAGGATGCTAAATAGGTTAGCAAGTGGTGCAGTATTGTGCAAGGTAGAAAGTAGGATGCTAAATAAGTTAGCAAGTGGTGCAGTATAGTGCAAGGTAGAAAGTAGGATGCTAAATAGGTTAGCAAGTGGTGCAGTATAGTGCAAGGCAGAAAGTAGGATGCTAAATAGGTTAGCAAGTGGTGCAGTATAGTGCAAGGCAGAAAGTAGGATGCTAAATAGGTTAGCAAGTGGTGCAGTATAGTGCAAGGCAGAGAGTAGGATGCTAAATAGGTTAGCAAGTGGTGCAGTATAGTGCAAGGCAGAAAGTAGGATGCTAAATAGGTTAGCAAGTGGTGCAGTATAGTGCAAGATAGAAAGTAGGATGCTAAATAGGTTAGCAAGTGGTGCAGTATAGTGCAAGGCAGAAAGTAGGATGCTAAATAGGTTAGCAAGTGGAGCAAGTGGCAGAAAGTAGGATGCTAAATAGGTTAGCAAGTGGAGCAAGTGGTGCAGACAATCAAGCCCCAGATAGCAAGACATAACATAACCTGGCAAGTGCCAACTTTAAGGTGGCTACAATTACATAGTGCAAACTGTACTCACTTCATCAACTTCAGCTGGTTAGTAAGGTTTGTAAACCTGCAGTTAGGCATACCTATTTACAGAAGATGCTTAGCCTGCTCAGCTGTCCTACGGGGGCACCACTTTGCATGATCAGTTATCAGTCATGCATTTTTGATATTACAAGACCATGTCCTCCCTGAGGATGCCAGTCAACCAATTTGTAATGGCCTTCATTCATAGCTCTAGCGACAAGGAGGCTTATCTACCTCAAACTGACTAAATGAAGGGATGTAAGGTGAGGATATACGAGTAAGAAACAATGTTACATCACAGGAAGTATTCAAATGCAACCTTTCACTTAACATGACGTCACTCAACAGGACTTTCCAAGATATATCACTCCTGTCTGAATTAATGTAACCTACCGTAAGCACATAATTGAAAGAGTGCAATGCTTGCAGTCTAGAGGGTCAATGCACAAAGAAGTTAATATGAGTAACTCTGACTTACTCTTGACGTAAACATGGAGATGGCTATCTGATGCACAAAGAGGTTACTATGAGTAACTCTGACTTACTCTTGACGTAAACATGGAGATGGCTATCCGATGCACAAAGAAGTTACTATGAGTAACTCAGACTTACTCTTGACTTAAACATGGAGATGGCTATCCGATGCACAAAGAAGTTACTATGACTAACTCAGACTTACTCTTGACTTAAACATGGAGATGGCTATCCGATGCACAAAGAATTTACTATGGGTAACATTGACTTACTCTTGACTTAAACATGGAGATGGCTATCCGATGCAAAAAGAAGTTACTATGAGAAACTCAGATTTACTCCTTGCTTACTAGGGTGTAACGGCCATCTGATTCACTAAGTAGTTACTATGAGAAATTCAGACTTACTAAGAGTAAGTGTGGAGTTAGTCTTTGTAACTTCTTTGCTAATCGAACAACCCTCCCAAGAAATAAATGAAAGGTAATTCAGATTTATTCAGAGTAACTTCTTTGGGAATCGGCCCCTATGGGGTTCTCTCTACCGAGCGCATGTTTCAAATATAGCAGAGTTTACAGCCTGCACTCTCAGCACAGTGAGCAAAGACTTTGCAATGCTTGCATAAGTCGTCCTCTCTTTGAGACTCATGTTTTATTTACGTTTTATTGCACCATCAGCATAGTGTTTTTTGAACACTATGGGCCTCATTACATGGATGGCGGTAAGGATTTACCGGTACCGGTAAAATACCGGTACCGGTAAATCCTTACCGCCTTACTACGAGGTCCCTTTGCGGGTTGGGGGATTTAACGAACCAACCCGCAAAGGGACCCAGGGAGCTAATTACGGTACTGCAATTTGCGGTACCGTAATTAGCGCCTTCCCCATTCCCATAGAGCCCTATGGGGCAAAAATGGGAATGGGGAAGGGCAATGGTGGAAGGGGGAATTACCGCCCCGCCAACCTTGGAATGGGGCGGTAATTCCCCTTTCCGCCAAGGCGATGCCGGTATTTTACCAGCATGAACCATGGCGCTAATAGCGCCATGGTTCTCCGCCATCCGTGTAATGAGGCCCTATGTTTTCTAAACATTGTGACACACATCACTAAGAGGCCCTTTAAGGAAGTGATCCACTACGGATCCTCATGCTGTCAGATCTCCTGAACTGTCTCTTTTTAAATTTGGGTATTAGATGGCCCTCGTGCCACCTATAAGCCAACAATAATGCATTAGAGAGCAGATAGTGGGAAATGGCATTTGAGGAGGGAGCCACATCTTGTAGGTGTGCTTTGGCTATTTGCACACCCATTGACTGCCCAGGGCCATGCTTATCCCAATGGCCACTCCCATTCACTTCCTGCCCTTCCCACCCAAAACACACATCCTCCTGGCATCCCCGTGAGCTAACTTCATGAAACCTGGCAATCAGACTTTGCACTTGAAGTGCATGCCAGTGTTTTTAAATCAGTCTTCTGAGAGTGAATGACTTAATTGGAGATGTGAACGCGCTACGGGTGTAATAAAAATCTTGTAACCAGGTCTGCCTTCAGCCACTCGATTTATAAACACTACGCTTGTCCTTCACTGACGTCCTGTTAGAAACAAACATTGTCAACGCCAACAGTGTTGGGATGTGTATATCTATTAGGAATTAGCCTTGCACTGCCCAGGTACTTGCACCATTTTGCAACTGCTACCACCAATTGGCGGTTAATACCACTGCGGCTGTGCCGTCCAAGTGCCTTTCCCATGCCTACACAAAAGCCCAAACTGTTGGCATTGCCAATGCTCGTTTCATGTGTCATTGGCATAGTCTCAGAAACAAGTCACAACCTCATCGCTTCCGCTTGGAAAGCTAGGCTACGTTTGCGGCACAGTATTTTCATTATGTAAGGACCGCCGCGGACAGCAGGCCCGCCGCAGACTTGATGCCTCAAGCAGATGTGCGGAAAGGGAGCAAAGTAAGGTCCTTTTGGGAGAAAGGCGAGCGGCCTCACCTTCAGTTGTGGTCAGGTCACACAGGAGTAGGTATAGAATGACCTCTTATACTCTAATACTTCTGCCAAAGCGAGCCTGATTCCTTCTTGAAGTTAGCTGCTGCTTCCTGGACTCAGGGCCCAGGAAACACCAAGGTCAAAGCACAAGAAGAGACGGTGGTACCGCAGCGCGGGCTCCAAGGCAGACTTTCCCCGTGGCTAATCCCGTTTCTCTGCCGGGGATCAACTCTTTTCTTTTTTCCATGTGAGCATTTTTCCTTGGCTGTGGAAAAAAGCTGCTTAACCACAGCAAGCTTTGCTGCCAAGAAGTGTCAATCCAGGCTACTTAGGTCTATATTATCTGTTCCAGTTGCCATTCCTTGACTGTCATTTACTGCACAAGTACCTCACACATTGACATAGAAAACTTCTGGCACTCAGAGGGCCTTGGCATCCTTGGGCAGGCAAGCATATGCAGCCTCTTCAGACATGAAAGCCTTTTAATTAGGTTTAGACCTAGGAGGCACGTGCAGTTTCTAGTTGGGTCTTCTCCGGCAGCAATTGCACGCCTCTCGAGCGAACACCGTGGCCCGGGGGGCGGGGATATGCATTATTTGCCTGAAAATAATACCCAATGATTCAAATGCTGAAAGGAAAACACCTCCTTGTGTGTAATGTGAAGCAGAAGGAATTTAACAAGAAACAAAACCTTAAATGTCATTCCATTTAAAAAAAAAAAAGGCAAAACACCCAAATTGTGGAAATACTTGTAGCTCACGTTTAATAAAGTTGGAGTATAAATTCCTTGGCTACTTAGCCCGGTGATACATAGAAAAAGGATACATGAAAAAGTCATGGCTTGAAAGAATGACTGGCACTAGGTTTTGATAAAGAAAGAGTGGCAGGATTGTGGATACAGGTGTGTGCATTTAGAAGCCCCGGGCAGGGAGCTGCAGATCTGCAAATGCCACACACAGCATGCTGTTACTGAATGGGCGCTGTGGCATACCATGGCATGGAGATGGACAAGGAGGCATAGTTCTACGTCATCATTTGTTTGAACTTCAAAGAAAACGCCTCGCATCTTCCTAATCTACGGTACTCGGCCTCTATCCCAGAAAATAAAAATAAGTTGCTCGGCAGGATGTCGTCTAAACCTAAAAGTCTCTTCCTCTGTCCTAACCTGTGCTGGCGCTCTAACTGGTTCTACCTTTTAGCAAAAACGTAAACTAAATATAAAGAGTTCCCCCTGTCCTCTTGGAACTTCACAAAAGTATCTCGGCTGTCCCTGGATTCCCTCCTGGGTTTGGATCCAATGGTTAGAAGAAAATAATGGTTCTACTCAAAGAAAACAGTTGTTGTCATTCTATCAAAAGGGTCCCCAAAGTTTGAAAAAGTTTCAAGTACCAGAAAAAATAAAATGTCCAAACTTCCTAAGGTGGAGGGCTCTTTCATTGATTCCTTACCACTAACTTGGTCGATCTCTACACACTTTGACCACCTTTTGGATGCCTCTGTCCTTTCGTGGTATCTGCTTTGCACTCTGCTCATTGTGCCCCTGTGTGACCCAATATCTCACTTAGTTCATTAGTGTTCCTATGGCCTCTCTCTGCTTCTGTTCTCTTAGTTTTCTTGGGTCCCTGTAACCCTTCTTGAGGTTTGTTCAGCTCTGTTTGGTTGGGCTACTGTAACCCTTTTCCTTGTCTAGTTCTCTTTCTCTCTACTCTCAGGTCACTGTAACCCTTTTCCTTGTCTAGTTCTCTTTCTCTCTACTCTCAGGTCACTGTAACCCTTTTGCTTGTCTAGTTCTCTTTCTCTCTACTCTCAGGTCACTCTAACCCTTTTCCTTGTCTAGTTCTCTTTCTCTCTACTCTCGGGTCACTGTGAACCTTTTCCTTGTCTAGTTCTCTTTCTCTCTACTCTCGGGTCACTGTGAACCTTTTCCTTGTCTAGTTCTCTTTCTCTCTAATCTCAGGTCACTATGGCCCTTTTCCTTGATTCGTTCTCTTTCTCTCTACTCTCAGGTCACTGTGACCCTTTTCCTTGTCTCGTTCTCTTTCTCTCTACTCTCAGGTCACTGTGACCCTTTTACTTCTCTTGTTCCCTTTCTCTCTACTCTCAGGTCACTGTGACCCTTTTCCTTGTCTCATTCTCTTTCTCTCTACTCTCGGGTCACTTTGACCCTTTTCCTTGTCTCGTTCTCTTTCGCTCTATTCTCAGGTCACTGTGACCCTTTTCCTTGTCTCATTCTCTTTCTCTCTACTCTCAGGTCACTGTGACCCTTTTCCTTGTCTCTTTGCCTTTCTCTCTACTCTCAGGTCACTGTGACCCATCTCGAGGTTTGTGCTCCTCGGTTTTGTTGGGCTCCCGTTACCCTTTTCCTTGTCTCGTTCTCTTTCTCTACTCTCAGGTCACTGTGACCCTTTTCCTTGTCTCGTTCTCTCTCTCTCTTCTCTCAGGTCACTCTGACCCTTTTCCTTGTCTCGTTCTCTTTCTATCCACTCTTGGGTCACTGTGACCCTTTTCCTTGTCTCGTTCTCCTTCTCTCTACTCTCGGGTGACTGTGACCCTTCTCCTTGTCTCGTTCTCTTTCTTTCTGCTCTCGGGTCACTGTGTCCCTTTTCTTTGTCTCGTTCTCTTTCTCTCTACTCTCGGGTCACTTTGACCCTTTTCCTTGTCTCTTTCTGTCTACTCTCAGGTCACTGTGACCCTTTACCTTGTCTCGCTCTCTTTCTCTCTACTCTCAGGTCACTGTGCCACTTTTCCTTGTCTCATTCTCTTTCTCTCTACTTTCAGGTCACTGTGACCCTTCTTGAGGTTTGTGCTGCTCAGTTTTGTCGGGTTCCCGTAACCCTTTTCCTTGTCTCTCTCTCTCTCTCTCTCTCTCTCTCTCTCTCTCTCTCTCTCTCTCTCTTTCTCTCCCTCTCTCTCAGGTGCTTGTGACACTAGGATGGGGTGAGGTACTTCTTCCCTATTCTCCAATCATTCTCTCTTCTCTTCTTCTCCCTGCGAACTGGACAACCCACGTACCTGCTGTTTTGCAGTGCCTGCTTCAGTGAGGGTCCGTCTCACAAGTGACGGCAGCGCTCGCCACGGCTTGCCACTCTTCCGCACTGGTTGCTAGTGGCCTTTGCATTCCGCTCGTCTCGGATCTCTATCTCTTTCTCTGGCTCTCGGTCTGAGAGCAGAGGACCCAGTCCACCCTTCATCCTTTGACTCAACATCTGTTTGCGGGCTCATGGCCCACCTCATCCTATACTTGGTTGCGGAATCTGAGTCTAAAATATAAACATTTAAAATCTATTAGTGAAAGAGAAAAACCATGAAACTGCCTCCCATTATACCATAATAAATTCCCATGTTTACAGTGGCAAGAGCAATTCTTAAGATTTCATTTCCACCTTTTTCCTACTTTTGAGTGCATTGGTGTTTGGTTGAACATATCGACAGAGGACCAGTTTCGTAGACTATGCCAGGATCCTTCAAAAATTGAAACTTTCGAACACTTGTTTGTTGAGTGTAAATACTTGTATTTTTTTCGGAATTAATGATTTTACATATTCTGTTCATGATATATGTGTACTATCTATGAAGGATTTCTGAATCTTATCTGAAAATTAAATATATCAAATATTATTGATTATAGATGTAAGATTTGTACAGAGAATTTTTCCAAATGTCTAAATATGTATTATTGTGTATTGTATAGAATTTATATTATTTTGAGTGAATGTGAAAGGTTTTAATTGTAACCATCTCACAATAATAAAAATAAAAAATGTTATAATGCTTAGATCCTAGTTCTGGAGCTGTCTGGCCATTTGCATCAAGAAAACTAGTATCAAGAACTTGATCGCAGTCCTATATAAACCTCATTTTAAAATCTAAATCAGTTAATATTCAAGGAAACTCAGGGGTGGAAATAATGTTCAAAGTGGCCCCATATTACACATTAACAGCAAGCCCAACCATTTAACTATGAGAACACTTGGAAATTAAATAGGTTACCACACAAAAGAGGTCCAGGGTGCAGAGGCCTAGTGGGAAATCTCCAGAGTTCCCTATAGGCTAGTCCACCCCTGGGGAAACCACACTATTTTTATTTTGTATGTCTTTAATTAGTGGTTTAAACCAGTGATTGGTATTAGTATAGCTTGAAATGTGCACCTTACCTGATGGTAGATCTTGCACGACTGTTAACATTGCAGGCCATCAGGACACTCATCAATCTGATCCCCCCACCTGATGTAGTCCTTATTCCACTCCTTCTCCTGCACTCCTGATACTGCGGTGCACTGAAAGAGTGTCTCAGCTCGGACCCTCTGTGGTGTCCCTGTAATCTACGGCCTCAAATAGTATCATGCTCTGACTTACTTGCATTTATAGTGACCAACAACATGGCCTTTATTGTTGACCTACTAGGTAGGCATTAGTTTGAGGATTGGCTGAACATTAACATGGACAGACCTCCCCAGGAGGCAGTTCAAACAACAAACCAGCCATCTGTTCCATCAACTAATCAGTCATCATGTACACTTCTCACTGTCAAAAGTGAAAGTTAGTGCAGTCCATCAAAAAAAGGGGTGCTGTAGCTCCTTGAAGCGTCTCTTGTGCTTGATGGAATTACCAATAAAGATCTCAGACCAAATAACCAGACAGACTCAAAGTATATGGCAAAGTTCTAGTTTATTCTCAGTTTAATGAAGTGGGGTCAACTGGCAGACATCAGACGGATGCTTGCACACTCACACACAAACTTGATTACACAGAGGTCTTATACCACAATATGCATCATCTATGATGTCATCCTACATGGCAAACCATAAAACATATCAGCGGGAGAGATTGGTTAGGGGAACATAGCTACTAGAATGTATACGGGTTAGTATTTCATTGACTGTCTCTCATCTGTAAGACAAATTATAGCGGACAAAATGGCAGTGGATTGGTCTATGCAACATTGTATAGCAGGTTGCCCCATAGACCCACTGATTGGTTGGCATTCTCAACCAACCTTTTACTTTTGGATCAGCAAGTAGCACGTAAGGAAACCGAAACTCAGGTGCTTGAATCACGTCAGATTACTCCCCACTATCCCAATAAGTCCATCATCCTTCATAAGTCTGGCCATGAGCCAAGGTTTGCCATCTCTAGTTGACCTTGGAAACTGCTCTCTGTTCTATGACATTCAAGAGAGTGAAAGCACCTCACTATCTTCATCTGAGGCTTAATGAAAAGCCTTTGTGTTCGACTTTATAGTCACATGTGAAGAGACCACGAATTTGTCAATTCCAGACTCTTATTTACTGCTATTTGATTTAATTATACTGAGTGTCATTGCTCCTCTTGGCCTCTAGAGACTTGCTCACTCTACCTTTATACACTTTTAATTGTCCAATGCTTGTCTAATGCAGATGTTTTCTTTTTTAATCTAAGAGAAATATGTGTCGTCCATGGCTTATCTGTCTGCCTCCCTTCGTGCTCTGCAGCTATTCCTTAAAAATAGCATCCTTGGACCCAAGCCACAGACTCTTCTTTGTTTTGTACACAAAGCTGTTCTTCCAGCTTCTCCTGACTCTGCAACCCTGATCTGTTTCCGAGCCAGTGTCCATTTTCCAAATTTGGCCTTGCCACGTTTTATATACCTCTACCGCAACCTTCTATGTATCTTTTCTACCTTGCGTTTCTGCGTATTTACACTTATTGGTCAGCAAGTTACTTTATCTTCTTTTGCATTCATGATTACTTTATCGTTTCGTGCATGTTACTCTTATCACTTCAGTTACATCATCTCTCTTAAGTATTTTCATATCGTTTCAGTACGGCTTTGTATATCTTCTTTATGACATCACTCTGCCCTCATCAGATGACACTCAACTCTCCATGATTTCCAATGGTGCGTGCTGACATTCTTCCATACAGCATCCTTCCACACTCATAGTGCAAGGGTACATTTGATACAGTTGTCTGAGTGCATATCGTCTCTTGTACACTCGCTGCAGTATAGGCATCACACAGTGAGCCTCACATAGGGCCCTTCTCCTGCTGTTCCAGTATGACGGAAGTGAGGGGGTGAGAGTAAAGGAAAATGTGTCCATCTTCTCCTCTACATTCGCCCCTCTGGTCGAGATGTCAGCCACATTCCTCTCTTCATTCTCCTTTATCATCTCTTCATACTGACGTTTCTTTGGGACCCATATCTATGTCACCACCCTCAGGTGACCTGCATTCTCTATATGTTCATCCACACTCCAGGTCATGTGGCAGCAATCTCCTGATGGGTGACAGAATTTCCATCATCCTACATATTTTGTATGCTCCTTAGGGTAGTAGAATTGCACTCCTGGAGGTGCAAGGGAACTTTTCTTTATATTTCCACAGGAACTATCATCATGTTGCATCTGCTCACAAGTTCCAACATCTATATCAATCACTGGGGGCAGATCTCTCTCCCCTGCAGGGGCCTCCCTCTGGAACAGCCTTCCTGCCTCCCTGAAACTTGAGGAGAACCATCTCCGGTTCCGGAAGCACCTCAAAACCTTCCTCTTTGCCTCCGCTTTCTCTCCCCCTCTCCCTTGCTAAAATTACTGAAACTACACTGAATCTGCAACTGGGCCACTCACCGTTCTCGGTCCTTGGCCCAGCCACTCTCCCCTGCACTGCCTCCCTGGCTACCCCTGCACTGCGGGACTGTGTCTGTATCCCTACAGCCCCCCTTCCCAGCACTTTTCTGCACTTACCTCGCACTTGCCACCAGCTGGCCCTTGTTAATTATCTTGTACACTAATACCCCTGTACTGCACTTTCCCCTCTCCCTTTCACCCTTGCACTTTTCCCTTCCCCTCTACCCTCGCACTTGCGCGATCTGAATGACACCTGGCCTAGTAGGATCGTTGTCTGTCTCCCCTTGTTTCCCCCCCGCCTTGTCGCGCCTTGAAACACTTGTGTATAGGTGCGTTACAAATGCCATATCATATCATATCATATCATATCATATCATGATCTTCATCCCAATAGCTTTCTTGTCTGTCTTATAGCATTGTCCCAAGACGATCCTTATGAGACAAAATCCTTGCAATACCAACACTAGTACTGATCCAAGTAATTTGAAGGCATTTGCCATCCAAGTTGGAATCCATGAAAACAGAAACGAAAACCAGCTGTCCTCCTCAGTCTTTGCTACTTCTTCCAATATTTCTGTGTGCAAGGTTGACAACATCGTTATTGCTTCTGTCAAAGTCCCATTGTCTTCATCATGGGCAGCTATAAAAATGTACAACAAGAAGGCCCGATCTTGGCACACCCGCCGCCTTCCATTGCTGTTATTACGTCCAGGACATACCTGTTCTGCAAGGCATGAGCATGATTGCCCTCAACACTTCTCTGATCACATGAAATCCTTTAATTGTCGTATTGATCATTTGCAGCAGCTCCCATCTGGTGATTTGCAGCCACTTGGTATTCACTACAGTCTGTTTTCCTGGCAGGAATATAGCTGTAAATATCACTGTTCTTCTGCTGAACAACTTGTGCTCATTTGGTATTCCATAATAGGCTTCTATTGATTTTGCTGAGAAGTAATTATCTCTCCATTCTGCTTGAAACAATCTTATCTTCCTCAGGTGTATGTCCATTTTTGGGAAGTCTGTAATCTGCAGGTCCCTTTGTGGTACTACTAAGGCTGATATGCGTATCTGCACCAATGAATACCCTCAACCCCCCGATTTTGGTGGAAACTTTATATATGATCTTGATCCACAGGACCAGTAATGGTGTATCAGTACTACTGTTCCTTCCTTCATGCCTGGTACATTGAAAACTCTGACACACTTGTGGTTTTCTCCTACTTTCACCATGCCATTATTTCTCAATCATAAAGATGCATTCCTCAGGGGTCCTCCCTCATCATTGACCCATGTCAACACTCTTGCAATCTTTGTCCTTTGGGTTTTTTGCAATCCTTTTATGCATTTGCCATACCTACTCTCCATTGTCCGGTTAAATCAGTTGCTTTGCACACAACCAATCCTTCATCCCATTCCTCAGGAGTAAGCACGGTTCTTTTAAGTTTTAGTTGACCTCATTCCCAGCATTCTTGTATTTCCTTCCCATTGTTATCCTTGAATTGTGACATCTTATTTTCTTCAATCTTGATTCCTGCTCCGTTTCTGTTCATATTTTATTATTTGATGCATTGTTTCTGGCTTTTCTCTTGAATTGTCTTGTACATAATTGTCTTCTATTTGAGATGCCACTTTATTCACCCACACTATGGATGCTGTTGCACCTTGGAACAGTCCTCTAGTTAGGAAAAGAGGAAGGTGTGTCAGGCAATGTACCTTTTTTACTAATACTTCTGTTGCCATGAATATTTTAGAGGTTCTCAAAGCATACGGTATAAGGGAACAGAAATAGCAACTTTCATCTGACGTTCCTCTTCCCACCTTTTTAATGTGCTGATAGCATAGGTTATTCTTCAAATGAGCAGAATTCTCAAGATACATATTTATATCTTCATGATATTCCCCAATATCCCTTTTAAATCAAAAGAAATGCCTACTAATATTTTGAAAAATGCTTGTTGTGATTTCATCAGGGGCAACTGTAAGTGTTTCATTGTCACCCACCATATCTGTATTGTTTCATATAACATGTCTAAATGTCATAATAATCAGGATGAAAGCACAAATCATAATGCAGAATGACACGACCATTAGTATTCCGTGGAAACTCATCAATTTTCTTGATGGCAATAAGCCTTTTCTATTCTGAAACCTGCTAATTTTTGCTCAAACTTTTAATATGTAACTCTGTACGTCTCTATGAATCACACCTTTCTATTAAGAAGTGCAAGATGATTGCAATAATTAATCTAAAAATAATATGATTTCTCTTACAATTTCCAAGAAACAGTATGACGTTGACATATCTTCTTATTAGAGCTGGAAAAGACTGTAATATGTATGTAAAAACAGCATACACGAATGTGTGTAATGTTATTGCAATAGGTAACATAAAGATGAAGTGTACTTCTCTTCTTTCAGCTCCGGTACTTCAATATATTGCCTCTTGAGCCTAGCTAAAAAAGCTCCAGGATAACTGCAAGTCTGTTTAATCCTTGTCAAATGTTAAGAGATAATAGCCTTTATTCTACAGTGCTGCTGTGTTCTTCATATTCCTTCTCTTCACTATTGACCATAGAAAGAGGACGCATACGCATAACCTCTTCTCTTGCTTCACTATGGGTAGTTGCAGGAGGGGTCGGAGTTTCTTCTTTATATGGCTTGATGTCATGCAAATGAAGCCAGGCTCTTTGTCCTTTTTACTTGGCTGCTGTGCATGTGACTTCTTCCACCTCGTATGGACCTTTAAAGCGGGGAGTACTCCAAATGCGTACACACTTCGTACCAGCACCTGGTTTCCTGGGTATAAAAATTGTGTTCCAACAAATCCTTTCCTTGAATGGGTTGATCATCTTTGTCGCCTCTCTTTCACCCCTCCCTTCGATTCTTGACCTGCTGAGACATGAAAGAAACACTTGCAGTCATTGTTGTTGGGTAATCATGCATCTGGTCACATAATGTCTTTGCTACACTATGGGTATCAGTTTTTAACCCAGTTGGAGGAGCAAAGGAAGTTCTCCAGTCACCAACTCATGAGGAGTTAGATGGTGATCTGAGCCAGGCTAGTTCCTTAGAGCATAGAAGGCTAGGTGTAGGCAATGCAGCCATCCCTTCTTTAGGGTAATTTTGATCTTTGCAATCCTTTCCTTCAATAATCCATTTCATCCTCCACAGACACCATTTGCTTGTGGGTGATATGAAGAAGAACACCTATGCTTAAGGTCTAATAGAAGAACTATTTGTTCGAACAAATCATTTAAAAATTACAGCCCATTTTCAGAATGCAACACCTCACACACACCCCATCTTGGGAACAGTTCCTGCACAAGGAACTTTTCAGTGCACGTGGCACCAGGGTGTGTTGGACCTGCCTCTATCCATCTAGAAAAAGGACATGCCACGACCAGCATATATCTGTAACCATTGCAGGTCTGCAGCATATCTACATAGTCTATATGTAGGTGTTGAAATGGCCATTGGGTCTAGGAATTGCTCCTCTCAAAGTGTGCCCTGCAGTACATTTCTGGCACACGATGCAATTTACAATACACTGTGCCACATGCTCTAACAGATTTGGCGAAAAAAAACACTCTTCTGCTATTCTAGCAGCTAGATTCTCTCCAGTCACATGCATGGTGTAGTGGACCTGCTCCAGCGCTACTGGCTTTTCAGTGCTGTCCTGCCTCCAGATTCCCTCATTGAGCACCCCCACTTCTTCCATAACTCCTCTTCTTGTGGTGCTCTCCCTTGTATCCCAATTAACTGGACAATAGACAGCATTTTATAGCCCTCCTTTACCAACATGAATTGTCCTGTCATCTGCTTAACACTTTCTTTTTCAAAATTAGAAATTGTTGCGAAATAGGCTGCCTTTTTGGATTCTAAATCTGCAACTTGGTTTCTGTGAGAAATTAAATCTGTCCTTTTTGAATGTGCTGCACATTTTACGACTGAGTCAATGGGAGTGCTAACACTTGAATAACCTTATCCAATAGGGCCACATGTCGTACTGGAGTGCCATCTGCATAGAGGAAGCTTTTCCAGTGTGACAGACCTGCTTGTTGATGTCACATAGGCGTAGTCAGAGAACACCGTCACTTCCTCATCTTTGAATTGCTGTAGCACGGCTTGGCAGGCGAAGAACGATGGTCTGGAGGGTTGCCCCGAGCAATGCCAGTGGTTAAGATTCAGTCTAAACCTTCCAGCCATCACCTCTTTGTTTTTGCTTTGTCACCCCGAGTGGGACGGGTATGCCCAGACGTGGGTCCCGTGCCTGCTGGGCCTATAGACCCAAGCTACTCCTCACTGATGAGCCCCAACAAGGGTGAAACATGTTTGGGGATGCTTGTGGTCTCGTGCAGAAGGGATGTGACCTAGCAGTTCGGGCTGGACTTCCCCTTTTGGGGTGGAGCCAAGCCTGATTTGCATATGGTCTTTCCCCTTTTGTAATGGCTTGGCAGGCGAAGAACGATGGTCTGGAGGGTTGCCCCGAGCAATGCCAGTGGTTAAGATTCAGTCTAAACCTTCCAGCCATCACCTCTTTGTTTTGGCTTTGTCACCCCGAGTGGGACGGGTATGCCCAGACGTGGGTCCCATGCCTGCTGGGCCTAGAGACCCAAGCTACTCCTCACTGATGAGCCCCAACAAGGGTGAAACATGTTTGGGGATGCTTGCGGTCTCGTGCAGAAGGGATGTGACCTAGCAGTTCGGGCTGGACTTCCCCTTTTGGGGTGGGGCCAAGCCTGATTTGCATATGGTCTTTCCCCTTTTGTAATGGCTTGGCAGGCGAAGAACGATGGTCTGGAGGGTTGCCCCGAGCAATGCCAGTGGTTAAGATTCAGTCTAAACCTTCCAGCCATCACCTCTTTGTTTTTGCTTTGTCACCCCGAGTGGGACGGGTATGCCCAGACGTGGGTCCCGTGCCTGCTGGGCCTAGAGACCCAAGCTACTCCTCACTGATGAGCCCCAACAAGGGTGAAACATGTTTGGGGATGCTTGTGGTCTCGTGCAGAAGGGATGTGACCTAGCAGTTCGGGCTGGACTTCCCCTTTTGGGGTGGGGCCAAGCCTGATTTGCATATGGTCTTTCCCCTTTTGTAATGGCTTGGCAGGCGAAGAACGATGGTCTGGAGGGTTGCCCCGAGCAATGCCAGTGGTTAAGATTCAGTCTAAACCTTCCAGCCATCACCTCTTTGTTTTTGCTTTGTCACCCCGAGTGGGACGGGTATGCCCAGACGTGGGTCCCGTGCCTGCTGGGCCTAGAGACCCAAGCTACTCCTCACTGATGAGCCCCAACAAGGGTGAAACATGTTTGGGGATGCTTGTGGTCTCGTGCAGAAGGGATGTGACCTAGCAGTTCGGGCTGGACTTCCCCTTTTGGGGTGGGGCCAAGCCTGATTTGCATATGGTCTTTCCCCTTTTGTAATGGCTTGGCAGGCGAAGAACGATGGTCTGGAGGGTTGCCCCGAGCAATGCCAGTGGTTAAGATTCAGTCTAAACCTTCCAGCCATCACCTCTTTGTTTTTGCTTTGTCACCCCGAGTGGGACGGGTATGCCCAGATGTGGGTCCCGTGCCTGCTGGGCCTAGAGACCCAAGCTACTCCTCACTGATGAGCCCCAACAAGGGTGAAACATGTTTGGGGATGCTTGTGGTCTCGTGCAGAAGGGATGTGACCTAGCAGTTCGGGCTGGACTTCCCCTTTTGGGGTGGGGCCAAGCCTGATTTGCATATGGTCTTTCCCCTTTTGTAATGGCTTGGCAGGCGAAGAACGATGGTCTGGAGGGTTGCCCCGAGCAATGCCAGTGGTTAAGATTCAGTCTAAACCTTCCAGCCATCACCTCTTTGTTTTTGCTTTGTCACCCCGAGTGGGACGGGTATGCCCAGACGTGGGTCCCGTGCCTGCTGGGCCTAGAGACCCAAGCTACTCCTCACTGATGAGCCCCAACAAGGGTGAAACATGTTTGGGGATGCTTGTGGTCTCGTGCAGAAGGGATGTGACCTAGCAGTTCGGGCTGGACTTCCCCTTTTGGGGTGGGGCCAAGCCTGATTTGCATATGGTCTTTCCCCTTTTGTAATGGCTTGGCAGGCGAAGAACGATGGTCTGGAGGGTTGCCCCGAGCAATGCCAGTGGTTAAGATTCAGTCTAAACCTTCCAGCCATCACCTCTTTGTTTTTGCTTTGTCACCCCGAGTGGGACGGGTATGCCCAGACGTGGGTCCCGTGCCTGCTGGGCCTAGAGACCCAAGCTACTCCTCACTGATGAGCCCCAACAAGGGTGAAACATGTTTGGGGATGCTTGTGGTCTCGTGCAGAAGGGATGTGACCTAGCAGTTCGGGCTGGACTTCCCCTTTTGGGGTGGGGCCACGCCTGATTTGCATATGGTCTTTCCCCTTTTGTAATGGCTTGGCAGACGAAGAACGATGGTCTGGAGGGTTGCCCCGAGCAATGCCAGTGGTTAAGATTCAGTCTAAACCTTCCAGCCATCACCTCTTTGTTTTTGCACGGCGATAAGCACCACTAATTCTTCAGTCTGTGCTGAGCAATGCGAAGGTAATCTCATGCTTGTCACTACTTCAAACTCACCCTCTCTGTTCAGCTTTACTACCGCTGATCCAGTATGCCATTCGCCAATCGTTTGGTCAATTTCTGAAGACCCATCAATAAAAACTACTCCCCCCTCGTCCCGAGAGCATTTTCTCTAGCTTCGAGAATTTCATTATAGCTTTCAATATACGTTGTGCAATCATGTACATAATCATCCTCCTCTACTGGTTCAGCTATGAACTTTGCTGGATTCACTGTTTTACACCTGACAATTTTAATCACAGGATTCAATATATTTACCTTGTATCCTGATGCTATTTGTGTGGTCAATGTACTTTTGGGCTTCTCTAAAATCACAAAAAATGCATGCTCAACAAATAATGTTACTGAACATCCCATTGTTATACTTGAAGCTTTTTCAGCCACAAATGCAGCAGCAGCTAAGACTACTAACAGGGGTAATGCCCTTTCATAACTGGATCTAGAATTTCGTATAATAGGCCAATGGTTTGTGTCCATGTCCTAATGTCATCATCTGTGTAAGGACTGCTGTCATAACGTATCCATTTGAATGAGAAAATAAATATAATTCTTCATGAAAATCTGGAATTCCCAACACAGAGACTGTACATTGTTTTAATTCTTGAAATCATTCAGTCATTTCAACTGTCCAGTTCATTTTACTCTTGTCCAACTGTGCTTCTTTAAGCCCTTTTAAAAGTGGTTGAATATAGGTACTGTAATTGAAAACCCAGGCCCTGCAATAATTACATAGGCCTAAACATTGTTGCATTTCCCTCACTGTTTTAGGTTCTGAGGGCTTCGTAATTTCTTCTGCTCTTTTGGGCGTCACTTTCTTCCCCTCATGAGAAATCAGCTGTCCAATGTACAAGACTTCATCCTGACAGTATTGTAACTTTGCTTGCCCACTTTATATCCTTTATCTGAGAGCATAGTCATAAGCTTAGTTGAATCTTCTCTATATTCTTCTAGTGTGTTTATGCACACCAAAATGTCTTCCACATGCTAAACTCTGGCAATTTTGAGCTGAACATTGCCTAAGTCCATCTGCATGACACTATTAAAGTTTGAAGGGTGCTCACAGTACCCCGGGGGTAATCGAGTATGTTACAGGAGGATCTATATGAAATGGAAGTCAAATCCTGCAAGTCTTCATGGAGGGGAAATGAAAAGAACGCATTCTTTAAATCTATGACTAGAATATTTGGCCTTAGTGGGATGTTGCATAATATTGTTGCAGGATTTGGCACTAAAGGAAACTCAGCTTCAACTATATTGTTTATAGGGTGAAGGTCCTGAATACATCTCCACAACCCCCTGTCGATTTTCTCACTGTGTACTGTAAGGAAGGCATGGTATCAAACATCGAAGACAAACACAAGATCACAATTCAAGGGTGTTTATTGAACTTCAATGGGTTGGTTAAATGCCTATCTAATCTTAAATCTAAGGATGGGAGTGAGCTACGACCATCAAATAATAAATAACGCAGTCCTAGTGGAGTCTCTGTCAAAATTAAAGGGCCTATACTAATAAATGTATTGCCAATCCTTACTTATAAATACAAATGGTCTGGGACAACAATGTATGCAAATGAAAAGTGTTCAAGAAAGAATATGTTAGGATAGTTGAGCAGTTGGCTTCCCTTCCCCACATGTTCAGCATGGGACAAGGCTGCACGTTCAAGCTTTGCACAAACTCTGGCTTCTCTGATATGAGGATACAGTTAAAAGCATAGGTTTCAGGGCCTTCTGTGCCAAAGTCTCTTTACCATTCAAAGTCTCTAATTGAGATGGCCTGGTGTAACAAACAAGCACTAAAGTTCCTTTCTGATCAGGTTTTTCACATTCACAAGTTCTCGGAATCACTATTCTCCATGGGTCTCACTCCTTCAGGTTCGGACTCCTTTTTGCATAATATTCACGATTGGTCTGCCTCAATCGGGCTCGGAATACAGATCTCCCTCATTTGGGCTCGTGCCCTTTTTTGCACAATATTTATGATTGGTCTTCCTCAATCGGGTTCGGACCATGGAACTCCCTCATTCAGGCTCGGACCCCTTAAACACAATGTTCTCAATTGCTCTCCCTCGTTTGGGCTCAGACTGTGCCAAAAATCAAAGACTTTTGATTGTGTGATGGATTTTGCTTAAACCGTCCACAGGATTACTTCGATTCACTTAATTTCTCTTTCCCGTTGTCTACTTTTACTTTTCATCACTTTTAGCTAGACACCTTACGGACACCTTCAATTGAGCACACTCACAGTGCCGGACCACTCTGTCACAGGTGTTGTATGTTTCTGCTCTTCGTTCAAATATCCATCAGCAATTCAGCTTGCCTCGTGTCTTTCTTCACGCGCTTTATAAATCTTTCTTCTTGCGCTCTTTATACAATGTTGCCACTTGCAACTTTGAATTCAACACAGACCGGTCTTGCATCGGCCTCCCCAACTAACCGGCTGTGTTGATCTTTCTGGCACTGCTTTAAATCTTGGAGCCAAGGACGGTATCACAGCGACTACTGTTCCTCCCCGACTAAATCAGCCATGTAGGAGGGCCCCGGGTTTCTCCGACACCCAATTCAGTATTCTTCAGTCCTGTTTCCTGGCCTTACAATGTTCAATTCGAAGGACTCTGGAAAGTAATGTTTTTCCGTCAGAAAGGTCAAGGGTATCTCCCATCTGGTACCCCCTTCTTGGTTTGCCGTCTTTCTCCCTTTGTTCAGCTGCCATCTTGAAAACACTTTTACTTCATGTGATTTGCCTCGCTTAGAGTGTGCTCTCATGCGCCACCTTTTATCCGTGTGGGGAAGCTTAATGGAAGTCTGTGAGTGGTTACCATTAATTGCCTGACCATGCCTGACCATAGCAGTGGGACAAGTCAAGGTATACTGCTCGGGTGTGAGTCTGTTTTCTCCCAGAGCGGGCTGTCTGTGTGAAAGTGTTGGTATAGGGAAAGGGAGGGTCGAGTTCCTAAATATCCTTCCGGGAAAGATGGGGCAAAGGTGTTACAGGGGAAGGGATACCGCGTCTCACCATCAGGTGTCCCACTCCCACTCCCCGAAAGCCCCCTCATGCAAGTGATCCTTCTGCATTGTTCCATCCCCAGGAGCTGGATCCAAATGCAATACTGTGTCCTGGCCACCTGGATGACAGATCCCCGGGAACTAGTGGGTGAGACACCTTCTAGTTTCTCATAGTACACAGCTGTTTTACCATGAAAATTGGATTGTACCAATATTCCTTGCTTCATCAAAGTGGAAAAGGTCTCGAATATACCTTCATCCACCTCTCTGGACTGGGATATTGCATTGCACTTGGAAAAAGGGCTCCTGGTTTGAGCTTGATTTTAACTGCTCCTACCCCTTTCAATAGACCCACATCATATGGACCTGTGGTCCATAAGATCTTTGGCACTTTCTCTAAATCTATCTGGAAAAAGAATGGTTTCTTTTTTACCAATGCCATTCTCTATGGCATTTCTCTATTCTCTACTATTATCCAATAAGTAAGACTTATGGAAAATACAAATTCATCATCTGAGGACTCATCTTTAAACAGCTCCTCTTCTTTCAAATCTGTCAGCCTATATCCTTCACTAAGGGCTATCACTGTTCTTCATCTTCTTCCCTCATCATCTGTCCCATGAAGAACGACCCTTTCCTCTCTGACCACTGCTGCTTCTAACTCCAAGGGAATAATCTGCCCTTCATCATCATCCATAGAGATTTCTGGTCTGAAATAAAACTCATCAGGTATTCTCAATAGTTTACCTATCAATCTGGGAGCCACGATTATAAAACAGCCACTCCATGTAAAAATGCCTCTGGGTCCAAAGGGATCCCTCAGAATGCATTTTGACCTGTAAAGGCCAATATAAACTCTCTCACATTCATATAATGTATCTCTGGAGTGGAGCACACTATTATATCATCAGTAAAAGATATTGTCATGTTATTTTTTGTCATTTTAAGTGCCAAAGATGAGTATGTTCATCCTTTTTGCATAGACCTGCATAATAGCCTGGTGTTAAGTCCTGCCCTAATATGTTAACTAGAGTTTGGCTAGAATATAAAAATGGCATAGACATGCCGTGTTCGCCTATAAAGATTGGTAATGTATCTGTAAAAGGAACTAAACTCATTGCCCCATAGAATCCCTGTGCATTCATTGCTATACCTTTCATTGCTTCTTTTCCCTCACGGACACAGGAACGAGTTTCTCCAGTGTCCACATGAAATGAAAATGGCTTGGCTTCTATCGGCACCATGACTCTTTGTTTCTCTTGGGGGTCTGGTGTCACTGATAGTAATGAAAACATCAGGTCGCTCTGTGGGCTGTCCTGTTGTAGATATAAATGAATCCCTGTACTGGTGAAAGGATTTCCTCCTACCACAAGCACACATTAATTTAGGGGCAGGTGCTTGCTGAACTCCTGCAGTCATATTCCATTGTGGCACCATAGCCTGAAGTGTCTGTGCACGCTGCATTTGCACCTTTTATACTTGCATGAGTACTTGCTGTGATTGCCCTTGTTGTGATTGCATTTGTAATGGCTCTTGCTGCATGTGCTGTGGTTGCATATGTCTGAACCTGAGAGTGATCTTGGGCATAATATTCCTGTGGTTCTGTATTATATTGTGGAGCATAACCCACCCCCTTGCCAATTTTGCTGCATGCATCCTCTGCCTCTACATGTTCTAGGTATGTGTGTTATTCTTGTACTCGGAGCACCCGCAATACATCTGTTCTGCAATTATTAAATGGTGCTTCATTGTGTGCTGTGATTTGTGCAGTCATACCTACATATCCTGCTCATTTCCAAATTTAGTCAGCTCTCTCCCCTGAAATAGTTGCCAGTAAGCCTTTATGTGACCTATCGCTAGTGTCATTCCTGGTGTCATTCTCTCTAGCTCATAAATCCATTTTCCCACACCGGAAGTTAAACTAGACAATTTATATCTTAAATTATATTTATCCATTTGTGACCACTGTATATATTGTGGTCGTCCTCCCAGCTTCTCCAATAATGGGAATTGCCAAACTCCTGGTCCATAATCATACCTGCCTACACTGCTCGTCTTCCAGACAGGGCTAGTTCGCCCATTTTTCTCCATCCTCGTAATGCTCTTAATCTGCTTACATAAGGTAGGGATACATCACCTGCACTGCGCGATCGTGCTTGTGGTCACTCAGTATATGGTGTCGATTCTGGTGTTCTCTCTCTGGGGTCTTCTAAATCTGTCAATTTTACCCCTTTTTCTACACTCGATTCGTTTGAAAATCCACATTTGCTCTCCCTTCAGCTCTTTCATTTTCCTCCCTTTCTTCGTCTGACATTATTATGCCCCAGCTCATATGACCTTTTCCCCATAATCAAGATCTAGTCTACTTAAGGACATCATTCTGTGCTCGTCTGTAATTACGTCATCTGACCTACCTCCCGTTTCTTTCGAAAGAGATCCTTCTACGTTCTTTTGGGTTGTTTGACCTTCTTTATCCCTCATTTGCCTATATACATCTTTTCTCTATGCCTTCTGTATCTCACACATCAGCCCATGATAGGATTCTTGGTAACCCTTGTAGCTCCCAACAGGGCTGTTGTGACCCTCTCTCTTCCTCAAATCATTCTTGTGCTTTGATCGACACTATGCTTCTATGACATAAATAAAATATCTTCCTCTCTCCTCCTCATCTTCCTTAATTCATGTTCCCCTCGCCTTCTTTGCAATCTACTCTCTTTCATTCTTTGTGCTTCTACCTCCTCTTAACTCTTCTCTGCTAGCCCCTGCATTTGTTTCCTCACCCATACCTTCTTCGTTCTTCCCTTCACTTACATTCCTTTTCTTTCTCTTCTTTACATGCTCTCTCTTCTTTCTTTTCCTCTTCTCTCTATTCTCTTTCTCAAACCCCATCAATGTCCTTATTATCCAGCTTGAGTAATGTCTGTCCTCCCATCTATCTATTCTGTACTATTGTTATTCCCTTAGAGTTGTCCTTTATATCTTTCTGCTTCTTTGTTTCTCTCTCTATCTCCATCTGTCTATCTGGTCTATCCTCCCTTTCATCACACTGTTTACTTTCATTGCGTATCGATACATATATATATTTTTGTGTTCTCTGCTTTTCCTCGCGTCCGCATTGTCCTCATTGTTTTAAGCAGGGTAGTAATATGTTAGATCCTTAAATGATAAAATCCCTTCTCCTTTGTGTTGACAGTCTTGTTTTCAGGAGGAAAAAGGGAGCTGAAGGGGTTTTATCCTTTATGCTGATTAAGCATCCACTCTTTCTCTGTTGCATCTTTTTTCTTGCTCTGGTACATCTTGCATAGCTCTAAAACAACCAACCTTTTCTGTAACTTTTTTTCCTTATATGTAGCTAGCAAATACCTTGGCATATGTCGCAATACTGTTTTTGACAGGAAACCCTCCTGAGGCCACAGCATGAGTATCTCGGACCCATTTTGAATCATATGTCCTTATCTTAGCTGTGTATCTTGGCTATGTCCTACAGACATGTAGAAGAGGAGTGTCTCCCATGGTGACAAGTCTATTTCGACTGTCTATACTTACCCAAGATTTTATTCCTCTCTTTATCTTATTAAACATACCACACTGATCAATTTGAGCAGGCACCATTAATTGCTGCTTTATTATCCGAAAATCAAAATATTGTATCTGCTTTTAAGACTCTACACAACAATTTTCTTGTTTTTCCGTCATTTACACTTTCTATCAATTTTAATATCTTGTTGTTCTATCATTGATATTCTAAGAGTCTCTTCTTTATTTATATATCAGTTTTTTTTATTTTGATCCTTCTGTGTAAAATCAATCTCTTAATCAAAAAATCTAAAAATGACAATTTTTTACTATCGTTTTATATCTAGTGGTTTAAACATAACAAAAGCTTTAGACTCACATATTTATGGCCCCACACGTGCACTTTAATAAACGTTTCTGCATATGCCTTCCTTTACTATCTTTAGTAAATGTATTATTTTTGCCCCATTTTGGAGCTTGATATGCACTCTTTTTTTGGTTTTGCCTCAGGAATCCTTAACACCCATATTTGGTGTCTTTTTAGTGCATACCATTCCGTCCCCATGAAACCGGGAATCAAGGTATTTACTTCTTTTCTTTCTTATGTATATATCATTTACAACACAGTCCCTCCCCTTATTTTTGCCACTTTCATTGTTGTACTTACATGCGTGGCTCAGCTCGAGTCACTCAGCATCGACTCTCCCTCAACCGACCAGTTTGCCTTACATCCATGGGGTACCTGCGGGCACCGGACAAGAATGTCATCAATGGGGGACCTGCCAACAGTATTATTTTACGGTTACCAGACATTTGGTAGAAAAAAATTGGTCGACCAGACAAATGGTCGAACCAATTTGGTTGAAAACCAAATGGTCAAATTTTTATTTTTTTTATTTTCACCCCTTTTTTTTGGGGGGGGTCCCCCCCGAACCCCCTTTTTTTCTAAAAACCCATTTTTGAAAAAAATGAAAACCCGAAAAATAAATATATAATTAAAAAAAAAAATTCGACCATTTGGTTTTCGAGCAAATTGCGTCGACCAAATGTCATTCGACCAGTTTTAAGTCGACCAAATGTCTGGACACCTTATTTTACACATGTATTGTTGCGTGCCGTTCTCCACAGGAAGCTGTGTTGTCTTCTAGCTAATGTTGGGAGTAGCTAAAAGTGTGAAGTTCTGGATCTGGGCCTAGGTTGACTAGACCTAAACCATCCGCACCACTACCAACATGTGCTCTAGCAACTTGACGAATCTGTTGTTCTAGGTGGAATTACCGATAAAGATCTCAGACTAAAAAATCGGACAGACTCAAAGAATATGACAAAGTACTATGTTATTCTCAGTTTAATAAAGTAGGGTTAACTGGCAGACATCAGATGGATGCTTACACACTCACACACAGACTTGATTACACAAGGTTTTATACCACAATATGCATCATCTATGACATTATCCTACATGGCTAACCATAACATTTATTAGCGGGAGGGATTGGTTAGGGGAACATATCTACTAATAGAATGTATACAGGTTAGTACTTCATTGGCTGTCTCTTATCTGTAAGACACACCTCGAATTACCTCTAAATAAGTATAATACTGATTATAGTGAACAAATTAGCAGTGGATTAGTCTATGCAACATTGTATAGCAGCTTACCCCATAGACCCACTGATTAGTTGGCATTCACACCCAACCTTGAACTTTCAGCTCTGCTAGTAGCATGGAAGAATACCAAAACCCAGGTGCTTGAATCATGTCAGATTACTCCCAACTTTCCCAATTAGTCCATCATCTGTCATCAGTCTGGCTATGAGCCAAAGTTTCCAGTCTGTAGTGGACCTTGTAGCCTGCTCTCTGTTCTAGTACATTTAAGGGAGTGAACACATGTTACTATCGTCATCTGAGGTTTAATGCATAGCCCTTGTTTTCGACTTCTGAGTCACATGTAGAGAGACCACGAATGTGTCCATTTCAAACTCTTATTTACTGCTATTTGATTTAATTATACTGTGTGTCATTGCTCCACTTGAACTCTAGAGATTTGCTCACTCTAACTTGTATAGATTTTACACAATTTGAATTGTCCAATACTTGGCTCTTGCAGCTGTTTTCTTCTTCTTTAATCTAAGAGAAATATGCCCCGCCCATGGCTTATCCGTCTGCCTCCCTTTGTGCTTTGCAGCTATTCCTTAAAAATAGCATTCTTGATCCCAAGCCAACATAGACTCCTCTTTGTTTTGCACACAAAGCTGTTCGTCCAGCGTCTCCTGCCTCTAGAAAACTGATATGTTTCTGAGGTAGCTTAATTGAATATCATCACACGCAGGCTTCCATTTTCCAACAATGGCCGTCCTTGCCACGTAATATATTCCTCTGCAGCTAGCCAAGCTCATTCCGGCCTTGTTGCTCACATAGGTGTTCCTCAGGCCTAACACAGCCAGAAACCAGTCTGGGTATCCACCCACCAGACTGCACACATCCAACCGATATCTTCAGCACCACACCTATCGCTAGGATGCAGCTACCATCTGACAATTACACCAGCTGCACACATATCCGGTGCACCCACACACCATACAACACCATGTCTCTCTACTTACCTGAACTGTGGTTCCCAAGGTTGTTCCACCTACCAGCTCTTTGAGATCATACCAATGATATATATATACGCTATACAAATGCCAAGTAACATAACATAACATGACATGACATATAGCAAGTTTCTATGTATCTTTGTCTTGCCCCATATTTACACTTATTGGTCAGCAAATTACTGTGTCTTCTTTTGCAGTCATGATTACTTTATCATTTCAGAAATGTTTCTCTTATAGCCTCAGTTACATCATCACTCTTAAGTATTTTCATATAGTTTCAGTACGGCTTTGTATATCTTCTTTATGACATCACACTGTCCTTATCAGATTTCACTCAGCGATCCATGATGTCCATTGATGCATGCTGACATCCTTCCATACGGCATCCTTCCGCACTTTCAGTATGAGGGTACATCGGATACGGTTGTCTGAGTGCATATCGTCTCTCGTACACTCAATGAGGGATAGGCATAACACACAGAGACTCACATAGGGACATTCTCTTGCTGTTCCAGTATGACGGCGGTGAGTGGGCGAGAGTTAGGGAAAATACATCCACCTGCTCCTCTTCCAATGAATCATAGTAAAAGACATTTTACTCTGGAAAATGAGGATCTAAATGCTCTGGAAATGCACAAAAATGAAACACATAGGGCCATATTTCCCAAAAATATGTTGGTGCATGTGATGGGATATGCAAGCGCATCCGCTACACTTGCACCCAAAACGTTGTGCGTAATTCCAAAAGGGAATACAAATGCATTTCTGTGAATTTAAAGTGCATCCCAAATTCGCAAATAAGAAAATAAACTAATTCTGTGGTTCCTTTTAGAACATGTGCAGGTCGATACACAATGGACTAAAGGGTACATTTTGGGTCGGACATGCAATAGTTTGTAAGTGGTGCAGCAGTGGTATTAACTACTGCTGCCCCATTTACATTTATATCATTCAAACAGGGATAGACTGTGATCTGTGTTTAGCAGTTCACAATGACAGGGCCTTTCAGGGCCCATCACTGTGAAATGGGCTCCCGGGTTGGTGCTAGGTGCCTGCCATACTTCACTGTCACTTGTTCACTTCCACACTAAAGTATGCAAGTTTGCAGACCAGCACATATTTGCACTGAAACGCATATCCCTCGGAGGTCACCGTTTGGATAAGGGGGCGATCCTCAAGCGTTTTTCTTGTACAATGATAAGATGTGAGTGTGCATTTCATAACTTGCACACAAACGATGCGCCATTTTTACAGAGGGAATCCTAATGTTCACATGTATGTGTGTGTGTTTGTGCAAATAAGAGGTATTTTTGCAGATTTCAATGTGCATCCCAAATCCAAGAGATGCACTTTGGAATGCTCAGAAGTCACACACATTCCCTTTTGCCTGCTCGGAAGAGGGGTAGGGGAATGCACAATGCATGAAAGGGTCCATGAGCCGCTGCTGTCCCACTTGCATTTCTATCTCTCATAAGGGCTTAGCACTATGAAATACAAACCTCGAGAACATGCAGACAGCCCATAAAGGTCATTTATTCCAGAAGAGCTACAGTCGAAATCCCACTGTCAGTTTAAAGCCCACTCAAAGAGTATCCTTGGTTTCTCACAGCTTCCGATGTTTCCGACCTTCAGACCCATCATTGGTGCGATTGGCTCCAAAACCCAAGCATATCTCTCAGTTTATACATAAACAATTAAATCTCATTGCAATAGAACAATCTGGCTATTTCAGAGGCATGAAGGACCTACTTCAAAAATGGCAACATATGAATTGGCCACCTGACTGCATTCTCCTAAAACATACAGATCTCTAAACGTCCACCAAACAAGCTATTTTACCAGATCAAATGTTCTTTAATCAAACGTCAGCCTGTTTCCTCCCCTACAATGAAATACATCTGACACTATTACAAATCAATTAGACAAATAGCATCTTTACGTTTAACCAGATCTTGATTGGCAGATTTGTGGAGTTGCTATGGTAGCTAGATTTGCTCCATGTCTTGCTAATTTGTTCATGTCATACTTTTAAAAACAGACATTAAAACTAAGGTTGTAGACTTGCTACACAATCATGCAAGAAAATACATGAGATACATAGACAATATCTTTTATGGGAGGGTTCGGAACTGGAATAATGGGTGTATGTCTCACAAATGAATCAGAACGATTTAGGAGTCCATTTTACGTATGATTGCAGTTGAAAAAATATATCATAACCAGATGTTGAAGTGTTTATTTAAGGTAACAACATTAAAAGTAAAATATTTCATGAATCCACCAAAGCAAATTCTATTTTAACAGCTGATTCATGGAATTATTTGCGCCGAAAAACGTTGATTTGTGCGCCATTCTACCCCCAAATCCCTGTCTGACAAATGGGGATTTGCGGGCAGAATGGTGCACAAATCCCCGTTTTTCGGCGCAAATAATTCCATGAATCAGCTACAAAATGTGGACACCTTGTTAATATTACTAATATTCTCTCCCAATGATGATTTGTTAGAGCCAAGTGAAACTCTCATGCAATGCATTGGAAGCACAAAGATGATGATGATTGAGACATTTAAAAACAGAAGTTACTGAGTTTTCAAAGAATTCACTTATAGGGATCAACAATAGGTAAATAAAATAATTACTTCAACCAAAAATATATGGTATATAAAACAGATATTGTAGGGTTCATTACTCAAAATACTGACTGTAACTGAATAACCACAAAATTGCTTTATAAACATTGTGGCCTTTTATTAATGAACAAGGATTTGAGAAACTATTTAGAAGGACAACCAAACATATTTACCAGAGAACAGAATATCACACAAATAGGTAGCTGTGGTCACGTAAAGCACACAAAGAGGGATTCTCTTGCGCTGAATATTACAACTGTTGTTGACATATCAGAGACAATGTATAAATTAGCCACCTGAATATTGTGTGTTTGTTATCCAGTCTGCTTGTAAGAAAATAAATATTGGTAGGACCATAAGAAATGTCAAAGTCCGAATTTTGGAAGATACCATAATTGTCGGAAATTGAGAACAATGCATGCATTGTTAATGCATTGAAGTGAGAAATATGCAAATGAATGATGCAAATCAGTACATTTTTTGGACTTCAATATATTGAACAGGAAGAGGAGGAGAGGAGGAAGCCTGGAATTAAAGCTTAGACAAATGAAAGCAAATTGCATCTTCAAAATGAATGCATTAAAAAGCTGAACTCAGTTCCTTGAACCAGCTTACTTCTTTCTATAAGACTAATTGACAGACAAATAGAAATAAAATCGATCTTCCAGCGAGACTCAACTTCCTCGAACAAACTGACAGTCACTGTTTTGCCATGTTGGTTCCATCACCATTACTGCCATGACATACTATTGAAATAAGTGCAACTATTTCACACCATCAAGGAAATTAAAATTTGAATTCAATCGGTTTGAACCCAATGTAGATTCACTCTCAGAATTAAGACAATGAAAGTTGCATGTTGTATTGATTTTACTTAACAATAGACTACTAGAATATTGCTGAAACATACAACGTTTCCAAATATTAACTAATTCAAAATAAGAACAATGTTGTTAAGTGCAAAATGGCCCCCAAGTTGTATTCTTTTATTATCACTGACACGTCCTGTTGCTAGTTGTCCATTTCAGTTTCTATGTAACAAGACGGATTAAAAATGGTACTTCCAGAGAAAGGCCCTCTAGAACGCGCAAACATGCAGGATAACGGGAACCACCAAATGGGGTATACGTGCATTCTAGTTTGCAGGTTCAGTTAGCAGTATATCTCACCTCAATGAATTACACATCCGTTTTATATTGATTTGATATAGAACTTAGCTTACTTAAATATGAATTCTAATTCTCTAAACAGCTACTTGCCACTCAACATTGAAACAATACTTTGAACACGACATTTAAATAAACAAGGATTGGTGTACAAGGATTTGTTCCATCACCTGCCACAAGTTTAAATATTTGCAAACATGCATTTAAGAACAATCTCTCATACGTTTTTTCCATCTTTTCACCTGCTTAGTGGCAGCAGAAAATGTGTTGCTAATTTATTTGATATAGTAACAGGAGTGACATTATTGCACACTG
This sequence comes from Ambystoma mexicanum, assembly GCF_040938575.1. NCBI lineage: Eukaryota > Metazoa > Chordata > Amphibia > Caudata > Ambystomatidae > Ambystoma > Ambystoma mexicanum. The sequence goes on along the minus strand of NC_090929.1, from coordinate 94,704,690 downwards.
ATTCGGATACCTTGTAAAGAACCAGCTTGAGTGAACCTAGGAGGATTATAAATTAGAGACCGCAAAATGGGAAAAAAGTAGCTACTAGCATTATTGCTAAAGTATCAGCATTTTGTAAATAAGTACGTGCATCAGGTTGTTTGCTGGTCAAAAGTGGATATCTAACAAAATGGAAAAGACCCATCTTCTTCTTTTCATGTGATTGTTCACGTTATTTTTAAAATGTTAGTCTCTAAAAGAAAAACAGCAAATTATTGCAAGAAGAACTCTTTCAAGAATAAACCAAGTTTTCAGGTTCCCTAAAAGAGTGGCGAGCGATAGGTTTCTTGCTCGCAAAGCAGGATAAGAATTTACTATGTAAGAGAAAATTGCAAATAGTAGCGTTTGTAAGGGCACCATCGAATGTCTGTATTTTGTTCCTTAGGAAAGTGCTTATCTTTTTTATTTATGTAGGTAAAATCCTTTTTGTTTGTTGATCATGGTGATAGGAGGGCAAAATAAGTCAAAACATGGTTTTATTGTTTGTCTCAATTTGCTGGTTGCTGTCTGCTGCTTGTGGCCGATTGTGTCTGCATCCACGTCATCTCTTCTTCACTTTCATTTTCAGGGATTGGCGACAGTATGGTTTGACGTCACCATAGTGTAGCCACAATTGTCTTCGTTGGACTTTTACATCAGTCGGGGAGACCTCCTTGACAAAGTACGGTGCTACGAAAGGGGGGGTTGTGCTAGCACCTTACAAGATTTTTGGATGAATTTGTTTGCTCTCTTCCTCATTATTCTTTGACATCCCCTGCCAGGTTCAGAGCTGTTGAGACATAAAAGTGACACTCGCCATCATAGCAGCCAAATATTCATGCATTTCAGCACCAAGTACATCAGAGGCTTTATGGACATTATTTTGCGCTCAAGTGGGAGGAGCAAGAGGTACCTGCAAGAGGTACATACATACAGCATCCCATCACCAGCTCGTGAGGAGTCAGGTGATTGTTTAAGCTGGGCTGATTGTGTAATGCAAATAGGGCGGAGGGTAGGCAATGGAGCCATCTTTTTTTTAGGGTAGCTTTTAACTTAGAAATCTGTTCTTTGAGAAGGTTGTTGGGGTGCTCACAAATACCATTTGCAAGTGGGTAATAATACTCAATACGATTGAAAGATTGTGATGTGCTCAAAGACTTTATTTACAAAATGTGGTCCATTATCACACTGAAAAAACTTTGCACACACCCATCTCGAGAAGACCTCACATATGAGGAACTTCACAGCACATGTGGCATCAGGATGTGTGCATGGACCTGCTTTGATCCATTGAGAGAAAGGACATACAACTACTAGCATATATCTGTAGCTGTTACAAACTTGGATCATATCTACATAGTTGATATGCAAATGATGGAAAGGTCCAGTAGAACTGGGTATTGCTCCTCTCACGGTTAGCAGCATGTGCCCTGTAGTGAATTTCTGCATAATAAGGCAATTTGTGACAAAAGCAGAAATGTGTTCTGTCAGATTAGGCACAAACCACTCTTCCGATATCAGGGCTGCAAGACTCTCCCATGTAGTGTGTGCTGTGTGATGCAGCTGGTCTAATGCTACATTAAGTAATCCAGGGGCATAACTGGTCTGGCGATGCTATTTTCTGCCAGTGGCATCTATGGGGGTCAATCAGAACATCCTGTGCTTCAATAAATGAAGGTCTTCAGGTGGAGCGTATCCTTGTATTTTAATTACCTGAGCTATGGGCATTATTTTCCCATTTCATTTCCATGCTGCGTGTGTGTATGTATTTGTTAGGTGCTGTGTCAAAGTCAGACATTGGGGGAAAAACACTGCTTTTTTTGGCCTCCATGTCGGTGGGTTTGTTACTGTGAGAAATTATTTCTGCACCCTTAGTGTGGGCTGCCCACTTCATCACGGTGATAGCTGATGGTAGTTGTAGTGCATTTCTAAGCCTATCCTATAATGGTTCATGCTGCACTGGTGTGCCGTCTGTGTGTAGGAAGCTCAACCTCTTCCAACGTGACAGTTCTGCGTGCGCATACTGCTGACATCACATAGGCAGAGGCTGAATACACTGTTACTTCCTTATCCTCAAGAATTTCATGTGCTTCTAACACTGCTACTGTCCCTGAAAAATGTAAAGACAATTTTGCACTTGCCACGGTCTCAAAGTTGCCATTCGGTATCACTTTTACCACTGCACTTTCTGTTTGTCTCTCCCCTGAGCTCTTGCCAATTGTTGATGAACCGTTAATGAAGGGCATTTTCTTTGACATGGGGTATATCGTCATAGTATTCAGTATACCTGGTGCAGTAGTGCAGATGGTCTTCTTCTTCTGGCTCTGCTATGAAAGTTTCAGGATTAACTACACCGCATCTGACAATTTTGATCGCTGGGTTTGAGATGATCACTTCATACCCAAATGCTCACTGTGTGGTCAATGTGCTTTTGGGTTTTTAAAGAATGACAAATAAGGTGTGCCCCACATATAACGTTACTCAACAGCCCATCGTCATACTGGTAGATTTCTCAATTGAAAAGGCTGCTGCTGCATATGATTGTTCACAGGGATAATGACCTCTCATCACTGGATCTAGAATCCAACTGTAGTATTCTAGTGCTTTGTGTCTGATGGTAGTCTTTTGGATGAGGACTGCTGTACATACCACTCCATTTAAATGAGAAAATAAGAATAATTCTGCACTGTTTTCAGGAATCCCTAAAATGGGTGCTGTGCATATTGCCCCTTTTAATTCATCAAATGCTTCTGTCATTACACCTATCCAGGCTATAGCCATGTCATCTTTCTGAGCTTCCTTGAGTCCTTTTAAGAAGGTTTGAAGAAAAAGTGGCAGAAAAGGCCAGCAGGATACAGCGCATAGAACGGCAACTTATGTGGCTGTGATAGGGCTGCGGCTGAGAGCTTGAGTAGGAGCCTGCCAAATTCCCACTAGAAATTGGAATTTAGAGAAAGAAAGGGTTTGCTCTCAAACTGCGCACACACATAGAATAATAAGCAAATGCAAATTAAATAGGTGGTTTTAATCAGAACTGGTGCAGCCTGACACGTGTTTTGAGCTTCCCGCTCTTCTACTGAGGCTTAATCTTGGCTAGTGTGTATTTTGAATACAAAGGTAGAAGTTGAGTAATCTGACAAAGTTAGGCGTGGGCTCCCATTATTTTGCAGTTGCACGAATGAATTTTCAGTAAATTATTATCTTGCAGTACGTTCACTGCTATGTGGGGAACTGGAGCCAAACGGAGACCCTCTGTGAAACACGTGTCAGGCTGCACCAGTTCTGATTAAAACCACTCATTTAATTTGCATTTGCTTATTATTCTATGTGTGTGCGCAGTTTGAGAGCAAACCCTTTCTTTCTCTAAATTCCTTTTAAGAAGGTTCTAACATATTTCGTGTAATCAAAAAGCCTCTTGTAACCAAGACCTAGGTCTGGCAGAGAGTCTCCAAGGACCCCCCTTGTTATTTGCATATTTCAAGTAACTTTGGGTCTCACCCTAAGTTACTAGGGGAATCCAGGCGTGGACACCTTGCTCACTATTCTTAGAGAGGCACAGCTACACCCTACTGATGAGGTTCAACCAGACCGAAACACATGTCTGGGGTTGCTGTTGTTGTCCTCTTGTTCAGAGGAGAATTGCCTAGCATTTCAGTGCTGGACTGCCCCAGGGCAGGACAAAGACTAATATGTTTGGGATATTTCTTCTCTGTGAAAGATAGTGAGCTAAAGACTCTGGGTAAGTCACACGTAACCAGGACTAATGTCTGGCAGAGGGACTCCCAGGACTCCCCTTGTCAATTTGTAGTGGGGAGATTTGGCAATCCAAGGGCACTGATTAATTCCAGATATACCTTGCACTCTTGTTCCTTAATCTGTTGTATCTGTTAATTTGTCCTTGTTTCTATTAGTTTTGACTGTATGTTAATGATTCTTCAGGTGCAGAGGAGAAAACTTCATCCCTGGCACATGTGATGTTTATGGGGAAATTGAGAAAAAAGAAAGTTCCCGAGTTGGGGAACTTGCATCCCCTACACACAGTTATGTGTTGTTAATGCTATTAGTATGACTCTGTGTGCTTTTAATATTGTATGGATGTATGATATGCTTTAAGGGCAAATAGTCGAAATAAAGCAATATTGATTTATTTTATTTATTTATTTATTGCTCATTGGTAATGTGCCCATTCACAAGTGTTTCGAGGCGCAACAAGGCACGAGGGAGATGGGGCAAAAAGGACAAAAAAGTAGTGATCGCATTCAGATTGTACAAGTGCAATAACGAGAAGTGCAGGTTGGAGGGGGAAGTGGGGAAGTGCAGGAGCAGGGCGGAGGGCCCTTGAGAAGAGAGCACCAGGGGAGGCCAGGTGGACAGGGCCAGGATAAGCAGAGAGTGCAAGGGAAGGATGGTCCAAAAGCTAAGTGTGAGGTGGGGGCTGGAATGGCTCCAAGGGTACAGGCCCAGCCACACAAGTGCAGGAAGGAGTGGCCCGTGGGAGTAAGCGCAGGATGGGGGGGGCAGGAGAGGGGCGTCGGGGGAGGCTAAGTGCAGGTTTAGACTGGGAAATGTGGGGCCTGCTGACCTGTGTTAATCAGAAGGGAACCAGGCAGCCAGTGTAGGGCAGATGGGGATATTAGCAGGGGAAGGGGAGGAAGAAGAGAAAAGGAAGGTCTTGAGGAGCTTTCAGAATTTAGGAAAATCCAGCTCAAGTCTGAGAGGGGCAGGGAGGCCATTCCATTGATAGGCACCTGCAGATGAGAGAAGTCTACCTCCACTCTCTGCTTGGAAAAACACCTCATCTGAAGAGAGTTCGAGCTAGAGGAGTGCAGGGCTCTGGCAGGGAGGTGGTATTAAGGGAGTGGGGGCTGGATTTAGCGGGGTCCCAGTCCCCAGAATTCCTTGTGGATTGTGAGGGTCTTGAACTTCCCTGGACATGAGGCCAAGGATAAGTCCTGCAGCCCTATTCTGGATTAGTTGAAGTGGACGAAGGGAGCAGCTAGGCAGGTTACACTTATCGGGCCTATTCGTGTGTTACAATCAATGTATTTTCTTGCTGATACATTTGCTCTTTCATTGTTTAAAATGGGGAATACATGTCCCAGATATCAAGTTTCAGATAGAATATTACGAGGAAACATGATATAAAAAAGCTACAGGATTTTAAATTTGTATATGTTGGCAAGTTCTTTAAATGTTGTCGGCTGGATTTGTTATTTGTTAAACAGTTTTTACCTTAATAGGTGTGTCTGTATGTGTTTTTATGTGTACATGCATCCCGTTTTGTGGTTTGTGTTTCCTCTCGTGCATGGTATACAGGTACACAGTTCACTATTGAGGTGTATTTACCATGGGAGTTGACCTGGGATTAAGTGTTTCTGCCTGTGTGTATATTTATTATTTTACATTTGAGAGGCTTCTGTTTATTTCACTGACATCCTTGTTTTGGCATTTTCTGGTGTGCTCTACTTTTCTTTGGTGCCCACAGGCACTTGTGTGGCACTTGCATGTGTAATTCCTGTTGCATAGTTAGGTTGGCTTCCCTGGCAGAGTGGGGCCTTTGTGGTGTGGCTCATGTTGTGTTGTCTCCTGGTGAAAGCTGATTACTTCTGCTCTCATAGTCCTTTTATGTTATGTGTCCCGCCACCGTGACATACTTCCTGGGTTTTGTTTGCTGGGTGGTGGAAAAGGGTCTACGCCTGCATGTGGCAACATTTCCGCACAGCAAATACTTCAGTTCCACATCCAGAAAGCCTTTTATCTGAGTAATACACCCTCCAGCATAACTCATAAGAGATATACCAGATGAATCCCTGTTTCCTTGGTGCAGTAGTTACCGCTGGCAGTAGATGTAACACCTGGCGGTATTCATGTTGCTTGTGCAGTAGCTTTTAATGCTGGCAACATGATTTAATCTTCCACCTGTGGCGCTCTTAACCTCCCCCGGGTAGTAAGACAGTTCTCTGGATCTTTTCTGTCATGTGGATTCACCCATCATCTACCCCCAGGCGGGAGCTATTTTCCAGAGAAAATACGATTTATTGCCTAGTGGAGAAGTTCCTGGAACCTATACCCAGTCTCTGTTTTGTCTGAGGAAATTGATTTTAGTAAGATGACCTATAAATCCAAGTACTGACAGGGTATTGAATCCCAAGAAAGGTGTTCTTATTAGTTCTATATGTTCATCTTGGTCTATGGTCCCCTATAGACTTGTGACTTCAGGGGTTACAAGAATAACTTATTTAATTGTTTGAAGATTTTCAATTTTCTTGATCAAATCTGCAGTGTTCTTTCCATAAGTGGTATCAGTATTGTAACATGTTATCTACATGTTTGTTTAAAAATACTAGTCCGTGGGTATGCAATGGTTCTTTCTGGGGTACCTCTAAGATGTTTCTGGACCTTTGTTGGGCATCAAGCATCAGTGTGTTGGCCTGTTTTACTACGGAAACAAATAGCTTTTGTTTCTTAGATATATTTCAAATGTGATCCCTTTTTTACTTGGACTTTAATCAAGTCTTTGAAGTGTTGTGTTGGACATGCGTGAAACATGTCTGTGAAGCTTCTACTGATTGCTTATTCACTTGTGCTATGTATTTTAAAAGATCCATTACTGCTGTGGCTCATGCTTTCACAGCTGTTTTTAAGGTGATGCTGCTATCCTCTTTTTTAATCATTGCTAAAATTCGTTGTCTTCTGTTTCTTGACAACTGTTTCTAAAGGCTGGTTTGTGTTATTGCAGAGCAAATATTCTTGAAACTTTTAATTCATCTATAACATGTGTTTCTTATACTTTCGTTGCCAATGAAAGAATTATTTAAACTGTAGACCTCGAAAATTGCTACGGCTCACACAGCATTGCAATGTGTAGTACAGTCAATACCCAGCAGACAGGAAAGTTATGAGTCAACAAACCTAAACTCTCTGGATCTGGTTACACACAAAACTCAGCAACAGTAAATCTGCAACCCACTGACAAGTACCTGAAACAAACTCCAGATACAAGTAGGCCAGTGACAAGTAAAACCCACAGAACAGGCCACATCAATATTAAAACCCTCAGAACAGGCCATGTCAATCTGGAAACCCTCATGAAGGGGCCCCTAGTGGACCCTTGCGTATGGAAACAAGGCACAATCACCACACACGAACTGATACGCCAGGCAAGAGGTTGTATTCCCAAAGACTATGGTTTATTGCAAAGCAAATACTCTCAGTTGGCCAACTGGGTCCCACGCCCCGCAATGTGTGATTCCAGACCCCGGGGGATGCAAGAGAGCGAGAATCGTACAACAGTTATATATATACAAAGCAAGCATCTTACAATCAGTGGTGACACATTCAATACTGCCCCTAATGTATTTCCTTTGAATTGGGCACGATGATTGACAATTGTGACGAGTATGACACCTTCAGACATTTATTTAGCAACAGTTTGCAATTTCATGAGCCTGCAGACACAATTCTTTGTTATAAGAACACACTACTTCTGTTCTCTGCAAGCATGCTGAGCACAGGGGAGAGACAAAATTCCAGGCCTCACTAACTCCAAGATTCTATTCGTGTACTGGGGGTGAACTTGCTCTCCGGGGCTCTACAGGGCTCAGGAAAGGGGGGCCGCAAAGAAGAGCATAATTCAAGCCATTTAATGTTCGCTTCTAACATTTCTACTGTATTAACGAGACTAGCTGGCACCTGTGTACTGATTAGAATGCCTTGCTTCTTACTTCCAAGGATTTGTGAGGGAGGAGACCGGGCATTTCTGTCTGGGTTGCTGCATTATGTTTCAACAAGTCTCTCGGGACCTTGCACTTTACATGAACAATAATGTACTAGTGGAGCAGAATAAGTTTTCAGCAAAGCAGTTTTAACAGAAAGCAAAAGGCAAACGTTAGAAAACAAAATGGTGATTTCAGTCACTTCAAAATGGCCGCACTTCAGTCAAGCTTATGGCTATATATTTCTAATACTAAACACGTGAGGCGGTTGGTCTTCGGCCAACAAAGTACATTGCCTCATGATCGTGGGGTGCATACTTTTTCTGGACTGACACTCAGAGCAGGCCATGTCAATCTTAAAACCTTTAGAACAGGCCATGTAAATCATAAAACCCTCAGAACAGGCCACGTCAATCTTAAAACCCTCAGAACAGTCCATGTCAATTGGAAAACCCTCAGAACAGGCCACGGTAATCTTAAAACCCTCAGAGCAGAATACTTCAATCTGAAAACCTTCAGAACAGGCCACGGCAATCTTAAAACCCTCAGAACAGGCCACGTCAATCTGAAAACCCTTAGAACAGGCCACATCAATCTGAAAACCCTCAGAACAGGCCGCACCATTCTTAAAACCCTCAGAACAGGCCAAATGAATCTTAAAACCCTCAGAACAGGCCACGTCAATCTGAAAACCCTCAGAACAGGCCACGCCAGTCTTAAAACCCTCAGAACAGGCCATGTCAATCTTAACACCATCAGAACAGTCCAGGTCAATCTGAAAACCCTCAGAACAGGCACTTCAATCTTAAAACCCTCAGAACAGGCCATGTCAATCTTCAAACCCTCAGAACAGGCCACGTCAATCTGAAAAGGCTCTTGGCAGGCCATGGGAAGTTCATCTCCACTGCTAACTATAACCAGCATACTTAAACCAGAACTAAAGCTGCCAAGAATAATAGAGAGATCTTCTGTACTGGCAAGTGAAAAACAGTCATCATGTTAATTAGAAATAATGTAAACATGATCAGGGGCAACATAAAAGGTTTCAGAGATTGCTCAGACCTGCCCCCTCACAACTTGCAAAAACATCTTAAGTGCACAATGCTTTCCAGGAATACCTGTTACCCTCACTTTCCTGAAAGCCACTGCATACGAAGACAACATCTACCCAGCCCCCATTGTGAAAATCATACGATGTGAAGAAGGTGCTCTTCTTCTTTACATGATCAAAGCACCCTATCGACAAAATGAACATTTATGCCAAATAACTGAGCTATGTACATACTTTTCCTGCATCTATCCTTTTATTTAATATAATGTGGAAAAGGGTCTTCTTCCAATTCCACGAAAAACACAATTATCACACTCTCCGACAGAACTACCATTTAGCTTAGGTTTCTTACCTGGTTGCTGTACTGAAACTGCCATCATCCTGCTCAAGAATGAAACACCCTCCATTTCATGGTCAAGGTTAACCGTGTCCACTGGCCCTTCTCGAACACTCTGATGCCTTCAACACCTTCTGCCACAAGCCCCTCAGAGACACCCTCCGCTGCTCCTGCATTGGTTGCATGATAGAGTGCTGAGATGTTTCTCCCCATATCTAATGGACAAACACCAGCATGACCAGTTGGACATCAGTAGAACAGAGATGCCTTCTTATTCTGTGGAGTCACACAAGGGACGCTCCTGCCCTCCCAGTCCCCCGGCCATCTTTAACTTCTAAAGGAATAATCTGGATGCTGATTTTCAGCTGTTCACGAAGATACATTGTGGCAAAGGAATACCACGATCAAGCACTGCCTATTCCTCAAGGCTTGGATTGCCTACATGAATCCCTACCCCATGAAGAATTGGTTCCTGCTCCCCATAAACTGAACCAAACATACTGTGATCCAAGAATGACTGTATGGATTCACATCTTAAATTTACCTTATATTGAATAACTTGTATTTATCATTTACTCTGATTTCATGCCATGAAAGTGCAGATTGCCCGATAGTAGCTTGTGTCGCTCCTCAAAATGAAGTGCATTATTCCCACCTCAAATTTGGTTGTCCAATTCCAGGTCTCGAGAGGCCGTAATCCTGACGGGTTTTCAGGATATCCCTCATTAATATTCATGAGGAAAAATGTGCATATATTTAGAATCATTGTATGCATATTTATCTCATGAATATTAATGAGGGGTATCCTGAAAACTTAACATGGATCTGACCATCGAGACCTGGAGTTGGACAACCTAAGCCACAGTCCTTTTCCCCAAAGATGGCAGCAATGCTCTCCCAACAGTTATCATTGGGACGGCGCTTGCACATCTGAAATGCACTACTCTACCCATGCCCGGCCCATCAGAGCCCAACAATGTTAAACCGGATCACATCCCCACCAGCTCAGCTTCATCTTTCAAAGCAGTTTGAAACACCAAAAAAATAAAACACCCGTTTATTTCACAAAAAACCTACGATGTCTAAGCAAGCAAGATCAACACCCAAAACCATGGCATCCCAATGGTGGTATCCACGAAATACGAAAAAAACGAAAAAAGGAGAAACAGGCTTTCACCTGTTCCATCCCCTGTCTCTGGAATAGCTGAGATACTCACAGCAGACTCTTCAATGGCTAGGCTGTTCAGCCTGAGTGATGCAGTAATGCTTGATATCCTTTGTCCAGGAGTTACATCTCATACGGGCCTCCATGGTGGACTAGCACAAGAGCTGGAAGCTGAATATGAGCCTGTTAGCTAACGTCCTGCTTCCCATCTCTTCATGTTGTAGAATGTTGGGTGTATGCAGAGTGAATGAGTAGCATAGGAGAACGTTAGGTACAAAATGTGAATGAGTGTTTTCAGAGAATGTCAGTTAGGCCTTAAACATGAACACGAGAGGATGGCTGGTCGGTGCCTCTCTCCCTATCAACTGGAACTGGATCCTGTGGATACTGTGACTAAGCAGCCTTTTAATACCCGATTTTACAATGCCGTCCTTCTCATAACCTTTGCAATGTAACAGGCAAATGGCCTGATTCATGGAATTATCTGCGCTGAAAATCAGGACTTTGCGTGCGTGCCTAACTGCATAAAAAATCCTGTTTGTCGATCCATGGAATCGACTGCACAACACTTTTACGTACATTGCAGGGACTTCACGCAGGCTCTGCACGTCACTGCAAGAGGCAGAATGGATTGCGCAGAGGGCAGTGTGTGGGGCAGAACTCGGAAAACGAGGAAGAACTAAGGAAAATGTGGGCGTTACGAGTGACGGCCTGCAGGCAGTCCATCGTAAGCCTAGTATTGCGTGAAACAATATGTATTCCTGGATCCGACCGCGCAACCTTTTGGCGGAGAAATGGCCACCCAAAGCCCACTTTCTATTCACCACCCAAAGGCATGCGTACAGACGCATAGGATTCACTGCGCAGAGGTAGGATCGGGTGTCAGATTTAGGGGTGCCTGTATGCAGCCAGGGCTACGAACAAAATTAGGGGTGCGCGTACACAGTGTAGTGGGGTGCACAAATAGTTTGCACGCATATTTTGCAAGTTTTACCTGAGTTAAGAAAATGTGTGTGCATGTTGTCGGGGTGCCAGAAACAGTTACCGGGGACCCCAAGCAGGGTCCCCGGGATACAGGCCTGCTTGCAGGGGACAAATAGAACAGTTTTTATGGTGCATGTATTCGCGCACAGGGAGCAGTGAAAGGTAGCTGTTCCTGGCTCTTGCTGCTTTGCATGGGGGCGTGCCGGGGAGGTTCCGTCCGAGACTTGCGTATACAGTGACGTTGCGTGAACAATTCCATGAATACGCAGAACACTCAGATGAACCTCTGCACGCAGGCACGCTCAGAGTTGTTCTTGGTGCACAGTCTTCGCGGGATGAATGTGCACTTTTCCATGAACCGGGTCCAAAAGGTTTAGAAGTTACACTTTTGTGCATTAAAAATGTGTACAATATTGGTTTAATTTGCTTCAGATTTTGTATTTTGTATTTGGGGGATTTATAACGCGCACAGAATGGACCAAACCGTATAGCGGCGCAGATGGAAACAAAATTTATACAAAACACAGCCCCACGATCTGAGAGCTAACCAACCCTATCTACACTTTAGAAAGAGTGATTTCACCCATCTCAACCTGACCGAAGGCTGGTGTAAACTGAGACCATTGCACAACAGCACACATCGCTACCCATCACTGTAAATTATTGTAAATTATTGTACATTATTGATGGAACTAACCGCATTGAAATGTATTTTATCTGTATGTTCATAGCTATATCTTCCTTGTATTTCATTATTATGTTATATTGTTATTCGTTATGTAACTTTGTAAGCCTTGCACTTTCCTTTTTGCTGCGCCCTGTTACCGTTGGGTCTGGAGCGCATTAGAAATTCAATAAACAAACAAACAAACAAAGAAGCCTATATAAAGGACCACCAGTGAGAATGAGATAAGCCCTATCTGAGCAAGAATGTTTTCAGTTCTCTACGGAACTGGTAGAGTGATCTGAGGGTCCTCAATTCTAGTGGTAAGGAGTTCCACAATTTTAGGCCGCAATGCATGGAGATTTTCTGAAATACTGAATTACATATTTCTGGAAACACGCCGGCCAAACCGGCTCATTTCCAGAAAGGCCACTTGATGATACATTAAATACCCTACTCTGCATCTCCCTTTGGAACTCTGCCAAGCTGAAGGTCTGTATATTGGATGCTCCTGCACTCGTGGTGAGGGGATACAAAGTGCAAAGGGGCAGATCAGACTCTATGCCCAGTCAATTCTTGCCCCCTTTGGAGAGACTACCAACACGGGCCAGAAACATCTTCGCATAATTTGCAAAGTCCCACACATCTCCTATCCAATAATAAAACAACATTGGCCATGTAAAACATCCATGCATAATGCCCGATGCCCCTTGCAAGAGGCTTTCATCCGCTAGACCTCACCATTAGCCACGGTGTCTATTTGCTTTAAGCAACGATGCAATCCACATTCAGGAGGCTCCAAGCACTGCAGCAGCCGGCTTTGTGCACTGATGTATTACCAAGACCCTGGACTATTGAATCCGTCGAAAACCACTATCTATACAAGGGTGGCAGCTGGAAAGGTTTTGCTTGAATTAGAAACAGCTACCAAGAAATCCAATATTGTTAAACTTTCCTTCTGAGCTTGTGTTGACATTGTGTTGACATTTTCTTTCGGTACAGTTTACACTTTTGTTCAGCGCATCCTTTTTTGATTAAACCTTGGCCACGACCTAAGCAATTACACAATGCCAACTGCTTAGCAAGCTTAACGATTAATGTGCTGAGGGGCCAACAAACTGGAGCTGTAAGGTTGGCCACATCGGAGTGATCCCGTGACTCTCCAACTATCAACACCAGTGGACTGGAAGCCATTTACAGGAGGAAAAATGTGCATGCAAGCCCCCTGCGTGTTCGGCTTCGTAGCCTTTGAACTTAATGTGCGTGACCCTGTGCTTGCCAGTTTCACTTCTGTTTCACGGTGGCATTAGCGTGAGTCAGAATTCTTGGAGTTTCTGATTGGCAACTCTAGGATCGGGTGTGTTGGTACTGGCAGGTGTCCCCAGTTTATCAGGTCTGTGATGTGGAAAAAATAACCTCGATGTACAAGCAGACTCGAGCTGCTGTTAGAGTTAAATTGCATTTGTAGAGCGCCTAGCTGCCATTGCTATGGCCTTGTAGCACTGTGGGTTGCCTGGATGTGCAGGGTTGCAGAGGTCTTGGGTTTCCGTGGTCTATATAGTTTGACATTGCATAGCACATGGTAGTGCATATACTATGTTGCAAATTCACATCTAAATGTTTTGGTGGTAAAATAGCTCAACAAGTCTAGTGTTCACAGGGCGAATCCTGTCATGGTTGACTCAGCCCTGCCAAAGTATATATTGAAGACCATGAAATGGTGTCAAAATAGCGGTGCGTTGAAGATACAGAAGCCCGTCGAAGGGCTATGGGCCTCATTACGAGTTCGGCGCTGCAGTAAAAAAGCAGTGGGCAGTGGTAATACCGTTACCACTGCACTACCGCACTGCCCAAGTATGAGTCTGGCAGAAAGTTGGAGGATTCACTTCAACTGACTTTCTGACCATTTTCGGCAGAATTAATGCAGCCGAAAATGCCCCATTGAGTCATAAAGACTAAATAAAATAGCGATTTAAACCGCCACCGCCATTTGTAATCTGTTGGTTATACCGCCGGACCAAGTGGCGTAGCAGTAATTTTGTTGAACGCTATTCCAGCGGATTTACTGTTGGAATACTGCCCACCTCGAAATGACCCCAATAATATAATATCCGAATACAATCACTTTGGAATAACAAGAGTATTTCTTGGCACACTGGCACTAATATGACATTGCATGGAAAGATTGCATATTGCAATTTGCGCATTGGCACAATAGCATAGAAGACGGAGAACCCTGAGAAGCAGAGCTCAAGGAAGACTCGGATTGTTGTGAAATCTGTGGGCCAGGTGAGATTGCTTACACACATGTAAACCATCAGTTCCATATTGATTTGTTTTCAAATAGAAAATTGAAGTTTGGAATTTGGATCTATTATGGGGGAAGTGTATTGTCACATGTATCATGGTGGTGACGTGATTTTGGCAATCAATTGTGCTGTTCACAAACATGCCTGTCCACAGTGAAATTGTGAACACTGATGAACGTTGTGGTGTGAGTGTTCTTAATTCGCCCGCCCGGCTAATAACAGATGGGGTATTCACAAGGCAGAGAGTGGTTGGCTTGATGACGGATCTTGCGTGGTCATAAGGCCTATAGTGAAAAGAGGTGATGGATGGAAGGTAATTGTCCAGACAATCGTTCTTCGCCTGCCAAGCCATTACTAAAGGAGAAAGACCATATGTAAATCAGGCTCGGACTCACCCCAAAAGGGGCAGACCAACCCGAACTGCCATGTCATATCCTTTCTGCACAAGACCACAAGCTTCCCCAGAGATGTTTCGGCCTCATTGGGTATCATCAGTAAGGAGAAGCTCCAGTCTCTAGGCCCACAGGCATTGGATCCACATCTGGCTACACCTGTCCCTCTCTGGATGACTATAGCAAAACAAAAGAGGTGATGTATGGAAGGTTTAGAATTATTCTTAAACCTCTGGCAATTGCTGTGGGTAACACTCGTTCTTCACCTGCCAAGCTATTACACACAGGAAAAGACCATATGCAAATCAGGCTTGATCCTGCCCCAAAAAGCAACAGTCCAGTGTGAACTGTAGGTCACATCCCATCTGCACAAGACCACAAGCATGCCCAGACATGTTTTGGCCTCATTGGGCATCATCAGTGAGGAGTAGATTGAGTCTCTGGGCCCAACAGGCACAGGACCCATGTCTGGGTGACTACAGCAAAACAAAACTGGTGATGGATGGAAGGTTTAGAACTAATCTTACCCAAGGCATTGGGATTGCTTGTGTTTTTGTGCAGAGGGGACCTAGCAGTTCGGGCTGGGCTGCTCCCATTGGTGACAGCACCCGACTGATTTGCATATGGCTGTATCCCTTTTGCAGTGGTGCAGATGGGGTAAAGACCAGTGGTGGGGAAGGTTGACAGAGCACTGCTAGTGGTTCACATGTATTCAAAACCTTTCACCCATCACTTTTTTGATTGTAGATTGTCATAAATCCTGCCACATCCATTGTGGTGCCTGGAGACTTCAGCACCGTTTATATTACAATGCACAGGAAACTGGCACAGCCAACCTGTGGCATCAGCACTAGCATTGCAGCATGGGGTCTCCGCAGAGGATACCCTGTTGGCATTTACCACCTCCAGTGATGCAGGGGTCATTCAGGCATTGGGTGGTTTCTGAGGTAGAAAGAGGACCAGAATCCTGCGCGTTGAGCATGGTTACCAGATTAGGCTGTTAGAATTCCATGGGTGCCTAAAGCATTGAACACTGTTGTTGTGGTCCCATTCCATCATGGACGCCTTATAGCAGGCCCCCGCCCCCGCATTCATTGGCCAGCATTTTGTACACAAGAGGCTTGGGAAGGGATGGAGGTGAGTCCTCCATGCTTGATGCCTGTTCCCCAGTAGCAGTTTCCTACAGTTCACACCTGAAAACCCTCCCTGGACCCCAGCTCAGTCTGGGGGTTTTGTAGACCATTGTGCCTTTCCACCATTATTGTGACCAGTTCCTGCAGGCATGCTATTTACCTTTGTTCATTGCATGAGTCCACAGGTCATCATTATTGCACAAGGAGGGACAAGGTGAAAGTAGAATGTCCAAATCCTGAAATTACATTTTCTTTTTGCCAGAGTAATGGATCAATATCAGGAATTGTGTGGTTTATGTCACTGCCTATGCCGTGGCTGCATTTGAACTTCATGATGCAGGCTATTGATGGCGGTGACTGGAGCCAGGCCTGGTTAATGAGTGTGGTGACAGCTGTTAATGTCACTTTTGAATTGCACTGTTTTGTTTTGGCTCATAGAAGGATGGGTTCGTGATTTGGAAGTTCTTCAGGTTGACTATAACCCACTCTATTTATTTGGTATCTGCTTCTGATCCAGCTTCAGATTGGCCTTCTTGGTGATTGTTCCCAGGTATTTGATTGGACAGAAGAGGCTGCATGCAATGGGTGTTCTATCGGATGTCACTAGGTTCAGATATTTAGCTGCTATCACCAAGTGGATGGAGGCAAATCCCCACACTTTGCTCTGCGGGAGAGATTGAGGATGGATTGGTGAGTGGCATAACTTCCAAACTCCTAAAAAAATTGACAATTTGGTCCAATATATTGTTTTCCACTTAGAAGACCACAAAAGAGAATCGCCAAAGGCATTTTAGTAGACCAATGACTCTCCAAGTAACTAAAAGAAAAGCTCCTGATTTAACTCTAGGGTTCTTGGAATTGTTTGATACAGATAACCCAATGCTGATTGCTCCTTTGCATGTATTAGTGTTGACTCTCTTCGTTTTATCTGCTAGTCCTCTGCTTGCCAGTACAGTACCTCCGTGCCAACAGGATGGAGAAGAAGAATCCAGGTCATGGTTGGGGGCTCCAGTGCAGAAGTCTAAAGGATGACTGGAGCAGATGATCTAGGTGAATGACCCAAAACCTGAACGATAAAAACAATCCCAAATAGACCAAATAATCAATTCACTGTTTTCAAGGAAAACAAAGTTTTATTACATGCAAAAAATATCGGATGGTCCTGTAGGACTGAACTAACAGGGAGCTGAACCCACCCAAAGAAGTTAAATCTTTTGGAGCGGAAAACCGCAGATTAACAAAACTATGCAGGTGCCTACTAAAAATGTGGCAGCTGATTTAGCTTCTCGTTATGTGCAAGGGTCGCCTCAATCCATCGGGAAAATGGACACACAACAATAAGATATCAATAGTTACTGCACATGTTTATCATATCCACATAATCTATGTGGAGCTACCGAAAAGGTCCTGTTGGATGGGGCAATGTGCCAGGCAACCTCCTGAGGGTGTATGATATGATATGATATGATATGATAAGATATGATATGGCGTTATAACACGCCTCTACACAAGTGTTTCAAGGTGCGACAAGTAAAGGGAGGGGGAACAGAGGGAAGACAAACAGCGATCCTACTAGGCCAGGTGTCATTCAGATCATGCAAGTGCAAGGGAAGGGGAAGGGGGAAAGTGCAAGGGAGAGTGCAGTATATGGGATTATAGACATGACCAGCTGGTGGCAAGTGCAAGGGTAAGTGCAGATATCCGGTGTCAAGTGCTGGTAAGGGACTGAAGGCATACAGCGACAGTCTAGAGTGCGAGGGTTGCCAGGAGGGCAGTGCAGGTGTGGGGACCTGGGCCAGAGATCAGCAGGTGGCCAGGTAACCAGTGCAGTTTCAGCTAGGGGTTCAGCAGGGGAGAGGAGGAGAAAAAACAGAAGCAAAGAGAAAGGTTTTGAAGGGCTTCTGGAACCGGAGATGGTTATCCTCAATTTTCAGTGCTGTAGAGGTGGCAGGTAGTACAATTTGCAACACATTTATCAACATATTCTCGAAGGTTGGGGACATATGTGTTGGGTAATGCAGTTGCTCACGAACAACCATAAGTGATTCCCGCAGCATTACTACTTTACCTGTAATGTTTTGTCTCCAGATACAATCTTTCAGTGACAGTAAGCACCCCCATTTCATCCACAAATCCTTCTCCTCTTCAGGTTCCTGGCCTTGTAACTCAATTATCTGAGTTAGCAGGACTGCTGTGTAAGGTGCTGCTAGCTGCAATTGTTGTATAGCTACCTCAGGATATGCTGTGACGTCGGACACTTCTAAATATGCCGCTTATTTGGCAGCCCTTTCTGCAGCATCATTGTTGAGTGAAACAAAGTATGTTCCGGCTGTGGACAGCACATTTCACCACTGCTACTACTGATGGGCCCAGGAATTCTACCGGCACCTCTCATCACACTGAAAGAAGCGTTTTACACTTTCAAAGTCGCAAACATTGATGACAGACAGAAGTGTCAGTTTCCACATTGTTGCCTCTCAAGGCTGATAAAAGATACCTTGAGGAGTGTCCAAGATTCTTTGCAAACATTGTTTCCGGGTCCCTAGAGGTGCAAGCTCCTTGGCCTGGTATTCTTGGCAGTTCTGTATTTCAACTTGCAAAGTCTTTCTAGGACAGCATTCTTGACCTATTGATGACTATTGCTTCATTTTAAACTCAATGTCCCCTCCAGGTCCTTGCCCTCCGACCTGAGTCCTGCTTTAACACATATGGAGCACTCCCTCAGCTGCAGGCACCAGATCAGAAGTCAACCGAGGACACAATGTGGCAGAGGTATTGTGTCCGAAGCCTGCCCAACATAGTTAAAGGTGAGAGGATGGTGTGAGACCCTCTGGTTATGCTTAATGTTCTGCTGGGGATACCTTTGTGACGTCTGTTCTTATCACAGGGCTTTCTCTGTCTGCTTGATGTTGCAAGAGTGTTCTGTTTTTATCCCTGCCCCAAGGAGGTCTGCTACACATACCCCAAACCCTGCTGGTTTCTCAGGGCATCCTGTACCATTCCCAAGGGGGAGTCCCAATTTCTTCCCATAGGAGCATTGGTTGTACATTTGACTCCTAGTCTAGTATTCCATCATGATAGGGTCCTTCTAGTGTGGTCCACTAAAAACGGAAGCGAGAGGACATCAGATGCATCTTTAATTGTTTGTATATTGGGGCTGTACATGGCATTCCATACAGGGTTGCACAGTACTTTCTGTTAAGCTTTCAAGGAAAAAAGATGTCTATTTTGAGTGAGAAGAGAATGTGCAGCAAAGTGTGTTTCCCTGAGGTAGCAAATAAGACTAGTTAGGCAAGTGCCACCAGAGGTTATTCCCTGATATTTGTCAAAGTAGTACTTCCATCTTGTGAACAAAAACAGTAGAGTTTGGCTTTGATGGATTCCAGGACTTCACATACCCATATGGCTCCAGTCTGGGCCGTTCTTTGGCCAAGCCCTTTAGGGATTTGATAATGCCCAAGTCACACATGCTGTGGCTGGAACTGTTCTGGATTCCCTTTAAACCAGTGCTCAGATGCTCAAGCAACTGCCAATGTTCTTTTAATCTCTGGCTTTAGCAGTTGGAGAGGCATAAACCTTACATTAACTGGGCATCCAGGGTCTGCTGTTACGGGATTATTGTTTTACAATTCTTATTGTTTTGCAAAAGCTTTTTTAAGTATAGATTTGAGGATCAAACTGTATCAGGGAAGCAGGTCTTGGACCAATTGGCCATTACTAAGACCCTGGAAGTGCCAACTCAGTATCATTCATTCATGGATGCAGTTCACAAATCAGTCATGCCGCTTCTCGGGAGTGGGATTGTGCAACAGTTGTGGAGTGTTGTGCTCTGCTGTCCATTTTGGACAAATCTATGCAGGCTGATAAACAAGTAATGGTTCAAGGAATATTGATAGAAGAAGGGACTTAACAGACATAGGGCCTTATTACAATAGTGCCGGTCTGGAAACAACGGTGCTGATAAGCCTACCGCCACTGTTGTTTCTGGACCAGCACACTACAACTCTGCGGGCGGGTGCCATTCCGCCCGCCATGGTCACACCTGTGGGCGGAACAGCACCCACTCGCAGAGTTCTCACGGATGCACCGTCACTGTTGTTAACGGTGCTGGTGCTCCCGTATCCCTATTCCCACGGAGTCCTGCTGGACTCTGTTGGAATGGCGACTAACAAAATTACCGGCTCCTGACTTTCTGGCCACCGCACTCGGAATAGCATGGTGACACCGAGAAGTTAGGAGCCGGTAATTTATTTTGGGTCCGGCGGCCACCCGCTGGTTTTACTGGCAGGGTTACCTCCGGATCCATAATGATGCCCATAGCGTCCCTTCAAAAGTCCCCATGTGGACAGAATTGCACAACTGTGTGGATTATAAGGTTTTTAATCGTACACATATATAGAATAGATCTCCTTTGCCTTGAAAGGGGAATATTCTGGTGTTCATTTGAGGTGCTGTTGTGCTTACTATGATAGATTGATTGTATGTTTATTTTCTTCTACAAAATACTTCGGGAGATGAATAAAAGCAACTTTTCAGTGACCAGTTGCTCATTGCGAGCATTGTGTAATACACTAATCTCCAACGGCTAACCCCACTCTAGGGGACAAATAGCCTTCTTACACTGTGGGGTACATAATTTAATTAAACCAAAGGAAAGCTATGCTACCTCTGCTAGTTACTGTCAACCGTGGGAAGAACTCAGAGCTGGTCCTGAAATAATAGACCTTCACTCAATTCAAAGATGTATTAAATATAAACAATGATCAATTTTATTAACAATTTAAAAAACAATGTAACTTGCCTTCACCCACTCTCTTTCACGGATTCTTTTTAGCCCAGTCGCATTTCTCTGGTCATAATAATATTTTTTGTAAAACTGCTGTTTGCGTTTTACTTTGTCTAGTACCTCTTCCATATTTATTTTTCCGCTAACATTTTCATTTACCAACAGAGGACTTCATCTGTTCGATGGTCGTCTTCCCCTCATGACCGTAAATGGTTCTTCAAATTCTGTTGCAGAATGTGGGGTAAGCCTGTATGTGTTCAAAGTCTCCTTCAGGACCTCTTTCCATGGCAAGGAACTAGAAAGCGCCAAATGGATGCAACCCTTTATGACCTGGTTCATCCATTCTATCAGTCCATTAGTAGTTGGGTGATACAATGCTGTGTGTGAGTGTCTGATTCTGTGCTCTTTTAAGACATTTTACATCTCTTCAGAAATAAATTGGACATGAATGTCTGTGATTATTTCTTCTGGACTTCGTTCTCTTTTAAATATAGTTCTCAAAAGACTTATTACTATTTTTGTTGTAACATTTCCTATAATTGCACCCCACTCTACCCATTAGGACGTGTAATACACAAATACACATATGTATACCTTCTGTTCTTCAAACATTTCAAATGGACCTGCAATCTCCATTGCTAGCTTGTTCCAACCCAGCTTTGTTCCATCTATAGGCTGTAGTAGCACAACCATTGTTTACTTTGTGTTGTCACTATTCTCACAGGGTTGACATTCTTTCACTAACTCTTCACTTTAGCTAACACTTCAACTTCTTGCAACATTTTGGGCCACCAATATCTTTCACGGATCCTACGTTTAGTCATACTCCTTCATAAATTTCCTTCTTGGGCTAACATAAGGTGTCTCCCCCTAATGGACAATGGTGGGATCATTCCATCTCCCCTGTACAAGTATCTTCTGTTATCTCCTGAAATATTTTTGCATGTTCTGGAGTGTCAAGATCAATATTTTTCCAATCTTCTTGAATCCCCTTCTGAGGGAGGTTGGTTTCTTCATCTTGTTCTGGGGCTTTCCACCACTCCTCTACGGTGGTAACTCGTTGTATCATTGCTATGATTGATTCTTGTTCATCTGGACTTACCGGCTCCGCTGAATCATTTCCCTTGCCATGTTGTTATACTGGTGGCAGCTGTGATAAGCAATCTGCCGTATCATGTATTTTGCCTGGTGTATATACAACTATTATATTGTAGTACATTATGTCCAACATCCACCTTCCTATTCTAGGTGACATTGAGGCCATTTCCTTGGTGTTGAATACATGTATGAGTGGCTTGTGGTCCATTCTGAGCACGATAGGCAAACCCCCAAATCAACCTTTTGAAATCTAAAATCCAAATCCAAAATGCTCCCCTGGCTTCCTTCTCGATCGCAGAATACATTCTTTCCGCTCCCTTCAGTGTTCTGAATGCAAATGTGATGGTCATCGCTCCCTTCGCTTGAATTTGTGTTAAGTCTGCACCAAGGCCTTCATTGATTTCATCTACTATTATTATCATTTTTGCTGCAGGTCCAAACATTTGCAAGGTTGGAGATTTCTTTCTTTCACACTTTATATTGTCAAAGTCAGTCGGCTATGTACTTGTCCACTCAAACATGTTATGTTTCTTCAATATTTCCCTCATGTTGCCCATTTTATCGGCATCATTTTCCAAAAATGTTGAGATATATTTGAATAATCCAAGGAAATACTGGGGTTGTTTGTTGTTGGAAGTGGTGGTATTTCAACTACATTGTCTATTACATTTTTCTTTGGTCGGATGTCTTCCTCACTTCTAGTGTATCCCAAATATTCAACTTCATTGACTTGTAGCTTGCATTTTTTATTTTGAGTGTTAGCTCCTTATGTTGCAATACGTTTACTACTCCTAGCAACTTCAAATCATGTTCATTTTCACCTTGCCCTGTAACTAGAATGTCATCTTAGAAGACGTAGACTCCAGACAGCCCAATTATCAAATGTTGTATGAAACTTTGGAACAATGCAGCAGCAGATGGCAACCCAAAAGGCATGAGTCATAACCTATAACCGCCCATCGATGTGGTAAATGAAGTAAGTGCCTTAGAATTCTCTTTCAATTTGATTTGATGGTAAGGTGTTGATAAGTCTAAAGTGTTAATTACGTTGGCAGCTTCATCGCAACGAGCATCTGATTGATATTCGGCAGTGGGTGTCGATCAACCCGTATGTTTGCAATTAGGTCTCTGTGGTCCTACACAAATGAATTGGATTGTTTGGTTTTCTCACTATCACAATTTGTGCCAACCACTCTGACGACTCTATGGGTTCGATCATGCCATACTTTTAGTTTGTCAAGCTCATTTATTAGTTCTCACCTTGTCCCTAATCAGAATAGTTCTAACCTTGTGGACAACAGGTTTTGCTGCGTGTTTTAAAATTATACGATGCTTGAATCTCTCAAGCACACCAATCATGTCATTGGACACTTCAGGGTAATATGTTTGTAGATTTGCTCTTGTGCAACTACTGTTGGTTGATATGGAGAGGATGGATAGCCGGTCAGATATCACAGCAAGCTGAGCAGTTGTTCTGACATCTGTGTGTAGCCAGCTGATGCTCGTTTGAATCCCAGCAGGGCCAACTCAGCCTTTTATCCTTCTGAGGTAGATAAATTGAGTACCACGGAATGGGATAATAATATCAACTGTTATGTGAGCACTTAGATGCCTGCAGGTTAGTAGTACGTTATAAAAGCGAGATATGGGGCAACTTTTTCCTGGGTGAAGCTTTATATTTAATGCTGGATTTTCTTCCCACTTTACTACAGGCGATCCTTCTTCCGCCACATTTAGCTTGCAATTGGTCACCCATTTGTGAAACATAAGGTGAACTCATTTGAATCCCACTATCCTTATGGAAGTCTTCCCGTATCCTTCAGCTTTGAGGCTTGCTGGCAATAAGCTCTTCATATCTCCCTTTAGTGCTCACAGAAACATATCTACACTCACCAAGGCATAGGGCGACCCAGAGTGAACAGGTTGCTTGCTCCACCTATTTCTTCTAATGCCCTTATTGTGCTTGTTTTAAGCTCATCCCTATTGTTTCTGCACACCCTCTCAAAATGACCTACTTCACCACATCCTAGACATTCTGCTCTGATTGCCATGCAATACTTGTCACCAGTGGGGGTGATGCACCCGTCCACTCCTATGGCATTTTGTGCTAAATTTGGTATGTGTGTTGCATGCTCTTCTTTTCTGTGTTGTTTTTGTCTGCTCTTCCATTCCTTTCCCCTCTCTCCAGCTTTGTGCATTTTCTTGGTTATTGGTTTCGTCTGGTTAGAACCACTATATAATCTTCCTGGCTGTTATCTTCTTCTGAAAACAACTTGAGTTTGCGATTGTATCTGCACTACCTTAACGCCTTTGGCTCCTAGCTCCACAGTTTGCATCTTATCAATTGCCTGGTCTTTGTTGGGTCTTTGGCCTGCTACAGTCTCTGTTGGATGTTAGTATCGGCTGTGTTCAGCATTAATTGATCTCTTAGATACTTGTTGATGTTTCCAATGAATTTTCAGGATGCAAATAGTTTTCTTAGGTCTGCTGTATAGCTATCTACATATTTAGCCTTTCTCTGTTTCCTTGTGACGAAATAGTATCTTTTGAGAAAAATGTTAGTCTTGTTTCCAAAATGCTTCTCTAGTTTAGCTGGTGCGGACTCATATCTTTTGATTGTCCCCATTGTATTAGGATATCCTGTATCTTCCGGGCTTATTTTCTGTTGTGTGCATAACATCCTACGGCCTTCCACCCCCACTCCCAGGACATTTAGTAAGGCGGCCGCTTTGAGATCATCATAAAAATGGGCCTCATTACGAGTCCGGCGTTAACCGAGGCGGTAAAACCGCCTGGTTAACGGCGGACTCGTATTACCATTCCGCCTCCGTGATTCCCGGAATTACCTGGGCATTACAACCCCGGTTTTCCGGGAATCACGGAGGCGGAATGGTGTAAATCCCCATTCCCATTGAGTCCTATGGGACTCGATGGAAATGGGGATCATGGAAACATCGGCAGCATCTCGTAATGCTGCCGGTGTTTCCTCATCCGCCTGCATGCGGGAGGTGTTAAACCCGCCAGGTCAGACATGGCGGGAACATCACCTTCCGCCTGCAGGGGTCGGACTCAGGCGGTCCGGAGACAACGGTGGCGGTGGGTTTACCGCCACCGTTATTTCCGGACCGCCTGGGCCGTAATGAGGCCCAATGTGTACTTACAATGGCTCTCTAATATACTAAAAATGAGTCATTTAATTGCTCCCATTCTATGTTAGAAGTCACAGGGTTGGGTAAGATGGGGCATGGTGCTGGACGGTTTTGCATAATGGATAAGAGTTATGCACTTTTTTGAATTAGAAAAGTTGTGATTTTATCCCTCTGTCCCATGTGTGGTTTCACAGCAGGGTTTGAGCCCCTTTGTTGGGTAGTCTCTGCCAGTTCGTTTTCACTGTTCCTTGTTGTGCAGGCCTCGTCTGACCTTTGTTGTGTAATGTATCGGTCCTTACATCACAAAGCCCTTACCCTTGTAGGCATCTAATGCTATAGAGGCCTTTCCTCTATGATAAGTGGTGTGACGTTTGCCATCAAATGGTTCCCCAACAGCCACTTCCAGGCTGCCTTTGCCCTGCAGAGGTGTGGAGGCGCCAGTAACTCTCTCTCCAGCCCCTCCGGGTCAGTGTCAGTGTCTGTGCTGAGTGTGGCTTACTGTTGCCTTGGCAGCCATCACTCCTGCTGGTGTCCTCTTACTCACGCTGGTTGGGCCTGACCTCAGACTCCAGCAGACTGGCAATCAATGTCTGCAATCGTGGTTCACTGTAGCATGCCTGTCCTCATGTCCCAGGTGCTTGCGGTGAGCACCTCTCCTCTTGCAAAGTACGGCCATTTAACTTTGCACTTAACCCATACAATGTGGTCCTCTCTCTCACCAGAAGCTCATCACCAAATATGCAGTAATTGAACTAAACAAGGTGTGTGATTAAGTGCAGGTTCATTAGAAAAGATGCACAAAAATGTCATGGAGCCCCTCTACCGAGAACAAACACAGCCAAATAACCTGTTCTATGAGAAGGTGCCCACTCTGGAGGCTCTACAACCATGGTTTAGCTCACTGTACCTTTTACAGAGGAGAAATATCCATTTGCAAATCAGTCTTTGTCCCTCCCACAAGGGCAGTCCAGCATCAAAATGCTAGGCCACTCTCCTCTGAACAAGAATACAAAGGGCAACCCCGGACATGTGTTTCAGCCTGGTCGGGCCTCATCAGTGAGATGAAGCTGTGCCTCTCTAAGCACAGTGAGCAAGGGGTCCATGTCTGGATTAACCTGGGTAACTTACAGTGAAGCCCAAAGTTCCTAAACATGCACAAAAAGGTGTCTACCAAGGACAAACACAGCCAAATAACCTGTTCTATAGGAAGGTGCCCACTTGAGAGGGTCTACAACCTTGTTTAGCTCACTGTATCTTTCACACAGGAGAAATATCCATTTGCATATCAGTCTGGCCCGACCCACTTGGGCAGTCCATCACTGAAAGGCAAGGCAATTCTCTTCTGAACAAGAGTACCATCAGCAACCTCAGATGCGTATTTTGTGGGCAACTA
Source organism: Ambystoma mexicanum (assembly GCF_040938575.1). Taxonomy (NCBI): domain Eukaryota; kingdom Metazoa; phylum Chordata; class Amphibia; order Caudata; family Ambystomatidae; genus Ambystoma; species Ambystoma mexicanum. The sequence goes on along the minus strand of NC_090929.1, from coordinate 94,678,496 downwards.
AGGGTGAAACGCCAAGTTTTACAAAGTTACAAAGGAGTGTGGGAGCCCCTCTGCTGAGAATGAACATGGGTCAAATACCCTGTTCTATGGAATTTCTTCCACTCAGGAGGGTCTACAAACAAGCTTTAGCTCACTGCACCCTTCATGGAGTAGAAATATCCATTTGCATATCAGTCAATTTGCATGTCAGTCTTTGTACCGCAAGGTATGCCTCGCCAGCCGTTTCTGCCAGGTCAACTGTTGCAGGTGGTCTATTACCAGACCAGCCATGGTCCTTTCCACTCCCTGTTTGAAACCAATCTGATTGGTTTTGACTGAACCAGAGGACTCCACTCAAGATCTTAACTCTGATAAAACTAAGGATGTGAATACTTTAGAATCTGCATCCAACAGGGCTATGGCCGATAGTTGGTTGGATTGATTTTGTTAACCTTTTAATAATAATACTTTATTGTGTTATAGTTCATTACAAACTTTACACAAAAGAGAAAAAGGAGAAATATGTGTACACATATATAACTACACACAGCGACATATATGTAATACACATTACAGAAACCATTTACTAAAATTTACAAAATTAACCTATCACATCATTTAAAACTTTTGGTTCAGTTTATAGACCATAGTTCTTCATTCCCATAATATAGTACTTTCCTCTTAATTATCCTCGAAGCCAGGGTGGATATATTGCCATACGCATAAGGTGCAAGGTGTGTGGAAAGAGAGTCTGTGTTCAAGCAATAAGTCCAAAATTCTGGCGATTTTATAGGTACCTAATTATGCACCAAATTACCAATGATAATCACGTATAACGGCCCTAAAGTAGGACACGCTTAAAAATATGTGTCTCATAGATTCTTCATTATCGTGGCACTTGCATATCTGGCAGAATCTATTTGCCATCTGGTTTCCAAAATTGCTGGAATGGGTAGTTGGTTAGTCCTCAGCAGCAGACCTAATCTACGCACTGCTGGAGGGGGACATTGCACAAGATAGCGTTGAGGTTTCCTAAAGGGATGAGAAACCAAAGAAACCAGAACATAATTGCTTAATATCGACAAATGTGAGTAGTTATTAATCCGGTCCCACTTCATTAGCCTCCCTGCAAAGAGACCAATGGAGGACCTCGAGGTGCTGAGATTGAGAAAAGTCTGCGGACCATTCAATTTGTTCAAAGAGGTCAGCATTCAACCTCTGATAATTATACCCGTTCTTGATGGGCTCTGCTATGAGGCCTTCTCAAATGGTTGCTTATAAAGGGCATTTTGGGTCACTCCTTGATTTGATAAATAGAATACCACGTCTCTTCAAAGCAAGTGCCCTTAATGAGGTCAAGCCCAATTTCAGGTGCAGGTACTCCATAGAAGTGGATCTTAGAAGACCTAAAATCCTGCGCCCAAAAAGCCCTCAAGTTTATTGAGCCAACGTGGGTCCTGCATAGCCAGGGCTTCCAGACCATGTAAAATGATGGCGCAAAACCATTGCTTGTATACGGTCATTATACCAGATAACGAATATCCTGCATGTTGCTTGGTAAACATGCCGATCAATAATGTTAACTGCTTTGTCCTCCTTGGCTCTGAGGCAATAAACGCTGGCTAATAGCCGCCACTGCATATCTCAAGGCCCAGGAGCTAAGTCTGTCTAGTCACCTTCTCCCATTCTGGTGTGCATGGCTGCTCTATTCCCCTCCTTGGAGGAAATAAGCATTACCTTGGTTCTCTCCAGGTTTACCTTTAGCTCATTTTCTGCAACATAGCTCTCTACCTGGTTTATCATTTATTCACGCCCACATATGTCTGGCTAAACATGATCAGATCATCTGCGTAGGGCATTGCAGTCACTAGCGTACGTCCAGTTGTTGGGGGATGTTTAGCAGTTTGATCTAGCCAGACAGGCAAAGATACGGTCAAATCAGCTATGAAAAGTTTGAAAAGCAGGGGGCCCATCGCGCGTCCCTGCTTTATGCCCCTATTTATGAAAAAGCTCTCGGAAAGTGATCCTGTATTACCCAGATGAATTTGGGCCGCGCTCTAACTGTGAAGGGCAATGACAATTTCAAGCAACCAAGGTAGGTAGCCCATTGAATCTAGCTTCCTCCAGAAAATAAAATGATTTATCAAATCGAACGCAGAATGGATGTCAACATAGGCAATATAAAGCGATGCATTGTGCTTAGTGCTTGCGCGCAAAATAAGCGTGTCCAGCATCCTTATGTTATGGATTGTACTGGTGCCAGGGTGGAGACCCATATGGAATGGATGTAGCAAATTGTGTTTTGTGACCCATGCTTGTAACTCTGACAGTATGTATAATGCAAACATTTTGCCTGTGATGTCTAGCATGGATAGAAGCCTTTAATTTCCCTGTGAGAGCTTATCTCATGCCTGGAAAACGGGTACCAGCAGGGAGGTTTTCCAGGATTCTAGTTCTTTTCACTCTTTGCAGACCTTGGTAAAAAAAAAGATGTAGCAGGACCTTAGCCCATCCCTTGGGATCCTGTTTCAGCACAACTGCCACCAGACCATTTAATGTAGCTGGTCAAGTGGCACAGCCAGTAGAGCGCTCGCTTTGACACCTGTGCAGAGCTTGCTAACACAGGTTCGAATCCTGGCAGGGCCAAACTCAGCCGTTCATCCTTTCGAGGTCGATAAATGAGCAGCAGCACACACCATGGGTAATAATAAGCAGCTCTCAGATACCTGAGGGTTCGTAGCACTATATAAGTGCCAAATCATTTGGCCCCGGTGTTGTTGGTGTTGTTGAGCTCGTCAAATTCCTGATACGCTCACAAAGATTCTGCCAATCAAAAGGCAAAGCCCATGCGTGGTACTCAGTACCGTAATGTTCACCACTAGTTCATGCAGCTGTCGCACAGTACATTTTCTCATTAGCAATGGACGCCCAGTCATGCTCAGTATCTGGATTAATCATACGTACGTTCTTGTTGCCCCCTTCTCAATGTAAGGATCTGCCAAATGGAGCACGTAGTCTTACTGCACAAGACCCCCATCATGTGTTGCCGATTTAGCTTGCACTTCTCCATTTTGTGCCTTTTTTATCCAATTTCGATACCTTTTTCGGAGTTGTTTAATCTCAATTAGAGGCTAGTTTTGTTGGTTGCCCCAATTTTTTAATCGCCAGATTTCTCTCCTTAATTTGCGTTTGATGATCAGGATCTCCGAGTCGTACGTACATTCCTCAGCTTTATCAGGGAACCCAATTAACCGGCCATGGATGACTCCCACCTTGCATATCATATAATGCAACCGATCTTCTAACTTGTAGCTGCACATGTTCTCAGATTCAGTGGTGCTTCAAAGGTGGGGGCGCAATGAATTGTCAGGCAATCTTTGCAGCTATTTGCGTGAGACCAGGTGATACCACTCCCTGCATGATTTACAGTAGCCTCCCCAACCCCCAGTTCTCTCCACATTGTTTGCCAGTTTAAATGCAAGCTGGGCAATGCATGGTCGCTGTATTGGTTTAGACAGACCTCAAGACCATTCACGCGTTCCACCAATGCATTATTTCCACAGTCGTAATCAAGAGTGGCGGTTTTTGAGTCCATCTTCCATGTACGTTTACCAGGTGAATCACTCTGTGCCCTGTCATTTAAGAAGGTTAATTCCAATTAGGTAGAAAGCGGACCCACTGAGTGTCCTATTAATTATGCACCTTAGAGGTCATTACACTGCTTGCGGCAACCCTCCAATGGTTGGAGTCACACTACAGTGTGCGTTTAATTCACCTCCTAACAGAATGATATGCAGTTCCTCCTGAGGGCCCCAGCCTGCAATGATCTTGCCAATGCAATTAAAGGCATCACTTGTGTTGACAGCCCCAGGAGGATCATAAACATTCAAGAGCAGCACACGATATTGTAACAGTAAGTCCTTAAGGTCTACCTCAATCGCAAGTACATTCTTATAATTAGCCTCACGGGCAAGTGCTCTAGGTCTGTAACTAACACCAATGAGTAACCCCCTCCCCCGATGGACGGCCCTTAGTGCCCTTTGCTGCATATTGCTGGTATATGGCATACCCGTCTACACAATATGAGGACTATTCCCAGGTCTCTTGCAATATAAAGATTTGGAATCAAAGGAGTCAATTTAGAGAGGAACCATTAACTAAATGGGAGATGCCCCTGGTGTTCCAGTAGGCAACCCTTAGGTCTCCATCTTGTAGTGGCCCAAGACCTGCTAGTTAGCCTTTAAGCCATGTCCAACCCTTATTGTTGTCATAGACCTCGAATTTACTACTGGCTACCTTGTTTTCTGTCCATTGGCCGACCACTGCTGGGGGTGCTTTACAATTACAGCAAGGCACAGGATATATTAGTGGTACCATATCTAGTTCACACCCTAGATAAGAGATTGATACATTTTGAGCTCTAATTATAGTCACCATTTCTGGTAGAAAACTGTATTTTAGTCATATGGCTATGTTTCAGTCCATGCGGTTGAATGAAATCAAAAGCTCTTGATTGTGTAGAGGAGCAGCTGTATACCTCTGCAGGAGACCCCACCCCCCTTACTTTTATATGTTGGAGACATGTGACCATTCCGTGTTTGACACCAGCCGTTGTGCCAATACTGCAGCGTGTGTTCGAAAGAAGATACCCCTAGAGACAACTCTACCGAATGTATACCCGGAGTGATGACAACCTAAGGGAGGAACTCCCTGAAGCAATATGAGAAAGATCAAATACATTTTTTTTTGTGACATCATAAAAAGTATGTACGACGTCCCGAGATACTGACTGAAGAGAATATATAAATCCGTAATAAACTAATGACAAAGCAAAGAATCAAGTGAGCTTTTAAATACAAAGAAGAAGATTACTTCTGCACAAAGTGCTGCAGAAAATCAACTGTTCAGTAAATGTAAAGACGCTGAAACGCAAGATAGACTAAGTCATCATAGAAGCTGTATATATGTATTGAATAGAAGCAGGTGAAGCCGCCATTATATAGAAGCTGGATGTCGGTATCGTGAATTTACTAAGCCAGGACCCATGAAGCGGGAAGGGAAAACTTTGTTGCAGCAAGCATAAGCAGAATTGTGCAGCTGCATGGTGAGGTTGCCTGGCCTGGAGTCAAGACTGAAGCAGCCAAGGTCAGCTATCTATTATGGAAATGAGCGAATGTGCGCAGGATGAATCATCTCTTGTTGTGAAAGAAAGAAAGAACACCAAGAGTGCCAAGTTTAATTCATTTAGAGCATTGAAAACCTACAAAATGGACCAAATTGTAGTCTCCTAGTCACGTGAGCCAAGGACGAAAATGGAGCTCAAACTTTGAGTCCTAGACACAATAGTCAGTGTCCACACTCCTGTGCATTCTCAAAGGCAAGGATACTTTGCAAGGCCAAGTACAAAGACAATCTTCATGGCAGAAGGCATGGGTGATGTTGAGCTAATTGGGTGGGGAGGTAGTGTCATGCCCCATCTCCTTGCACCTTGGTCTGGGCTAAGGTGCTACTAATTTAACTCTATGTTACAGACATGGCACAAGCATGCCAACCAATTATAGTAGTCCATATAATGAAGAACTGTATAGTTTGAAGACCAATGAGAAACTGTGTATCTAATATTTACAAAGATTACATGTTTTAGAGGCAGGCATGTGTTGTCCACAGGATTGTGATAATTTTGAGTAACGGGAAATATTGTAAGGATAAGAGAGACCACCTAGGAGTCCTAATTTAAGGGAATTAGAAGGAGACATTTCAAACTCCAACAGGAGTAGAAAAAGAGAAAAACGCACAGGTCAGGACCGTCTAGGGTGATGTCTCAAACCGTGTACAGGGTACAGCAAATGTGAGGGAAAGTGATCACAGTGTCATGCAATGTGCAATGTGTGACTAGTCTAATTGCTGTTTGTTGAATAAAATATCAAGGAGTGATAGAAATTGTGAAGAGTTGAAAAGTAACAGTGGTTAAAGATAAAGTGTAGCAAAAGGATTGGCGCCAATCAAAAGAATAGATAGGTCATTGAAATAAGAGGATTGAGCAGCGACTGATGGTGCTTGTTCATATTTGTTTTTAAACGCTGGAAGCAGTAATTGAAATTAAAAGAAAAGGTTTATTTAACAATCTGGTAAGTATGAACAGTCGATTGAGACTTGTCATTATGGGGGATACCCCTCTCATGCACCTATGCAAGACACTGCCAAAACATATGCCAGAGCTCAAACAGTACAGTGCAGAGTGGGTAAAGGGCACAGCAGATAAAATGGTTGTGCCTTGGCCACAAGGGGGATCGTTGTCAAAAGTGATATTGCAAGACATGACCACATATTTGCACGCCGTGTACACAGGGAAGAAATTAGACAATCGAATAGCAATTTTAGAACTTTGGAAGATGTACCAAGAGCAAAGAGAAGATCCGCCAACTAAGGAGTGGATGCTTAATCAGCTTATCCAAGGGGTGTTGAGCCCTCTGCTCCCCTTACTTTGTCTGAAGAGTGTTGCTACGGAAGAGATAGGGCTATATCCTTTAAAGGAATTGAAAGCAGCCACGGGGTATAGTAATCCGATATATGAACCCCCCGCTTACAGTAGTGACCATAGCCCAGAAGAGAATAAAAGGAAGGAAGATATTTCTAAATTCATACAAGACAAGGAAGAAAGAAGCGAGTGGTTGAACTTGTCGATAAATACAAACAGAGAAAATCAAGAGATGGAAAGGAGAAAAATACAAGGCTGACGAGGTATCACTCATACAAAATGGATGGGTGGGAGACAGATATTACTCAAGATAGATGGGAAATGTATTGAGGAAGTGAGGCAAAGAGAGGATAAGGATGAACAAGAAAGGAAGGGTAAGGAACAAGAGAAGAGATTAAAAGATGAGCAGAGTAGGAAAAGTAGGGAGTGGTGAGAACAGATATATTAGGAGGAGCAGGAAAAAGATGAAAAACGAGCAGAGGAACAAAGACAGTAAGACAATAGACAAAGAGCTATAGAAGAGAGGGACATGAAGGAAAGAAAAGAGAGAGGAGGAAGAAGCACATAGAATAAGGGACAAAAGGTTACAGAGACAAAGGGAATGAGTAAGGAGAGAAGAACAAAGGCAGGAAGAAGAATCTAGAAGGGATGCGACAAAGCAAAGGGAAGTAGAAGAAGAAAAAGGAAACAGCAAGGTTTTGATGCCAGTCTCATCTGTAAGGAACACATGAGGCCGAGCCCAGAAATACGATGGGATAGAGAGAAAGAGATTCTCCTGATAAAGAAAGTAATGCCAGCAGCATCTAGAGTAGTGCTAGATGAAGAAAGAGATGATGCGGAAAGCTTTGGAGAAAGGATCAATAAGATTTATCAACAGTTAAGATGAGATAGCAAGCATGAAACTCAAGGGAATGATGATCGATACCCAGTACCTCAATTACAAAGTGAGGAGGGAAATCTGTTTACTGATGAACACACAGCATTGTCCGTAAGTAGATTAGATTTAGATCAGGAAAGAGAGGAAATTCACATAAGCTGGGGTTTAGCAATATCAGACAAAGAAAGAGAATTCGGTCTTAGGACAGAAGGAGGGAGCAGGTGCGCCTCTGTAGGAAACCCACAAATGGATAAGGAGGTGAGATGGTTGGATCTGGAACATCCTAAAGAAAGAATGCCAGATCCAGTATCGTACCCCAAGCATCCCCGTGGACGATTGTGTAGTGAGAAGGGAGAGTCTCCACCATATGTAAACAGGTTAAGGTAATTACTGGCAAGGAGACAGACAGGGATGATTGTCCCTGCCATGCATAGACTAATAGTGGGATCCGACTATGGGATGGGGTTCACACAGTTCTCCTTGTTAGAGAAGGGGGAGCAAGATCACAATATATCCCATAGCCACAGATGCACAAGGATAATATAAAATGGAAGCTCCCTAGTTTGACTTTGGGGGCTGGGAAATGGATATACGAATTAGTGAAAATGACAGAGGGAAACACGTTGGCCATAGGGGACATAAAGGGTCTCCTGGCGGCCATTCTTGGAGAGAGGGCTAATGACATATGGAGGAGACTGGGATATACAAGTGTTACTGCACAAACACAGCGCATGATGGAGCGCCATTTAATAATTGCAGGACATGTTTTGAGGGCTCTCAGGGTACAATATCCTGACACATCGGACATGGGTGCAAATATGACATGAAAAATTAAAGCAGATGAAGACCCTATTGCTTACATTTAGGATATTTAGGAGAAATGGTAGCTTGAAACACGCGAGCCATGGGAAAAGACAGCGGCATTATTTTATCACATTTTAAGGCAGGGGTTGCCTGCGCCAGTGCAGAGGCAGATGAAAAAGCAAGTGGGGGGTGGAAGTGAAGCCATGGCTGAGATACAGTTGACAATGGTACACCATTGTCGGTTACTACCAGAGAAAAACAAGAAGAAAGATGAGAACCGAAAAATTGAGGAAGCCATGTTAGTTCAGAAAAAGTTGTTGAAATTTGCCATAGAAGGGTGTTATAGACAAGCGGAGAGGATTGGGAATGCAGGAAGCAATAGGTACATCACAGGTGAATAATTTGCGCCCGATGGACCAAGGTGGGTATGGGTTTGCACCAAGAGGCAGAGACATGGGTTATATGGGGTAAGAGGAGGTGGGTTCCAGAATAACCAAGGTGGGTTTCAAAACACATGCAATGAGAACCAGGGTGCTCAGGATATAACCATGGAGGGTTTACCAAAGGGGCTTCACCACTATGTTGGAATTGTGGAATGACAGGACATATTGTGCACATATGCGAGAGTTGAGGGTGTGTACAAAGAGGGCAGTTCGCCAGAGTTGGGACAGCTTATCCACCATCATACTGCACACAGACCAGAGACGGCTTTGCCCAAGAACACACAACATATCAGGCACAGGCACCACAAGTACAGCAGGTGCCACGGCAGGGACAAGCACAAATGAATCCACCCCAAGGGCAGTCACAACAGGTTCCTATGCACACACAGCAGGTTGTGAATACTGGACAAGTACTAACAACTAGAATTGGAGGTGTCACTGTGGTAGGAGGAAATCCTTTCACAGGGACGGGATGAGTTTGTACCCGCAATAGGACAGCTCACAGGGTGACTTGATGTGTTCAGTACTGCCTGTGACACTGGACCCCCAAGAGTAAAAAAGGGTTGATGTGACGATAGGAGGCAAATCTTTTCCATTTCTTACAGACACTGGGTGAACTAGTTTGTGTATACAGGAGGGAAAGTATCCAATGTCAGGTATTGCAATGAATGCTCAAGGGTACTCTAGAGCTACAAGTCTAGTTCCTTTTACTGATAAATTACTGTTCTCCATAGTAGAATGTGACATGTCTGTTCCATTGTTATATTCACGACAGACACCAGTTAACAGTTTAGGAAGAATTTTAATGACTAAACTTAACATGACGATTTCATTTACTGATCAAGAAATAGTGTGATCTACTCCAGGAATGCACGATTTAAACATGGAGAGTTCATATTGGCAAAGATTGTGAGGATACCTGATGAGTATTTATTTAAACCACAAATACCTATGGATGAGGAAGGTGGACAGACTATTCTTATAGAGTTGGAAGCAGCTATAGTTCGAAAGAGATGGCAATGCTCTAAGGGACAGATGTTGAGGGTAGACCATGGAGATCAGAAGACTTGAATTCCTCTATGTTTCACCAAGAAAGACGAAAACATACTTGTTTACCTCAAGGGTATTGTGAGTCCCCATCGATATGTTACATGGTCCTACAGATGGACGTAGGCAATATCGATCTAAAAGGTACAGTGATACAGTACGTAGATGACCTATTGATTTGCAGTAAAACAGAGGATGAGTGTAGGCAGGATTCTATCCAACTGATGACTATTTTAGCAGACAAAGGATATAAGGTGGAAAAGGAGAAATTACAGTGTTGTCAGGAAGAGGTGCTATACCTAGGTCAGTTAAATTCACATGAAGGAACGAAAGTGACACCTGAAAGGGCTGAGGCAATTATGAAAACACCAAAACGGAACACACTGAGCCAAATTCAGCAGTTTCTGGGTTTGTGCAATTATATTAGAGTCTGGGTGTTTGATTACAGTATGTACACAAAGCCACTTCTGCAAGCATTAAAATAAGCATAAGTCGGTAAAACAAAAATATAATGGACCGAAGAAAGGGAGGAAGGATTTGAGGAGTTGAAAAAAGCAATATGTACAGCCCCTGTTTTAGGGATTCCCATTTATAGCGAGGAATTTTATTTGTTTTCACACATAAATGGGACAGTAATGATAGCAGTACTCACACAAAGAACCATATTTGGGCATAAACCTTTGGCATATTACAGTGGAATTTTAGACCCAGTTATGAGAGGACACTTCCCTTGCAAACAATTTTTGGTGGCTGCCACGTTTGCAATTGAGAAGGCCACAAGTACTGTCATGGGCTGATCTATGACCCTTTACGTGGAGCATGCTCTATTTGCCAATCTAGAGACACCCAAGGGCACATTGACATTGCAAAGAGCTTCAGTTTATAAGGTAATGATTTGTAATCCAACATATAAAATTGTAAGATGTAAAACAGTGAACCCAGCCACGCTCATAGCTGAACCAGTAGAAGAAGTTGATCATGTACATAACTGTGCCAATTATGTTGAATTTTATGACGATATATCCCTTGTGAAAGAGAATGCTTTGACAGCAGGGAAGATTTTTAGCACAATCAGCTGAATTAGTAGCTTTTGTTGTCGTGCTTGAGAAACAGGAAGGGAAGGAAGTGATGGTGTACAGTGACTCTGCCTATGTGACGTCAACCGTGCATGCAGGATTGTCACGTTAGAAGAGGAGTGGCTATCTCTGTGCAGACGGCTCTCCATTCCAGCATGCACCCTTACTGGATAGCCTCATTAAGGCACAACAACTCCCAGTGGCAATAGAAGTCATAAAACACACAGCGCATACTAAACAGACACACTTTATCCTTGGGAATGGGAATGAAGCTGCAGACATAGAAGCCAAAAGGGTTGCATATTCTTCAGAAATGTTGAGTTTGGATACTGTGAATATTAAAAACAATCCCATTAATGTCAATAACCCAATAAATAGAGATTCAGGGAAGAGCACCACAGGAAGAGCAAGAACTAGGGAAGTGAAGGGGGAGTTTTTTTATCCCCCTCTGAAGCTTTATGGCAACAAGAAAGAACTGGAAAGCTGGTAATGCCAGTAACTTTATTAAAAGTCAAGCTTGAACAGCTGCATTATCCTGTGCATGTAACTAGAGAAAGTCTTGCTGCCAATATTGCAGACGACTGGTTAATTCCTAATTTATTGGAACATGTTGCAATGTTTATGGTGAATTGCATTGTGTGTCAAAGGTTTACTGCTGGACATACACTGAGAACAATTACAGGAGTAATACCTCAACCAAATTGTCAATTTCAGCATTTACATAGCGACTATATTGATATGCTGCAGACATGTAATGGATAAAGGTATCTATTAGTGGTGGTGTACCCCTTCTGTAAGTGGACCAAAGCGGGTCCGTGTGCACACACTGATGCCACTTGCGTAGTGAAGTTTTTCGTACATGAAGTTTTGCCAAGGTGGGATGTGTGTGAAGTACTAAGATCCGATAATGGGCCACGTTTTGTCAATGAGCTATTTGAACAAATAGGGCTTTATTACGTATAAAGCGCAAGTTCTCTTCTATGTATCACCCACAAGTGAACAGCTTTGTGAGGGACTCAACGGCCTCCTCAAAGGGAGGATTGCCAGGATTAAATTGACTTTGAAAAAGGGATGGCTGCATTGCCTATCCCTGACCTTGTATGTCCTTCAGAATCAGACAGGTTCAGACCACTACCTCACCCTGCATGAGCTACTAACAGGGCATCAAATGAGATTGTCCCTTACACCTCCGTCTAGGATCAGGAGTGATGCCCAGAGTGTAGCCAAAACCTTAGTTGATGAGATGCATGAGTATTTGACCAGTATTTCTTTCATTTCAGATCAAGTCAAGCATCAGGGGGAAGTCTAGGAACAAGGAAGAAGATAATTCAGCGACCAATCCGAGTGAACTATTACCACCACCTCATTTATAAATTGGAGACCTGATTCTGATTAAAAACCTCACCCCGGATGTTGCATGAGCCTTGATTTAATGGTCCATTCCTTGTTGAGGAAGCATCCACTTCAGCTTTTACGATTTTAGGAAGACAAGCTTGGTTGCATCTGAAAGACGTGAAGTTTTATAAAGGCAAGACCTTCCCTCCCACTGTTGCTGATCCAGAAGCAAGACAAGAAGAAGAATGTCTGTGTGTACAGACCCGATCAATGACTAAGAAGAAGGACGATAAAGCAACAAGTGATTAAATACATACTTTATTTGGACTGGAATTCAATAGATACACCTTATATATATATTTTAGCTAGGAGTGCATGGACTTGCAGAGAAATTCCAGAGTTTGAAATTAACTTTTAGAAATATATTGAAGCAGCGAATAATGCATCCGAATTATATTTAAACGTCAGTTCTTGATCAGAAATTGGAAGAGAGATCAATGTCCAGATTCATTTCGTGGATAATATATGTTTTAAGTGATGAAAATACATAATATTTGCCAATAGTGACTTACATCGGCTTGTGGTTGCTCTCTCTGTGTTTATACTTCAATCTTACCCTGCTCTTGTTCAAAGAGACGCCAATATTCATACTTTTTTACATGATCCTAAAAATGGTCGAGTGATAATAAGACTCCTCATTATTATAATCGAACACATTTTACAGTTGCAAAAGTGAAGAAAACTCAATGATTGTATTAAACATAATTAATGAAGAGGATGACACAATTATAAGGAGAGCATGAGTTCAGCGAGCACTAGGATGGCACGAGAAATGGTTGCCCAAATTTCTATGCATAATATATATGTGCATGATTGTTCTCATTGTCTTTTTGTTACTTATTTTTCACAGTCTCTATCATCTTAATGGTTCTGTCGAAAAAGAGTTCCTATGATTCTCCCCACTGTGAGTACAAATGATGACAATTTCCTTGATCTCAATGGGTATGTTAGGAGACATAAAAGAGATGCAGAGGAAGATAATGAAGGGATACATACCTATCTTGATAATTCAGCTCACCTGGGGAATAACATGTGGTATCAAAACATGAAAAAGGTGGGGAAAGGGCACATGATGAGAGTTGCTATGTCTGCTCTCTCATCCCCTATGCCATGAATACAGCAAGGACTTTCATTTTGAAGGAGGTATCAGCATACAATGCAAAATGCCTTAGCCATCTTTCAGCATTTACTACTCGAGGACAGTTTCAAGGAAGTTGGGCAACATTGCGATGGAGATCAAGATGGTCTTTTCCATACCAGGATGACTATATCAAAACCATAAAAATGAAGAAGGAGCCTGGATGGAAAGACAAAATGCTTGTGTATTCTGCTGCAGGACAGGATGAGGTGATTGTTGAAGAAATGAATAGAATGAACAGTCCTGATGTGACGGAAATAGCAGGATCGCCTGGATGTTGGGAACAAACACAACTATTGATCTATGGACGAGTGCATACCAAGAACGGATGGGAAGAAGGAATTGTGTCATGTGCAGCGCATCTGCTGAAAACGGAATATATAAAAGAAGTGCAGAGAATGAATGACGGATGCTTAAAGCCATGCACCAAGCACTCCAATTTATTGACATAGGTAGAAGACAAATCAGGCCCAGTAGTTGTAATCCCATTGGTTAATGAAACACAATGTTTCCGAAGCCATGGAAAGAAACATGTGGGATATAACAAAGGACCACAATTAACGTTCCCAGAATGAGAGAAAGGACAGCTGTCCCTATGGATCACTATTGGGCTTGTGGATCTAGAGCCTAAAAGAAGTTTCCCAGGGATTGGGGTGGAGTGTGTTCCCTGGTGCTCATCCATGTTGCAGCATTAGTGATTCCTCAGAGCAATCAAAACCTTGGTGAATTTCCAAAAGTTGATGACTTTTTGAGAAAAAGAATATCACTTCAACCTCTACGGACAAAAAGAGAACATTATTTCTCAGCCAAATCAATAACAGCGTATGAAACCATTCCTAGGTTGTTCGGCAGGACTGCTATGATAATGAAAGCTATATTCATGCTTGAAATTCAGGCAGTGGCAAATGCCAAATGGTTGCAAATCACCAGATGGTAGCTTCTAGACAATTAACGCTACCATAAAAGGATTCAATGCCATTAAAGAAGAGCTGAGGGCCATACGATTGATGACCCTCCAGAATAGATATGTCCTTTATATTATTACAGCGATGGAAGGATGAGTTTCTGCCAAAATTGGGCCATCATGTTGCACATTTATACCTTCACACGATGGCCAGAATGGGAACTTGATGGAGGTCATATCGATGTTGACAAACCTGCATACCAAGATGAAAGAAGAGACAGATGACACTGAAGATGACAGTTGGTTTACCTCCTTGTTTTCATGGATTCCTCAGTGGTTGGCAAGTCTATTAAAGGTTCTTGGAGTAATACTGGTACTAGTAATGTTTGGATTCTGTATGGTCAGCATGGTGATTGCCCAATGTAAGAAAACGGCAAAGAAGGTGGTAGGAATGAAGATCATGGTCGATATAAAAAATGAACCAAACGCCAAGGAGCTGACTGATGATGCTGTCAGAAAATACATAAAGGTTGGGGGCGCTGTTGAGCAGCTGACAAAATGGCTGCTTAGTTGTGGAGCTCTGTGCCCAGCAATCCTTCATCATACTACATCGGCGGCGAAATCCCAAATCCTGTGGTGGGAACACCCGATGGATGAAGAGGTGATCTTGGGCTACATCCTCAACCGTTTTTGGGTGAAAATCGGGCCTCTGGAGCCGAGTTACGTGGCCCGCTGTCTGAGCCCGGCGAGCTACATGGAATGGGCCGGGCCACGCTTTAAGTTGCTGCGTGGTGCTGGATTGAGTGCCTCACCGCCCCCTCTGCGAGGCATGCTGCAGAGGCGGCTGCGTGTATGGACTGCCCTCCTCCCCTTGCCTTGGAATAATCATCTGCAGCTGCCTGCCGGGGCACCCTTCCTGCTGGGAGGCCCGACGGGAGCTCTCCCCGGCTGGCCTACGTGGGAGCCTTCGCCTGACACCGGCTCCTCCGCACCCCACCTGCGTGCCGAAATCCGCTCCAACATCGTGGCCGGCCGAGGCTTGGTGGCCACGTTCACACCGTGGCCCGTGCCACAGGAGGCACTGCGGTTGCTCTGCCTGCCGGGGTGCCCTGCCTGCCCTGCTCCCAAACCGCTGGAGGCCGAGATAAGGAGCTGGGGGGGCGTAACAACATGACCGCATGTCGCAGATCTCCCGTGTGCGCGGCCCCTGGCTCCTGGATGCAGCGCTATGTCGGCGGTTGGTCCCTGCAGCCCATCCACACTTTGCAAGATCCATTGCTGGGCCTCCAGAAGCACTTATCTTTTCAATGCGAGGACGCCAACTAGCAACAGGCCCGTGCTGATTAATAGACTGATACTGGCCATATCCCGGCAGAGGGAACCCCCCTCTGCTCCGCACCCTGTGCCTGGTCCCCTCAACACGGTGCACTATCAGGTCTGGCAGGCTGGGCAATCCCCTGGACTCTGGTCTTGCCTGGCCGCTTGACCCTGGTGCTGGTGGCCCACTCAATCTCTTCTTGTTTGTTCTGGAGACCATTTCATTAGCTGCCATCCTTTTGCTGCGCTTGGAAAGGGGGGCCCGCTACTTCCAACACATCCGCGACTCCTGGTGAAAAGCCCCACCATCAACGTTTTGGCCTCCGCGTGGGCATTGGTGGGGTGCTCCAGATGAAGGTGCCCTTTCAGCCTTATTCACCTCCCATCCCCATGTCACCCTGCTGTTTTCCCCCCCCTGTGCCTACAGATCCCTCTCCTCGGGGCATTCAGGCAGCACCCACCTATATCCGTACATAATACCATCTATCGTTGCTATGCCTAACAAAGCTTGTGGGTCAGCAAAGGCGGGGACCATGGATAAGTTTACCAGGCCAACATCCAGGGTGGAGCAGAATGCCACCTCCCTGAATGACACCGACATGGATGCTCCACTGGCCCCCACAGCCCGACCTGACGTCAATGATGGAATCCATGGCGAAGAACTTCGTCTCCTTTCACGAGAAGTTAGACGATATAAATGCAAATGCGGCCTCTCTGAGATCTAAACTAGACCAACATGGCTCCAGGATCACCGAAGCCAAAACCAGAATTGGGGCCAACGAGGATAATGTGCTCACCCTACAAAATACGGTGTCAGGTTTGGTGAGTGACATGAAGAGTGTTAAGTCCAAGTTTGATGATTTAGAATCAAGGTCTCGCAGAAACAATATCCGCATCGTGGGGGTTCCGGAGTCAGCACTCAAGGGCCGCATGGAACTGGCAGTTGAGACCCTTCTCAAAGATCTCTTGGGCGACCCTCCACTTTCACCATTCTTTACGATCGAGCGAGCCCACCGCTCACTCGCCCACCGTCCCAAACCAGGTGACTTGCCCAGGTCCATAATAGCGAAAGTCCTCAGCTACAGAGACAGAGACCATATACTGCGCCTTGCACGCGAAAAGGGTGAACTCAGAATGGATTCGCAAATCATTCGAATTTTCCCGGAATTCTCTGTGGGGGTCCAGGCGGAACGCAAACAGTTCAATGGGGTGAAGAAAATGCTTTGAGAACGTAAAATTGAATATGCGATGTTCTTCCCGGCACGTCTGAAATTCACTTTCCGGAATAAGCTATACTTTTTCACGGTGCCGGATGAAGCGGTCAAATTCATCGAAGCACAGTGGAAGCACCTGAGAACGACTTGATGGAAAATGACTGAGGTCTCCCTCATCATCTATGCACAACTTGTAACCGCAGCACTCCTCATCTGCTCCCATCCGTCAAGTTCTTTTGCTCTTTCTCCAATGAAACACATCACACTGTAACTCAATGCTGCTCTACAGGCGCCGCTTGCGCCACACTACTTGCTTACTTGGGTACACGGCAGTGGTGGCCCCCACTGCAATTGCAATGCCAGTTCTTTTGCTTTGTTTTCAAGTTTGCCCCATTGGGCAAATGGATTGAAGCTGCCGGATTGGTCACAGCACTTTTACATTCCTGTTTTGGGTGAGGTGCACCGAGCGTCGCCAAGTTGGGGATGGCACACGGAAGGTTGCTCCAGGGGTGGGTGCTATTACACTGCTAGTTTGTTTCGGGTGATGAGGGAGGGGGGTGGGATAGTTGGGAGTTGTTTGGCAAAAATTGGCAGAGAGGATGCAACAGGGCTGGTGGAGGGGCGTGGCTGCGCCGACACAGCACATATGGTGATAATCAGAGATGGATCTTTCTATCGGGATGTTCCATGAAGCGGCAGTGCGTCTCCGCTTCACCGTAGCACATCTGGCTGTAATCGGTGATAAATCCTTATTTAAGATGTCCCATAGAGTATTGACATGGCCATTAAAATAATGATATGGAATGTTCGGGGATTGACAAATTTCACGAAATCCCGCAGGATCACAGCATACGCTCAGCGACATGGGATCAAGGTACTCCTATTGCAGGAGACACATGCTCTGAAACTCCTATCTTCTAACCTAGCACAGGTCTGGGGCCCCAACAGATTCTATACCCAATTCTACACTCAATCCAGGGGAGTCCTGACTTTCATACACAAATCAGTGAAGTTCATGCTCCATACATCCCACATTGACACAGAGGGCAGGTATGTGATTCTTCACTGCACTCTAGCTGACGACGAATGCCTACTCGTGAATTCAAACGGCCCTAACATTGACTCCCCCGAATTTATAGACACTGTGGCCACCATCCTTTCTAGATACGTGGAAGTTCCCATTATATAGGGGGGAGACATGAATCTTATACTGGATAACGTCCTGGACAGGACAGCCACCTCCCGCAGGGTCACGTCTCGAGCCGCTAAGCGACTCCTTGCACACATGAACATCCTGCATTTACACAATGTGTGGAGAACGCTCCATCCCCAAGATAGAGAGTACACTTTCTACTCATCAGTACATGACAGCTCTTAAAGAATAGATGTGTTTCTTCTATAAGGATGCCGGGTAGGTAGGGTACAGGAGGTCAAGATCCTTCCGCGCACACTCTCTGACCATTCCCCCATGGTACTACAGCTCCATCTAGTTAACACCCTGGCTGCCCACCCGGCCTGGCGCTTTAAACCCGAGGCCTTATCTGACATTGGGCCTCATTACGACCCAGGCGGTAAGTTACCGCCTGGGCCGTGACTTTACTACCATGGTGTAAACTACGTTTACACCATGGTGGTTGGCGGACTTACCGCCCCATTCCGACCTTGGCGGGGCGGTAAGTCCCCAATCCCCATTTACCCTTCCCCATTCCCATTTTTGCCCC